>NC_081406.1:185599769-186279769 GCF_030272615.1 Cryptomeria japonica | reverse complement strand
ATGGCCTTGTAGTGATCAAGCATAGGATTAGCTACTACCAAGCCATAATGCAAGCGCATTATAATTCTAGTGCACTAAATTGCAAGTTCACATTATATCTTCATTGAGACCGAAAAATGGCATGGCCACTTTTTGGTCCCCTATCTTTGTGCACTTACCCATGTGTGGTGGAATAGAATTTTGACCATGACGGTGAGTGAAAAATATATAAAGTCAACATTAATTTTAGATTTGCATATAAGTTAAATAGGTTTTCATGTTGTAGTTGTCCAAGCATTTTATCCCATGTTTTGATTGGTTTAGGTAGATTGATTCTATATATTATTATTTAATTATTACTTTTTTATTTTCCATTAATTAACTAGTATTTAAATATTTAATTATTGAGAGCTAAATCACTACTTTTTAATAAATAAATAAATATTTTTAATTTCACCTTATAAGTTGACTCTTCTTCAAGTTAGTGAATACCTTGTCAAAAATTTATTAGATAAATTAACAAATTCATTGTTATCTTCTTATAAGTTAAACCCAACTTCAAATTAGAGACTTCTTCTCTAATTGGTTAACTGCATCTTCAAATTAGAAACTTCTTCTCATTCATCCATTTAACAAAATTAAATAATTCCTCATTATCCTTTCATGCATTCAAAATAATTATTTTCCATAATTAGATGAATTATATTCTAATTATTGATCTTATACTCATCCATCTAATTTATTTTTCCTCAAGAACATATAAATATCAACATTCCCTCATCAATTTTATCAACCTAAAGAACATATAAATATCAACATTCCCTCATCAATTGTTTATACAAATCAACTTTGTCAAAATATATATTACTAATCAAATATATTGTTATGCTAACAAGTCGCATCGACATTCACTACAATCGAATCAACCTAACATGATTATATTTAGGTTTTGATTTATATTTTATGTTTCATGTTCCCTTTGTCTTATTATTTCAATTCCATTGCTTGCACTCCCTTCTATGTGGATAGATTTATCATCATTAGCCTAAGGGTAATAGACGTCTAAATCTAACATCTCAATGATTTTATGAGTGGAGGTAATTTTACTAATGACCCTATGTGCTATGTTAGTAGATACTTCATTAATTTTGGTTGTTCTCCTTGTTTGCATTGCATGGTTCATCATTTTTTTTGGAGTAAAATAGCGTACACCATGAATGTATTAAGTAAGTAGGCTTCTATCATTCAAGTTGATGTTGATTGCATCCTATTTGAGATTTAAATGCCATTCTTATTGGCTGTGCCATATAATATTGTTACATTATGTATTAATATGCACAATATTTATTGTTAATTTGGATACCTCATCCAAGGGTCTCCTAATGACCCATGCCACCTTTCCACATTCCTGCACAAGCTTGGATACATCTCTAATAACATAGACCTCTTTTTCCATTTCCATGTTATTCTCTTTACATTTTTTGTACCTAGTGCCACCCTCAACACCTACATACCTTTATCATTTTGTAACACTAATATCTTATGTTAAGTTAGTCTCTTAAATTGTCATGTATACTGATGCAGTCACGGTTAGGAGGGACCTCAATGAGATCAATCCAGACCGTGCAACAAGAGTAAACACATTGAAAGAAAGATAAGATGATGGAGGCAATGCAGACTTGAATGAATTAGATCATGAAAACTGATTACAGATAACCCAGATCCCTCTTGACCATGTAAATATTTCTTTTCTTAGATAAATTATCACTTCATCACCAACTTCAAATTTCTTATGTCTTCTCTTCTCATCTTCTTTCTCCTTATACTTGTTGTTCATATCCTCCAATTGTTGTTTAACCTGAATATGCAAGGCTTTCATGTGATTTACAAATTTTTCTCCCTCTGCACTCCACTTGTATTCATTATTGATATACCTTAATTTTGATATACCTCTAGGGTGTGCTCCGCTAATAATCTCAGAAGGTGTTATTTCCGTACTCCTATTCACTGAATTATTGTAGGAAGCCAATCTCAAAAGGTGTTCTTTCGATACTCCGCTAACAACTGATTCACCATGGTGGGAAGCCTACCCACAATCAGATAATACTTCTGCAATAAGTATGTGAATTGGAATTGAGGGGCCTACACTTGCAAGAAGGTCAATGACCTAGAGCTAACTGCTCATCACAAAAGGAGCCTCACTGACTACATACAAATCCAGACTACAATCTCGAGAAGTGTTGAACTACAAAAGATATCATCTCCTATGCCCGAGTACAGTTCCAGTTAAGCTCAATACCAGAGGACTAAATCCTGTTACATAAACCCAATTCGATCTCCAATGAATGAAATACCGGATCCTTTGATAGATCAATAGCAGAAGAGTTATCACAATGAATAACTATCGGTGCAACACAATCCACCTTTATATCCTTCAACATTTGCTTCATCCATAAAACCTGTGTACAGTTAGTAGCAACAACAACATACTCAGCTTCAACAGTAGATAAAGAAGTACATGATTGTTTCTTTTTGATCCATGAAACCAACTTCTTTCCAAGAAAGAAAGCTCCACCGGAAGTACTTTTTCGGTCATCAACATCTCCAACCCAGTCAACATTTGTATATGCACATAAAGTAAAGTTATCATCCTTAGGGTACCACAAACCATATTCTGATGTACCTTGCAAGTATCTAAAAATCCTTTTCACTGCCATCTCATGATTTTTTGTAGGATCACTCTGAAATCTTGAAACAATACAAACAACATTCATAATGTCAGGCCTAGTCTGAGTCAAATAAAGAAGACCTCCAATCATAGATTTTTATCTTGTAGGATTTCCAGTGCAAAAACATCTTTTCTTGTCAATTTATCACTTGTAACCATAGGAGTACTTACCAGTTTAGAATCTCCCATACCAAATTTCTTCAACAATTCCTTAGCATATTTAGTTTGACAGATAAAAATACCTTTGTCAGTCTGAGTAATCTGCAAACCTAAGACAAATTTCATTTCACCAATCATAGGCATCTCAAATTCTTTCTCCATATTCTTAGAAAATTTTATGCATAACTTATCTTCACCTCCAAAAATATTGTCATCAACAAATACGTCAATAATCAGTATATCATCATCAATGATTTTATAATATAAATTACTATCAACACTGTCTTTAGTAAAACCAAGCTTCAAAAGATATTTATCCGCCTTGCATACCAAGCTTTAGGTGCTTGTTTCAGTCCATATAAATCTTTCCTTAACTTGCAAACCATATATGTATCATCTGATAGTGAAAAACCATCAGGTTTCTCAATATAAACTTCCTCCTGAAGATCCCCATTCAAAAATGCACATTTTACATCCATTTGATAAGCCTTGTAGTTTTTATAAGCAACATAGGCAAGAAATAATCTCATAGCTTCAATCCTAGCTACATGTGCAAAAGTTTCTTCATAATCAATTCCTTCCTTCTCAGAATATCCTTTACAAACCAATCTATCCTTGTTCCTTATAACTTGACCATCCTCATTCAATTTATTTCTAAAAACCCATTTAGTTCCAATAACATTTTTATTTTTAGGCCGGGGAACCAAAGTCCATGTGTTATTTTTCTCAATCTGATCTAATTCTTCTTCCATAGATTTCAACCAATGTTAATCTTTACATGCTTCAATTATTGATACCGATTCAACTTGTGAAATTAAAATACCTCATTAGTTGCCAGTCTTCTTCTTGTCATCACTCCATTGCTTTTATCCCCAATGATTTGATCTTCATAATGATTCAATCTCACATACCTAGGGGTCTTCTGACTTTCTATTCCTCTTCCCTCTTCTTCAGTTACTGTAGAATTCTCTGATGTTGCCAGAGTAACTGGTTCAAATCTCTATTCCAGTAAAGGTGCTACTGGTTTAGATATAATCATTTCCACTACCTGTTCCTTCACATAAACTCTGATTTGACTTCTATTCAGCTCATCTACTTTGACATTTGAACTCTCCACAATTCTCTGTAATCTCTTGTTATAACATATTTATGCTTTACTTTCATTAGAATAACCAAGAAATATGCCTTCATCACATCTAGGATCAAATTTCCCAATAATATCATCTCTCTTGATATATCATTTACTACCGAAAAATTCTGAAATACTTAACTATAGGTGTATTGCCAAACCATAATTCATAAGGTGTCTTACCGGTTTCTCCTTTAATATGTACTCTGTTGAATGTATAAACCACTGTACTCACTGCTTCTCTCTATTAGATATGAGGTAGACTAGCTTCCATCATCATTGTTCTAGCAACATCCAAGATAGTTTTGTTCTTCCTTTCCACAACTCCATTCTGCTGAGGTGTTCGGGGAGCAGAAAATTGTCTTCTCATACCATGCTTGTCACAAAAGTTATTAAACTCACCGGATGTGAATTCACCACCATGATTTGATCTCAAACATTTAATCTTCAATCTAGTCTCAGTTTCCACTTTAGCCTTAAAGATTTTAAACTTTTCAAATGCTTCATATTTTTCTCTCAGAAAAGTAACCCACATCATTCTAGAATAATCATCAATGATTAGCATGAAATATCTATCACCTTGAAAACTTTTAACTCTAGCAGGGCCACATAAATCAATATGAATAAGATAAAGAACATCATTTGGTCTTTTTACTTTCCTCTCGCTATCTTTTTCTGGTTCTTCATGTTATGTGTGTTGAGATCCCTTATTGTTTGGATTGGATCAATATTTGTTTCTGAAGTGATCAGGCACTATTTTTTCTAGTTCATTGGCTCTCCTGCTTTGTAAAAGGTTCGGGTTCCTTTCAAAAACTTATTTTTACTTAATCAAAACATCATTTGATTTATCTTGTATACTCCTAAAAGAGGTTCTGACCTGTTTACCCGTTTGACATTCTTTATATATCAGATTATAGGGCTTCATAATCTTAGGTATATCCCCAACTGCCTTAGCTGAACTGATCTTCACAATGCAATCAAAATTCACATGACACAACATTTTATGCCATAGCCAACTCTCATCAATCTATGTAATCAAACATGTCTTCTTACAGAAGTTTAAGTGAAATATATTACCTCTTGTCTGTGTGCCGGTTGCAATCTCTAAGCTAGATCTGTTAATGATTTTGCATTTTCCATTCTTGAACTGTAATTGAAATCCCTTGTCTAGCAGTTTTCCTACACTCAAAAGATTATGCCTCAAACCTTCAACACAATAAACATTGTTAGTATTGTTCTTACCATGCAATGATATAGTTCCTTTTCCTTTGATCATACATGCCTTGTCATCTCCAAATCTAACTAGACCACCATCAAACTATTGCAAAGACAAAAACTTCCCTTTATCTCCAGTCATATGATGTGAAAAACCACTGTCAATTACCCATTCATCCTTGTCTTCAATTTTAGCAGCAAGTGCCTTCTGTTTAGGTACATTCTCTTCCAGTATCGGACCATCTTCCTTGATAGTTAGGAACACCCATTCCTTCCCATTGACGGATCCACTAGCAGAGTCTTCTTTCGGTTCATCATCTGAATCAGTAATGCCTTCCTCATCCGCTATATAGCATGATTTGTCTTTGTTTTTCTTGTATTTATATTTTTTCTGATATCCAGGGTTAGGCTTACATGATATTTTAACTCTTTCTTCAAATCTTGAATTCTTTTAAGGACATCTAGATGCAAAATGAACAATCTTATTACATGCAAAACATTTAAAAGGTGCTTTTCCTTCATACTTACTTCCTTTTGGTCCTTTAGGTACTGTTCTAGCAAATAGTGCTTCAAGTTGCTCAAACTCATCATCTTCTCTCTTCATATCTTTAAACTCCTTTTCATATAATGTTTTCTAGTCTTGCTTACCGGTTGTAGATGTAGATGCATGAAAAGCAGGTTCAGTCTTCACAACTCCAAAAGGTCTAAATTCCTCAAGCTCAAAAGAAGATAGTTTCTCAACCAAAGTATCTCTGTTGACAGATGTATTAGCCATTTTTATTAACTCATTAATAGAAGTAGCCTTTATTTTGTACGCTGGTGGTAGGGCTCTCAGGACTTTAGAAACAATTTCATCTTCGCTCAGAGTTCCACCAAAACATTGAATTCTCATAACAATATCATTTACCCTTTCCATGGATGCAGTAATCCTCTCATCTTCTTCCATCTTCAGGTTTTCATATCTCACCCGGTAACCATCAATTTTAGCAATCTTCATTATAGGGTCACCTTCATTAAGAGTCTCCAACTTATCCCATATAGCCTTTCCAGATGATTTGTCGGTTAATACCATTATTTGCTAATCAAAAAGTGCACACAAGAGGGCTTCTCTTTCTCTACAATCATTCTCAAGCTCCTTGTCTAAGTTTACTGGAGGAGGATTTCCAGATCCCGGATTATAGGGTGTGACACCATTCTCTGTGATCTCTCAAATCTCCTTGCTAAGACATCTTAGATGAGTCTCCATCCGAATCTTCCATGCTGTGTAATTTGTTCCATCAAGTCTCAGAATATCTATTCGAAAGATAGCACCAGAAGAGCTAGATGAACTTGAACTATTAGTCGCCATAGGATCTTCCTCAAGCGGTTAAGCTTTCTACAGAGAGGACCAAAGCTTGATACCAATTTTTAGATAGTTCAAATAATTGATAGACAACTAAGAGGGGGGAGGGGTGAATCAGTTGTCACAAATTACAAGAACCATTAACAATTTAAACTTTAATACCGAAACCCAAAACATTAATACTGGAATAGCATATAAACTAATTAAGCATAAATAATAATCACAAAATAAAAGCCATCCACATAACACCAAGATTTGTACGTGGAAAACCCGGTAAAGGGAAAAAACATGGTGGGAATCCTACCCACAATCAGATAATACTTCTGCACTAAGTATGCGAATTATAATTGAGGGGCCTGCACTTGCAAGAAGGCCAACAACCTAGAGCGCATTGCTCATCACAAAAGGAGCCTCACTAACTACATACAAATCCAGACTACAATCTGGAGAAGTGTTGAACTGCAAAAGATAGCATCTTCGATGCCTGAGTACAGTTCCGGTTAAGCTCAATACCGGAGAACTAAATCCTCTTACCTAAATCCAATTCAATCTCCAATGATTGATCAACTCCTCTGCCTAAATGATATTATATTATTTGCACATTACATTCCTTGACCATGACCTCTTATATTAACCATGATGATCTACAATAAGATCTTACATCTATATATATAAACCCTAGACCATAAACAATCAGGTCGGCCACCAGATAATAAACCGATTACATAATTACAAACCATGTTGGCCTTAAACAAAAATAATAATATCAACACATAAGACATCTTGAAAATACATCAAAAAGTCCTATCCACATGTTACATTAAAGCCACTCCATAACCTAGATCAAACAGGACCAAGTATATGTCCACATGCTTCAACAATGATCTCCAACTGCCAAGTCTCGAACACGATCACCAACAACATCCTGAAACTCCACTAGAAGCTACACCAACACTACATATGCAATTCATCAAAGATCTCAATCAAAAACCAATCTTCTAAGAAAATAGTATAGCATCCGATCTCCAGACCAAAACCAACTGACCAAATATGTGTATAAGTATCATGAACAAGCCAATTCCATCATCAAACTATACCGGAGCCTATCAGATTATGATGGATTCAAGTTAACCAAAAACCACTCAAGCTACCAGGACCAGAAGGGTGCCGGTAAAGCATCCAAACAGATAGTGTTGGCATCAATGATAAAACATCAATGCAACACATAATCAATTCCACCAAATGGCCAACACCATCTTCAAAAATCTATCCACCACCACAAATATAAAAATCATTCCCCTCTCCGTGTCTTAGGAAATCCAAGTTTGAAATTCATGCTTATGTCTTTCCAAGGTCTCTCCGATATTGTCAAAGACTTATACAATCCCACATGCTGACTACTACCTTTTGCAATTTGAAAAACTCTACAACTGATTTGCACAAATTTCCTAACATCCTTATGAATCTGAGGTCAAAAGTAATGTTCACTCACCAATTCTACCATTTTGTCAACACCAAAGTGTCTGGCTAAACCTCCACTATGCTTCTCCTTTATCCAATTCTCCCTCATAGAACTCTTAGGTATACACAATTGAACTCGTATGAATAACATGCCATCCTGAATGAAATAATCCAACCACTTACTTCTATCTACCATAATCAGTGTTGTACATGCTTTCCAACGTTTTGCAAAATCCGGGTCATCATCATACAAGGTCTTCAACTCTTCAAATCCTAATACTATCACTCTCATCTATGTCAACAAATTCCTCCCACTCAATGCATCAACAACTTTGTTTGACTTCCCACTCCTATGTTTCAACACAAATGTGTAACTTTGCAAAAATTCTACCCATCTCGTATGTCTTTGATTCAACTTACTTTGACTGTTCAAATATTGCAAGGCTTGATGATCAATATACAACAAAAATTCCTTAGGCAACAGGTAATGTCTCCACTTCTTCAAGGATTGAACTATAGCATAAAATTCCTGATTATACACCAAATATCTCCTTCTTGCATCATTTAACTTTTCACTGAAATAAGCTACTGCTCTCCATTCCTGACTCAATACTGCTCCAATTGCATTCCCACTTGCATCACAATCCACTTGAAATACTTTGTTGAAATATGGTAAAGCTAACATAGGATTCTCAGTGACCTTCTACTTCAACAATTCAAAACTCTTGTTTGCTCCGGTTGTCCACTTGAATTCCTTCTTATCTCCCCTCAGTGTCTCAGTCAGAGGGATAAAAATTGAGCTGAAATTCCTGATAAACTTCTGGTAGAAACTAGCCAATCCATGAAATGATCTTACCTCTCCAATTCTTTCCGGTGTAGTCCATTTAACAATTGCTCTTACCTTCTTAGGGTCCATCTTCAATCCATCCACAAATATCACAAATCCCAAATAGACTAACTAGATTCTTTCATGAAACTACACTTCTTTAGATTTATCAGCAACTTCTCTTCTCTCAACCTCTGCAAAACTTGTCTTAAATGCAACATATGCTCCTCTTTTGTGTTATTGAAAAATCAAAATGTCATCCGAATATACAATAAAAAACTAACCCAATAATTTCTTCAATACCTCATTCATCAGCCTCATGAAAGTATGATAGGGATGTAAGTGCTAGGTGTTTGTTAGGTGTTTAGTGTGTTTACTTGGCAAAAGTTCCTTACTATTTTCAAGGTGTAAACACCTTGATCAGAGTGCAAATAGATCAAAGGCAGTCTAACAACTCACCTTGCTTCACCTCCCTATGTCAAACTCATCTTGGTTGGTCAAGGACTTCAAATCCATTGTCTTTGTCTTCCTCTCTAGTGCTACAAAACCAACTTATGGAGTCTACCTCACCAAATATGTTAGATGTATGCAAGGACAACTTGTCTCAACTGGACTTGATGGTTTTTAGGCTTTACATTCCCCATTTGTGTACCCATTTTGTCAAAAACCCAATTTTAGGCCTAAATCGGGCTACTAGGAATTAGCCCTCCTTTTGGGGTTTTGTGCTCACCCTGCTCCAGTGATGGACTTCCAAGCAAAACAAAGTTGATATTCGGACACCCTTTTGGGAGTTCTTGAAGATTTTCCAAGTTTAGGGGTCCCTAAGGCCTTCTCCGTGACTCCCCCAAAAATGGGCATAAAAAGAGGGTTTTGGTAGGGTTTGTTGGCAAAAAATTAACTATCCAACTTGAGATCCTCCAAATGACACAAGAACACTTAGTTATACCTTTCTATTGACTAACTAGGCCATAAACAAGAAGACAGGGTGGAGAACAAGATTTTTACAAAATGCACATAAGGAAAGTGCAACATTTGACAACTTTTTTTTTTTTTTTTTCCTTCTACAAACACAACTTTTGCATGAATTCCAATTACAATTTGAAGCATGTGAACATGGCCATCATTAGATACAAGAAGGAATCAAATTAGCCCTGCACAAAAGGCATTAGGCAATTACAATTAACAAGTAGTTCATTGTCAAGTTAAATATGACTGCATTTTGCCCTCTCACTGCCTTTTCACATTGGACCTGCACTTCACACTGTTAGAACTCCTTTTCAAGGTCTGCTTAGTGCTTTGTGCTTTCTTAACAATACTCTACCTTTTTATGCTTAGTGTCCTTCATACCTATCAATTTAAAGATGAAGATTACATATACAATCTCAAAACAAGTGTAAAAATCAGTCCTAGATGACTGTGACAGCCTGCTGGGCATTTATCATTTTGCCTAAAGAGATCATTGTTTGATCTTGGCATTTACAATACCCATGGGTAGGGTTTACACCATCCTTGTTCTTGTTTTCAAACAAACAAATATTAACAAGGTTTACACACACCAATAAATGGTGGAGAGCAAACAAAGGAAGGAAAAACTACTACCAAACAGTGACTCACTGTTTTGGTTTACAATTCACAAAACTGAAACATGTAACCCTCCTTGTCCTGGCTTAGGAAGCCTCTTTTCTTGCACATATCACTTGGACATCAAACAGGTCTGTCCACCAAATGAATGCAATTGCTATGGAAGAGCAAAGCATCAAACTTATACAAGACCTTAGCCAAATGGCACACTTGCCTAGGGCTCCATGGCCACAAAACTCCTTGCACCTGCACTCTTGAAACCAAAACATATATTTACATAATTTACAAATTGACCAACTGGTTCTTGAGAAGCCATGAACATTTTAGGACTTCAAGAAGCCAAGTTGGTCAAGCATCCTTGCCAAATTCCTAGACAAGGCAGTGAAACTGTCAAATCAAACTAATTTTGCTACAAACTCAAAACTTAATGAAATTGAATGCCACCAAAGGGAGAAGTTTAAGAAAACATGGTAGAAATTGAAAATGCAAGAACAGTACGACCAAGTATAGCAGGTGTACGGACTGCTGTTCACAATGAATTTAGAAACTAGGGAAAAACAAAGTAAAATGAGTACAAACTTTCAAAATGATTAATAAATCCAATTGAAAAACCCTTACAATAGTTCCAATAGGATAATAAATACCACTCCAGGTTGGTTAGCCTCCTGTATGGATAGGTACATGTCCAAGAACACTAAATTTGACATTTTGATGCCTAAATGACAACTTTTGATGCCTAGAAGGTGTAGGGTTGATCTCAAAACCCACAAAACACCTAAGAACACTTCTCACACCTAAAAACCAAACAAAAAACATGCCCAGACCTTTTCAAAACAAAAACACATTAAAAACTCACTTTTTACAACATTTTGCTAGGCAACTCCAAAACTGGCAATTTTGAGCAAAAGATGAAAACAGGAAATCAAAACCACACAATGAGTTCAAAACTCATCCAAACAACTTAAAGCAACACAAAAATAACTTAATCAACCTTTCCCACTCAAAGCTAATAAAAATCAAACTTACTCTCAAACCTGTGTTGAAAATGAGGCCTAGGTGCTCCTTTACCAAAGTACTTGGTGCATTAGTCAACCCAAAAGGCATCACCAACCATTTATACAATCCTTCATTTGTCTTGAATACTGTCTACCACTCATCTCCTTCTCAGATTCTGATATGATGATATTCACTCTTCAAGTCTATCTTGGTGTAGTATTTGGCTCCACTCAAACAATCCATTATGTAATCCATCCTCGGTAAAGTAAATCGATACTTCACTATGATATTATTTATTTCTCTAGAATTGGTACACATCCTCCATTCTCCATTCTTCTTAGGTGCTAACATTGATGGTACTGCGCAGGGACTCAAACTTTCTCTGATCAAACCTTTCTTCAACAATTCCCGCTCTTGTCTGTTCAACTTTTCATTCTCTGCCGGTGTTATTCGGTGTGCAACTTTGTTAGGTAAATTAGCTCTAGGAATTAGGTCCATGCAATGACTGATACTCCTTACAGGGTGGTATTCCATCATGCACATTATCTGAAATGATGTCTTCATACTCTGTCAACAACTCTTTTATCTCCTCCAATTGTTCTTCTTCATATTCTAGGTTCTTAGTCATCTTAGGAACTAAGGCAAAACACAAATTCTCATGTCTCATTCCATCCACCAAACAGATTCTAGCATTCGTACAAACTTCACTCTTAAGGGGCTCCTCCAAGGGTAACAAGGTTTGTTTCATCCCATTTGCCACAATAATGTATATGTTCTTTCTTCCATCATGTATTGCCCACCTATCAAACTGCCAAGGTCTACCCAACAAAAGGTGATAAATATCCATAGGCATAATATCACACAAAACTTCATCATGATAATTTCCAATTTTTAATTTCGCCAAGCATTTCTCACTTACTGACAACCTATGATCATTCAGAATCCATACTATCTGATAAGGTTTAGGGTTTCTTAATCTCTCCAACTTCAATTTATTCACCATCTCTTCTGAAACAAGATTATTCAAACTACCACTATCAATATCACTTTACATCACTTACTAGATACCTTACATCTGGTCTTGAACAAATTTCTCCTCTGCAAGGGTTCTTCATCCTCTTCGGTATGAAAAAAAGATTTGCTTGTCATCAACAGTTCTCCATCTTCCAATTTGTTAGTTGATCTGGTGAGGATTTCTTCTATCAGTGTTGTTCTTCTAGTATTCTTTGTCTTTTTACATTCAAAACCATGATGTACTTCTCCTCCACACTTAAAGAAAGTACCTTTAAACACTCTCTTATCTTGTCTCTATCATCTTTTCCAAAACCCTCATTCCGATAGCCATCAAGTTCTCTCCTCTGGTAGAAATTTCTATCATCTTTCTGATATGAACTACCATCTTTGCTTACTTCCTTATCCTTGTTTTGATCTATACAGGTTCCTCTTCCTCCAGAATATCCTCTTCCTCCTTGAAATCTTCCTTAGGAAAACCTTCCACCTCTACCCCTCTGTCTCTGCTCATGTCTTTTGTTCAACTTCTCTTATGCTTTCAAGGCCTATTGGTAAGCTTCTTCAACACTCTGCAACTTGATTAAACTAAGTTCATCTTGTATAGACATCCACAATCCATTCAAATATCTTGCAACTTGTTCAACCTCATCATCGACACGTCCATATTTGATATTCAACTTGTAGAATGCTTCAATATACTCCTTCACACTAGATTCTTTCTGCTTAAAGTTCTGTAACTTCAAGAACATATTTACTTGGTAATCAACTGGCATAAACTTCGATTTTAACTTGGCAACCATCCACTCCCATGATTTGATCTCCCCTTTACCTCTCCTCTGTCTATCAACCTACAAATGCTCCCACCAAAAAGATGCATGACCTTTCAACTGAGTACAAACATATTTTACCTTCTTTTCTTCTGCGGTGTTCTCAAAATCAAAATACTTATCCATCTTCGAGATCCAATCCATTAATTCATCCGAATCCAATTTTCCATCATACTCCGATGGGGTAAAATGTGGTTTAGTATTCGCGCTACTCAAAACCCTCAAGAACCTCTCTTCATCCGGATCAATCATCGGTGGGTTTGCTACTTGTTCCGCCAGTGTTTCTTCTTCTTCATCTTCACTCGCATCTTCAATATGTCGGCCTCTTCTTTGGGCCATTTCAACGACTTCTAACCGGGTTTCAATTCCTCTGAACATTTCCATCACAACAAGGTCTGCATTCCCTTGCGCTCCACCATTCCTATTCCTCTTCGTGCCATCTTCACACCAGTCCTTTACAGCTATAGGTTGGATCCATAATCTGCCACCCCACAACACAATCTACGGGACATAATCTCGCTCTAATGCCACTTGATGCAGTCACAGTTAGGAGGGACCTCAATGAGAGCAATCTGGACTGTGCAACAAGAGTAAACACAACGAAAGGAAGATAAGATGATGGAGGCAATGCACAACTGGATGAATTAGATCATGAAAACTGATTACAGATAACTGGTAACTTTCGGGCTTCAAGATTCGACTCACTGGCCTGCTACATACATGCTCAATTAAAGATACAGTCAACTCCGGACCTCTAAATCTTAAGATATGTCTTCTATATTCCCCCTAATAAATTATGATGTTTAAATATATGGATTTATATGGTCAAGAGGGATTCGGGTCAGCCCAAGAGGGATCAAATGCCGAAGAACAAGATCAAATGTGTAAGATCACCAGGTTGGCCTCCGCCAATGAAAATCCTCTGGAAAATACAAAGGAAGAAGTGCAGAACAGAGGGAAGGTCAGCCACATGCCAAGGAACATTGGAATCAACAAATTGAAGCTCCGCAAGCTACACAAATGATCCACAAGATTCACCAATAGCAAATAGGTCCAAGTGGTTTTGGTGTTCTAAGCCAGAAAACTGTCTCGGAATCTAGAAGCGATAAATTGCCGGAAAATGATCCAAATGTCTTGCGGTTTAGGAATAAGGAAGATAATCATGTTCACAGGAAAAATCTAGCTCCGTAAGATCTGGTGAGCAAATGCAAGAAAATGAAGAAAGAAATGCTGGAATTGCAAAACAAAAAACAAACTTAAAAGAATTGTTTTTAGTTGATGCAAGATTGCCAAGAACTTGGGATGCTCCTGCATCATATAGCTACCCATTTCATTATGAATCTTACACAAGCATCTAAATTAGTTTCATTGTCTCTCCTATATTGAAGTTTCTTTCCTCCATATATGAGCCAAAACAATAGTTAGGATAAAATTTTATGTTGTAAGATTCTCTTTTCTTTTTTGCATACAAAGTTTGTTCTAAGATAATGGCAAAATACAAAATATTTAGAGTGTCCCTTATTAAAACATGAATTTGAAAGTTTCCTTTTTACTTTAGTTACCAACCTCCTTTATTTTCTCATTGTTATTTACTTTTAATATTAATAATGTTAATATTATCATAATTAATTTTATTTTTCACTACACCCCTAATTTGTTTATCACATTCTTCTTTCATTTAAATGTTAACTATAAAATAAACATTTAAAATCATGTCATTCTTAACTTTTGTAAAATTAAAAGAACAAACCCTTTACATATTTAAATATCACATTTCTTTCTAATATTTTTATCCCTTTGTCTTGTGCACATAGCCACCTTCCCTTCCAACTTTTCTTTATCTAAAGTTTGTAGTGTTGAAAAAAAATGATTAGATGCACACCAAAAATTCATTTGATTTGGGTATAGATAAATTCTTTTAGATTGATTTGCATAATTTTTAGTGTTGAAAATAAATGACTATCTTTGTAGAAATAGATGTATACAAAATCAAATCAAATCAAATTAAAAGAATTTATCTATATCTAAATATATCTTATACCAAAATCAAATCACTTTAATTTATCTATATCTAAATATACTTCAAACCCAAAAGCAATCAAATCAAGGAAGTTATAACATTAAATACAAAATTATGATGAGGTTTACTATTCTAAAATGTAGAAAAGAAGTATTCGATAAATGATCTTTATCAATTACAGTTAAAAAATGGGATGAAAATATTTTACGCTGATTCCCAATTTTCAGTGCATTTATATGTCGAAAACCGAATTCGAAAGGTAATTGAAGAACTGCAGTTGCAGCTTTTGAAACAAATGTTTCGTATTTTCTGGTCGGAGATTAATTTTGTTTGTGTCGGTGTGAAAATGGGCGAAGGAAAATGGGCGAAGGAGGTTTGAACCCTGCAAATACAGCGGGCGGCAACTTCAGATCACTAAAGATAAACGAATCGTTTGCGAAGTAGCGTTGAGGTACTTCCATATTTTTAACGATTAAAGCATCTGAGTTTTCTACTATTCGAATTTCTGGTTTTAACGCTCAAATCTTCATAGCTCATTTTTTTCTGAAGCTTTTGTTAATGATTTGCTTTTCTTCGTCCCGTGAGACTTCAAAAGTTAAAGATGAAAATTCAAAATTGTCTGAACTTGATTGGCAAAATGTTCATCCAAAGTTATTTAAAATATTTGTAAAATTTTACTCGAGAAGCGTTAAATTTTCTCTCTCTTCGGTGCATAATGTTATTTTAAGGCTTAATACCAAATACGAGATAAAATTTCTTAACTTCAATAGACGAAATATCTGCGCATCAATTCTTTCTTTAATGTTCGGAAATTTTAATGTTTGAAAAGTAAATTTTCTGCTGCCTACAGCCGAAAATGTTACTTCAATCCTTAAAATAATTTTATATTTTAGTTTATTTTTAAGTTATTTAATCTTTTTGCTATATAACAGAGCTTGATATAAGAGTTAACGAAATATCTGCGCATCAATTCTTTCTTTAATGTTCGGAAATTTTAATGTTTGAAAAGTAAATTTTCTGCTGCCTACAGCCGAAAATGTTACTTCAATCCTTAAAATAATTTTATATTTTAGTTTATTTTTAAGTTATTTAATCTTTTTGCTATATAACAGAGCTTGATATAAGAGTTGAAATATTGTCTAGATTTTAATCGCTGATACACCTGGAAATTTTTGTTCTCGTCAGCCTTAATGGCATAAATTGCAGTGCCGGAGGCATCTCTCAAGTCAAGATGTATATTTTTCAGAATTCCCTTTTATCTGGCTTTATTCTCCTAAAACTTTTGAAGCTTTGTGTCTGTGAGAGAGCTGATTACGCACTCCCTTCGATTTGAAAGCTACGATAGTAAGAAGAATTTCCTTTGCAAAGGTATATATTGAAGAAGTAGAACACGCAATGCTTTATTGTTTGTAATTTGACTTGAACACCTCAATACAGATAACCTTTACCTTGGAGAAACTCTAAAAGAGGTTTTTCCAAGCTCATGACTAACTGAACCTTTCCTGTTAAAATGTTGAAACAGTCATGTTGCATTCTAGTTCGGCACTTTTGTATGATTGATGTGAAATTCAATTTTACCTATTTTGAACTGGCGAATCCTAGGGTTCGAACCAAGATTTGTCTTGGATGTGAAATTCAATATTATTTATTTTGAACTTTGAGTCTCAGGGCTCAAGCTAAGCTTTGGATTATTAGCCACCTTAGTTCGTGCTTGGCTGTTGGAGTTCTCCAACAGAGGATACAAGACTCTGGCTGTAAAAGGCAGTTTGAGTGACCATAGATTGCACCAAATCCCAGGAGGAAGTGCCTCAGCCTTGCCAATGGTGGAAGTCCAACAGTCTCAAGTGGGAGGTGAGATTGTCATTGGGAATTACTCTGCATCATTGGTATATCTGTCCCTGTTTCAGTAGCATTGCTCCCCAAAAGCTGAAAACAATTTAGTTTTGCTTGTGCTTTTCGGGTGATTTTTGAATTATTTATACACTGGGCTTCAAAGACATGTACCTGGCCTGGACTGTGACTATTTCAGTTCACTTATGCTCTCGGCCTACTTCACCCCGAGTATGCCCTGTACTGTTAAGGATTGCACCAGGCCTCAACCGAGTTTAGGTTATTTATGTGCACGGCTAATAGGTTGTTTATGTTCTAGTCTGTGGACGATATGAGCTTTAAAGTCTTTTCCACAAATCAATTTTGGGCATATCCTGCAATCATGGGATTTCATGAGACCACATCTCTCTGAGGCATTCTGTCAAACAGTTCACGTGCCTTGTCTATGCTTGCTCCTTTTGCATACATGTCTATGAGGGCAGTTGCAACTTTAATCTGTCAAAAATCCGCTTCCCTTTATGCTTTGATGTTTGTGTACACCCTGTTCCGAAGCCCATTTTGGCACAGACAGAGGCGATGCTGCCAAAGGTTGTGGAATTTGGCACTACACCTTGCAATTGCATTTGCTTGAAATTTTCTAAAGCCTTTTCAACAAATCCATTTTATGCGTAGCCTGAAAACAGTGCAGTCCACGATAATACATCTCTTTAAGGCATTATGTCTAACAAGTCACTTGCCTTGTCTATGCTCCTACATTCTATCCTTGTGAAAAGGAGTGCTTGAGAATACAAATCTGCATTAATTTTCTGAAGAAGAATCCTTGATTTTTGTACAGATGCATTTGAAAATGGAAAATTTCTAACAAAGTCAAAGTATCAAGACTGAGAGGAAAATATTTGAATAATCCAAGACATTAGCCTCATTCCTATGAAGATTATACAAAGCCAATGGGAATTAGAGGTGTTAGGCAACATGCATGGGGTCATTATCCTACAGAAATCATGAACCCCAACTCAAGCAATGGCTTGGACCATTGATACAATAGATGTTGTTTATGCTTATCATATAGATGTATATTCATGAAAGGTATCAAGATAATTGTGAATTTCCTCTACATCAATTTAGATCCATGGAAGTTCTTTTCCAAGAAACTTATTGTTCCTTTGTCCATTTTTGATCTAGTTCTAAAGAAGACCTATTTTATACCTGACTTACCAAAATCTTGCAATCAAAGTCTCAATAATTTGAATAAAAGGAATAAGGAAGTCAAGAAAAAGCAATTGAATTTGAAACATTCTATGGATGTAAAAAGATCTAGAGAGATTCTAGACAATGCCAATGGGGTCATTATGCTATAGAAATTAGGGAACCCAAGACCAAGTAAGATCGATGGCTTAGACTCTTTGGTAAAGAAAAAGAGTTTTATGTTTATGAAATGTCTATAATATTCATGAGGCATTACGGTTACGAAAATTTTGGGTAAGTGTAAGATGTTGAGGGGTAAAAAATTGGTCAAAACTTGCAATTTTTTAAAATATGCTCATGTTTTGAAAATCATAATGTGTGTATATTATGACATGCCTATGTTATGGCTCATATGTGTGTGTACATATATGTATGTATATATATGTGTGTACGTATACATATATGTATGTATATATGTGTATACATACACACACACATACATACATAGACATATACATATTTATGTATATAAATATTTATATATACATTTATATGTACACAGACATACTATATACATACACGTATATGCATATATACATATATACACACACATATATATAAACATATACATACATATACACAAATACAAACATATACATATACATATACATATGTACACACACACATATATGTATGTATATGTATATAATATGTGTGTGTGTGTGTGTGTGTGTGTGCACGCTAGAATGCTATAACACATTCATATTCTAGATTTAGCCAATTAAATGCCTCCTTTAGATTTGGAACAAGTTAAAATTTGCCAATCATAAGGGTTAGACATTTAATTTGGTTACAACAAATGTATTTTACATAATTCATATAGAAAACATTTTTTTTTTGAATATGCTATCCATTATGTTCATTTATTTTAGGATTAAAATAAAAAATCTTTACATGATGTAAAGCTCTATGTTAACTTCATTATCATATATATTTTTTCAAATGCAAATATATTAAGGTATTAATTTCTAATTAGTTTTAGTAGTTTTTTTAGTTTTAATCTAGAACATACACATATTATTTTGTCTACATAATCTATTGAACCATTTATCCGAATTTGAAAAAAAAAATATTCTAGAAACTAGATTCTATGCACTAGTAAACTTGTTTTTATTACATCTTGAAATTTTGAGCACATGTATCTTGAATTACTTGTCAAAATTTAGTATTTTCTAGTGTAATTATTATGTTGATACATTACATGTATCTTGAAGATCATTCAAGTATTTGAGAAGTCCAAGGATACTATCAAGCATGTTGTTATCTACAATTGAAGTAATTTTGTTACTTATTGTGATTGCTATGTTGAACACTAACACTTGCAATATATTCATCACCACCTTGTGAGGAACTTAAGCAAGGAATTTACATATGAGATAATCATTATTGTTTCAATATCATCAATATTTATTCACCTCTTATTTTGAGGGAGTATGCAATGATTTATCACTCATCATTACTTTTGTAAAGGTGAGAACACCAATACAAGGTTTGACTTAGACAAGCTCCTATACAACAAATTTTTTTCTCTCTTTTTTGTGTGTGTAAGTTTAGATCTAAAGATTGACAATGTTTAAAAGTTACAAGTGGACAAAGTATACATTAATAAAAAAATTTAGACTTCAAACAACAACAAAAAACTCAGGTACTAGAGCTAGGAGCTAGTGTCCTCCCAACTTTGCCCTAGATTTTGAGGAAAAATCCTTGAGGACCTCTTGATCCTATTCTTGACACTGTCTTTTGCTTTAACTTATCTTAGGACCCTAGCACCCTTTTCCTACGTAGTTTGCTCTCAAATTCTATCACATGTGCTTCTCTATGTTTCATTTCCAAATATGTACTTATGTTTTATATTTTTATTCTCAATTTTATGTATTTCGTCAAACTTGTTCATAATTACTTTATTTATCTTATTTCATTTGCACAGATTCAATCAATCACATCACATAACAACACATTAATAGACTAGATGTAGATCCAAGACTATTTGGCTCTCCTTTGTGGATTGTAGCCAAACCCATTCACACCTCTTCTAATAGTTTTTATGAAAAATAAATTAATTCTAGTTAATGAACATACTAGCCTAGGTTCACTTTTTTTACATATCATCTTGATGAACCCAATGCATCCTACATTGCACTTCTCTAGATTTTCTATCATATGTTGCCACATTTGATTGGCTAGTTAATTAATTGAATGTTTTATTGGAGATCTCACTAAGCATTTGCAAAAGTAATATGTTTAGTTTGAAAATAAAAAAATTAACACACTTCCTATTAACATCCATTATATTCATTTTGGAGCATACTCTTCCATATTTTTTGATTTCATTGCATATAACTGAGTCATTGATTCATTGGTTAGATAATGGAACTTTCAAAGATTTTTTCTTCATGTTTTTCTTTTCTCAAGTCATTAGTAGTTGTATCTTGCTTTAGTTTTGATGATTCTTATAATGAAGGCAAAGTAGGCAATTGTACTTCTTCTAAAAGTAGCTTCCGTCATGAGGATATTTTAGTGCAAGAGGATCATGCCATTGAATTATTTTAATAATAGTTTACCTTCAATCCATATCAATGTTCCCCCTCATGGATATGAAGCATTAGTGTATGAGGAACATTGTGCCTCTCCCAAACTTGGTCCCATTTATGGAGATATCTTGAAACAAGAGGATGTCATCACGTTCCTTAATGATACTCCTGCTAATACATATTTGGATAACAATTTCAGTATGAATGAGACTAACAAGGATTTGCATTCTCATCAAAGGATTGACCCTCTTGCATCGATTCATCCTTTTTATGCTTCACAATATGATTATACTTGTTTTAGTGGTTTTTGTGATGCGAGTCCTCCTCCATAAGAGTTAAAACACATTATAATGTTGGTTCTAACATGATTTCTAAGTATGGATATAATGGACATGGTCTTGGGCATATGGATCAAGGAATTAAGCTTTATATGGATCTCACACTATACTATTATAGAGAGGATGTGGGGTTTCCAACTTCTTATCCATCTCCACTGCCTTCTCAATTACCTCCTAACAAGCACAAAAACCATCTTTCACATGAGATAAGATTGCTTCTTAATCCTTATCATATATCAAGGGAAGAGAAAAATTTGTTGAGGCTCCGAAAGGCCTACTTGATTATTGTTCCTACTCCAAACTATCATAAATATCACAAACATAATCCATTAAATTTCTCTTTTTTTGCATATCACCGCACACTTGGTCATACCATTAATGAATGTAAGGCATTTAAGAGAGAAGTTTGAAAGCTTCTTACTGATGGTATTATTCATATGACAAGTGACATTTAATTTCTTCTTTTTCCTATCACAATCAAGTAAACCCTTGTCTATTATGTTGCTACCCACTATGTGACATTCATAGCCTTATATGGGGGCATATTTTCATTCATGATGGTACAATTTTTTATGCAATCATACTTCATCTTGGATATAGCAACATAATAGTATATGGCATAGTCATCCTTGCCTATACACTAAGGGGCAATGATAGCTAGTTTTTGTTTGCAGGGAAAGGAATATAAATAGAGCCAATTTAGGCTACTGCATAGGGGCCATAGTATATAAATAGACCTTTACACCAAGCTTAGAGCCTCAAAGTTATAGGATGAAAAAATAAACCACTCTCCTTGTGGGCCTTTGGATCAAGGGGATCTAATGGAAAAAGAGTTAATTGTACAAACAAAGACATCTCTATACTAAATGAGTTACAGGGAACAAGTGTTACTATAAAATATTAATAAAGGCTTGATGACAACACATGAAGTAGGACTAACTAACGTGTGGAAGGGGACTTGGCATACAACACAATATACTAGTCATTCAATAATACGTTGGACCAATTATTATTGCACAATGCAAAGAACTATAAGGGTTAGAGAAATGAATAGATGAAACCCTAATTTTTTATTTATTTTTAAAACATACTGCAAAATCTATGGTAAATCTCTTATGCTATTTCTAAAATTCCTTGTGTTCTAACACCATTTTTTTATGCCCATGTTTATCAATATCATTTATTAATATCCAACACCAAACTTTAGTGTACTCCATTGGATCTCAACATCATTGTTCCATCAATATTTATTATATGAACTCACATTTGATTAGGCACTTGACCTTATCTCTATATATGCTAAAAAAATCTTATTAGTGGCTAAAACACATGGTACACAATCACTATCTTATTGGAATCATCTCATACATATACCACAAAACTATGAACCCCAAGTCTAACTAGGCATGTCAGCTCTCTCAGAGAGATAACATCTTCAACCTAGGATGTTTCCATTCCTTTATATTCAAATCATAAAACCAACTTGTTCTACACTTCTACATTTTTTATTATAGTATATTTTTATAAAAATATGTAATGGTTTATAAAATTGTACAAGAAATACCAAGTAATTATTTCAAACTAAAATTTCACAGGTTTGATCGTGATTCATAGTTTGATCTAAAGAACACACGAAGCCACTAAAAAGAATCCAATCTTTCTTCTAAGTTAATTTTTTTTTTAAATATTAAATTAAATTCATTTTTTTTGTCTTTCAATTTAAAACATACAAAAGCTAAAAAATGGGTTCCTCTTTCCAAATACATATGCACAACATATTTCTAAAAACATCATTTTTCTTTCCATCCTCAAAAAATTCAAAAGAATATATATATTTTCAAATAGACAATCTTTTGACCTTCTACTTGCTAAACAAGTCATCAAATTTCTCTTCATTAATTCATTGAACCTTTCACAAACACACAATATAAGCTAATTTGCAATTCTAACATTTAAAATATCCAAAAATCCACAAAGAAATAAAACTCATTATGCATATAAAAATAATTATAGCACATAGAATAAACACTTCATTAATTTAATTATAAGACGTTCCTTGAATCATGTATGGAATTAAGAAAATGGTTTCATCTAGGTATCTCACATCCATGTCTTATTACCCCACTGTAAAGCAAGATGCATATATGAACTCAAACAAATCTATGTATACATCTTTGATATTTATCACTATTGTTTTACCTTGTATCTTGTACACTCAAATGCATATCAATGATATTTGTATAATGATAGCCATAGCACATTATAATTAATATACAATGTATGAATATACTCACACGATACACATGCATCTTCTAAATCATATTATATAAATCATATTTCAAACATGATCATTTAATTATAATACAATCAAGATAATATAAAAGATGTATAATTAGAAAATATTTAGTCATCATTCAATTAATAGCATTAAACCATTAAAATTAAAAAACTAACGTGAAAATATTAAAACTAAATAGATAATAATAATTTCATTATAAAATTATAACACATAACTTATATATAAACATACAAGTACATCCCATATAATCACAAAATAATATAAATATAAATTGATACAATATTATATAATAATAATAAAATTATAATTGTTTGCAGACCTTAGATACAAATGTTATTCTCTTTGAATAACTTTGACTCTAATGAATTTATATTCATAATCTCAAAATCATTTTCTAAATTACCTTTTTCACGAATCAATAACTATGACAATTCTAAAAACCATTTTTCAAATTACCCTTTTCATGAATCAATGACTATGACAATTCTTAATGAATATGACAATCCTTAATGAATATGACAATTCTAAGAGTCGTTTGCCAAGTTACCATTTTCATGAGTTAATTACCATGACAATTTTAAGAATCATTTGCCAAGTTATCAATGACAATTCTTAATGACTGACAATTCTAAGAGTCGTTTGCCAAGTTACCATTTTGATAATTACCATGACAATTTTAAGAATCATTTGCCAAGTTATCATTTTCAGGTGATTGACCATAAATCTCATACGTAATCAAACCCCTACCCACAGTGTATATGAAAGATATATTTGCGAAATCATTCACAATTTGAAGAGACTCCAATGTTTCAACTACATCCTTCATGAGTGGCCTAGATTTACGTTTTTGGCTAAGACATTGATAGGCTAACTTTGCAACTTTCTGAGCTTCTTTGACAAAATATTCTTTCTCTAGTCGAGGATCAAGGATCTGCAACAGCTTCCTTTTGTTGTTAAGAAGTGGATAAGCCCATTCAACCAAGTTTTGTTCTGTGCTAGGCCTTGTGTGATCAATAGACGGTCTACCAGTAAGCATTTCAAGTAATACTACGCCAAAGCTGTACACATCACTTTTGGTTGAGAGATGACCTGTTCAAACAATTTTTTTTTTAAATCACTATCTAGTGGCAGATAAGTTATAGTAACTAGTTTGCAAAATTCTCTTGTCATGGTAAGTGACATAAAATAAACACATACTGTAGATAAGAAATGTATAATGTGCAGCTGAATCTAAAAGATTAAGTTATCATAAAAGCATACCACTAGCGATATACTCAGGATCTGCATAGCCGTATGTACCCTTGGCAACGGTTGAAACATGAGTCTGGCCACATTCTGGCCCAACTTTTGCAAGACCAAAGTCTGAAAGCTTTGCCATATAATCCTTCATCAGAAAGGCAGAAAAATAAGCAGGAGGTTTCATTGGCATATAGTCCATACGGGACTGAGGTGATTTTAGACCATGTCTCTTGTATGACCTTAAAACATAGTAACTAGAGAAAAAATTGCATCAGAGTTACATATGTAAGTTTAAATTTATTTGGAAATACTAACCTTATCGAGCAGAATATTTGATGTCTTAAAATCACGATAGATAACTGGCTTCTCAGCACAGTGAAGAAAAGCTAACCCTTTGGCAGCCCCAAGTAAAATCTTCATTCTTCTTGGCCAAGACAGTGAATTAGACATCTCTGTGAGATCACCACACAAGCAATCAGAAAAGGAACATGTAACATTAGTAATTTGTCCAATGGTTAGGGTAATCTAAAGCTTAGGAATTCAGACTTGATTTGCTCTACAGCTTTATTGAAGATCACAAATGGGATAGATTTCTGAAAATCAGCCAACAGCTTAACAAACTAGAAACCACAATAAACATGGTTTTTCAGTGATCACAATGGCCCTGGGCGGTTCTCTCTCACTGACTAAATTGGCCCATGTTAAATGAGCCCAAATGATTCAAAGTTTAAACTAGTGGCACATGCTTGTGAATTGCTACCAGTCAACAACCAGATCAAGCCAAGTTGATCTAATATAACAATGTAAAACCAGCAGATGAAATCAATTAGGTCCCACATTCAGGGGAATGGCATATAACTATAGCAGAGTACAAAAATCATCTTTTTCAAATGCATCAATCTATACCTTTTGATAGATTCTATCATCTATATTATCCAATCCTTTTGATAATTCTATCAACAAAATCTCACAATCACAGAATAGATTTTAAGGAGAGTTCAAGAATTTCAAGGTTTGTGAAGGGTTTCAAGTTTCAACCCCAAGAATACTCTATAGTCCACACTTGACACTGCTACAGGAAACAAACAAGGGGGAGGACACTGATTAAAGAAACAGGAAAGAAAAACTGAGGACACTGATTAAAGAAACAAGGAAGAAAAACTTACTTCGAAACAGATGATTTTCAAGAGATCCTTTAGCCATAAACTCATAAACGAGAAGTCTCTGTTTACCTTCGGAGCAATAGCCAATAAGTTTCACCAAATGAGGATGACTCAACTGTCCCAGAAACTTGACTTCTGCCTGCAACCAACCAAATATGATTAAAGTCTGCAATTGGATGAGAATTAAGCTCCCAAACCGGTTTAATTAACAGGGGTTATAATTTTACCAGCCATTCTTTGTGGCCCTGACGACCTTCTAGATCAAGGACCTTCACAGCAACAGGCTGGGCTGTAAGTCCTGTTTTCGTGTCCTCACAAATGAAACCCTTGTAAACTTTGCCAAACCCTCCTTTCCCCAATAGAAAATCCAATCTGAAGTTTTTTGTAATAGTTTTAAGCTCATTCAACGTGAAAACATACAAATTAGAAACAAAATCCTGTGTCAAAACTTCTGATGATGAGGGATTATCCCATTCACTGCTGTCTATTATAGCTTGTTTATCAATTGGACCTGATAGGGCTGATAATCAAACACAAATGTACACATTTAAAATTTTTATTTGATAAATAAATATTTATTATTATTTATAAATAATATTATACATATTCACGAAAAGTAACATAGATCACACTCAAATTGATTGATCTCACATGCATGAATATCCATGAAATAAGCAATACCCATATGCCAGTAATTAGGTAACTATTCAAGCATTTCCAAAATCATTAGCTGGAGAACAAGAAAAGCTAATTAATTAAGAATGGAGAAGAAAGCTCACATTGCTTGCTAACGTTACTATAAGGGCCCTGTTTATCTCCTGCCCAGCAGCTTTTAACTAAGCTCTGTAAGAATTGCATTGTTCAATTGTAAATGATGGGCTTTTTGCAGTTGGGACAGCTGAGTGAGAAACACCTTGTTTTAGATGGCAGAGCTTCTACAGATAAAGTTTAGACATACAGCTTCTATTTAATCACATTCTTCAATGGTCAGACAATGCATGGCAATTTCATATTCTTATATAATAAAAATAGAATAACACTTATTCTGTTTTTATTGGTTAAAATTTATTTTTGATTGTTGAATTGAATTATATTTAGGAACATCAATTTTATTATTCAAAGAATCTAAATACCTGGAAATTTCCTCTACACAATTTATTAAAAAATAAAAAGATTCAATCTAAATACTCAGAAGTTCCTATAAAAGATCTATCCAAAGATAAAAGATTCAATATGAGTACTAAATACTTAACAACATTTTTTTAAGAAATCTATTTAAAAATAAAAAGGCTCAATCTAGATACTTTAACAGTAATTTATATAAAAGATCTATTCAAAGATGGAAGAGCCATTACAACTACCAAATAATTTAACAACATTTTCTTAAATGAAAAGAGAAAAATAATTATCAACATAAATAAAAGACGATCATCAATACAAAAATTATTCCACCGAATGATGCTCATTTCATTGGGATAAAGTAGGGTTGGTCAATTCTTCCGATTTCGCGTCTGTTTCCTCCAAATAATTAACTCAATCATAATTTAAACTATCTTTGACCAAAAATATTCTAGAAGCCTTCTATTTTATCGTATTCTATATAGTCGTTGATAGTCAACAGAAAACATTTGCTGTTTATCTTATTAATATAATTGCATGCGTACTTCGTCATGGAAATTTCATATTCTTACGTGAGAATGAGAACAATTGTAAGTTGAAAAATTTGGTCTTCCTTTGGGGCTAAGTATCCATTTTCTTTGGGGTGAAAGGTCCACTTTACCATACATTACAAGAATAATAACATGGAGTCTAGGATATAGAAACATTTTCCCCTTGGGCGGTCACTTGGACTGGTCTTTGCTTAGCTGTTCTTAGACTTTTATATAACGTATATCATTTTCTAAGAGTCCACAAATTGCAATATACTTTATGATGCGAAAGGATTGAAATTAGGGGAAATGACTATCTAGTCTTTAGGATGTATCGGTGTATAAGTTATACACTTCATAATGTAAAAGGGTTTGAAATTAGAGGAAATGATTATCTAGTCTTTAGGATGTACCAGTGTATAAGTTATTTTCATACATCATAATTTATGTATTGGTGCATCTTAGAGACTGGATAGCCAGTTTCATAACAAAATTAGATATGACTTGTTATAGGCATAAATTTTTTAGAAGTTTTTAATAAAAGATTATATATTAAATTAAATTTGTTGAAGTATATAGTTAAAGAATACGTTTTATAGAATTGTGTTTTAAATTTAAATTGAAAAGTCATGATGACAAATTAACATATAATAGTGATAGAATGAAAGGTTTTATGATTTCACAAGGAAATTAACTATTAAGTCATCATAATAACATAAAAACAAAAACCAGAATTAAGCTACAATAAAAAAATGAATATTTGGAAGAATTTCTAGAGAATTAGGATTACTACACCTACTAAGAAAGTTAGTGTCACCAACCATATGTTCCCACCCATTATTAGTTATCATTTATTATTCCACAAGAGCCTATTATAGTTGATTTTGTGTAGATCTCTATAGAGAGAGAGCAAGCTAAATAAACTAGATTTAGTGATAGTTAAGAGGACGTCAATCGCATCACTAAGAGGACGTGAAGAAGTGGTGTCGAGTTGGAGACCACCCTCCCTTGTTAGCTAGATGAATAAGGAGGAAGAGGGTCCAACTAAACTCATATATATATTCTTGGTGGAGGTAGAGACAAAGTGGTGGCTTCTCAATGACTATTTTGGTAGTGATGTGAGGACGTCAAGAGATTAGATCCCCTATATTGGTGAGGGGATCTAGTACCAAATGGTGAAGGCGACACCTTGGCCACCTTGCAAGGGGTGTTCCCGTAGTGGTCCAACAATATGTTGAGTTGTTGAAACTGAAGTGTAACCTTTCCAACTTAAACTTAGATTTGCATCAACACATAAAAAATAACCAACAATTTGAAGAAAAATAGGAAATTTATAGTCTGTAGTTGAGTTAGAAAAGAATGCAATCTATCTTTCCAAATGCAAAAAAATAGTAATTTGAAAGCATTAGGAAATATATCATCCTCCCATAGAATGCTATTATACAAAGTAAAAAACTCAAGCACTAAGGGTAGAAGAAACCAGAAGTCTAGTGCCAAGCATCTTGAGCATGACTAAAATGATAGAAAAGATGGATAAATATTTTAAAATCCCACACAAATAATATATTTCACAATATTTTCAAGGATGAATCAAATGATTGCTAGATGGCAGGTCAGGGTAGTACATAGCTCAAATAATAGGCAAATCGATAAATTTTCAGCTCCAAATTATCCTTCTAAATTGTCTAAAATATTTTGATATATATGTGGTTGGCAAAAATAAGAAACCACTTAAAAATCAAATATTTCAATTATTGGCATGTACATCTTGAAAGTCGCTTGCATCCTTTCTTCAAAGTGTAGTTGTAGAAGGAAGTACTTATTGACATAATGTAGTGTCATAAATTGTATGCCCTTACAATTTCACACTCTATTTTGGGCTCTTACTTTGGTGTTCTCTCTCCCAAGTCATTTCAAGCCTATTTTTGGCCCTATCACATCCAAATTGTCATCATATGCTATTTGTTAAGAACTTCACATATAATAATAGAAATTATAAATTCCATAAGGTATATCTCACATGACACAAGAGATGTATGTGGGACAATATGCTCTAATATCCAATATATGCCAAAATAGAGTACATCCTTAAGGTAGGGTAACACCATATAATACTCCTTAACGAAGAAGCCACTCCATGCTATATCTCCAAGAGATCCCAAATATAATATTATACTTCACACATGTCTCTTACAATGATAATCATCTTCCTTTATATATACCTCTTCCCAATTATATTATGGAAGGGTAAATCCTAATGAAGGGCTACTCAGTTATATAATTAATTACATAAATCATACACATGACCCAATATTTCTACAATAAGGGATGTGTGCCACATATCAACATCTCCATCCACCTAAATACCTTAGAATATCATATCCCTAGTTACATAACATGTCATTCCTCCTTGACATGTTTCATCCTTGAAACATGAAAAGAAGCCAAAGAGTATGATTGTCACAAGTTATTACAAATATAATGGCATGACCAATTACAAATATAATGCCATGACCAATTATCAATAGTTGATCTATGTTGTGCCTTTTTCTTGATAATTCTAAGATCCTATTTATGAGCCATTATTTGTTTTACCCCATTGATTACATTCCTTATCATAGTAACTCCCCATTTGTTTCCATGCGTAGCCATTATTTTTGTGATACCACTGACTGGTATAATTATTTATTTGATTCCATGTATGTCCATAGTGATTGCCTTGTTGATTCAATATACTATGATGTATCCATGAAGGTTTTCTCCATGATTCCTGGCTCTTAAAATGATGTGGATGCTTATGTACTTCACTCTTTGCTATCACTGAAACCTTCTCTCATTCTTCAACATTTTTTACCACTTGTTTTAGTGATTCCTTATTAGAATATTTATCTTTTCATTTTCTTCAATATTTTTTATTGTCTTGATTTTCCTCTAATAAATTGTTACAATCTTCATGAGATTCTTGAACTTCCTTTGTAATTCTTTACATGTAATATCTTGTAATGTAATTTTTTTTCCTTCTATACCAAATCTTCATGAACTTCTTTTTCACATTGATATTTATTGTTTCCAAATATTATAACCAAGTATAACCAAGATCAATATCCATTCCAACCACATCCAAGGCATAAATATTTGAATGCAAAACATATTTATCCATAGAGAGCTTTAAATCTTCATGAATTGGAATATCCATACCTAATATTTGTCTGTCCTTGATGTTCTTTTCTTGTACATGTATCGTATTTGTTGATTCCTTGTTGAAGAGGTTATACTTGCTACTAGCATTTTTAGAGGCAATAAAGTTTTCCTTTTGAATTCATCCATGAAAAATAAAGATTGAATATTCCTTTATTAGAGCTCAAGTGCATGTACTTGTATCATCTCCTTCTTCTTTTCCTTCTCCATCTTCTTTTCCTCACTCCTCATCTTCTTCCTCTTCTTGCTTCTCTTCTTTATATTTGTCCTCCTCTTCTTCATCTTCTTTATCTTCTTCCTCTTGTTTATTGTCCTCCTCCTCTTCTATCTCTTCTTCATTTTATTCCTCTTGTTTATTTTCCTCCTCTTCTTCCTCTTTTTCATCTTCTTCCTGCTCTTCTTTCCCAGCTTCATTTTATTTATTTTCTTCTTCTTCTTGATCTTTTGGAGCTCATCTCTCTAAGAAAGCTTGTTTGAGTTTATCCACAAGGGAAACATCATTATCTAACGGTGCATACCATTTCTTAGCTTCACCCCTTAAAAAATGAGAAAAAATGTATAAGTTGACTGTGAGATATTTTATATTTGTGCCACCATTGTAATGCATCTCTACTTCCATCAAAATTAAATGAACCCATTGCAAGTAGGTTTTGTTGGAAGTATCTATTTCTATGGTTGCCATTGATGTCAAAATTGTTGTTCCAAATAGTTGTTGGTTTGGAATGTATGTGGTGTAGAGATATCTTGTTGTATTGGTGTTGTAGTTGTCCTATTGGTTATCCTGGAAGTGTTTGGGTCTATAATGTGTTGTTGATGTTGTTTGATATTATTATCTTCTTTGGTTATGCTTTTGGTATTATGGATGAGTTGGATTTGTGGTTCGGAAATATCTTTGTGTTCTTCAGATGTTGTGGCATTATTCATACCCGGTTGTGATATGTTAAACATATCTTTGGGTATAGATATGATTTGTGGAAGGTTATTGGATGTGTTATGGGTCTCACCATAGCATGTGGAGATCCAGAGTAGAGTTATTTGCATTAGAGGATATGTTTTGACCGTTAATTGCTTATATGAATGTGTTGCGTGTTGGTTATGTTTTGGTGATTGTGGATCAATGGATTTATCTTTGGAAGATGTGTTTTGATCCCCTCTTTCTTCTGGAGTGGATCAACATGTGTTTTGTTTTTTCTACGGAAGGTATATTTTTGTTTTAGGTTGGCTTGGTTCAAGCTTTAATGATCTATCTTGTATATAAAGGATGTATATGATTAAGTTTCATGGATGAGAATGTGTAGAGAATGAGAGGAAGTATGTGATGTGAAGATAATTAGAGAAATTTGATGAAGAGCAAAGAAGAAGTGTTGTGATTGATTGATATGTGAGCTATTTGAGACTGTGGCAGAGGTATGAGACAAAGTATTGATAGTTGAGGTCTGAGTTGTGTGAGTTGATGTTGGTCACTTGATGCAAAGTTCAAGTACAACTTCATGATCAGGAGATCCTTCTTGTCAAATCATTTTTGTATCTTGCCCTGTTCCAGATAGCTTCAAGTTTGCAAGTCCTCTTTTGTATCTTTCCCCAAGAGAAGTTAGCCTTGGTTTGCAAGTCCGGAGTATTGAGCTCATTCGTTGTAATCTGATATACATAGTGTATATATTTTGTGGGCAAGTGCTCACTGTTGTTTTTCCTTGTTTGGGTTTTCCACGTAGAAAATATTAGTGTTCATGTGTTGTGTTTGTGTTGCTGATTGTTTGTTTATGTGCTACATTAATTTTTGTTTAAGACTGGTTCACCCCCCTCTTAGTCCTACCTTGGGTTCAATAGGTTTTCTAAAAAAGGTGCCTCAATACATAACCCTTCACCAAATCTAATTGACTCAACTTTGATACAACTAAAAATTGATTTAGTCAACCTCAAATTAAAAAGTAGAAGTAATATACCCCTAATGAACTTTCATGAGGTTTCCATAAATGTAAGAAGTTTGGAAAAAAAAATGTTGATTTGTGACTTGGAAAGAAAATTTATAAAAAATAATAAAATTTAAATAACTCTCAAATATCAATGATTAAAACTTTAAATTTGGAATGTATATGCTTTAATGTTATCCAAAAAAACCCTTCAAAAATTAGGCAGCAATTCACTCAGATCTATTAAATATCTACTTTTATAAAAAGTTAGGACAAAAACTATAATTCTGCAATAAATCTCTCAATTATAATTCAATTGTTCTAAAAATTGGATTAGCAATTCTTCAATATGTGTTGCAAAAACCCTTTAAAAATCATATAATTTTTTTTTTTTTAAAATCAAATATGAAAGATATGTGATTTCCAAAATAACCTCCAAATTTGAAGAAAAATGTCTTGCCTTCATGGTGCCAAGATCATGTTCTGATACCACTTATTAAGAACTTCATATGTAATAATGAATATAATAAATTGCATAAGATATATCTCAGATGACACAAGAGATGTATGTGGGTGAATATGCCCTAATATCCAATATATACGAAAATAGAGCACACCCTTGAGGTAGGGTAACACCATATATAATACTCCTTAAGGAAGAAGCCACTCCATGTTATATCTCCAAAAGATTCCAAATAAAATTATATCATACTTCAGACATGTCTCTTACAATGATAATCACCTTCCTTTATATATACCTCTTCCTAATAACATTATGAAAGGGTAAATCATAATGAAGGTCTACTCAACTCTTGATATAATTAATTTATAAATTATTCACATGACTCAATATAACTAACTTGAGAGATGTGTTCCATGTGCTGATATCTTCATCCACTTAAATATTTTATAATATCATATATTTAGCTACATAACACTAATGTTGTGACCATATCCTATGTCCTAGGATCTTACACTTTGCAACCATCTTTCTCTTGTTCCTTTTTAAGTGGACTAGGGTGCCTAGTGTCATAGTCACTTTAAAAGGGGGGCCAAATTCAAATGTGTGTGAGTGTCTATTCCCACCATTTGTGATATGATCCTAATATTTTCATTTGATTGTTGAAAGTTGGCCTAAATTATGAGATACCTTATAAAAATAAATTATTTATCATTCATAAGACACCTAAAGTTTCTATAAGAGATCTTATTTTCAAGAAATTATGGATTTAAGTGCTTAGCATTATGGAGTAGTAAGCTACAACAACTTGCATGTAAGTATGTTTTCATTGTTGAGCTTGTTATGTCTTTCCCTATCACAATATTACACTAAAACTTAAAGGACTTGTCTAAGTAGCATCACATCACCACCATTATCATATTTAAGGTAATATCATTTTAATTTAGCATTTCGATTATGATTTAGCCTCTGCCCTACCATGCGCAATCTCTCTTTTACATCATCATGTTGGAAATATGTGTTTCCATTGATGTCAACTTGATTTCTTACAATATATGTTGTTTTCTTTGATTTATGACAAGTGTTGTGGTGTCATTGATTATAGGGTATTTATTGGAAGAAAGTAACTATGCCAACCCGCTTGTTGCAATAATTATGAGGTTGTGCGATGTTGTTGATCATATGAACATGATATGATGGATTGATAGGAATATGGGTGATTATGAAAGACCTGCATCAGGTTGATGGTTCTCTACTTGTTTGTTGTTGATTTTTTGGTTAAATTGAATGGATAATGTTGGTTTACTGATAGATGACTATGGATAGTATGAAATGTGACTGACATGATGAATTTAGATGAATGATGTTCTTATGCAAAGGATTATTGTAGATTGTGAAAGATCTCAAGTTACTGATACTTGATTGATGTTGTATGAAGAGAATTGATGATATTGGGCTTGTGCAAGATCATGGGGGTCCAAAAAGTGGCAGTGGGGAAAAAATGTGTTTTAAACTTTGCTAAACACACTAATTTCCGCTTTGAATTTTTGTGTGGGTTAGGAAAAATTTGAATTTGGTTTGGTAATACCAAACCAAAATAGATATTTGTTGATAACAGATATCCATTTTGTAACATCATTATTGTGATGTCATGTTATCCAAAATGAATACCCATTTTTCTTAGCATAAAAAATATTTTTTAGTAAAATGGGCATAACTTTTGCGTTTCTTATTGAAATGTCCATCTTTTACAATTGTTGGAAAGGTGATTTAGAGACCTATGAAATAGATAAGGTAATTTTATTAGAGTATATACAAAAAAATATTTATAATCATTTAAAGTTAATCATTCATTTTTAAAACTTTAAATACTCACAAATTTTGCATACAAAGTCTCTTTTTTTCATATCACCTCCTTTCTCTATCACTTGTCTATATATACTTCTATATATATCTTTCATCTCTCTTCTCTACTTATCTTACTCCTTTACTCATGCCATATAGATATTCCCCAAGTTACATCTATCTCCCTCTTTCTATTCCCATCTCTCCCTCTCCCACTCTATCCTTGTCACTCCTTATTTCTATATCTATAATAATCTTTCTTCTATCTATTTATCTCCCCCCTATACCTTCTTCTACCTATACCTATTTATTACTTGTCTCTATCACCTCCTTTCATTACCACTCTTGTCCTCTCTATCTTTATCTCCCTATAGATCTATCTTCATATATATCTATATCTCATTATCTCTAAATCTCTCTTATTCACTCCATCTCTCCCTTCATTTTTCCTAATCTCTCTATCACTCCCTATCCATATATATCTCTACCTCCATCTTCACATCCCTATCTATTTTCGTATCCACATCTCTTTCTATATCTCCCTCTATCTATATATATCTTCCTCTATACATGAATAATCTACCTCTCCCTCTCTTCCTCTATCGCCCTCTCTATGTATCTGTCCCTTTCTCTCCCTTTATCTCTTTATTTACTCCCTCTCTCTATATCTTCGGCTCTCTCCCCCCATCCTCCTCTATACCCCTTATATCTCTCTCTATCTCTCCTTGTTTCTCTCTCCCTCTCTATCCATCCCTATCTATAATCTCTCTTTATCTCTTTATCATTCTATCACACTATCTACATCTCTCTATCTATCCATGTCCCCCTTCCTTTATATCTCTCCATCTCTTCCTTTTTGTATCTCACTCTATGTACCCCTCTCTATACACACCTCTCTATCTATCTATATATTTATCTTTGTCTTTATCTCTCTATTTCTCTATATCTATTCATCTCCCTCTCACTTTATCTTTAGTTTTATCTCTATCTTCCTCTCTCCTTTTCTATCTCTAGATATGTCTCCCTCTTTCTATCCATCCTTGTCTTTCAATATTTCTCCCTCTCTTTTCATAGACCTTAATATCTATATCTCTATCTGTGTCTCTATCTCTTTTCTAGGTTTGTCTATCTCTCTCTATTTTTCCTATCTCTCCCTCTATATATCTCTTCATCTCTCTCCACCCTTATATCTCTCCTTATTTGTATCTTTATCTTTATACATCTCTATCTCTCCCTCTCTCATTCTCTCCCTCTCTATATATTTATCTCTTCTACATCTCTTTATCCCTTTCCTCTCTCTTTATTTGTATCTCCCTCTCTATCTCCATTTTCATCACGGGGGCTTCACCTAGTGAAATTGGATTATAGCACATGCGTTCATAGCATACTAAAGAATCCCCCTATTTACAAAAAATATTTCCCTAAACTCCTTTTTTTTCACCCCTTCCCAATACACAACCCGAATTAAATGCCCCCCTATTTTCACCAAATATTGTATTTTTTCATAGTCTAAATTTAAAACCCCCCTATTTTCACCGATAAGAAATATATTTCACCCTCATTTCCGGGATATTAAACCCCCAATATGAATGCACATGATATAATATTTCCTAGTTAGTGAAGGCCTCATGATTTTCATCTATATAGAGATCTATCTCCCTATTGGTAATGGATCTTGATTATCTTTCTAATTTATATGTTTTTGTGTTAGCTATTTTTGGATCTTAGTTCTTGATGAGGTGTGTGGTTTCTTTCCCCTATGAATTTTGTTGCTAGGGAGGAAAGGGGAGAGGGGGAGAGAGGTGTGTGTGAGACAGATAGAGACTGAGAGAGGGAAAGATGGTGAGAGAAGTGGAGAGAGATATAGGGAGAGACAAAGAGTGAGAGAGGCTACTTAAGAGGAGGGGATAGGGAGAAGAGGGAAGTATCAACAAAAGGGATAGGTGAAGAGAGGTTAGAGAAATGGTTATTGGGTGGAGAGAGAGAGAGAGAGAGAGAGAGAGAGAGAGAGAGAGAGAGAGAGAGAGAGAGAGAGAGAGAGAGAGAGAGAGAGAGAGAGAGAGAGAGAGAGAGAGAGAGAGAGTTGGGGGTAATTAGGGGGTAGGAGGAGAGGGGAGAGGAGAAAGTATCAACAAAGGGATATAATGAGAGATGGGGAGAGATGTGAAGAGATACACATAGAGTAATTAGGGGGAGGGGGAGAGGGGAGAGAGGTGTGATCTAGAGAGAGGGTAATTAGGGGGAATGACAATGAGAGAGAGAGGGAGAGAGAGAGTAATTAGGGAGAGGGGTAGAGGGGGGAGAGGGAAGTATAAATAAAGGGAGAGGGGGAGATATGTTAGAGAGTGAGGGTCATTAGAGGGAGGAGAGAATGAGAGAGAGTTGGGGTAATTAGGGGGTAGGAGGAGAGGGGGAGAGGGGCAAGTATCAACACAGGGAAGTAAGGAGAGATGGGGAGAGAGATAAAGAGAGGGTAATTATGGAGAGAGAGAGAGAGAGGGGGGTAGGGGGAGGGGGAAATATAAACAAAGGAAGAGATGGGAGAGAGCCCCTAATTAACCTCTCTCTCTATCTCTTTGTTGATACTTCCCTCTCCACCCTCTCCCTCCCCCTAATTATCCTCTCTCATTGTCTCTCTCTTCACCTCTCTCCACATCTCTCCCTCTCTCCCTTTGTTGATACATACCCATCTCCCTCTCCTCTTATCCAATAACTACACCAAACTCTCTCTCTCTCTCACTCTCATTATTTCTTCCCCCAATTACCCTCTCTCTCTTACCTCTCTCCCCCTATTCCTTTATAGATACTTCCATCTCCCCCCTCTCCCCCTCCCCTTAATTACTCTCTCTTCATCTCTCTCCTGATCTCTCCTCTCTCTTTGTTGATACTTTATCCTCTCCCTCTATTCTCCTACCTCCTAATTAAACCCAACTCTCTCTCTCTCTCTCTCTCTCTCTCATTCTATCTTAACCCCAATCACCCTCTCTCTAACCTCTCCCCCTCTCCCTTTGTTGATACCTCTCTCTCTCTCTACCTCTCTCCCCCCTTTATTGATACTTTCCCCTCTCACCCTCTCCTCCTACCACCTAATTACCTCTCTCTCTCTCTCTATATATATATATATATATATATATCTCTTATTTACTCTTCTCCCTAATTACCCTCTCCCTCTCACCTCTCTCCCCCTCTCCCTTTGTTGATACTTCCATCTACCCCTTTCCTCCTCCCCTCTAAATTTTCTTGCTAGAGATGGGAAGGAGATATATAGACACTACTCTAGATCTTAGGGGAAAGAGAGTGAGATAGAGGAGGGAGTGATGAAGAGGTATAAATATAAGTGTAGAGCTTGAGAGAGAGAGAGAAGGAATAAGGGATTCAATGAGAGTTAGATAGATAGATCTAGAGAGAGATGTATAAATATGGGCAAAAATTGAGGGAGGGAGCAACAAACAGATGGATTGATAGGTTTAGATTTTGGGAGAGAGAGGTAGAGAAAGGAACAAAGAGCGATAGCATGGTTTACCAAAATTTATTACTCCTTAGTAAAATTCCTAAATTTTTTATTAATTAATTACTCAGTTAATGTTTAAAGTATTCTGAGATGATTGCTACAAAAAATTCATGAAAGAGGGAATTCATATGCAAAAGTTGTGAGCTTTTGATGTTTAAAAAATGAAGTATTAATTTAAATTAATTATAATTAATAAAATTGCAGATACTTTGATTAACAAAGTTCATAAAAGAACACTCTTACTATAGACGAAACAATAAGAGCCTTATCTTATCTCTATTAGTTATCTGATCCTATACTAAACTAATCATATCTTTGAGTATACTTACTGAAACCTATACTAAACTTATATCATTAATAATTTTTAGGAATTACTATTACTAAACATAGCTCTTCTAACTAAGCTTAACTACTTAAACAACATAATCAATAGCGGCATAATAAACTGCGTGGGTTGGGTCTAGCATTGTTTTTGAAATGGGATCTGTAACCAGGAAAGTTGTCATTGTTACTACCAAGGGAACCTTGGATCACAAATGAATGCTAAACTTGGAACTTGGATCATGCAACTATTTGCACGTGTAGGATATAGCAGTGGTGACTAGCGCAGATGGGCACGCCTTCGACGCATAATTCAATCTTGTAGCACCCCCAAACATGGTATAAATGCTTTTAGAGTAACCCAGAAAGATAACACTCCCTCTTGACAAGGATAGTATTCTCACCAACACCTATAGACTCCCTCTACAACTCCACCAAACCTTCCACTTGTCAATCTATACTTGCTATAGTCTCAAAATCAACTAATGTCTCCTAAAAAGGAATTATCACCCATGCATCACAGGATGCTATCACAACATCTTTAACCCCCAAAGAATGTTGACCACTTGTGAATATAAAGAAAAATAACCTTGAATCATAAGCAACCTACCAAACTCCAATGTCCCTCATGTAAATATCATAGGACAAAATCAATAGACACCACATCATGAGCTATTTATGATGTCCTACAAAGATATTCATATATCCATACAAGGCTAATACAAGTGGATCAAATCTATCAAAATCATAAAGATAGAAGTGTGCACCAGTCAAGTCATTAATCCTAAAATACCAATCTCATGGTATAAGTAACAACCCATGTAGGGATATTAACAACCTATGAACATGACAATCCCTCTCATGCACCTTAAAACCTCCAACAAGTGTGTTAAGCCCTAGGTTATGGCATATGACATGTACATTACATAATAGAAACAATACCTATTTCATAGTGTAGATCTTTGAATCACCTTTCCAACGCCTATAAAAAATCAAAATTTCGATAAGAAATGTAAATGTCATGCCCATTTTACTAAAATGTGTTTTTTAAATTTTTTCCATAATGGATATCCATTTTAAACCGATATTCATTTTGAATGGATATCCATTTTGGAAAAAATGACATCACAACAATGGCATTAGGAACAGATATCCATTTTTTTTACATAATTTTTTCCCTCCATTTTTCCCTCGAGTTTGCTTTGGGATATGGCTTGGATGTGCCAAACCCAGGAGGTCAACACCAAAAATGTGTTTACAAGTTTTCCTTGGTTTTCCAGATTTCGCCCATGTGGCCAACAATTTTGTTTTAGCCAAAATTGATGAAACGAAAAGGCATTTTTAAGGAAATTGTCATCTTTCTACAAATATAATTTTTTCCTTACTTTTAATTTAATAAATAATTATTATTGATTTTTTACATACATTATGTCTCAAGTCTTGATTGATAGGTTGATTGAAAAACATCTATAACTTTAACATCGTTAAACATTTTTCAAATCTGAAAAATGTTGCACATTCTATGCTCATCTACTGTAGGAATAAAAAATGAATTTCATGTACTTTTGACCAAGTTATAGTCCACAAACAAACACATTTTTTATTTTTAAAAAGTTCTAATAAAAAATTCATAATTAATTATTTACTTGCCAAAAAATTACAAAAAAAATGTGGCACATTTAGACATGTGTCATTTACTTATATTAAAAATTTCAGAAAAAATAATTATGTTTTAATTATACTTATGTTTCACAGACATACACCTTTTTATTTTTTCTTTGAAATTTTAGTACTAGTACATTGAAATTTCAAATTTTCACCAAATAGATTTAAATTTTTCCAAAAAACAACTAGTAGCTTAGAAACTAGATTCAATTTGGTACAAATTTTTTTCTTACATATTTTTAAAATTATGTTAATAATCTATTCAAATTTTTATGTCAACTTTCCTAACTCCAATTTTCTGAATTTTCATTGCCACCTAAGGGCCTAATTTGGACCCCCATTATCTTGCATACACCCTATTGATGTTAACATTTGTATAGAGATATTGATCAATAATGTTATTATTTATTTTATTAGAAATAAATGTATGTTTTCCTTGATTGTTGTGGTCATTGATGATATGACAATTAGTTGAAGTAAAGTATTGTTGCAGCTTTTGAGGACGTGATGATGAGATTGCATTGGTTATTGTTTGTTAGTTCTTGTCATGATTGGTATACCTTGTATGAATTTTATGTGAAGAGCAGATGAATAATGATTGAAGATGGTTTGTGGATGTCCACCTTCTTGGTGTCTAATGTCTATATCTTGTATATTGTGTTGATACGATTGATGATGATGTTAATGTGGCTAAAAAGAAGATAGCATGATGCAATTTAGATGGTTTGAGATATTAAGATGGAGATTAGATGTATTAAAATATGATGGTGATGGTGTACTAAGTGAGGAGGTGATGTTTTCAAGATAGTTTGGTCCTTGGAAGCCTGATGGAGCAAGTTGGTGCAGAAGTATGTATTGATGTGTGTCCGAATGAATTCTCCACACTTCTCTGCATTTGCAGATATGGTCTTGCAGACTTGGATATAATGGTTATTCTTTATGGACATTACACTCCTATCTTATTAGGTCTTTTGTGTTGCAATTGATATGGTTGGTGATTTTAGTTTGTTGATAGTCTGGTTCTTTGTTAGAATTGGTCTGAAAAATTCTCTACATTTCTCTGTATTGATGTTTCAGGTGTTATGGCTTAGAGGACATGTTTACAATGTTTGTGCCTTGTCTTAGTTCATATTTTAGATGTTGATGCGGTCTGCAAATATTGATATCATGTTTAGTGTTTGACTAGCTCTTTGGAATGAAGTTTAACATCAATTATGGTGTGCTAGTAGAGTCTTGATATGGAAAGATGAAAGAAAAATTTGAGAATTTTGTGAGTCATGGAACATCTTGATGTGCTCCACATGATGTTAAATGATTTGTATGATGATCACGAGAGATTCACTAGATAGGCAATATTATATCAGATGCATTCATGTATTGGGGAGTTTAATATCCCTAAAATGAGGGTACAATATATTGCTTATCGGTGGGGATTTTTAATTTAGGCAATGAAAAAACAATATTTAGCGAAAATAGGGGAGCTTTTAATTTAGGTTGCGTATTGGGAGGGGGTGACAAAAAAGGAGTTTAGAAAATAGGGGGATTATTTATTATGCCACAAACGCATGTGATATAACCCAGGTTCACTAAGTTAAGCCCTTGTGATGATGATGCATTGTGATTGGAATTTGTTTCAAAGTACCTTCTTTGGCTTGCAGTGAATTCTTGGATGTCTCCACCTAGCTTGAAGATTATGTTTCATTGTTTTTGGGTCCTACCTTGGTGTGTGGTGATCCACATTTGGCTTGTTCATCTGAAAGACATGTTTTGGGCTGACTTGTGATGTACTACTTGATGTATCTACACGTTACCTTGTTATCAACCTTGGAGGAAGTGTGATAGCATGTGAATTGGTTCTAACTACTTAGAAATAAGTGATATGTTGTTTTTAGGCCCTCTCTATCTCCTAGATTGTATTTCATTCATCACATTTATGCATTGGTGGTTGACTTGATAGGACCAGTGTTTGTCCTCTATTTTGGTTGATCTAATTGATATTTGTAATGAAGGAGGTGGTATATATAGAAGATCAAATTTATGTTGATGGTGTGGATGAGTGTGTGGATCAATCAATGTGTGTGTTGCACCTACATGATTATATCATTTATAGAAGTTAGTTGTGACAAATTCAGTGTATGGTGATTGCTGTGGAGTTAGTCACTTGAGATAAAGATTCAAGGACAACTTCATATTTGGAGATTGCTAGAGGTAGTGTTGTTGAAGGCCTACTCATTCCTAATTCATATATTCATTGCACCTTTCTCTAGAGAAGTGATCTTCAAATTGCAAGTATTGTATCTTTCTCTAGGTCAATGTGCTCTATCCTGCAAGTCCTTTAGGGAGTAGCGTGCTTCTTTGGCAATGAGCCTAAAATAATATTGCAACCATTTCATATATTATGAGTTATCTCTCACTGTGGTTTTTCTCTATTTGGGTTTTCCATGTAAATATAGTGTTCTCTTGTATATGGAGTTTCATTGTTTTATCTTTCATTTTTATTGATATGGATAAGGTTAAAGTGATTGTGTATTAAGAAATAAGGTTTAAGATTTGTGTCTAGATTGATTCACCCCCTCTCTTAATCCTAAGGTGTGTTCAACATATTATTGTAATTATGGATGTGGAAATACCAACATAGAGTTTGACTTAGGCAATAACCTATACGTCACAATATTTTTCCCTTTTATGTGTGCAGGTTACAAATCTATCAGTTGAAAGTTTTAGAATCGCTTAAAGTGGACTTAGATGCATAATCCCAAACTTTGAACAAGAAAAAACCCTTGGAGTATGATGATTATCTCAAGTATCTAATACTTTTAGGTTGAACTTTAAAGGGAAAGATATACATAGCTTCTTGATCTAGAACCCATTGTCTCAACTAACAAAGATATCGTCAAGACTAAGGCGCCTATCTCCATAGTCCAACACTTCCTGTTCTAGCTTTCACTCACAAGTTCTTCTCCATCTCCCAATTTTTGGATATGCACTTCTATGTTTACTTCTAGGTCTATACATCCCTATTCATGCTAAATATTGTCAATTTCTTATCATTTTACCTTGAGTTTTCATTTTCATATTATATTCACATCAAATCAAAAAGGGAAAAAATTAACGACCGTGACCAACTCTCCTTAAGTATTGAAGTTTGGCTTAATTGATTTTTCCCTCAATGAAATGATGTTAATATTGAAAATGGTGAATAAATAAGTTTTGGGTTTTCATTTCTAGGTGAAGGATCCATTTCCACCACATTTCGTCTTTGGTGAACCCAATACTTCTTACATTTCGTATAATTATGATTTCAATTTTTTAGATTTGATATTTGATTTAATTATGAATCCTACAAAGTTGATGCAACCATAACCGGTAAAACCCTCAAAAGAGAATTAAGTGGCTTATGTAGTAGGAGTAACACAACGAAAGAAATAGGAAAACATAGCAAGATTATAGAAACAAATCGTTTTATTGTCATATAATTTTTGACAACCAACTGGTTATTATTATACAATCATCTTAGAACATCTGGTAGTTAACCGATTACATGCAGGCTACAAGCCAGGTACAATCCAACTAGGAGTCTCAGAATCAACCGGATCACGACTTCCCAATCTCAATCCTTATTCTCATTTCTACTTCCTTTGTCCTACAAATGATTACATAGCACTTGCCATATATATACCCTCCGGAGCATATCTAGGTTGGCCTCAAAAGATTACATTTACCAATGTAGGAAAATGAAAAGTGTAACTAGGTTGCCCCTAAGAATGACATAAATATTTCCGAAAAATAACAACCAAGAAGCTCGGATCAATAGGAAGGTCGGCCACACGCCCAAGAACATCAGACAAGACCCCAAATATTCACACACCAAGAACTGCTCCGGTAATGAAGGAAAGTTAACCGGCAAGCACAAGAACTATCCTGGAACCCAAAAATAGACAGCCAAGAGCGATAACTAGTCAGAAAGGAATCCAAATGGACAACAATATGGAATTAAGCACATGAACCATCCTGGAAACCGAAAATAGGATTTGCAATGAAAAGCAAGCAACTACCGATACCTACCGGTAAGAACACAAAAAACTACACACTGAACTGAACAAGAACTAAACTGAAAGGAAATTTTTTTGGTTGATGCAAGATTTCTTAGAGACTGGGGATGCTCCTGCATCAGACACCCCAGGTAGAAAAACATGTTCCATGAGAGGCAACTCATGAACATCTAAAAGGACTCGAGATAAAGACCCCATGCTCATTTTTTATCCAAACATCTTCCTTATTTGCCAACCTCTTCTTTAGCTCCTCCAGAATCTCAACCAACTTCTCTAACCCCTGACTCTCTTTGTTTCTCTTCCTTTGCTTTAGATCTGCACATTTTCTCTGTTTACTGCTCTCTTTCTTCTACAATTCTGATTTGTTTCTGCCACAAGACTTCATCTGGTTTGTCACCATAAGCTCTATGTCATTCGGTTCTATCTACCCATCAAGCTTATTTATCAGATCTTTCTGCAAACTCATGCCACCTTCCAATATTACCTCTGCAACTGATTTCTCACTATTGCAACTTTTCTCAAGACTCAGATTCTTCACCTCCTTCTCTTTCTCCTTCAAAGAAGTCAATGTGAACTTCTTCCCATCTTTCTCAATAGTGACTAGGTTTCTTCTACAGTCATAAATAGATCCTCTATCAAACTGCCAAGGTCTTCCCAACAAGACATGGCAAGAACTCATAGATACAACATCACACAAGACTTCATCCCTAAAAGGCCCAATATTAAAATTTACCAAACACTGTTCCTTTACTTCTAACTTTTGATCATCTTGTAACCAACTTACCTTGAAAGGACAAGGATACCTAAGCCTTTTCAATCCAAGCTTCACTACCATCTCTTCATATACCAAATTATCAGTACTTCCACTATCTACAATAACCTTGCAACACTTACCACCTGATTTGCACACAGTCTGGAAAAGACTCTTTCTCTGAGTAGATCCGGTATCCTCATTGCTTTGCTCCATCATGACTCTTCTGAACATAAGGGATTCTCCTTGCTCCAGTGTACAGTCAGTTCTGGTAACTTCACCTTCTGGTTCCTCATTTACCACACAACTTATTTCCATTCCCTGCTTACATTCATAAAATCTATGTCTGGTTTCTCCACACTTGAAATATTTGTCATGAAATTCTCTACCGGTACTGTCAGTGCCTTTCCTCTGTGTTTTCTATTTCGGTTCTTTACTCCACTTAGGTTTTGATTCTTCCTCAACATTTTGCTTCTTTGTACTCACTTGTCCCTTGAGTCTCTCCTTCCCTCTAGGGTTACTCAATTGTCTTCTTCTCATCTTCTCCTCAACCTTCAAAGCATATTGGTAAGCTTCTTCAACTGTGGAAACCCTCAACATACTCATCTCATCCTGAATGTTAAATGCAAGTCCATTTATGTACATCACCACCTTTTCTCTATCCATCTCTCTATGTCCAGATCTAATCATCACCTTGTAGAATTCCTCAGTGTACTCTTTCACAGTCATGATTCTCTGTTTCAGGTTCTGCAACTTCTTGAACAATTCCAACTCATAGTCTCTTGGTATGAAATTGGCTATCAATCTTGCAACCATCTGTCTCCACCGGGTGATCTTCATTTCACCATTCTCCACTCCGTCTTTCTGTAATTCTTTCTACCACAAGGCAACATGACCTTTCAACTTAGTCTGTGTCAATCGAACTCTCTGTGGGTCCTTGACATCCTCAAACTCAGAGAAATCCTCCAACTCTCTGATCCAATCAATCAGATCCTCTGGGTTCAACATTCCATAAAATTTTGAAACTTTCACTTTATGAACTTTACTCATTTGTGCCACTGATCTCAAGAATCTTTCCTCTCTTTCGTCTTCTGGTCCTTCAGCCTCTTCCACTTCAAGCTCTTCACCGGCTTCTTCATACTCATCCTCAGATTCAGGGTTTCTTCACAAACCAACCAATGCATTTTGAGTTTCGATCCTCACTTCATTCTTGAAGTCCTCCATCTTCTGCTCTACTCTTCGAGGGTTTGTCCTTCTAGGAGAAATCTCCTCTTCTACTTCGGTGAACTGCCTCAAATCAATGATCTGACTATTGGTTTCAATTTCCTCCCCTCCTCAATCTATTGAACACACGTGCAACTTGCCTCCAATCAATGATCTATCCACCCAAAGGAATGCCTCAAGGTTCACAAACAACTCTTCCACTAACCGGTTGATAACCAACTCTGATACTACTTGATGTAGCCATAACCGGTTAAACCCTCAAAAGAGAATTAATTGACTTATGCAGTAGGAGTAACACAACGAAAGAAATAATAAAACATAGCAAGATTACATAAACGAATCATTTTATTTTCTTAGAATCTCCGACAACCAACCGGTTATCATTATACAATCATCTTAGAACATCTAGTAGTTAACCGGTTACATGCAGGCTACAAGCTGGATACAATCCAATCGGGACTCTCAGAATCAACCGGAACACAAATTACCAATCTCAATCCTTACTCTCATTTCTAATTCCTTTGTCCTACAAATGATTACATAGTGGCATATATATACCCTCCGGAACATATCCAGGCTAGCCTCAAAAGATTACATTTACCAATGCAGGAAAATGAAGCATGTAACTAGGTTTGCCCTAAGAATGACTAAATATTTTCGTAAAATAACAACCAAGAAGATCAGATTAGCAGGAAGGTTGGCCACATGCCCAAGAACATTGGACAAGACCCCAAATAGATCCACATGCCAAGAACCACTCTAATAATGAAGGAAAGTTAACTGGTAAGAACAAGAACTATCTTGGAACCCAAAAATAGTCAACTAGGAGCGATAACTAGCTGGAAAGGAATCCAAATGGACTGAAAAATATGGAATTAAGCACATGAAACAACCTAGAAACTGAAAATAGGATTTGCAATGAAAAGCAAGCAACTACCAGTAACTAGCAGCAAGAACACATAAAACTGCACACTTAACTGAACAAGAACTAAACTGAAAGGAAATATTTTTGGTTGATGCAAGATTGCTCAGAGACCGGAAATGCTCCTGCATCAGACACCCCAGGTATAAAAATATGTTCCATGAGAGGCAAATCATGAACATCTAAAAGGATTCAGGATAAAGACCCCATGCTCATTTCTGATCCAAACATACTCCTTATCTACCAACCTCTTCTTTATCTCCTCTGGAATCTCAACCGACTTCTCTAACCCCTGACTCTCTTTGTTTCTCTTCCTTTGCTTCAAATCTGCACATTACCTCTTTTTACTGCTCCCTTTCTTCTACAACTCTGATTTGTTTCTGCCACAAGACTTCATCTAGTTTCTCACCATAAGCTCTCTATCATCCGGTTCTATCTGTCCATCAGGCTTATTTGTTAGATCTTTCTGCAAACTCATGCCACCTTCCGGTATTACCTTTGCAATTGGTTTCTCAGAACTGCAACTTTTCTCAAGACTTAAATTCTTCACCTCCTTCTCTTTCTCCTCCAAAGAAGTCAATGTGAACTTCTGCCCATGTTTCTCAATAGTGACTAGGTTTCTTCTACAGTTATAAATAGATCCTCTATCAAATTACCAAGGTTTTCCCAACAAGACATGACAAGCCCTCATAGATACAACATCACACAAGACTTTATCCCTAAAAGGCCCAATATTGAAATTTACCAAACAATGTTCCTTTACTTCTATCTTTTGATCATCTTGTAACCAACTTACCTTGTAAGGAAAAGGATGCTCAAGTATTTTTAATCCAAGCTTCACTACCATCTCTTCAGTTACCAAATTATCAGTACTTCCACTATCCACAATAATGCTGCAACACTTACCACCTGATTTGCATAGAGTCCAAAAAAGACTCTTTCTCTGAGTAGATCTATTATCCTCACTGCTCTGCTCCATCATGACTCTCATGAACATAAGGGATTCTCCCTTCTCCGGTGTATAGTCAGTTATGGTAAGTTCACCTTCCGATTCCTCATTTGCCACACAACTTCTTGCCATTCCTTGCTTACATTCATAAAATCTATGTCCGGTTTATCCACACTTGAAGCATTTACTGGGAAATTCTCTATCGGTACTACCAGTGCCTTTCCTCTATTTTTTCTGTTCCGGTTCTTTACTCCGCTTAGATTTTGATTCTTCCTCAATATTTTGCTTCTCTGTAATCATCCATCCTTTTAATCTCTCCTTCCTTGTAGGGTCATTCGGTTGTCTTCTTCTCATCTTCTCCCCAGCCTTCAAAGCATACTAGTAAGATTCTTGAACTATGGAAACCCTCAACATACTCATCTCATCCTGAATGTTAAATGCAAGTCCATTTATGTACATACTCATCTCATCTCATCATACATCTCACACTCTACTACTGTTATTCATATATAGTAGAAATCTTATACGTCGAGATAATATGTCGGCCAAGCACAAGCAATATGCTACTTAGAACAACACGTTACCAATAAATCCTTAACCAAAAACATGATAACAAAGTCGACCTTTGCAAGATCTCCTACACGCTTCCTTGACACATTGCATTTATCGATGCATTCACCACCTCAATTCTTGAAACATAATAGGGGTCAACTATACCCATAAATACAGACCCATAAGCACAACAATTAAAAACTCCAAGATACAAATACCACGTCTACCACATATGCCGAAACACAAAATATGGTAGATATAATTTGTTGGCATGATTGGCATAACTGATACAGATGAAGAATGGTGACTGAACCGGTAAAGGACTGTTTGTGATGACATTGTGATGAAGAGATCGAGATTGCATGTTCGGATCACTTTGATCAATTATTTGTGTTGTCATTGATGGCAACTGATGTTTACTATGTTGTATTTTGTCATCCAAGTCTTTTTGGTCTACTGGAAATGCCTTACCGGTATTATAGACAGTGAACTACTAACTAGGACCTTAACTGATAAATGAGGAATGTTTTGATTTGATCTATCGATTGGTGATGATTGAAGTGTTGTGGTTTGGAATGTGAGCTTGTATCATTGTAATATGTATTTGACTAGAACCACATCATGTTTTGGTTATCGAAAATCATGTTTATGATTTATGTTGTATTTTTGCTAGGGTTTAAGGACCGGTAAAGAATTCTCTTAACCGGTAATGATTTTTGGTTTAGTGATGATCTACATCAAGTTAAAATGTTGGTGATGACGTGGCACAAACTGCGCGAAATGTTTGAAAGATGTTTTGGCACGTTTGGAGAGCGAATTTCTTGGGAATATGCAAAGTGCTTAGTAGAGTGTTCTAAGGGTTTGACTTTGTATTAGATCGAGATGCGATGATCATTCAACGATTGTAATTGATTTGTAATTTATTGCAATGATCTATATGATGGTCAATGATGATATGTAATGAGTTGTAAAAGATTTGTGATGATCGATGTTGTAAGTCTTAGGGTTTTGTAACTAATTAAGTTGAAAAGGTTATTTATGTCGGTACAGTTGATGTTTGTTGTGTTGGTGGTTTTGAGAAAAGTGTGAAGCCAAACCAGAGTATGACATCTGCTAGAGAGTAGAAGATCTGGAGCTTAATTGTATCTGATCAAGTAAGCAGCTAAGTGACGTACCCAAATCATTCAGTGTTGTTCTCTAACAATTGCAATAGTCAAAATCCCTTAACTGGGTAGCTCTATATTAGAGTGTTAAATCCTCTTGCAAGGTTGATCCTAATAGGTCAAAGCTCCTAGTAGGGATCATCATCTAGATCCCTTAACTGGGTTACTCCTAACAGGGTCTACTCCTAACCGGGCATCATTGTAAGCTTCTAACTGGGTTAGGCTCCTAACAGGGCACATTCCAAAAGAGTGCACAATTTTTGTGGGTGCCAATTCCCATTGTGGTTTTTCCCTATTTTGGTTTCCACGTGAAAAATATGGTGTTCATATGATGAATGTTTTTATGTGTTGTTATGTTTTACTTTCAGTTTATGCATATTGATGAACACTTAATGAGTTGTTCTGATAAATTGGTTTAACAGTTGGTTATCAGTGGTTACCGGTAATGGTAAAGAGTTTATTATTGGTTTATGTTTGACTTGAAGAATTTTTATAAGTTCAAGTCCTGAGTTTGAAATTAATGTTAATACTTATTCACCCCCCCTCTCAGTATTAACCAGATCCTCTAAGATTAACAATTGGTATCAGAGCATTGGTCCTCTATGTGCATAAAGCTTAACAGCTTGAGGGAAAGATCCCGAAGAAAGATGATGAAGGAGGGTCCCAATTTTACCAAGGACAACTACCGGATATGGAAAGACCGAATGGAGATATACATTAAAGGATTGGGTGCTCAGTATTGGAATCATGTGTTAACCAAGTATGTTGCTCCCACTACCAACCCCTTGACACCAGATGAGCTTAAAGAACAACAAGAAAACATTCAAGCCTTGGAAACAATTGCAAGTACTTTATATGATTTTGAGTATATAGATGTTCATGGATTAGAAACTACATTTGAGGTATGGGCAAAATTAGAATTGATTTATGGAGGAGATGAACATGTTCAAAGGGCAAAAGAAGAAAATTTAAGAGGCAAATTTGATGACATGAAAATGGCTGCTGGTGAGAGCATTGCACAATATGGTCAAAGGATTAAAGAAGTTGTAGGTGGCATTAAGAGTATTGGAGGTAAGATTGATGATGATATTGTTGTTACTAAAATGCTTAGAACTCTCCTACCACAACATGCTATTAGAGTTTCTGCAATTAAAGAACTGAGATCTATCTCTAAAGATAAAGTCACTGTTGATTCTCTTATTGGAAAGTTGACTGCGTTTGAGTTAAACAACTTTGATAATAGTGTTTCAAAATCATTTGAATCCGCTTTTAAAGATTTTGTAACTGATACATCTGTTAGGAAAGGAAACAATATTTGTCATAATCATGACTGCAGGTCTAGTCATGGTAGTAGCAAAGGTGAGGATGACAATGAAGATCATATGATGGAACTTGAGGCACTATTGGCTAAAAGATTTCCTAGAGGCACCGGTAAGTATAAAGGTAAATTACCATTGAAGTGTTTTTCCTACAATAAGATTGGACACATTGCTGCAAATTGTCCTAATGGTAATAGAAAAGAAAAGTTCAGGAAACTCAAAGGAAAATGATAGAAACATTGCTATGTTGTAGTTGATGAAATAGTAACTGATGAAGAATCAGAAGATGATGACAATGAGGAGATAGTGTTTGTTACTACGAAGATAGATACGACTAATGAAAAGGAATTAGTATATTACATGGATAGCAGTGATGAATGGATAATAGATAGTGGTTGCTCACACCACATGACTGGTGATAGAAAAAAGTTCTTATCCCTTGAAGAATTTGATGGCGGTGTGGTAAGATTTGGTAACAACACACCCTGCATGGTTAAAGGTAAAGGAACTATTTCATTAAATGGAAAAAGCAATACAGATGATGTCTTTTGGGTTGATGGATTAAAGCATAACCTTTTGAGTGTTGGTCAATTAAATGATAAGGGATATCTTCTAGAATTTAAAAGTGGAGTGTGCAGGATTCTTGGAAGTAATAGATAATTGATTGCTACTAGAAAGTAGACAAGAGGCAATCTATTTCATCTAAATACTAATGTGAATAGTTGTTTGGTGGCAAAAATTGAAGACAACTGGTTATGGCACAAGAGGTTTTGTCATGTTAATTTTGACAATTTGATAAAAGGTTAGTAAATCAAGTATTGTGAGAGGTTTGCCCTAGCTTGTTAAACCAGATAATGTGTTATGTAAGGATTGTCAGATGGGTAAGATGACTTCTATATCTTTCAAGAGTAAGTCTTTCTCTTGAGAAAATATTCTAGATTTGGTTAATACTAATCTTTGTGGTCCTATGAGGACTAAGAGCTATTTTGATGATAGACATTTCATGATTTTCACTGATGATTTTTCCAAGATGATGTGGGTAAATTTTCTAAAAGAAAAGTCTACAGCATTTAGTAAATTCAAAACATTCAAAGCTTTAGTTGAGAAAGAAAGCGGGAAGAATCTGAAATATTTGAGATCTGATCGGGGAGGAGAATTTACTTCTGATGAGTTTGTGCAGTTTTGTGATGAACATTGAATCAAGAGGCAGCTGTTAGCTCCGAGAACTCCACAATAGAATGGGATAGCAGAGAGAATAAATAGAACAATTGTTGAAGCTACTAGAACCATGTTGATTCAAGGTGAAGTATCAATTTTTTTGGAGAGAAGCAGTTAGGACTGTTCTCTACACTTTGAACCGGGTACTTGTTAAGAGAGGTAACAACAAAACACCTTTTGAATTATGGCATGGAAAGACTCCTAATGTAAGTTACTTTAAAATTTTTGGGAGTAGATGTTTCATTAAACATACATTGGAAAGTTTGATCCAAAGTTTGATGAAGGTATTTTTCTTGGTTACTCTACAAAGAGTAAGGCTTTAAAATGTTATAATAAGAGAACAAAAAGGATCATTGAGAGTGAAAATGTGAAGGTAGATGAACTCTCTAAGAGATCTAATAAGACCAACAGATCTAGACCGGAGAAAGATGAGGAAAAACTTGCGTTCATTAAACTGGAAGTACAAAAGAATGATGAGCAGGAAAATGTAGAAATAGGTGCTCAACCGGTAAATGAAGAGAGAAATGAAGAAGATGAAGAACATGAAGCAAAAGGCACAACACCAAAATTGGTAATACCAAGATATGTCAGATTGAATCATTCAGAAGAACAAATTATAGGAGATAAAAATGCTGGTGTACAAACAAGAAGGAAAATCAAAGAAAACTCTTATCTGATTTCAATCATAGAGCTTAAAATAGTAGGAGAGACGTTGAAGGATGATGATTGAACTAATGCCATGAATGAGGAATTGGATTAGATAGAGAAGAACAAGACATGGACACTTGTTCTTAGACCAGAAGATAAGAATGTGATCGACACTAAATGGGTCTTTAGAAACAAGTTGAATGAAGAAGGCAAGGTTGTGAGAAATAAAGAAAGATTGGTATGCAAAGGCTATGCACAATAAGAAGGAGAAGACTATGGAGAAACCTTTGCATCGGTGGTGAGATTGGAAGGAGTAATAATGTTACTTTCTTATGCTGCATTTAAAGGATTTAAGGTCTACCAGATGGATGTTAAATATGCTTTTCTTAATGACATCCTTGAGGAAGAAGTGTACATAGAAAAACCAGATGGATTTGCTTTAACTGAAGATAAAGATATGGTTTGCAAGTTACATAAGGCAAGTTTTATGGATTGAAGTAGACACCGAGGGCATGGTTTGAAAGATTGCATGCACACTTGAATAGGATAGAATTCCAATCTACCAGTGAAGACAGTAATATATATCTTAAGATTGATCGAGACAAAGTGTTGATAGTTGAAGTATTTGTAGATGATATAATTTTTGGAGGTGATGATGATTTATGTATGGCGTTTGCTGCAGAGATGAAGAAAGAATTTGAGATGTCTCTTATCAGTGAGATTAAGTTTTTCATTGGGTTGCAGGTCAAGCAATTGGATGGTGGAATATTTATCTATCAAAGAAAGTATGTAAAGGAAGTGTTGAAAACATTTGGCATGAAGGATTGCAAACCGGTTGGTACTCTAATGGTGACAGGTTGTAAATTGTTTAAACAAGATGATTCACCCTCTGTTGATGAAAAAGAATATAGGTCCATGATTGGTAAGTTGCTTTATGTTGTTCACAGTAGGCCTGATATTGCACATGTTGTTGGTTTGGTTGCTAGATTTCAGAAGGATCCCAAGGAGACTCACTTGGTAGCGATGAAAATGATATTTCAGTACTTGAAAGGCACAATATATTATGGTTTATGGTATCCTTATAAAAATGGTTTTTCTTTGGAAGTGTTTACTAATGCAGATTGGGTAGGCAATGTCGATGACTAGAAAAGTGCTATCGGTGGAGCTTTTCTTCTTGGAGGTAGATTGGTTTCTTGGACAAGTAAGAAGCAAACATGTGTATCACAGTCAACAACAGAGGCAGAGTATGTTGCAACATCAATGAATTGCACATAGGCAATCTGGATGAGACATGTATTAGAAGGTTTTAAACTTGATATGTCTGAACCGGTAACTATTTATTGTGACAATAGAAGTGCGATTAATATTTCAAAAAATCTTGTGTTACATGCAAGCACAAAGTACATAGAATTAAAATATCACTTTCTAAGGGAGAGAGTACAAAAAAAACAAGTCAGAATGGAGTATGTGACAAGCAAAGAGAAGCTTGTAGACATTTTCACAAAACCATTGCCGAAGACTACCTTTGAGTACCTTAGAGGTAAATTAGGGGTCAGACCCCTACATAAGAAGAACTAAGATGCAAGAGATGCATCAATCTAGTTGGCATACTGAATATTTTTCACTAAGGATTGATGAAATGGCGGCTACTCCATAGGGGGAGCAACTTATATGAGATTTGATAACCGATGATGTATATGTACCTTTGGCATTGCTATCAAAGGGGGAGAATAAATATATTAGCCTAAGGAGGAGGAGATGTGTAATAAAAAGGGAGAGAAGAAATGAAGATTTAGTTACAAGTGAAGAAGAAAAGAGAAGAACCAACAGAAGAGTGAAGTACAACACAAAAGTTTCAAAACTGAGCAACATGATTTTAGTTGAATATGTTGGAGTTTATGTTGGTGTTACCATCAATGCCAAAGGGGGAGAATGTTGGCATGATTGGCATAACTGATGCAGATGAAGAATGGTGACTGAACCGATAAAGGATTGTTTGTGATGACATTGTGATGAAGAGATTGAAATTGCATGATCAGATGACTTTGATCAGTTATTTGTGTTGTCATTGATGACAACTGATGTTTACTATTTTGTATTTTATCATCAAAGTATTTTTCGTCTATCGAAAATGCCTCACCGGTATTATAGATAGTGAACTGGGAATTAGGATGTTAACCGATAAATGAGGAATGTTTTGACTTGATCTGGCGATTGGTGATGATTGAAGTGTTGTGGTTTGGAATGTGAGCTTGTATCATTGTAATATGTATATGAATGGAACTGCATCATGTTCTGGTTATTGGAAATCATGTTTATGATTTATGTTGTATTTTTACTAGGGCTTAAGAAGGGTTTAAGGACCGGTAAATAATTCTCTTAATCGGTAATGATTTTTGGTTTGAAAGTGATCTACATCAAGTTCAAATGTTGGTGATGATGTGGCACAAACTGCGTGAAGTGTTTGAAAGATGTTTTGGTACGTTTGAAGAGTGAATTTCTTGGGAATATGCAAAGTGCTTAGCAGAGTGTTCTAAGGGTTTTAATTTTTATCAGATCAAGATGTGATGATCATTCAACGATTGTAATTGATTTGTTATTGATTGTAATGATCCATATGATGATCAATGATGATCTGTAATGAGTTGTAAAAGATATGTGATGATCTATGTTGTAAGTCTTAGGGTTTTGTAACCGACTAAGTTGAAAAGGTTATTTATGTCAGTAGAGTTGATTTTTGTTGTGTTGGTGGTTTTGAGAAAAGTGTGAAGCCAAACTAGAGTATGAGATCTACCAGAGAGTAGCAGAGTTGGAGCTTAATTGGATCAGATTAAGCTAGCAATTAATTGTTGTACCCAGATCATTCACCGTTATTCTCTAATAATTGCAGCAGTCAAAATCTCTTAATCGGGTAGGTCCTAACATGCCTTACATTGTAAATCCCTTAACCGGGTAGCTCTATATCAGAGTGTTAAATTCTCTTGCAAGGTTGATCCTAACAAGGCTCATCATCTAAATTCCTTAACCAGGTGACTTCTAACACGGTTTGCTCCTAATATGGCATCAATGTAAGCTTCTGACCAGGCTAGGTTCCTAACAGAGCTCATTCTGAAAGAGTGCACAATTTTTGTGGGTACCAATTCCCACCATGGTTTTTCCCTATGTGGGTTTCCACGTGAAAAACATGGTGTTCATATTATGAATGTTTTTATGTGTTGTTATGTTTTACTTTTAGTTTATGCATGTTGATGAACACTTAATGAGTTGTTTTGATAAACTAGTTTAACAATTGGTTATAAGTGATTACCGGTAATGGTAAAGAGTTTATTACTGGTTTATGTTTTACTTGAAGAAGTATTATAAGTTCAAGATTTGAGTTTGAAATTATTGTTAATACTGATTCACCCCCCCCTCTCAGTATTAACCGGATCCTCTAAGATTAATAATAATTAATATAAATGACATGACATATGCCAAAGGACACACAACTGATACTGTGACAAAATATAAACCAAAATAAGTACAACTCAAGATTTCTGAGATGAGGATCTTTCGGAAATGACTCCAATAGATCATATCTCATCCTTTTTTTCCAACAATACCAAAAACTGCAACACCAACAACATAGAACATTTGGTCCAAACCGAATAACCATATTTGACATCAATGATAATAATGACAATACTCACACAAGTTTGACAGAATTATGCATGTGTGCAAGATTAAAACATTCCCAAAGTTGCACCCCATGCAATCATGCACAAAGAAAACATTAGTTTTCCAATGGTCCACATAGTTTATGTGTGGCATCATGGCACATTGCGCCAAGGTTTTGAGGCTTCAGGATGGAGAGGAGATGCATAGAGCTACCAATTGGCAGCCTCCACATAAGAAAGACTCAAAAGGTAAAATCTTGACCCCACCAAAAGTGCTTTTTATTTCTAAAGCTTGCGTGTATAAAGAGTCAATTGTGATTTATTTCCCAATCGCACAAATTGTAAAGTTGGTCCAATTTTTCAAAGACGCAAGCATGCACAATGTTCAAACTTAAAAATTAAATGGCTTCCCATGGTAATTGTTCACTACTTGAGCACCAATGGTAGCTTCCTATCAACATCAAAGGGTTTCAAAAGGTGTGGTAACACCACCATGGATAGACTGGTGATGATAGAGGAGAACTGATGAAATAAATAGCTGGAGAGAGGGATTGATAATAATTGAATGAAATATGTGAAATTGATTTATATTTCAATTTGTCAGAGTTAGAAATAAATAGGTATGCTCTTTTGAAAGTAAATTTATTTAGCTTCTAAGATTTGTGAAAAATCTATTGCAGTTACTGATTATTAACCTCCTATCTTTAATAGTTTATTTGATCAACAAATATTGGGAAATAACACAACTACAACTTCACAAAAAAAAATAGGTGGAAAGAAATATGTAACACAATGACACGATATTTCCGAACAATTGTCCTTGGAAAAACCCCGAAGGGAAAACCGGTACTGCAGATGAGGAATATATATTAACTACAACAAATCAAGAGATACAAATATTGCTTGCCTATTATTGGCAGAGCTTCGACGACCTCCCAATTTCTCCTGCTGAGATTCCACCCTGCTACTATCCCAACGCTATCACTGCGCCCTTGCTAACACTGCAAGACTTACTTGCTAACACTGCAAGTTTCTCCACACAATTCATTTATTGTTTTCCAAATGCCCCCTGACCCCCTTATATACTACTCTCATTGGAAAACCAATGGCTGAGATTAAAACAACTAAACAACCCTAACCAAATTGGTTGCTAGAAGTTTCTAAAAAGAGTCAAATAATTAATAAGAATGGTTTGAACTCTAACTACATTTGTTAGCAAACAATTATTTACTAATTATTTAGCAAATGGACAAACAGTTGTCCAAGCTAACAAACTAACACTCCCTCTTAGCGAGGAAGTTGTTCTGCATGACACCCAACTTCTCTTTGAAGAAGATGAATTTTGCCTTCCCTAATGCCTTTGTCAGAATGTCTGCTACCTGCTGATCTGTAGGTATAAACTGTAGCTGAACAACTCCACATTGTACACAATCTCTGATGAAGTGATACCTGATGTCTATATGTTTCGACCTATCATGAAACACCGGATTATTAGTCAACTTAATGCAACTCTGATTGTCATAGTGTATCACTCTAGTCTCCACCTTCTGACCAAACAAGGCTACTAGCAACTTTCGAAGCCATATAGCTTCACATGTCACCATGCTAGTTGCTACGTATTCTGACTCTGCAAAACTCAAAGCCACAGACTTCTGCTTCCTACTGAACCAAGAGACAACTCCTGATCCCAAACTGAAACAACACCTTGAAGTGCTTCTGTTGTCTGTTGTACTGCCTGCCCAATCTACATCAGTATAGCCCATCAACTTGATTCCTTCACCTCAAGCATATCTAATCCCATACTCGATTGTACCTCACAAATAACGCAACACATGCTTTGCTACTGTCCAATGCACTCCCTTTGGTTCAACCATGAATTGACTAAGAGAGTTAACTACAAAAGCTATATCTGGCCTGGTGTTGACCAAATACATGAGAGAACCAATCAACTGCCTGTATAAGGTGGGATCTACACCCTTCTCCCTGGATGTGTCTACCTTCCTCCAATTTGTGATCATAGGTGTAGACATGGCTTTGCAATCTTCCATCCTGAACCTTTTCAAGATTTCAATGCAATATTTCCCTTGTCCAAGGAAAATCTCTCCATCTGTCTGCCATACCTCCATGCCTAGAAAGTAGTGCATATTTCCCAAATCCTTCATCTCGAACTCTGTTGCAAGGTCCCTCTTGCACTCTTCTATGAGCCCTAGTGAACCTGTTAGAAACAAGTCATCCACATATAGAACAAGAATGAGAATATCACCCCCAACCACCAAGTAGTAGAGATTAGCATCCGCCTCACTCTTCACAAATCCCATTTCCTGCAAGTAACTATCAATGCGTCCATACCATGCTCTGGGAGCCTGCTTGAGTCTATACAAAGCTCTCTTTAATATACACACGTGGGTCTCTTTACTGTGTGCTACAAAGCCTTTTGGTTGTTCTATGTATACCTCCTCTCTCAACTCACCATTGAGGAACGTTGTCTTGACATCCATTTGATGGATCTACCATCCCATTTATGCTGAAATTGAGATTATAGCTTGTATAGAAGTATACCTAGCAACTGGAGCAAATGTATCCTCATAGTCTATTCCCTCCTTCTGAGAGAACCCTTTTGCCACAAACCTTGCCTTGTATTTCTTGATGCTACCATCTGCACCGTGCTTGATCTTATGGATCCAACGTGATCCAATTACAACCCTATCTATTGGTCTAGGCACTACCTTCCAAACATCATTCTGCATAATTGAAGTATACTCCTCAACCATAGCATCTTGCCACACTTGATGTTGTGCAACCTCCTAATAGTTAGAAGGTTCACTATCTACCAACTGACTAACTAAAGCTACATAGTTATCATACCTAGCTGGTTGTTTTCGTTGTCTACTCCTCCTCCTAGGAGTACCCACTAACTCCTGAGTATTCTTTTGTGTCAGTTGAACCTCATGATTCCTACTGCCAACTGTAGAGGATGAAACATCAACCTCCATGTCTTCTTGATGCATCTCTTGCTGCACCAGTTGCTCCATACTCTGCAAACTCTCACTACCCGAGCCTATGCTTGTACTAGTAACTATACTTGAGCTTTGCTACCCTTGACTCGATTGAGCTATCCTTGGAGCTTCTGTCGGTTGCTCACTCTGATCATCTGCAGGAAAATCTCTGGACCTTCTAAATGCCTTGTCCTCCATGAACTTGACATCACGCTTGACCATAATCCTACTGGTCCCTAGAATAAATATCGGATATGCCTTTGAGGTTTCATTGTACCCCACAAAGTACCCCTTTTCTGTAGTATGATCTAACTTGGTACGTGTATCCTTAGGAATGTGGCAATATGCCAAACTCCCAAAGAACTTGAAGTGACTGACATCTAGCTTCTTCCTAGTGAATGCTTCCTCTGGTGTCATCTTCCCTAGAACCTTATGTGGAACCCTGTTCTGTATGTATACTGTCGTACTACATGCTTCTACCCATAAGTAATGGGGCAGGTCCTGATCATGTAGCATAGCCCTTGTTGCCTTCGATATGGACCGATTCTTCCTCTCAGCAACCCCATTTTGTTGCGGGTTGTAAGGAACAATCCACTCTCTCTTGATTCCTTCCCTGGTACAAAACTCTTGGAATTCATTCCCTTTGTACTCGCCTCCATTGTCTGATCGAAGAACCTTTATCTTCCTTCCTATTGAATTCTCCACAAGAGCCTTGAACTCTTGGAAGCGACTAAAAACCTCATCCTTGGTCTTCAAGAAGTATATCCAGGTCTTCCTAGAGAAATCATCAATAAAAGTATGAAAGTACTCATACCCTCTGAGAGATTTCATTGACATTGGTCCACATACATCTGAATGTACTAGATCAAGAACATCCTTGGATCTAGTGTCACTCCTTGGAAAAGTTGCTTTCACAAACTTTCCCAACACACATCCCTTACATACATCATCATGCTCTGTGCTCACGTCTGGAACACCTGTCACAATCTCATGAAGCAATTTAAGTGCTCCATGATGTATATAGCCCATCCTCCTATGCCATAGCTCTCCAAGATCTCTAGGATTACTGCTGCTCATGAGTACCTTAGGAGTATCAAACTGCAACCTATAAAGTCGACCACTCCTAACTCCAATAGCTATGGGTGATTTCCAATCCTTATGCTTAATCAATACATTTTCCCCTCTAAAGAGTACATTGTACCCTTTGTCCTGAAGGACAGATACAAAAATCAAATTCATCCCTAAGCCTAGAACATGCAACACATCATGAAGAGGAATCATCTTACCATTCTCCCTCTGAAACTGAACAGTCCCTTTCCCAATTGAGTTGAGTTTGGACATGTTTCACATAGAGATCTGGATTCTGGTACTCTCCTCCTTATAACTAGAGAAGTATTCTCTAACTCCTATCATATGAAATGACGCCCCACTATCTATGTACCAAACACTCTGTGAGGGTGAGCTAACCATACACGCTATGATTGCAAACTCATCTTCCATTCTATTCGAGAGCTCTCTGCACTTGCTGAAGCTGCAACTTGCTTCTTGCCTTTCTTGTCATTCTTCTTCCTTTCTAGGCAATCGCTGACATAGTGGCCAAACTCGTGATAGCCGTAGCACTTGATCTTCAACAAGTCTTTCTTCTTCTTCTCACCTTGTGGATTTGATCCTTTGTTGGACCCCTTCTTTGCTTTTCCTTTACCCGCTAGGGCAACGTTCTCCTATTCTGCCTCACTTTTCTGACTCTTATTGTTGGCTCCATTGACAAGGCTTAGTCTAAGCTCCTCCTGAGTGAAGTCACTCCAAAGTCGATCCCAACTTGGTAAGGTGTCTCGTCCATTCACAACTTGAACAAAGACATCCCACTGCTTAGAAAACCCATTTAGGGCTATTCGTACTAGCTCATCATCACTTGGTTTATCTCCAACAGCTGCTAACTCATCCTTGACAAGTCTAAGTTTGGTGAGGTAACTCATCACGTCTTCTCCCTTATTCATTCGAGTATTCCTCAGCTTTTCTCTGAGAATCAACTTCCGATTAGTGGTAGCATTCTGGTACAAATTCAGAATGGCATCCCACATCTTCTTTGCAGTATCTAACTCTGCAATATGTGGAACTATATGGCCCTTGACACCATCAAGGATTAGCCTCCTCGCCTTGGAATCATCCTTCTTGTATGCTGCAAGCTGTGTTGCATATGTAGGTATAGTCACAACAATGGTAACATATTCCTTGATACCATTCTCTTCTAGCAATAAAGAAATTCTAGCTTTCCAGACACCAAAATTAGAGGCTCCATCCAATCTGTCCTGATCTCTTAAACCAATTGAGGCCATCTCAAAGGTTAAAGCAAATTTAAATTCTAAAGAGGTTAAACTAGGTTTTATAAACCCTCAGTTTCCTTCGCTAGGGTAAATCTCTTCTACCCTTAACTTAGCTCTGATACCATGTGAAAAATCTATTGCAGTTACTAATTATTAACCTCCTATCTTTAATAGATTATTTGATCAACAAATATTGGAAAATAACACAACTACAACTTCACAAATAAAAAATAGGCGGAAAGAAATATGTAACACAATGACACGATATTTCCAGACAATTGTCCCTGGAAAAACCCCGAAGGGAAAACCAGTACTACAGATGAGGAATATATATTAACTACAACAAATCAAGAGATACAAATACTGCTTGCCTGTTACTGGTAGAGCTTCAATGACCTCCCAATTTCTCCTGCTGAGATTCCACCCTGCTACTATCCCAACTCTATCACTGTGCCCTTGCTAACACTGCAAGTTTCTCCACACAATTCATTCATTCATTCATTGTTTTCCAAATGCCCCCTGACCCCCTTATATACTACTCTCATTGGAAAACCAATGACCGAGATTAATTCTCAATCAACGGCTGAGATTAAAACAATTAAACAACCCTAACCAAATTGGTTGCTAGAAGTTTCTAAAAAGAGTCAAATAATTAATAAGAATTGTTTGAACTCTAACTACATTTGTTAGCAAACAATCATTTACTAATTATTCAGCAAATGGACAAACAACTGTCCAAGATAACAAACTAACAAGATTGAAAGGAAGTGAGTGCACAATCCAATTTGCACTCTAACTGATCATCTTTTCAGCTACCACTTTTTGATCTTAAAGAATGAGTATATGTGAGAGATTTGATTCATATTTAACTTGTCCCTTGAGCTACTTAGATGCCACATCATTAGGATAGAGAATTGATATGCTGTGGAAGTCATTAGGTGAACTAGAGAAGATTTGTCTGGGGTACAAGTCACCAACTAAATTAACTTCCTCAACTACCTTCAAGAGTGGGAAAGGAGCAAATTTTGTACTAACTGTCACTATTTCTATGGTTTCTTGTCTTTTGTACTTTCAGGCGGTTACCTACTAGCTTTTGAGATGTAAATGGCTTGAATCTTATTTTCTCCCTTGTTCTATAAAAGATAAATTAATGATATTTGTTAAGGGCTTGAATAAGTTCTAATTGGGTTCCATTAAGAGGGGTTCCATTCCCAAGTTCCAAGTTTTTTAAGTATGTAATTTTTTATACAGGGTTGCTTTGCTAGGGTTTTGGTTGTTCTTTACATTTCAGTTTTAAATGTTGTTATCTTTATTCTAATAATGGAAACCAAATGAGTTTGCAACTTAAGATGAAAGATGTCATGTTGTGATGTCTCCTATAAATGTAGGCATTATCCTTCAAATCACTACAATCAAGGATTGTAATGATTTCTATTGCACATTTTGTTGATGACTCTTGTTCAAGGAGCAAGTTAAACTTGCTTTTAGTCAGTTGTTGAGGATATTGTTTATGTTTTAGAATCTATAAGAAGATAAATTTTATGTCCATGAGGCGTCATTTTTGTAAGTCAATAATAATTGAATGGTCACTAGTTTTGTGTTCATGTTGCTATTAGATGAGTTATTTCATCTTGGCTATGTAATGGACAAGGCACTAATCGAGTGTTGTTCTTTGTGCAAGCCCTATAATGAACTAATTCTTAAATATAATAGTCATTTTAATTTTTAGTTTTAGTTTAGTTTTCTATTTTAGTTTAGTTTCTTTTTTCCTTTTCACATCATGGCAATGTCAAAATGGAAAAAAATGGATGTATTAATCAAGAATGTAGTCAAATGAACCCTTGCCATTTGTGTGAATTTTATCTATTGGGCATTGTATTTTAATTGAAGGAAATATCCATTTGCATTGTATTTTAATTGAAGGAAATATCCATTCTCAATGTCATTTAGGGATACCTACCTAGGTCATGCAGAGCTCGAAGTACAAAGGATTTCAACCTTTTGTTGAATCTTATTAATTGGCTAGATCCAACACTAAACTTGAGCATAAGAGATGACATGCCTATAAAATTTACTAAATCTGTTGATTTGGGAACTGACAAGACTTACATGTCAATATCCATCTAGATGTGTTTTTTATAATTTTAAAAAAATGACAATGTCAATTATGTTGTCCAAGTTTGCATGTATTTCATTGTCAAGTCAAAAAATGATACATTTATTTAGAGATCTCTCTCAATTTTCTAACCATGTAATTTTGTTTAGTTTTATGTTAATGTTTTGATCTTTAACTTTTCTTTCTAGTGTCTCCATTTTTTGTCAAAAACCTATGTATGGTTTTTTTGGCTTCATTTTTTACTTGTTTGTTAAAATTTCAAATGAATTATAAGTTTGTAAACTAGACTCTATTCTATACACATTTAATTTTTTTATTAGTTTCTATAAAAATTAGGTCCTTGGATGCTCAATTTTGGTTTTTTAGGATGTGCTCATTTTCAAAATTAGTAAGAAATCATATACTCATTAAAGGATAGAAAAAAAATAAAGATTACATTACATGGTGTTAGTTAATTTTGGATTCAAAGTGATTTTGGAAATACTAAAAAAAGGTCAAAATTTTAGGGTTTACACACCAACTATGTTATGTTTTTTGGTAGAAAAATGAGAAATTTGTGTGTTGTCCTTATTTGAACCCCTTAATCTCCACCAGTTAAAAAAAATGTTTAGTACATAGCACTACAACTCTTTTTCTTGTTTCATCTTCAAAATTTGAGAATAATTTTCTTAATTTTTTGCCTATTCTCTCAAGGGGAATACCATCTTCCATGCTAGGCCATTTTGGGGCATGTATTAGTTAAATTTTATTCCTTGAAACAATGTGATAAATTTGATTGTCTCAAAGAGGTGAAAAATGTAGACACCTAAACTTGTCCTTAATCAAACAAATGATAATTAATTCATTAGCCTTTTCTTTCTAAAAAATAATTAATATTTATTATTTATTTAACTATTTCGTATTCCCACCTTTTTCATCTATTAATTAAATAAATACCTTTATTTAATTAATTAATTTATTATCCTCTTCTTTCTAATCCCAGCCTTCCAACTTGATCACATGGATCATAATCTAAATTCATAGTCACGTGACAAGTATCATATTCCTCCTCATTCACTTTTTCCTTTCTCTAATGTCATCATTAATTGCACCAAAAAATCAATCCACCTCTCAATCTTAGACCTCCATTTCAAATTAATCTCTTAATCTTATTCACTCTTACCTACCACTCAATCTCCTCCCTTCATCTTTACCTATCACTCAATCCTATTGATTCTCTTCTAACTATGTTATCATGGGCATTCATCTTGTAACCTCTTTATCTAAGCCCTTGATTCTCTTGGAGATTTCCATAAAAAGAGGCATCTTCCATTTCATTTGGAATAAATAAATCATTAGAGTACTTGCATAATACCAAAATTTGTCTAGAACTTACATCAACACTTTCTTTACCATTGCATCTTAGATTATCAAATCAACTACATTCAATTCCTTGCATGTCATATTGTGCTAGTGCTTAAAGATGAGAGAAAATACACCATCTATACAAGATCTTGGAGGATAGGAGAACATTGGAATCAAGCCTATCATATGTGTGAAGGTATAGCTTTATTATTTCATCTTATTTGCAAACTTGATTAGAGCGCTTCATTGGTGTTATTGAATGTTTTGGTAGATTCCAAACTTGTGGTTGGGTTATATTAAGGTTTACTAATAGGTTCAATATTTAGCATACACAATATGTTATATTTAAAAAAAATAATGAGCACTTTGTGTTCTTCCCCTATTTGAAAATCTCAATCTTCATCATTTAAATAAAATTAGAAAGTAGATTTTGATCACTATTGATGTAAAAGCATCCAGGATGCAAGGGCAATCTTGTATCACCCCAAAAAATATTTTATTTTGATTTCCATTTTGTTTGATGAATATTAAAGAAGCTTATTTCATTAAAAGTATAGGAGAATAACTTAGAACTTCAAAATTTTAAAAGGGCTAAAAAATAACATGGTTTTTATTTATAGTAAATTTGTGTACGAGCATGTAAGAACTTGAAGTTTTCTCCAAAAATCTAGAATGACAAATTTCACATTGTGGATACGGGTTGAGCCAATATCAATTCTAAAATTAAAAAATATTAATTATTTGAGATCTTGAAAATCTTGGAAAATTCTTTAAAATTGAGTTTTGAGGCTTCAAATGGCCTTTTATGGCCTTAAAAGTTGGAAGAAATTTGTTTATGGATCTATGGCATTGTAGAGCACTTTGAGAACTTTAATTCAAAACTTAAACTCAATGAGGTATTTTTGCAGGGAATTACAATTTTAAAAAAAAAAATTTAAGACACCTAAAGGATATTTATGACAATTTTTTAGCAATTTTGTAGTGGAGTGATGATGGGAAGATGGTAAGTCATGAAAATTAAGGGAAAGGAAGATTGGAAGCATATTAAAGATATTAAGTAGCAAAAGGCTCCAAAAACTAGAGGAATGGAGTTGTAATGTGTTGCGACCTATTTAGAATTTTATTCTCTATTTTATTTCTTATTTCTATAATGTAATTTGTTTACAATTCAATAAAATAAAATTAGAAATATATGTTGTTTTGTTTTGTGACATTCTATCCCCCCTTCATTAACTAAATTTTTTGTTATTATCACATCTTTAAATTTTGAGTGTAGCTATCTTCAAATTTTCATCTAAAATTTGATTTTACTAATAAAAAAAATGGTTAGTTTTGACCCCCTTTGATCCCCATTTCCATGAATACATTTGAAGAGATAATACTCTCCTTCAACTAGTTCATAACGTTGTAATGGATCAAATTCATTTTTCATCTCTTGTAGGATGAAAGTATGTGTTATCATTTAAAAAACTTGATTGTATTTTCTAAAATCAAATGACAAATGTTTTATAAAAATAATTAATTAATTTTTTATTGATAAATAATCTACATAATTATTTAAGATAATTAAGATACAAAGGAACAAAGTATATGAATGAGATAAATGAAATGGAATTAAAAGAGAATCAACAAATGCTTAAGCACAATAGAATGGAGTCCGGAAGAGGAAAATTAGAACTCTAAGGGATGGAAAGATGCAAGTTGCATTATAAGAAAATGGATGTTAATGTTTTCATAGAAGTAATTAATACATGAATTTACATCATTAATAGAATCCCTACTAAATATCTAAGACCTATAACTCTAGAAGAAGCTTGGAATAGTAGGAAGGCTATAGTGTCTCCTCTACGAATATTTGGTTTTACTTCTTATGCTAGTATTTTTAAAGAAAAATCTAAATTATAGATGAGAAAAGTAAAAATTATTCTGATTGAATATAACTAGTTTAAAGAGTTATAAAGAATATAAACTGTATAAATAGTTACGAAATAAATGTTTTAGATATAAAAATATATGCATTATTTAATAAAACTACTAACATATATAACTTAAAAAATTATGATGAAGTTGATGTTATTAAAAAAAAGTATTCAAGAAATTTATCAAGAAGGTTCTAAGCATCATATTGATAACTATTAATGGTCAAGGTCATGCATGTTGAAGATCCATAATTATATGTTTAGATGTTAAGGGAAAATTAGATTGGGAATCTACAATATAAGAAGAGTATGATTTCGATACATGGGAGTTAAAGAAGCTAGAATTTAGCTAGTTGCAAATCGATTTTTAGAACTAATATGGGTTGTTAGAGGTTTAGCACATAAAAGATATTAATTATATAGAAAAAAATAGATGTAAAATTAATTATAATTAAGTTATTCGTTATTATCTTAGTAGCTAGTTTTAAATGTTTATTTGAATGAACAAATTTATATGCAGCAACCATTAGATTTTGAAAAATACGACTAAAGAATATTTAATTTTCAAATATAAAAAGTCTACATATAGTCCAATAATGGCTCCAAGATCTTGGCATTCAAAATAGATAAATATTTTCATAAAGTGGATAAAAGAAGCAAAATAGATCATGATGTATATATATTAAATTGTAGTGGCCATCTACTTATTGGAGTATGATATGTTGATGATTTGATATTAATAGTATCAATTTCAAAAATATTTTTCTTGACAAGGAATAATTGAACATATTTGGGACCAATGCATAATTTTCTAAGAATGCAAGTTTAGCAAGAAGAAGGGAGAATATTGCTTTCTCAATCTAAATATGCATTGGATATGCTAAACATATTCAAAATACTTATTATAGAACAATAGTTACACCATTTGATGTTAGAATCAAATTTAGTGCTATTTATAGTTATTATAAAGTTGATAGTAGTTTATATTGTGAATTAGTAGGTAATATTTGTATCTTACAATATCTAAACAAGGAACCACGTATATATTTAGTGTTATTTTGAGGTAAATTTTAGACTCTCATGTTAATAATTGGAAGGTAACAAAAGTAATATTGAAATATGTTAAAGGAACATATCAAAATTAAATATAAACAATCTAGATATTCTAATTTAGTAGGATATGTGATGCAAAATATGCAATGACATTAATGAAAGGAAATCTACAGTGGAAGATGCTTTTATTTTATTTTATTTTGGTTCAAGAATAATTCATGAAGTGTTGAACTATAATATCAAGATTGTGAAATTTAATAATGCTAGGTCAAATTATTATAAGTACATCATTATTTTATTTGAGAGTTAATTTAAAAAAAAAAATCAAATATCGTAGAATTGACATTCAAGTTGTAGAGATGTTTACCATAGCTTTGTCTCTAGAAATTTTTTGAGATTTTGAGACATGTTGTCTCAAAATTATAAGATGATGTTGAAAATAATACTAGTTGGCATAAATAAAACCACTACTTAGACTCATCAACTATAAATATATTGTTACTAATGAACATAAATAATTTACAATTTCAAAAAATATATACAATAAAAAAGTATACATATATATTTCATTTAAAAAATACAATAAACAAAGAAACCATCTTTATCTGTTGAATTGGTTGAAGGGACCAGAATACTAAGACCGGAGGGGGGGCATGAATTAGTATTCCGACATATTCTAAAACTTTTATCAAACTTAAACCTTTTGCTGATAAATAAAACTTATCAATTATGCTTAACACACATGAAACAAAAAATGCAAAATAAGCATGAAAACATAGCCACAGAAAGAACACCAAATTTTATACATGGAAAACCCAAATGGGAAAAACCACAAAGAGTGTTAACTCTCAAGAGAATGTAACTAGTTATATGGTGTTTTACAAAGGGGTGGCTCACTGCTAGATTACAAAAATGGTTCACTATCAGAATGCTCACTGAAAAGATACAAAAGGAACTTACTATTGGAATGCTCACTGGAATAAGTATGATTGAATAGAAAATGTTTGCATCTACAAATGCATGAGATCAGTTCCAAGATTAATCTTAGATCACAATTAACAAACCTTATAGTAGTTCCGGTGAAATATCTCTGTACTAATTTCCTTAAGCACTTGCAATAGGTTCAGTAAAGGGCTAATACAACACTATAATGCTATCTATACTTTGACTCTGCACCAACTACCTTCACTATTTATAGCTCACACTTCACACTCAGCTTCTCTATTTCTATGTCTCTTTCGCTACTACCACACAACACTCACTCACATACATACTCCATGAATTTTTTTTTCATTCATACAACACATATCCCATGCTTCTATATATATACCGAAGGACTCATACACTGGAATAATGTGTCAGTCTAGCTCAACATGTTACCCAATAAAGGCTTGAAAATAAACATGACAACCAAATTGGCCTCATCAAGATCTTTACATTCTCCCTTATTCATAATACATTTACTGATGCATATACCTTAATTGCCGGAATGGGACAGGGTCATCCAGACCCATAGATACTGACCCATTATCACAAAAATCAAGCATAACATCTCCAAATTCAAAAATAAAGATTCCATACATACCAAGGGTACCGAATAATGAGACATGAAGAGATGCATCTAACATAACCAAAATAGCCGATACCGGAACACATAACTAATACCGAGACCAATGCAAGCACAACTCAGAATTTGAAGATAGGGATCTTATGGAAATCACTCCATTATATCAACTCCATCTTACTGCATCATATCTCATAGCAATACTAGAAGGCACAACACCTGCTACATCATCTTCTCATAGAAAAAAAATGCACATACCGACTCCACACAACATCCAGACCAAACCGGATAATAGGATTGACAACAATGAACTGCATATACCATCCAGACCAAACAGGATAACTGGATTGATATCAATGACAACAATATTCACACAAGTCTAACAATCTCCCCCTTGTCATTGATGGAAAAATATATTTGCATATAACTCAACTCCCCCTAACTCATACATCTCCTTAACTCTGAAAACCTCAATCGTTTCTCCCCCTTTGACATCAAGGACAAATGATGACTTTGATGAAAAATAAAAGAAAGAAAACATAGTATATACACAACTGCAAAATGTCAAAAAACTAAATACCAAACTAGATAGAGCCTTTAGCTGCTCTTATTCAAAAAGATAAGCTTGTATTTCTCCTTCAGTTTCGGAAGAAGAACTTCCCAAGAATTTATGGCCAATTTAATGCTAATTGAAAGGCTTCTAGATTCCACTAATAGATCAACAATATGGGAGAAACTGTCTGGAGCAGATGGATTATGCTCATATTCAATTGCATTGCCAAGCAATGCTAAAAAGTGCCCCAACTTTGCTTCAATGATTTCTTTTACTTTCTGTACTGAAAAGTGCTCCAACTTTGCTTCAATGATTTCTTTTACTTTCTAGAACATACTTACAAAGTCTTGTTTCTGCCTCTGCAAGAGAAAGAGTTCTGCTTGAAGATAATTTATCCGTTTCCTCTAGTCACCATCTTTATCTTCTAGAAAATCAAAAGATTTTCCTAAATCACTCAATTCATCTTCAATGGCATCAATTTTGGCTTTGTGCCATGGGGGCTTCACTGACTAGGCAATATTATATCAGGTGCATTCATATTGGGGGGTTTAATATCCCCCCCAAAAGGGTACAATATATTGCATATCGATGAAAATAGGGGGGGTTCTAATTTGGACTATGAAAAAAATACAATATTTGGTGAAAATAGGGAGGCTTTTAATTCAGGCTATGTATTGGGAGGGGGTGACAAAAAAGGAGTTTAGGACAATATTTTTTGAAAATAGGGGGATTCTTTATTATGCCATGAACAGACGTGCTATAACTCAGGTTCACTAAGTGAATCCCCTGTGCTTTGCTCTTCACTATAGCTTTCAACCAAGAGATACACTACCTATAGACTCTGTTGGCATTGCAGATACAATCTTTCATTTCCTCAATGCACACTAATAAAGCTTTCTATGCATCAACACACTCATTCAACATATTTAGCACATCAATACCTTTTTCCTCAGATACTCCATCCTCAATGGATTACTCAAATAACTTCTCTTTAAGAATTTCATTCAGAGATTCTAGAAGCAAGTTACTGATATCCTCAATGCTCATGCAATTCTAGGCCAAGTGATTCAACAACACACCTTCAATTCTATCTAACTCAACTGAAGTCAGCCACATCTTGCCAATTTTCTTGATTGCATACATACTACCAGCTAACTTTAGCAAATTTGATTCATCATCTGATTTTGTAGCTTTCTGCTTTGCAACAACTAGCTCTCCTTCAACTACAAGAGACTCCAGATCGTCAATTACAACAATATCTTCCTTCTTGCTTTTATTTGATTCCAAAACACTCATAGAAATAGACTATCTTCTTTTCTTCTTTTTGGAGGAGGAACCTCCAGAATCAGAAAGAGAGGATACCGAGCCAACACTCCAGATGTCTAGAAAGGATTTGAAATATATGCATTACAAGATTCCTCTTTACTATCTAGACTATTCAAATATCTAAATAACCGCCTTGCAACCAAGACACCAAACTCCCATATAACATTCTCTTTTGCCAGAAGGGATCCTAGACAATACATGATCAAACATACAAGCAATGAACTAGAACGGAAGGGATAATTCTATACTTTTGACATTTTGACATTTTCCAACAATAATTCTCTCAATAATTCACACAATTAGAATGATTTATTTTCTATTACAAGCATATGTGCCATATACACTACACTTGTTGAAGTGGCTCCTTCCCTATTCCTAAAATATATCTTATAAGATTTATGTCGTAGGCAACATACCTCACCATAGGGTTGATGATATTGTCAATGATCAATGCTCGCTGATAACCCTTCATGCCGGTTAGGGTTTCCACTTCTTTGTTCTTAAATGACTTTTTAGCTGAAACATCTCCATTGTCACATAAATTGGCGATCACTAAGTTAACCCGCTTCATGATTAGATAGGGTTTCTCTAATACGATGTTGTCATCCCGTACACGGTTAAGGATCGCCCTGATAACCTCCACATAATCAAACCAAGGGAATTCAATCCACAAATTTATACCTTTGCACTCCAATCCCTTAAATCTTTGCAACTCAACATCACTCAGACCATATTCAACATTTCTTATTTTCTCAGGGTCGAATTCATCCAAGAACACCTTTTCCAGAACCTAGAACTTCACACTGCTAGATTCTCCAATGATCATTTTTCCTTCCATGATTTCATGCTCTTCTCTCTTGCTCTGTTTCTTTTTCTATTGTTCACAATATTATCAAGCACAAATGATATGATAATGAAAGAATAAATTCAAAAAGCTAATAGTTATCTTGGCAAAAATCTCCTTTTAGGGTTTTGCTGCCAAGAACTGTCTTATCGATGATGTCATCAAAATACCTTCAATTACCAAATAGCCTCTAAACATAATCATGCCAGATCAGCAACATGATCCACTCAGACAGGGGAGGATAAAATATTTTTCCTTCAAAAGAGAACTCCCCTTGAGCCAAAGCAATATACTCAGTTACCAGAGGAAGAGGTGCCTGCACCAGATTCTGATATATCAATCTCGCTTCCTTTATTCATTTCCTTCCTTCTCCAAACGAAATTTTCCTTCATCTTTTATTCATCATTCTTCATCACATCCTTCTTAATAGTTTTCTTCACATTTCTATTTCCACATTGATTAGCATAATGTTCAGACTGCTTGCACTTGAAACAACTAATGTCCTTCTTTGCAGAGTTTATCGGATGAGATCTATATCTGCATTGATTAGCTTTATGACCATAGCCATTACAAGTATAAAAATATCCATGAAAGTTGTAACTCATCTTTATTTCTCCAACCAGATTATGATTTTGACTCACAACATGGTTTCTACAATGATTTTGTTTATGAAAAAACCTCTTACAACTATAACACTAAATGCTTCTACAGTTTGCAATCTTATGTCCAAATTTATTGCATTGAAAACAATAGCCATTAAAATATGGGGTACCTTTGTACATTAGGTTGATGAACCGATGGCTTTCTTGTATTAGTATTTTGATTCTGGGCCTTTCCTGCATCTTCTAATTTCTTCTCAACTTTAGCTTTAACTTCTTTGCCTTTGTCTTTAACATTATGATTTGAACACCCATCGGGTTGAAATCCAAGTCTAGTCTTGTCCAAATGAGCTTTTTGCATGCTGATCAAATATTTCAAGAGGTTGCTATCGTGAAAGACGTTGTATTTTATGCTTTCAGCTTCTTCACTTCTTCCTCTAGCTTTTCATATTATTCAGATTTTAGCTTGATTGATTCTTTCAGGGATTGCTCTATCTTGTCCTTCTCCTCAATATTCGACATCAGACCTTTAAAAGACTCATTCCCTTGCCTCAGCTAATTGTTAACTTTTGTATGCCTCCGTTTGAATTTATCGATTTTCTCTCTCAGCTTCTGCACACATTCATTTGCTACCTTCACATTCTCTTTCAATTCCTCATCCTCTAATTCAACACTTTCCAAATCTTCAAGAGATATCTACAAGTCTTCATCCAATTGAAATTCTCCAGTCATGCACATAGGTTCCATGATTCAACCAACACATATCTCCCTCAAGCGGTTAAGCTTTAAAGCAAGGGAACAAAGCTCTGATACCAATTGTTGAATTGGTTGAAGGGACTGAAATACTGAGAGGGGGGGTGGATCAGTATTCCCACAGATTCTAAAACTTTTACCAAACTTAAACCATTTGCTGATAAATCAAACATCAGTTATTCTTATCACACATGAAACAAAAAATGTAGAATAAGCATGAAAAACACAACCACAGAAGGAACACCGGATTTTATACATGGAAAACCTAAATGGGAGAAAATACAAAGAGTGTTAACTCTCAAGAGATTATAGCTAGTTATATGGTGTTTTACAAAGGGGTGGCTCATTGCTAGATTACAAAAATGACTAATTGTTGGAATGCTCATTGCAAAGATACAAAAGCGGCTTACTGTCAGAATTATCACTACAATAGGTATGATTGGATTGAAAAGGATTGCATCTCCAAATGCGTGAGATTAGTTCCAAAATTAATCTCAGATCACAATTCACAAACCTTACAATAGATCTAGCGAAACATCTTTGTAGTAATTTCCTTAAGCACTCGCAGTAGGTTCGATAAAGGGCTATTGCAACACTACAATACTATTTTCATTCCAACTCTGCACTAATTGCCTTCATTGTCCGCAACTCACATTTCACACTTATCTTCTTTGTTTATATGTCTCTTTTGCTACTACCACAAAAAATTCACACACATACATACTCCATGCACTTTTTTTTCATTCATACAACACATATCACATGCTTCTATATATATACTGAAGGACTCATACACCGGAATAATGTGTCAGCCTAGATCAACATGTTACCTAATAAAGCCTTGAACACAAACATGAAAACCAAGTCGGCCTTTGCAAGATCTTTACATGCTCTCTTATTCATAATTCACTTACTGATGCATATAACTTAATTACCAAAATGGGACATGGTCATCCAATCCCATATATATTGACCCATTATAACAAAACTCAAGCATAACATCTCCAAATTCCAAAATACAGATTCCACACATACCAAGGGTACTTAACCATGAGACATGAAGAGATACATCTAACATAGCCAAAATAGATAATATCGGAACATGTAACTGATACTGGGACCAATGTAAGAACAACTCAAAATTCCAGAGATAGGGATCTTTTGGAAATCACTCCATTATATCAACTCCATCTTACTGCATCATATGTCATAGCAATACCAGAAGGCACAACACCCACTACAACACCTGCTCATAGCAAAAACTGCACATACTAACTCCACACAACATCCAAACCAAACCAGATAATAGGATTGACAACAATGAACTGCATATACCATCTAGACCAAACAGGATAACTGGATTGACATCAATGAAAACAATATTTACACAAGTCTAACATTAACAACTAATAATAACTATTCATTATTTTCTTTTTTTCCTTATTATTATATTAATTCTTGTATGTGTATTTTTAATATTAGTAAGCAACCAAACAAGGGTGTTGGTCCTTACACAAACAACTCATAGGAAACATTAACAACAACAACACATTATCACAAAATAAGCAGTAGCTAAAGTACTGAGAGTATAAAGTCTTAACAACATATTTTAAAACTATATTAAAATAACAACTAGAGTCTTAGAAATAATAAGAGACCATCAAAAGACCATTAAAAAAACTAGCCTAAAGCCTAATAAGCTTCCTTGAGCACTTTTTTGTTTTGATACCCAAGGTATCCCCAATCCCTACAGCCTTGGCTCTGTGTTTATACTTAACTGCAAGTCAGAGGCAAGACTAGTACTTTGGGGGTGAATCTATAGCCTTCAAGAAATCCCCCCTCTTAAACCTAAGAGGGAGTCAAACCTGAGACCGATGAGAGCAAACCCATCACCCAAGCCAACTCAGCTACCTATGCAGGCTTCCTGCTTGAGCACATTGATCCAGTCTTCAATAAGGAATTTAAACAATTCCTTATAGTTCACTTCATTGTCCACATACTTGCCTAGCACCTTCTTCTACATTAGACACATAGAGTTGGCCAAATTGTACATCACCTGCAAAATAAACCTAGAGATGCTCACCATTTTTTGTTCTAACTCTATTATCTTGTTCTTTAAGCATCCAACTCTGTCACCATAGACTTGCATGAAGCCCAATCTTTCTCATCCACTTCTTTAATCTCCTCCTCCATCGACCTTATTTCCTATGTGAGATCCAAGGGAGAAACCCTCTAGCTCTGGTCTAAATCCTCATTCATCGATTTAGTTGAATTGCTCACTTTCCATGTACCATCCTATGTCTCCTCAACTTCCTCTGCATCCTCCTTTTCAGCAAAGTCCTCCTCATACTCTACCAAATTATTCTTCACAACACTTCCCATTGGGCGACCAACCAATATATTGGAATGCCTACGACCAACAAAGACTCCTACTAACATCCTCCCCAACCTCCAAATCCTCCTCACTATCCACCTCAATTCCCTATTTTTTAGCAAGGGATGAGGACCTTGGGTCTTTCATTTCTTCTTATCTTTAGAAGAGATGGCTTTTTGTGGAGAGGCTATAGGATCAATGTTAGGGGTCATCGGAGAGCCGCGACTAGAGGGATTCTTAATAGAAATAGACAATTTTAGGCATTTCTTTCTACCACCACCCAGGGAATCAAGGATAGTGGTCATGGGTGGGGTGCAAAGTAGAATGAGAGGCTTCAAGGTGAAGGGTTAACAATTTCCTAAGAGGGCTAAGTGTAAGGTGAAACTGGTACAGACGAAAGATCAATCCCTAATGAAATGGAATGGGTTTTCAACCATGGGATTTGTCCATCTCCAAGGCTTCAAGCACATAACTCTCAAGTGAGGTAAGCAATAAAAATGAAAGTGAGAGAAAATCATGATTTCAAATTGGTTTAACAGAGGGAAATGGTAGATGTAATAAACTATAAACCTACCCTCTAAAGTAAAAAACTTAATGATCATGAGACACACCTTATTCCATGGCTCAGATAATTTTCCACGAGCAAAGCCACCCTGCAGCTTCATAGGTACTTCTTTATCCTTAAAGAATTGGGCCAGGCTCTCATTATCCGAAACACGGCTCTACCTTTTCCATTTTTTTAATTTTGTGGAGAGGTCAGTAGTAGTAGCAATGGCATCCTTAGTCAATTCAAATGAAACCCCACCAACCAAAACTTTCCTGTCATTCTAGGGTTTGGCAAATTGAATTTATAGGTTTTCATCATACTCGATAATCCCTTGCATAAATTCAACTACCCCAACCTTAGTGCAAGCATGCCATATAGTAGGGTCACCCTTAAATTCTGAATGCATACTAGGCTCAAACTTTGTCCTCACCCACAATGGACGATACAACAAGCACAAAAACAAGATGGTGACATGGGCCACAAACTTAACACTTAACACACTTAGCTAGAGAAAATGAGCCACTAATCGTGAATTTGAAGGGCTCACCTTTAACAAAGAAGAATCATATGAGCAATAATTTAAACTCCACCCCCATAAATTCCAATTGTGCCATCCAATTCTAGCAGGTACCCGATGACATATTTTAGTGAGATTTTTTGGCCTTCTCACCACCACCCCAAAATAAAAGAAGTAAAAAATAATTATCTTGAAACGCTTCAGTCATATCGACATTAACTTTGCATGAAAAAATGATATCATCTAGTTATCATGAAGCATATTTGGAAAGAGCCACATAAGCTTGCCATGCACGGGGGAGCCATCACAACAACTTGATAATGCGATGTTCCTACCAGAACATAATATCATCCCCTTTGTCCCTTAAAGACCAAGTCCATATCATATGTAACCCCCAATTATAGTCCCCCATGACCTTCCGCATCAACATCCTTGTCATCAAGATCCACGCCTACCACCAAGTCAAAAGACAAGAGTAGGCCGACCCCCATACACTATGCCCCCTCATCGTTGTGGCCCACAAAACCAGGGGTCTATGGTATTAGCATCTCAAAGATAGCCCATGGGTCCCACCCCCTCATCCACCTTAATGTCCCCATCGACAAAAATCTCCTTAATCACCACTCTATAAACTGCATGAAATCATGGGCCCACCACCAACACCAATAGGACACTACCAAATTCCAAATGTCAAGCCTCTTCACCAAGGTAGCCGTTGCACCAATTTGAAAAAAGCGATAGTACAAATACCCGCCCTGCCAAAGAGAATTCAAATTTAAATCCAGAATCCTCCTCCTCATCCATAGAGTAACCAAACCAAGGAGGACCACACACAACCAAGTACAACAATAACTAGTCATTTGAAACAAAGGTTGGCCTGCTCTCCTCCAAGAGGAGTACTTGAATATTTTTTTGGCAAGCAACTCCCCTTCCTCCAACATCTGAGACAATCTAACCCTAGACTGAGCACCACCAAAGCATCAACTACTTTATTACACTCTCTGAAAGTATGTTTTTTTGCATGCGTGTTACTTCCACAAATATCAAGTATTTCTAAAATGATAAGATGCAAACCTAGAGAGACTAATTAAGGATAAGAAATATACTTGTATGTTTGGTTAATGCTATTAAATTGGTGGTGCTAATCTCCTATCCAACAATTTTAACTAAATTTTATAGGAATTGAACTATTTAGTATTAAATGAGACTATTATTTATATATTTCAAATAATTAAATTACTAATTATTTTAATTTAAGATTAAAAAGTACACAATAATATAGTTTAAATATGCAAGAATTTTGATAGCTATTTCTTTAGGGTGAAGGTTAAGCTCTACATTAGATGTATCTATGGACATAATTATTTTACATACTGCACATATATGGATATACCAACATGTACCAACATATATTAACACTTTATGTTGCAAGTTTGTAATTGTTGTAATTTGAATGTATAGTCTATATTTAATTAATGCATACATCAACCAACTATGTTGCATGTCTATTTCATCAACCAAGAGCCTTATGTAGTTTATGTTCTCCGTTTCTCTGGTTTTGTCTCTTTCTTGTTGCTGGTCTGTAGGTTGTTGCTGGTTTTTTGTTGCCCATTTGGGCTTTTGTTGGTTCTTTGGCTGCCATATGTATTGTTCTATCTTTTGTAGCATGTTTTGTTTTGGGTTCTGTTTTGATGTTTTGATTCTAAACCTTATAGAATCTTCTTTGTAAAGGGTTTCAAGACCCCTTCAACACCTGTTTTTGCCTTAATCCAAAACTATGTTGCATGAGCAATGATGCTTCCAACTATAATAACATATTAATGAGACTCACCATTCTATTATTAATAGGCCCTACTAGTGTCAATTCATGATGTATGATATGTCTAATACAAAACATTCATTTTAATGATACAATGATATATTTTATACAATACTAGATGATATAAATAATATAAAACTTAACAGTCACTTATAAAAAAACTCTATTTAAAAAAAAAAGATTTAATTCAAATACCCAAACAATTTAACAGTAATTTCTTTATATAACTTATTTAATGATGAAAAAATTGGTTGCCAAATCCCATACTTTAATTTAAAATAAAATTCTATTCAATTATAACTAAACTATCTTTGACCAAATAAACTATAAAATACTTCTATCCTATTATATTGTACAACTTCTCTCTCAAAGCTGTAGCACAGAATTTTCCATTCAACTTGCTTCGTCATATAGACTTGATATTCTTACGTAACGTTATAATACGTTTGCTTACGTGGAGTGCGGTGTGACTAGATAACAAGGAAATCGAAAAATGTAGCCGTAGACTTTGGTTTCCTTCGGGCTTAAGCTAAACTCTACCCTATAAAATTAAAATTGTTAACGTGTAGTATGGGATAGACAAACATACTTCCCCCATGGACAAGTATTTGCTTAGTTATTCTTTTCTCGACTTTCATAACCATTTTCCTAAAAGCCTAGAAATTGCTATATGCCTCGTGATGTTGGAGACTCATTATCAAATTAGGAATGATAATGGCTAAAGGTTAAAATATTGGGCTTTTATACAATAGGACCTCTTGTAATTGGTTCTTTGTAGATCTCTAAAAGGAGATTTTAAGCTAGATTATTTGCCTAAGTTAGGAGGAGCACAACCATGTTGTTAGAGAAACTAGAGGAGTGGTGTGGAGGTGGAAGTGGCTGAGGTGGAGTGGTGGCTTTTCAATAATTTTTCTATTGAGGATGAGAGGATTTTAAGTGTTTACATTTTTCGTCTTGGTTAATAAACATTGCACCCTAGTCATAGTGAAGGAGCATTCCTTAGTATTCAAACAATATTTGGAGATGCTAAATGTATAGGGCAACTTTGCTAACTTGAACTTAGATCTTTATGAGTACATTGGAGAAAAAACAATAGTTTGAAGTAAATAGTAAAATTAGCATTCACAATATAATAGCAAAAGTAGTATAATTTTTATCTTTCTAAATGTAAAAAAGAATCCCCAATTCAAAATCATGCCAATTTGCAAGAGTTAAAAAAATCATTTATCTAGTGCTAAGAATCTTGGGCATGTGGAAAATACTAGAAAATATAGAGAAGAGTTTTAGTCTTCCAACAAAAATGAAATGTTTAATTAGAATTAATGGAGAGTTGAATTAAAATGAGTGTTAATTGGCAAGACTTGGTATAAAAAATACCAAACAAATTAAGAAATTTTAGGTTGTAAAATAGCCTTCTAGATAGTCATTCATATCATGGCATGCTTTGAATGATAGAAACTAGGGGCAAGTTATTGATATTTTGTATTCCATGTTTACCTGATTATCCCATATTGTACCTACCAATGCCCTTCACAACCTTGTGTTATGTTGGGCCATTCATTTTGTTTTTGGTTATCCTACACTATACCCACCAAGGGCTTTTGATACCTTATGAGGTAATAGATTAACCTTTTATTTGCTGATTCATGCATGGGATACATCATCACCATGGTTATTTATACCTTAGTGCATACTATCTCATGATATATCAAATTTAGTTCTCATTACATCTAATTTAATAAATGCATTTGAAATATCTTTTCTCACCACTTCCCATATCATTTCTTATAAACCCCCCTCGCTCCATATGACCATATCATTCTTGATTACATCCTTATTACCCATGTGCACTTTATTCTCACCCATTCATTCTCATGCATTTATCTTCATTTTCTGATCCCCTTTCATGGTCCTTGATCTATATGGTTGTACCATTATATTTCACCTGCATCCATCTCACACATGCTAGTGTATCATTGTGTACCATTTTCATCCATATTTACCCTTATATGTTATTCATTTACACATGCACATCCCTCATATTATCTATAATTAGTCCTTAGGTGTAGCTAGGGTGACTAAGAAACCATCAATTTCTCAACTTTGAATCATATAGTTAGGCTTGGTGAAATCCACTTGGGCTGTGTTCAAATTTAGGTCAACTTATCAACACATGTGAATTTTATCATTTTCAATTGAAAGTCAAATCTTATGAAAAATTTGTTTTAGCTGGATTCATTATAGATGAAGAAGTTTTAGGTAACAATGTTAACGAGTTTGGAACTTTCAAAAAAGTTCATGCTTGCATACCTTCCCTACCAATCTTGACAACCCATTCATACCCTTATAAAATTAATCTAAGTGTTGTTTTCAAATCTTAAAAGTTTTGCATCTTAGCATCCATGTCAAACTTGTTATCCTTGGTGTGGATTTCCTAAAATTGTGCACTTTCCTTATAAGTCAAAATTCAAGCATGTTGCAAAGTACCAAAATTTTCCACACTATAATATCATTCCAATTGGATGTGGTATGAGTTCTCTCCATTTTCCAAAGCTCACAATTCTATGAAATTTCTAAGTCATATTAATAATCGATTTGTCCATACCTCAATACCATTCTAATAACATGTGATATGATTTATTTCCAATCTTTAAAGCTTGAACTCCTATGAAAAGTGTAAGTCCTTTGTATTAGGATTGGGATTTAAGACTTCTTAATCAATCCCACCCAATAGCACCCATTCCCATGCATCTTTAATCCCCAACTCATGATACCTTACATTCCAAGACTTTTCTAATTCAATTAGGATCAAAATTTAAGATTTTGTGTCCTTGTGTACTTGTTTCTTTTCATCCTCAATTCATTGACTCCCTAAAAATATAAAATCCCAATAACTTGGAACAAAGAAAAGTTGCCAAGTTTGTGATGGTAAATTCTTTTAGCTGGTGAACCTACCAAATTGTGACAAGGAGAAGGGATGAGTTCATTGTGTTAGCAAGTTCACAGATTCACAAAATTCTGGAAAGGTCAACATGGTTCTCAAGTTTGTAAAAAGTATCAAAGTTTGATATGATTAATAAGTATGAAAATTTTGACTGAAAAAAATAAATCAATTAGCAAGGTTCTTAACATTGGAAATTTTGCAAGTTCAAAAAATCATTGAAAGTTTTATGTTGGTTTGAAGGTTTTTAATTTCACAAAAAGTAAAACAAATAGAAGAAAGAGAAAGAAATGAGAATGCAAAAATTTATAAATATTTCAAATGGTTTGTGACTCTCATCGGTTTTTGCCACAACTCCCACCTACCTTATTGGACAATCTAAAATTTCATTTACAACTTGATTTCAGCCTAAAACTACTAGATTAAATTTGATGGCAGGAAAACACTATTATTTATGCATGATAGCATGGATTCAAAAAAGAAAAATGGTACTTATTCTAGACCACAATTATTGTTACATATCTTTATGATTGATACACTATCTCTAGACCACTATTTCAATTGATCTTTTGGGTGATTTTATCATCTTTGCACATGAATCCATATGCCATTGATATTTATGTTGGAATCCAATAACACTGAGAGGGGGGAGGGGGGGGGATGAATCAGTGTTATACCATAATGATCAATTTTAGCCTTACTAAACTATCCATACACCAACTGGTATTACCAGTACATACACAATTGAAAGAAGTAAAGCAACCAATAAGACAATCACATAAATGAGAATCATAACACACAAAATTATACGTGGAAAACCTCAAAGAGGAAAAACCACGGTGGGATTTGTGACCCTCAATATCAATACACTGGCCATATGAAGAGATATTATAAAATATAAGGGGTTTGCACTTGCAGGAAGGCTTACAACCTAGAGCACACTGCACAATCACAAATGAAGCCTCACTGACTACATATAAATCTAGACTACAATTTGGAGAAGTGTTGAAATACTAAGATAATATCTTCTATGCCAAAATATAGTTCCGGTTTAAGCTCTATCTTTTCCGATCTAAAACCCTAATTCCTTTACCGGAATAACCCTTACATAAATATCCTCACATACATAGTCTCTCTAATATATTTCACATTATATCACATTCACATATCCATAACCATCTTTGTTACCATGTCAATATCAAAATGATCTAATCCAAATGACTTATATACCCTATACAACTTATCATGCCTTATGTCGGCTTACAATGATAATTACAATATCAAATTACATGTCGGCTAGATAATATAAATACATGAATATCCAAAACAATTGTCGATGTTGGATCCAAGAGATCTCAACCTCCAATACCAAAAACCATATTCTAAACCATGTCAACCTACATTGTCGGTAACCAAAGAAATCCTTCTATCCCGTTGGTCCTGGTGTAGTGTCTGTGAAGTGCTTGTCGGTACACATTTGAACCAAAACATGAAGCCGGAACACAATACCATATTGCCATCAATGAAAACATAGTGAAACCAACCAATTGAGTGTCAATTGCCAACAATCTCCCCCTTTGGCATTGATGGCAACACTCATGTGAAAAATGGTCAAGGTTTCATCTGCCGGTTTCATCCCGCTTTCTCCCCCTGAGTTGAATATTCATTAATGCAAAATAATCCATACTCCCATATCTCCATATCTCCCCCTAATGTATACAACTCTTGCTATTCTTTTTCATATCTATATCACTCCCCTTTTGACATCAATGCCATCAAAAATTCCAAAAAGAATGTCAAAGATCCAAAAGAAACTGTACAATGAATATCCCAAAAATATCTTACCGAAGCTTAACAAATTTCAAAATTTCTGGATAATCCTTTTCCCGTAGCTCAAGATAAGTATACCAACTAGTTTTAAAGTGCCAGAAATAGATACAAGTCCACTGGAATCTCCAATCCGCCTTTGTCTCTTCAACAACTCATCTAGTTGTGTTGAGCTAATCTTGAATTTTTCTTTATACTCACTTGCAGTAGTTAGATCTTCTCTCAGAATTATTATTTGTGTCTCAAGCTCTTGCTCATTACCTTGAGATTGTGCTAAATCAATTCTTAGCATATCATTCTCATGAACCAGCCTACCACATTCTTCAAATTTGTTCTTCGGGGATACAACAAGATTTTCTTCATTTTTCTTTTGGTCCTCAATCTCCTTAGACATTCTCATAGTTATAGCTTGTATTTCATTTCTCATAACCATGTTCTCCTGACTCAATTTATGACATTGTTCCTTAAGTATGCATCTTTCTCTTCATCATCCTGACTTTGAAAAAGTTCCTTCCTCCTAGCTTGAACATATGATAGCCTCTCTTGTAGGACAAGAATGAATTCCTTAGCAGAATTCAATTCATCTTGTAGCTTTAAGTTTTTCAACCTTTCAACATCATAATCTTCAAGTTTCATCTCAAGTTGTTTCTCCAAACCCATGTCCATGGATTTCGGATTCAGGATCTTCCTCAAGTTGTTAAAATTCCTCCGAGGCACAAGGCTCTGATACCAATTGTTGGAATCCAATAACACTGAGAGGAGGGGGGGGGGTGAATCAATGTTATACCAGAATGATCAATTTTAGCCTAATTAAAATATGCATACACCAACTAGTATACCAGTACATACACAATTGAAAGAAGTAAAGTAACCAATAAGCTAATCACATAAATGAGAATTATAACACAAAAAATTATACATGGAAAAACTTAGAGAGGAAAAACCACGGTGGGATTTGTGATCCACAATATCAATCCACTGGCCATATGAAGAGATATTACAAAATATAAGGGGCCTGCACTTAAAGGAAGGCTTACAGCCTAGACCACATTGCTCAATCACAAATGGAGTCTCACTGACTACATATAAAATTAGACTACAATCTAGAGAAGTGTTGAAATGCTAAGATAACATCTTCTATGTCAGAATACAATTCTAGTTTAAGCTTTGTCTATTCCGGTCTGAAATCCTCAACCCTTTACCAAAATAACCCTTACATAAATATCCTCACATACATAGTCTCTCTGATATATTTCACATTATATCACATTCAAATATCCATCACCATCTATGTTACCATGTCGATATCAAAATGATCTAATCCAACTGACTTATATACCCTATACAACTTATCATGCCTTATGTCAGCTTACAAAGATAATTACAATATCAAATTACATGTCAGCTATATAAATGCATGAATATAAAAAAAAATTGTCGATGCTGGATCCAAGAGATATCGACCTCCAATACCGAAAACCATATTCTAACCATGTCAGCCTGCATTGCCGATAACCAAAGAAATCCTTCTATCCTGTCGGTGTTGTTGTAGTGTCTGTGAAGTGTCTTTCGGTACACAACTGAACCAAAACATGAAGCCGGAACACAATGCCATGTTTCCATCAATGACAACGTAGTGAAACCAACCAATTGAGTGTCAATTGCCAACAATTTAGAGGTATGGTGAATGGATAGAAGCTAGTTTAATTACTATTCTAGATGTTTGTGGATCCAAAAGGGTCAAAGTTGATACACAACATTTATCAGTATCATAGCTTGATCATAGGTGACTTTTTTATAATTGAATCTACACACCTCCTTCACAACTTAATTTTTTAGGTCATCAATCTCTATATGCAAGTTCTTCATTCATTTATTCAATACATTGATTCTTTGCGAGCTGACCTCATAGTGCAATGATAGTTGCAAGCCCATTGTTGATAATGGGTCATCGTTTCGATTCCCACCTGGATTGATGTTTGACGATGTTTGCATAGTTATCATTGGTGGCTTTGGAGTTTGTATGACGGTCGATGGTGGAGCGAAACTACAATGACAGAGAGTGTATTGACAATGACACTTGACAAGGATCTAGCCCCCAAAATGGTGATCAATCCCCGCACACCACAAAAAAGATGTGATGGATAGGCTCCTCATGTTGGAGTACATACCACATGCCTCAGAGGAGATGATGATAAAAGGAAGTTTGACAACAATGTTAGGATAGTCTACCCAGAGGAGCACGAGTTTCGGAGTGATAAGTAGAGTGGAGAGATAAGGATGGATAATATAGCATCATATTTAATTGTATCTACATACAATTTCATCCTCACTTAGACCTCACCTTGGTGCTTTGACTTTGGATACCCAATACCTATTTTGATTCCACTCACACCATCTATAGACCTGCATTTTGATCTCCTTCTCTTCCCTCCCTCCAAGACCGAGTCCTGATTGTCAGGACCAGGATGCCTAGCACCTTGGTCCTCTCGATTAGGACCTATTTTTGGTCCTCATAATGGTAATCTTAGATGAGTGAAATATTTGATCCTGTGTCGGGCTACTCTAAAAATTCAATTAGTTTTTAGGCTGTTAAGTATAAATGGAGGTCTAGCCCTCTCATATGAAGACCTAACTTTTTCCAAGAGGAAAAATTATGATCCTAATTCAATTCAAGTGAGCAAGAAATCAATCATTGATCAAGCATTGGAGCAGAATTGAAGTCAAGTTTATGCATTCAAGATGTCATCCATGATCAACCTTCTTTGAAGATATTTTACAAAACATCCTAAAACCCTTACATGAGGATAAAAAATAAAATCATCAAGGTATGCATTTCAATTACAATCATTTTACTTTAGATCTAGTCTTTCCCTCAAAAGGAAAGCATCTTGGAACAATTCCCATTTCAATTATTATTTCAATTTCAAGGTTAATTCCTAAATTGGGGTTCTACTTAAAGTAAACCCCTATCCACAATATCTTTCCCTCTATTTTTGTATGCAAGAAATAGGTTCAGAAGTTGTACTCAATGATTTTGACAAATTTGACATGGATAGATAGGTTCAACTTTTGGCAAAGTGAAATTTGGAGGACTAGGGTGAATCTTCAATAACTGGTCCCAAAAAATTAGGTCAAACTTTTGGGAATAGGTTCTAAACATCTTCTTTTATCCAAATATCAGTTTGTGGCTTAGTGGCATATTTATAGCAGTTTTTTTTTGACAAGTCACTTCATTTATTCATTGTTTTACTTTAATTTCACAATTACCTTTCAATTTCAACTACGAAAGAGGGTAACTAAAAACATAACTAGTGAACCTAATCATAATCTTAGTCCTTTCCATATTTGGATTGTGGCTAGATCTATTGGATTCACCCCTCTTTGAATGTGTTGGCTAATTTGTCTTGTTAGTGGTTTTATTATCTTAATTGTAACTCTAATTCCAAATTTCCCCTAGTACATTTTTGGGGAACCTAACTTCTTTCATGCTTGTTTCTGATTTATTCTCAAATCTGATTTGTATGCACTTTAACATTAATATTTGCACATAAATATTATTTTCAATCAAATTACATAAATTTAATGGTTAAATTCACCAAAAACCCTAATTATTCTAAAATTAACTTGTGGGTTGCATAATTTTTCAATTGTGTTTTCAGATCTGATTATTATGGCATGTTATGTTCAGATTTAAAGGCATCTAATATTTAATATCACAATTCAAATTGCTTAACAATTTGGTTAATCAATCTTTTTTACAAATAATTGCATTGTTTAATCATAGTTTTCATTAAATTTCCCTCCTTTGTGTATGAGTTTTGTTACCATTAGTCCTATATACAATATTCTAGTAAGAAGTTATAGACTTAAGGCTTCCCAAAGTTTAAGCACTAAGGATATGGAGCCTTAGTTGGACAACTTATTCCATATGAACGTTAATGTTTTCTCTAACCCAACAAATGACATCACTTAGCCCCATTCTCCTCATACTTCTCATGATGTGGATGAATCATTAACTAGGGTTATTATTGACCAATTGAGAGAAAATGTGTAGAGTAAAGATGTATTATTGGAGCATGTATCTACCAAGGAGCAGCTAGCAGATATCTTTACAAAACCTCTGCCTAAGACTACTTTTGAGTATCTTAGAGGTCATTTAGGGGTTGTGCCCCTACATGAGGTCAATTGAGCATGATGTGGAATACATCAATCCCAGAGCTAATTTGAGAATCTTGAAGCAGGATTGGTGGAGTGTAGTTATTCCACAAGGGGAGCATCAAGTTGCAGGTTGATGTTGCAGAATAGTGAAGTATGACATTGCATGTTTTACTTTCACTTTGGCAATGTTTTCAAAGGGGGACAATAACTATATGATTGGGGAGAAGAATTGTATGATTGACAGGGAGAAGATCTATATCCAGTTACTAACTAAAGACATGGAGACTCAGTTGAAGGAGAATACATGGTAAAATGTAAACCAGGATTCCTATTCACAATCATAGCAATCAAGGGTATTGATACTTGTATTGCCATCAATGCCAAAGGGGGAGATTGTTGGAATTTGCATGAAGATTTCATTGATGAACTTTTATGTTTTTATTGATGTCAATTATAACTGGTAATGATGTTGTAATAATGTTGTTTTGTAACTGGTAAGTAAGCTTATGAAGGAAACCAATATTACTAGAGAAGAAGTGAGATCAACTGGTAAACCCTACCTATTGATATGATAAACCCTAACCAACAGAGTTTGGTGAATTGGTTGTATTGGTTTATGATCAAATGATAAGCGATAATCATTATAAAATGTATGCATGATGTATGAGATGAAGTTTCAAATGGTTTTGGCATGTAGAGATAATGGTTTTTGTCTTGGGAATGAGCAAGTACATTGCATGTAATGAAAACCATGTGATGAGTTACAATGTTCGATGAAGTGGTGATCAAGGAGCGGTCGAGATTGTCTTGAATGATGTCCAATGATTACTATGTAATCCAATGGTCATACTTGAACCGATTTGTTTGTAATCTCTATGAGATAATTAGGTTTGTCATGTGTTATTGATCGGTTGTTTTGTTTATAAGGTCGATGAGTTGCTTTGTTGTAGTGTTGGTAATTTGGTTGAATGTAAGAGTGATTGGTTGTCTAACTAGATGATGTATCTACAGTATGTGTAAAGGCAGATAGGAGCATGAAAAGGATTTGAACAAACAAGTGTAGTGCTATTCAAACAGATCAATAAACTCATGTTGTTCTCTAACAATTACAATAGTCAAATCCCCTAACCGGGTAAGCTCTAACAAGCTTAGTGTTATCTAAATCCTCTAACCAGGTGGTCCATTAGCTTGGATTTCAAATCCTCTACTGAGGTTACTCCTAACAGGGAATTTCTTCTAATAGGGCATTATAGTCAATCCCTTAACAGGATTTGTTCTTAACATGACTTATTATAAAGCTTTAATAGGCTTGGCTCCTAATAGGGAAAACTTCTGAAGAGTTCAGAATACTTGTGGGTATTCATCCCCACCATGGTTTTTCTCATTTGGGTATCGACGTCAAAATCATTGTGTCAAGTGGTGAATGTTTTTGTGGTTATGTTTGATATGGTTAATTTAATTAACAACTAAATCCACTTAGATATGATATGATGACTAGCAACAATCTGAAATGAGATTTTACTTTTGTTAGTAAAGTATTTGGATGTTTTGGTTAAATGGTTTTTTCAAAATTTTTTTTACAGTTATTCTGTTATGACAATTAACCGGTTTAATTGACAGTGATATTGCAATTAGTCAGTTTTGAGTTTGACTTGAGAGGTTGTTTTTTTTTGGTGAAAAGTTTATGTCGCTTTTCTATCTACTGATTCACCCCCCCTCTTAGTAGTTAACCGGATCCTTATTGATTCATCATACCATCATAATGTATCCTTTGTATCCTCTGTAAACCAAGATCAAAATCTCTACTAATATTCTCCCACGACTCCTCGGGTATAGGTAATGGCTGATATGTGTTGGCATTATGAAGGAATTGATTATGTGTTGCATTGATGATTTGTCATTGATGTCAAAACTAGCTGTTTTGGTTGATTATCGATACTAGCTGTTACCGACAGACTGGTTTTGGTTACTGACAAAAGATCTTGTGTTATTGACATAGGTTTAAGGTTTAACTGATAGAGCTTCTAGATGGATTTTAGGATGTTAAAGATGTTCTCTGATCATGCTTTAACTGCTTGAGGATATTACTTTGGCGTGGTGAACCCATAATAGGTCTGGTACCTATCTAGGTTATGGACCGGTATCATATTAATGTGTTCTGTACACGTTACTGGGATACTTTATGGATTAGTTAATATTGTTTTGGTCTGAGCCGACATGGCTTATCATTGTAATATGGATGTATGCAATGATCTTATTGTAATATCTTTTAGATGGCTGACCTAATTGGTTTAGGCCTTAGGGTTGGTATAAATTGATGTAAGATCTCATTGTAGATCATGTAGAATATGTATCATGGTCATGAAATGTTAATATCATATGTGAAGGAGATTTGGTCAATCATAGGTGATCGAATTGGGTTTAAGGAAGAGGTGAAAGGCCTCCGATATTGAGCTTAATTGAGACTGTAATCAGGCATGGTAGATGCTATCTTTGGCAGTTCACTCTACTGGATTGTTGTCCAATTATCTTGAGGTGGTTATAACCTCTCTGTAGTCAATGAGACCCTTTTGTAATGAGCAGTACGCTCTAGGTAGTGTGCCTTCCTGCATGTGCAAGCCCCTTATTGTATCACACACTTTCTGTAGAAGTATCATTTGACTATGGGTAGGCTTCCCACCATGGTTTTTCCCTTTCTGAGTTTTCCACATACAAATCATGTTGTTATGTGGTATGGTTGCATTGTGCTAGTTCTCTATTTTATTCTTGTGTTTTATTGCTTACTGGTATTTGTTTCTGCTATTATGGTACTTAATGTTTATGTGCTTCGGTTTAAGGTTGGAAAGTGGATTAATTGATATAATCTATTAACAATTGATTCACCCCCCCCTCCCAGTTGTTCATCAATTATCCTAACAATTGGTATTAGAGCTTTGGTCCTCTTTTGCAGAAGCTTAACTACTTGAGGTAGATGCTATGGCGGCTAATACTTCTAATCCCTAAGCTTGATGGAATAAATTATGGTATATGGAAAATCCAAATGAAGACTCATCTTAGATGTATTGGCAAGGATATTTGGGAGATCACTGAGAAAATATACACACCTTATTATCCGACATCTGACAATTCTACTGCTGTTGACCTTGACAAGAATATTGAAAATGATTGCAGAGTTAAAGAAGCCCTTCTTGTGTGCACTTACTAATCAGCAAATCATGAGATTAAATGATAACTCATTGACAAAGGTTATATGGGATAAATTACAAACTCTGAATGAAGGTGATCCTACTGCCAAAATTGCTAAACTTGATGGTTACCGGGTAAGGTATGAAAACTTGAAGATGGAAGATAATTAAAGAATTGTTGTATTTATGGAAAGAGTAAATGAGATTGTCATGGGAATTCAATGTTGTGGGGGATCTTTGAGTGAAGATAAAATAGTTTCCAAAGCCTTGAGAGCCCATCCACTAGCTTACAAGATGAAGCAAATTGCAATTAATGAGCTAAGAACAACGACAAACACTTCAGTTAATAGAGACATTCTAATTGGGAAATTATCTTCTTTTGATCTTGAAGAATTTGGACCTTCTAGAGCTGCACAATCTGAACCTGCTTTTCATTCATCAACATCTACTGACAAAAGTGATTGGAAAGCCTTATATGCAAAGGAATTGGAAGATATGAGGAAAGAGGATGAATAATTTGAGAAACTTGAAGCCTTATTTGCTAGAAGAGTACCTAAAGGACTGTAAAGAAGTAAGTATGAAGGAAAAACACCTTTTAAATGTTTTGCATGTAATAAGATTGGTCATTTTGAATGTAGATGTCCTGAAAGGAACACAAGATTTGAAGAGAGAGAGTTAAGAAATCATTTAATCCTAATCAGAACAAATATAGATTCAAGAAAAGTAAACAATGCTACATAGCGGATGAGGAAGGAGTAAGTGATGACTCTAAGGATGAACCAACAACAGACTTTGCTAGTGGATCTGACAATGGAAAGGAATGGATGTTCTATGCTTTCAAGGAAGATGAACTGGCATCGGTTATAGAGAATGAAGAAAAGGCCCTAGCAACAAAAGTTGAAGACAAGGATGAATGGGTAATTGATACTGGATGCTCACATCAAATGACTGGAGATAAAATAAAATTTTTGTCCCTGCAAGAATACAATGGCGGTCAAGTAAGATTTGGAGATGACAAAGCATGTATGATCAAAGGAAGGGGTATTATTTCTCTGGATGGAAAACATAATACTAATAATGTCTATTCTATAGAAGGTTTAAAGCATAATCTTTTGAGTGTTAGTCAATTGGTGGACAAGGGTTTCCAACTCCAGTTTAAAGAGAGAAAATACAAAATCATTAACAAGACTGGTTTGGAGATTGCAACCGGTATTCAAACTGGAGGTAATATATTTCACTTGAACACTAGTAATAAGACATGTTTGATTCCTCATATTGATGAGAGTTGGTTATGGCATAAGAGGTTGTGTCATGTTAATTTTGATTGTATTGTTAAGATCAGTTCAACAAAGGCAGTTAGAGATATACCTAAGATTCTGAAACCTCATAATCCGGTATGTAAGGAATGTCAATTGGGAAAGCAAGTTAGAACATATTTTAAGAGAATACATGATAAATATAATGATATAGTTGATTTGATTCACATTGATTTATGTGGTCCAACAAGGACTAGAAGCTTTCAAGGTGATAGGTATTTCATGCTAATAATTGATGACTATTCTAGAATGATGTGGGTGACTTTTCTTAAGGAAAAGTCTGAAGCTTTTAAGAAATTTCAAGATCTTTAAAGCTAAGGTAGAAACAAAAATTGGATTGAAAATCAAATGTCTAAGATCAGATCAAGGTGGTGAGTTCACTTCTCATGAATTTAACAGTTATTGTGAGACAAATTGAATTAGGAGACAATTATCTGCACCTAAGACTCCTTAGCAAAATGGAGTTGTGGAAAGAAAGAACATAACCATTTTGGATGCATCAAGAACTATGATGATGGAAGACAAATTGCCTCACACCTACTGCAAAGAAGCAGTGAGTACAACAATTTAAACATTCAACAAAGTTCACATCAAAGGTGAAACCGGTAAGACCCCTTATGAACTATGGTTTGGACATACACCTACTGTTAAATATTTCAGAATTTTTGGAAGTAAATGTTATATCAAAAGGGATGATTCAATTGGAAAGTTTGATCCTAGATGTGATGAAGGGATATTTCTTGTTTATTCAATTCAAAGCAAAGCATATAGATGTTATAACAAAATATTGCAAAAAATTATGGAGAGTACAAATGTGAAAGTTTATGAGCATTACAAAAATCAATCTATATCATATGACAGGGAACCAACACTATAAATGATCATAACTGAATTGACAATGCCTCAACTGGTATAGGAAACTGAGATAGTTAGACTGACACAATCAGAAAATTCAACTGTGACTGATGGTCAGATCAGTGAACCTAAAGTTCAGAAGACACCAAGGTATGTAAGGTTAAATCATTATGAAGATCAAATCATTGTAGATAGGAACAAGGAAGTTATGACAAGAAGAAGATTGACAAATGAAGAGGCATGTCTTATTTCTCAAATTGAACCGACATTTGTTATTGAAGCTTGTAAAGATTAACATTGGTTAAAGGCCATGGAAGATGAATTGGATCAGATAGAGAAGAATGAGACTTGGACTTTAGTTCCCCGACCTAAAAATAAGAATGCTATTGGAACTAAATGGGTTTTTAGGAATAAACTGAATGATGATGGTCAAGTTGTAAGAAACAAGGCTAGATTGGTTTGTAAAGGATATTCTCAAATGGAAGGAATTGATTATGGTGAGACATTTGCACCTGTAGCTAGAATTGAAACTGTTAGGCTCTTTCTTTCCTATGCAGCTTATAAGAACTATAAGGTCTGTCAGATGGATGTTAAATGCGCATTTTTGAATGGTGAACTTGAGGAAGAGGTATACATTGAGCAACCTGATGGATTTTCACTAACAGATGATAAAGATATGGTTTGGAGATTGAAGAAAGCTTTATATGGACTGAAACAAGCTCCTAGAGCTTGGTATGCAAGGTTGGATAAATATATTTTGAAGCTTGGTTTTACTAAAGGCATTGTTGATAGTAATTTATATTACAAGATCATTGATGATGATATTTTGATTATTGAAGTATTTGTTGATGATATCATTTTTGGAGGTGAAGATAAATTATGCATGGAATTTTCTAATAATATGTAGAATGAATTTGAAATGTCCATGATTGGTGAGATGGGATTTTTCTTAGGTTTGCATATTACTCAAACTGACAAAGGCATTTTTATCTGTCAAACTAAGTATTTGAGGAAATTGTTGAAGAAGTTTGGTATGGATAATTCCAAACCGGTAAGTACTCCTATGGTGACAAGTGAGAAGTTGTCTATCAAAGATACATCTACATCGGTAAAATCAACAAGGTATAAGTCTATGACTGGTGGCTTGTTATATCTAACATAGACTAGACCAGATACTATGAATGCAATAAGTATTGTTTCAAGATATCAAAGTAATCTTAAAGAAAATCATGAATGTGTAGTAAAGAGGATATTCGGGTATTTGCAAGGAACAACAAAATATGGCTTATGGTATTCTAGAGATGATGACTTCACTTTATGTGCATATAAAGATTCAGATTGAGCAGGTGATACTGATGACAGGAAGAGCACTTCTAGTGGAGCTTTCTTTCTTGGAAAGAAACTGGTTTCATGCATCAACAAAAAACAGTCATGCATTTCTTTATCTACTGTAGAAGCTGAGTATGTTGTAGCAACAACCAATTGTACTCAAGTCTTGTGGAAGAAGCAAATGTTGAAGGATATCAAGGTAAATTATAGTAAACCGATAGTTATCTATTATGATAACTCTGCGGCTATTGACATGTCTAAGAATCTGGTATTTTACTCTAAGACTAAACACATATCAATAAAGTATAACTTTCTGAAGGACAAGGTAGAAGAAAAAGAAGTTAAATTGGTTTATGTGAACATTAAAGAATAGATTGTAGATATATTCACTAAACCACTGTCTAAGGAATCATTTGAGTATTTGAGAGATAGGTTAGGGGTTTCTGCCCCTCCGACAAAGACTTGATTGATGCGGTTCGACATCAGTCTGGCATGCATTATTAGAGATACTATTCATTTTGACATTGATGTGTGATGCTACTACTCAGGGGAGTAGTCAACTTTGAGATTTAGAGGTTTATATTATTGCTTTGATATTTTTGTTAGATTTCTAGCATTGATGTCAAAGGGGGAGAGATAGTGATGTAAAAAATAAATTCAAAACTTTATAAAGATATTATTCACAGGGGGAGAGTTATTGATATTCAGGGGATTATTGGTTGTCTTCCATAGGGGGAGACTTGTTTGGTATTTCTTGGTACTTAGATGTTTTTCATATCTAGTGTTGCCATCAATGCCAAAGGGGGAGATTGTTGGCATTATGAAGGGATTGATTATGTGTTGCATTGATGTTTTGTCATTGATGTCAACACTACCTGTTTTGGTTGGTTACCGACACTAGGTGTTACCGGCAGATAGGTTTTGGTTACCGACAGAAGATCTTGTGTTACTGACATAGGTTTAAGGTTTAACCGACAGAGCTTTTACTGGGAATTCTTGATAGGATGCATAAGTGGTGTTGGTGAGGCTTCTATATGGATTTCAGGATGTTGAAGTTGTTGTTTAATCATGCTTCAAATGCTTGAAGACATTGCTTTGGTGTGGTGTGTTAGGATTCCCAAAGATACTAAGAGGGGGGGGTGAATCAATATCTAACCGATAAAAGAATTTACTTGAATTATAACATGAAAAACACTTCAAAACTGTGTACCGGTAAACCAAAAATAATGCAATAAAGAAGAACAATAACCACAACATAAGAGACACACCATAACACAATATTTTAACGAGGAAACCCAGTGTGGAAAAAACCTCAATGGGATTTGTGACCCACAAGATTTGCTTACTGTCCAATGAGGGAATATTACTATTTACAATAGGGGTTTGTACATGCAGGAAGGCCAAGTGCCTAGAGCTCACTACTCAGTTATAAAGAAGTCACACTAACTTACAAAATTGGATTATAAAAATCCAATGTCTTGTACTGCTTCAAATCAACATCTACTATGCCAGATTCAGTACCGGTTTAAGCTCTGTAATTGTAGCGTCGTAAATTGTACACACTTGCTAAAGCAGTACAATTTCACATCTAGTTTAGCACCCGCCTTGGCGCAGTTTGCATTTTGCATTGCATTTCTCCTTTAGCACTTAATTAATCAAATTAATTAGGTCTAAGGTCCTATTTCATCATCCTCCACATCATAAAGGTGGGCCCTTTCATTAAAGTGTGCCCCTTTTCATTTTATTCCTCCAATACATCATCTAATCAAAAACCCTAATTAGGCCTTCTTTTGAACTTGGGGGTTTGATTTCGGGGGTCAAAACATCTCGAAATCACCTATAACTTCGGGATTCTCTCTAAAATCATCATATCTGACGGCCCTGAAAATTTGGTGAAAAGTTGCCGGGACCATGGCACCCGGAGTGCACACGGTCCCGAACATTTTTCCCAAAATTTTAGGAGCGCGATCGAATCATAAAATAAAGCTTAACCCCAAGAAATTGGTGGGATATTCAATCTCTAGGTCGGCCAAAAGTTGGAATTAAGACCTAGGGTTTCATACATAAGAGCTCTCTTTCTTCATTAGAAGGGATCTGAATTTTGTTTTCAGGAACCTCATATGCAGCGAAAGAGCAGATCTTTGAAGACTTCAACAACTCTCAACATTCATCCTCCAAGCATTCATCAAATCCATTCATTCACTTAGGGCTTTCAAGGTATTGAAGAGCAATAAGGGATCACCGACTGAAGATTGGCTTGTACCCCTCCCTTGGGGTTGGGTATGATTTCATGTTGTTTTCATGTCTTTGCATAAGCCTCATTATGTCACTTACATTCATGCTTTAGATCACTTGGCATCTTGATTTGGAGCATTTACATTGTCATTTACAAGCAATTAGGGTTTACTTTCTAGGTTGCTCTAGTTTGCTTACTTGCATTTTAGATCTTGCACACACACAAGGTCTGCACACACATTACTTTTACAATACAACTTGGCTATTCGTGGAGGTGGAAATCACTGAAGCGGGGGTTTGACTAAGGCAAAACCCTATATAGCTGTCCAAACACCTTTTCAGATATAAGTGTAGATTTCGGAATTCAGACGACGCCGCAAGTTGCATATCCGAAAGAAGTAGACGGAGATAGAACCATACACCAAGTTTCAGAGCAGAAGACTAGGATAGGGGCGTGGGGCACCCTGGTCTTGCCAGGACAAGGGCGCTAGGCGCCCTGGTCCCTGGGACAGGGGCGCTGGGCGCCCTGGTCCTCCTGACAGACATCAATTTTTAGCATTTCCGACAGTTTTCCAGGCTGCAAAGTGGTAGTTTCAGGTGCAGTTTCAGGTGCAGAATCAAGACAGTGGCGCCCGCGGCCCCGTCCCGAACATTTTCACTCAGATTTTGACTCCGGGTACGCATCTACATTCTTGTCTTGTCCTTATGTTTGCAGCTTTCCATTGTTTAAGTTCAATTCTGCAATCTTGTTATTAGTTCATACTTGCATTTTGGGGTTAGGAATTGAACTTGCATAATCTTACCTTTCAATTACAACAAAGGAATAGAAACCCTAATAGGTAGCCTGTGGCTCTCTCTTTCACCAAAAAGAAGTAGCCAATTGTGCGATACCTCTAGGCTCTTTTGTATTCCGTAATGTGTGACAAAAGGTAGGATTAGGACATGTTAGCCTAGTCTCACTTTTTCCCCCACACAGTAATATACATAAACCCTTATCCCAATAATTCGCATATTAGTTCTGCTATTATCTTTTCATATCTCACTCTCATAAATGATCTACAATAATCTCATACTTATATGAGTCATGTTACAATCCGCCAAGTTGGCTTACAAAATATTTTACAATTAATTACAAAAATATATATACACAAAATTCTTGTCGGCCAGGGTGCGAGTAATCTTCCTTTTGGTGTCGGTGATCTGTATATTGGTGTAGAGTCTTCCAGTGTTGGTGCCTGTGTCTTCCTGTTGATGTTATATGATTGTAAGGTCGCCATCAATGATAATACCTTAAATCACCTACAATTTCTCATTGGAGTGTGTATTTTCCAACATGGTGGATCCATAATAGGTCCGGTACCTATCTAGGTTATGGACCGGTATCATATTAACATGTTTTCTACACGTTATCAGGATGATTTATGGATTGGTTAATATTGTTTTTGTCTAGGCCAACATGGCATATCATTGTAATATGGATGTATGTAATGATCTTATTGTAATATCTTTTAGATGGCCAACCTAATTGGTTTAGGCCTTAGGGTTGGTATAAATTGATATAAGATCTCATTGTAAATTATGTGGAATATGTATCATGGTCATGAAATGTAATATCATCTGCGAAGGAGATTTGGTTGATCATAGGTGATTGAATTGGGTTTAAGGAAGAGGTGAAAGGCCTCTGGTATTGAGCTTAACCAGGATTGTAATCAGGCATGGTAGATGCTATCTCTGGTAGTTCACTCTACTGGACTGTTTTCCAATTATCTTGAGGTGGTTATAACCTCTCTGTAGTCAATTAGACACTTTTGTAATGAGTAGTATGCTTTAGGCAGTGTGCCTTCCTGCATGTGCAGGCCCCTTATTGTATCACATACTTTTTGCAGAAGTATCATCTGACTGTGGGTAGGCTTCCCATCGTGGTTTTTCCCTTTTCGGGTTTTCAAAGTACAAATCATGGTGTTATGTGGTATGGTTGCATTGTGTTAGTTCTCTGTTTTATTCTTGTGTTTTATTGCTTACTAGTACCCGTTTCTGCTATTCTGGTACTTAATGTTTATGTGCTCTGTGTTGGTATTTTGGATATGTTGATATGGTTTTGTCATTGATGTCAACACCTGTCATCACTTGTCAATACTTATCCGCACTTGGAGATTTTGGTTATGTTCACTGGCAAGTCAGAGACTTATGCACAATCATCGGTATTTGGTTCACTGATAGATTATATTATTCACCGACACTTGGAATGACTTGGAGACTACTTGGTTATGTCGAAGACATTATTTGATCACTTGGTTTTGGCGATTTAGTTAATTTATTATTCAGGTTTGCATATTTGCTGTTATCGGCAAATAGGTCCAGGATATGCACCGATAGACATATCTATTCCAGATCAGCACATCACGTTATGGAGATGATTTATTATTATTGTAAATGCATTTGAGCCGACATCATGCATCGGATATTGATTTATTTGTAATTGATTTTATTGTAATATCTTTTAGTGAGACGACCTGTTCAATTGGTCTTAGATTATGGTATAAATGTAAGATCTCATTTGTGAGATTGATATGCGATTGGGAAAAGAATTGTAATAAGGTATATGCAAAAATAAGAAGAGCTATACACGCAGACATCATTTGAAGGTTGAAGGAAGGTTTTGTGAAGGCAATCAAAACTAAACCAATACTGAATCTAGCATATGAAGATGCTATTTTATGCAGTAAATTATCATTGGATTTAACCATCCAATTGTAGTCAGTGTGACTCTAATTTTGTGATTGAGCAGTGAGCTCTAGGCAGCTAGCCTTTCTGCATGTGCAAAATTCATATTGTACACACATACTATTTGTAGTAGTATCATTTGATTGTGGGTAAGGCTTCCCACCATGGTTTTTCCCCTTACAGGGTTTCCACATACAAATATTTGTGTTATGTGTTGTGGATGTTGTTGTCTTTCTGTTTCATGCATTAATCTTTATCGATACTGCAATTAACTGATAAAATTGTCTACCGACATAAAGTTTGGTTTACCGGTATTAAGCATTAAGTTTTGGTTAATTTAATTTTGGTTGAATTTATTGGAAAAATGAATCACCCCCCCTCTCTTAGTTGTCTCTGAGACCTAACAATTGGTAACAAAGCCTAGTTCTCTTTCTGCAGAAGTTTAACAGCTTGAGGAGATCCAATGTCTTCTAACTATTTCAGGAAGGACAGTCTAAAACTTGATGGAACTAACTATGGCATATGGAAGATCAGGATGGAGACACATTTGAATTGCATTGGAAAGGACATATCGGATGTTACAAATAATGGCTATACTGCTCCTACTCAAGCTCAACCTATTCCACCTAACTTGGCTAAAGATGAGGAAAATGATTGCAAAGCAAGAGAAGCACTTTTGAGTGCATTATCAAATCAGAAAGTCATGGGATTGTTAGACAAATCTATTGCTAAAGCTATTTGGGACAAACTAGAAACATTGAATGAAGGAGATTCCACAGTCAAAATTGCAAAACTTGAATGCTTCCGGGTCAGGTGTGAAAGTCTGAAAATGGAAGAAGAAGAAAGAATTTCTGCTTTTATGGAAAGAGTAAATGAAATTGTTTTGGGTATACAATGTTGTGGAGGAACCTTAAGATAAGATGAGATTGTTTCTAAAGTTTTAAGAGCTTTGCCACCAGCATATAAAATGAAAGTTACTTCTATAAATGAATTGAGAACAATGCCTAATGCATCAGTATCTAGAGACACTTTGGTTGGAAAACTTTCAGCTTTTGAGCTTGAGGAATTTGGTCCTATTACTACTATTAAGATAAATCTAGCTTTCAAGGCATCATCATCATCATCTGATAAATTTGATTGGAAAGCCTTCTATGCAAGAGAACTTGAAGAAAGTAGGAGAGAAAATGAAGAAATTGAAGAACTTGAAGCACTATTTGCAAGGAAAATGCCTAAAGGTCCAGTTGGAAGTAAGTATGAAGGTAAAGCACCCTTTAAATGTTTTAACTGTAATAAAATTGGTCATATGGCTTCTAGATGTCTTGATAGACATGCAAGATTAAGAGAAGAAGATAAAAGAACATATAAGCCTAACCCTGCTATCAGAAATACAAGTTTAAGAAGAATAAAGACAAATCTTGTTATTATGCTGATGAAGGAGTTACTGATGAGGATCCGACAGACAATGGATGGGCTTTTGTTTCTATAACAGAAGATCAACCGACACCTACTATTCAATCGGTAGAGTAGGCCCTGGTAGCTAGAGTTGAAGATAAGGATGATGTTGGCATTATGAGAACCGGTATGAGGACATGATGACATTGTATGTTGTCATTGATGTCAATATGCTGAAGAGGAGAGAACCGGTATATGTGAGAACCAGTATAACACTGTGACCCAACATTTGTGCCAAAGTGAAGTGGTGTGTTTGTTTAAGGTGAACCGGAATGTGGTTATAGGAACCGACACATGGAAGCTTTGTATGACTACTGATTGGTAGTATCAACTTCAGGGTTCCTGGCTAAAGTGCCTCAAGCCTGTGTGACTCAATCGGTGACTTTTTGTGATGAGTTAGCATTGTAACGGAGAACAGATCGTGTTGCCATGTTAGCCTTGTGCACGTAAAGGATCTTGCATGAAGGAGATTGTCCCTATCTACCTCGGGAATGTGCGAAGTCTGTAAATGGTGATAACGTGTGATGGGTTATCAATCGCCATGAAATCAGTGGAAAACAAATGATGGTGAACGTCTTGAGATTGGTTCAAGACTATTACATTTAATGCAATATGCTCAACGGTCAGGATTGAACTGTTTTGAATTTCTCAACCTAACAGGTTTAGGGTTTAGGGTTTATGCTACCGACCTATCTGGTTTCCTATAAGGTCGATGTTGTGTTTCTTTCTGAGGTTGTTGGCAAAAGTTGTGTGTGTATCCAAGAGAAGAGATACGTGATTCTTGTCAGACCAAAAGAGAGAAGTGATACCTGCAGAGTGTAAGTGCAAAAGGTGAAGAGGAGCTAAAGTGGATCTGCATTGGCATTGAGTGCTGTTACGAGATCATTGTAATACCTATTGATCTCTAACCACTTCAATAGTTGGGAAGTCCCTTAACAGGGTAGCTTTAACCGGCTTACTGTAAATCCTTTAACAGGGTGACTCAAAACTATTGAGTTCTTGAAATCCTCTAACAAGGTAACCTTTAACAGGGTTTAACCCTTAATCGATTATTCTAGCCATCCCTTAACCGGGTGATCCCTAATAGGATCGGTTCCTAACAAAACCTATTGTATCAGTCTTTAACCGGATAGGCTCCTAACAGAGCGGACTTCTAAAGAGTTCAAAAACAACTTGTGGGTATTCATCCCCACCGTGGTTTTTCCCAGTTGAGTTTCCATGTGAAAAATATGTGTGTCATATGTGATGTGTTTTTCATGTGATGCTATGTTGTTTTTTGTCAAGCGGTGAATCATGTTGATCTAGGTGTTTATATATATATCTTTGATGGTAGATTACCTGTTCATGCACTAGGGTGAAATGGAAATGATGTATTAGATTGTATGAGAAGATAAGTGTCAACCGGTTTATGCTTGTCTCAATTATTCTGGGTTTTTCCGGTTGTACTCTGTTTAAGACCGGAGTTACTGTTTGTCTGCCTATGCACAGTGTCTGTTGACAAACCGGTTTTAGGATTATGTTTTTTCCTGTATTGATTCACCCCCCCCCTCTCAGTACCAGTTTGGTACTATCTGTTCATCATTGAGTTATCAAATGAATGGATTATTGATTTAGGATGTTCACATCATATGACTGGTGATAAGAGTAAATTCTTAACCTTTCAGGAATACAATGGAGGTCTAGTAAGATTTGGAGATGATAAAGCTTGTTTGATCAAAGGAAAAGGCACTATATCTTTTGGTGGTAAGCACAATACTGATAATGTTTACTATGTTGAAGGTTTGAAGCATGATCTTTTGAGTGTTGGCTAATTAGTTGAGAAAGGATTTCAGTTACAATTCAAGAATGGTAAATGCAAAATCTTAAACAGAACTGGTTTGAAAATTGCAACCGGTAATCAGACTAGAGGTAATATCTTTCATTTGAACAACAATGAGGAATCATGTTTGATTGCACATATTGATGAAAGTTGGTTATGGCATAAGAGACGTTGTCATGTAAATTTTGATTGCATTGTGAAAATCAGTACTACTAAGGCGGTAAGAGATTTATCTAAGATTGTTAAACCTCATAATTCGGTATGTAAGGAATGTCAATTTGGAAAGCAAGTTAGAGAAACTTTCAAGAGTATTCCAGAGAAGTCTAACAATGTTCTTGATTTAATTCATACTGATTTATGTGGTCCAACAAGAACTAAAAGTATACAAGGAGATAGGCATTTTATGCTAATCATTGATGAATATTCTAGAATGTGTTGGGTTACTTTTCTCAGGGAGAAATCTGAAGCATTTGGTAAATTCAAACTATTCAAGGCGATGGTAGAAAATGAAATTGGCAAGAAAATCAAATTTTTTGAGATCAAATCAAGGAGGTGAATTCACATTGAAGGAATTTAATACATTATGTGAAGTGAATGGGATCAGAAGACAGTTATCAGCACCCCAAACAACCCAACACAATGGAGTTGTGGAAAGGAAAAACAAAACTATCTTGGATGTAGCCAGAAGTATGATATCAGAAGCAAATCTACCTCATATATACTGGAGAGAAGCGGTCAATACAACTGTTTATACATTCAACAGAGTTCACATTAGAGTTGAAATCGGTAAGACCCCACATGAACTATGGTTTGGTAACACTCCTACTCTTAAATATTTCAGAATATTTGGAAGTAAATGCTATATTAGAAGAGATGAGTATATTGGCAAATTTGATCCTAGAAGTGATGAAGGAATATTTATTGGTTATTCATCTAATAGCAAGGCATGTAGATGTTTGAACAAGAGATTGCAGAAAATTATTGAGAGTGCAAATGTGAAGATTGATGAATAGTTTAGAGGAAATTCAAGGTACACAGACTCTGAACCGACAATAGAGATAATCACAAATGAACCTACTATGACTACACCAGTACAGAATGGTGATCCAGTTACACCGACATCATTTGGAGATTCAACAGTCACTGAAGAACAACAACAAGCAAAAACACCTCGGTATGTAAGACTGAATCATTCTGAAGATTAGATAATTGGAAACAAATTTCAAGGAATTATGACTAGAGGAAGATTGGAAAATGAAGAGGTATGTCTTATGTCTCAAATTGAACCTACATAAATTAATGAGGCATGTGAAGATAAATATTGGATTAAAGCTATGGAAGATGAATTGGAACAAATTGAAAGAAATAACACTTGGTCATTAGTTCCCTGGCCTAAAGACAAAAATGTAATTGGAACTAAATGGGTTTTCAGAAATAAACTCAATGAAGATGGTAAGGTAATTAGAAACAAAACAAGATTAGTGTGTAAGGGATATTCACAGAAAGAAGGAATTGATTACAACGAAACCTTTGCACCGCTAGCTAGAATTGAGGTAGTCAGACTTTTTTGGCTTTTGTAGTACACAAGAACTACAAAGTATATCAAATGGATATTAAATGTGCATTTCTGAATGAAGATCTTGAAGAAGAAGTTTATATTGAACAACCTGATGGATTTTACTTGACAATAACAAAGACGTGGTTGATAACTCAATGATGAACAAATAGTACCAAACCGGTACTGAGAGGGGGGGGGGGGGTGAATCAGTATAGACAAAATACAAACCTAAACTGGTTTGACAGCAAATACTCCAAATGACTGGCAAACAGTGACACTAGTTGAAATAGAGTGCAACTGGTAAGACCTAGAACAACTAAAAAAATCATAAACCGGTTACTCACTTAGCTTTCTTCTTAGCTCAATACTATAGTACCATTACACCCTCATGCATGAACAGGCAAACTATCATCAGATCTTCACAATAGTTAGTTCAATATGTTTTATAGACAGGCATAAAACACAAAACCATCATATGCTTAACAGGCAATAACAAAGCATCACAAGATAAAAGCATCACACATGACACACATATTTTCACGTGGAAACCCCAAGTGGGAAAAACAACGGTGGGGATGAATACCCACAAGCTACTTTTTGAACACTTTAGAAGTTCGCTCTGTTAGGAGCCTTGTCCAGTTAAAGACATTACAATAGGTTCTGCTAGGAATCGATCTTGTTAGGGATCACCTGGTTAAGGGATGGCTACAATACCTGGTTAAGGGTTAAACCTGGTTAGGGTTACCTTGTTAGAGGATTTCAAGAACTCAATAGCTAAAGGATCTCTAGAGCTCTATAACTTCCCAAAACTTAATAACTTTGAGTTACCCTATTAAAGGATTTGTATCAAGCCGGTTAAGGCTACCCTGTTAAGAGATTTCACAACTATTGAAGTGGTTAAAGATCAATAGGAATTACAATGATCTGGTAACAACACTCAAAGCTAATGCAGATCCATTTTGGCTCCTCTTCACCTTCTGCACTTTCATTTTGTAGGTATCTCTTCTCTCCTTTGGTCTGGCAAGAATCATGTATCACTTCCCTTGGATACACACATACAACTTTTGCCAACAACTTTAGAAAGAAACACAATATCGACCTTATAGGAAACAGACAGGTCGGTAGCAAAAACCCTAAACCCTAAACCTGTTAGGTTAAGCAATTCAAACGGTTCAATCCTGACCATTGAATCATACTACATTAAATGCAATAATCTTGAATCGATCTCAAGACATTCTCCATCATCCATTATCCACCGATTTCATGGCGGCTGATAACCCATCACGCGTTATCACCATTTAACAAACTTCGCACATTCCCAAGGTAGATAGGGATAGTCTTCTTCATGCAAGATCCTTCACATGCACAGGGCTTACGTGGCAACACAATTTGTTCTCCGTTATATTTCTAACTCATCACAGAAAGATCACTGATTGAGTCACACAGGCTTGAGGTACTCCAATCGAAAATCCTAAAGTGGAAACTACCTACTAACCAGTAGTCATACAATGCTTCCATGTGCCGGTTCCCATAACTACATGCTGGTTCACCTTGACATGTCGGTTCACCTTGAACAAATATACCACTTCACTTTGGCATATATACCGGTTCACACATATGCCGGTTCTCTCTTTTCACATATCACATATGCCGGTTCTCTTCATATCACATATTGACATCAATGAAAACATATAATATCATTATGTCCTCATACCGGTTCACAGAATGCTGACAATCTCCCCCTTTGGCATCGATGGCAATATACAAAGATATCTCTCTACTTCACATCTTCTCCCCCATTTTCTACAGATATCTTCTTCACTTCACTTCTTCTCCCCCTTTGACAACAATGCCAAAGTGGAGGCACAAGCATCCCTGTTCCATTATGTTTCTCCCCCTGAGGAGTAGCATCCTTCAACACATTAATCAACAAAAATTTGACTATGAAATATCTGACTGATGTGGAACAAATACTTTTAGTTCACCTCCTGAAGGGGAAGTACCCCCAATTCACCTCTTAAATGCACAAATGTAGCCTTTGGGAGAGGCTTGGTGAATATGTCTACTAACTGCTCCTTACTGGAAACATGTTCCAGTGCAATCTCTTTATTCTGAACCTTTTCCCTCAAGAAATGATACTTAAGCTCAAAATGCTTGGTTCTAGAATGTAAAACCGGATTCTTTGAAATATTGATAGCACTTGTGTTATCATAGAATATACTTACCGGTTCAGATACGGGGATTTTGAAGCCATTTAAAACATGCTTCATCTAGATTGTCTGAGTGCAGTTCATGAAAGCCGTAACATACTCCGCTTCTGCTGTAGACCGAGAGATACAACTTTGCTTTTTACTCATCCATGAGACCAGTCTACCACCGAGAAAGAATGCACCACCGGTTGTACTTTTCCGATCATCCACATTACCTGCCCAATCAGCATCTGTGAATACTTTCAAAATGAAATCATTGCTGTATGGGTACCACAATCCATAGTCAACTGTTCCCTTCAGATACCTAAGAATCCGCTTGACTGCAACCAAGTGGGATTCTCTTGGACTTTTCTAGAACCTTGCAGTGATGCCAACTGCATGTGCAATATCCGGTCTGCTATGCACTACATAATGCAACTTACCAATCATTGATCGGTATTCCTTCTCATCAACCAGTGCGGAATCATCCTCTTTTGACAATTTGCAACCGGTCACCATCAGTGTACCAACTGGTTTTCTATCTTCCATGCCAAAGGTCTTCAACACCTCTTTGACATATTTGGTCTGAATGATAAAGATTCCATCTTTCATCTGTGGGATCTGAAGTCCAATGAAGAACTTAATCTCCCCTATGAGTGACATCTCAAACTCTTTCTTCATCTCATCAGCAAAATCATGACTCATCTTGTCATCTCCACCAAAGATAATATCATCAACAAAAACCTCATAGATTAGGATCTAATCTCCTTCAGACTTCAAGTAGATATTACTATCTTCAATTGTTCTCTCAAATCCAATCATCACAAGATGGGAATGTCGATGTTCATACCATGCTCTAGGTGCCTGCTTTAGACCATATAAGGCTTTATGTGGCCTGCACATGATATCACTGTCTTCAGATAGGGAAAACCCATTTGGTTGCTCTATATACACCTCCTCTTCAAGTACACCATTTAGGAATGTACATTTTACATCCATTTGATATACCTTGAAGCCTTTAAAAGCTGCATATGCAAGAAGCATACGAACTCCTTCCAATCTGGCTACAGGAGCAAAGGTTTCTCCATAGTCTTCTCCTTCTTCTTGAGCATATCCTTTGCACACCAATTTGGCTTTATTCCTAATCACTGTGCCATCCTCATTCAGCTTGTTTTTGAAAACCCATTTGGTACCAATGACATTTTTATGCTTCGGTCTAGGTACCAAGGACCATGTACCATTTTTCTCTATCTAGTCAAGTTTCTCTTCCATTGCCTTGATTCAGTCTTCACCTTTATGAGCCTCTTTGAATGATTTAGGCTCAAATTTAGAGATCATACATGAGTTTTCTCTGATCTTTCTTCTTGTAAGGATTCCTACATCCTTATCTCCTATGATCTGCTTAGGATCATGATTCAGCTTGACATACCAAGGAATGGTCTTGACTTGTTCTTCTTGCTTTTCCTCTTCATCCTCATCTTCATCAGTATTAGCATTCACCGGTTTAGGAACACTATTACTTATACTTGGTTGACTGACAACTAGTTCCCAGAAGGTTGCAACTAGTTCATTTACAACTTGCTCATTGCCATTTTTCTTAGTTTTCTCAGAGGATTCATCAACTCTTACATTGATACTTTCCATAATTCTTTGAGTCCTATTGTTGTAACACTTGAGAGCTTTACTCTTGGTGGAATATCCTAGGAATATTCCCTCATCACATTTAACTTCAAATTTGCCCTGATGTTCACTCCTCTTGATGTAACATTTGCTACCAAATACCCTAAAGTAGCTAACCATAGGTGTCTTACCGGTCCAATACTCATAAGGAGTTTTGTCCTTACCTTTCTTGATGAGTACCTGGTTCATTGTGTAGACTGCAGTGCCCACTGCTTCTCTCCAAAAGGTGTGAGCTACCTTTCCTTTGAATCAACATGGTTCTAGTTGCTTCAACCATAGTCCGGTTATTCCTCTCTGCTAGGCCATTCTATTGTGGAGTCAGGGGGGTAGACAGTTGCCTCTTGATGCCAAATTCTTCACAATACTTGTTGAATTCACCAGAAGTTAATTCCCCTCCTTGATCAGTTCTGAGACACTTGATCCTTGTACCACTTTCATTCTCCACTAGTGCTTTGAAAGCTTTGAACTTCACAAAGGCTTTAGACTTGTCTTTCAAGAATGTGACCCACATCATTCTTGAGCAGTCATCAGTGAGAATCATGAAGTACCTATCACCCTGCACGCATCTAGTTTTCATAGGACCACACAAATCAATATGCACAAGATCAAGCAAGTTGTCAGAAGTGAAAGATTTACCTTTAAAGGTTGAGGAAGACATTTTCCCCAATTGACACTCTCTGCACAAGGTATTATCTGGTTTTCTTAGCACTGATAACCCTCTAACTGCCTTGATCTTACTAGCCTTCACAATGTTATCAAAGTTCACATGGCAGAGTCTCCTATGCCATATCTAGCTATCATCAAACTTAGCCATAAGACATGTACTTATATTTGCATTCAGATGAAATAGGTTACCTTTGGTCTGCATGCCAGTGGCCACCAATTCACCATCTTTTCCTTTGATTCTGCAGACTCCATTCTTGAATTCAGGTAACTCTTTGGGATTTACCTTGTCCTAAACATCAATAAACTCAATGTCAGATAGACTACAAATAAGGGCTTCTATGACTTGCCCATTTTCTTGTATCTCTCTCTTTTGGTCATCGGTGAGAGTACCGGTAGGGACAACATAGACATTCTCAACATAACTCTAGTGTTGAGCACCCATGCTTCTGATGAATATCTTCATCCTATCTTTCCATATACCAAAATTTTCCCTATTAAACTTTGGACCTTCCCTCTTCATCATTTGACTGGGATCTTTACCTCAAGCTGTTAAGCTTACAACATAGAGGACCTAGAGTGCTCTGATAGCAATTGATAACTCAATGATGAATGAATAGTACCAAACTAGTAGTGAGAGGGGGGGGGGGTGAATCAGTATAGACAATATACAGACCTAAACTAGTTTGACAACAAATACTCCAAATGACTGGCAAACAGTGACACTGGTTGAAATAGAGTGCAACCGGTAAGACCCAGAACAACTAAAACAATCATAAACTGGTTACTCACTTAGCTTTCTTCTTAGCTCAATACTATAGTACCATTACACCCTCATGCATGAACAGGCAAACTATCATCGGATCTTCACAATAGTTAGTTCAATATGTTTTATAGATAGGCATAAAACACAGAACCATCATATGCTTAACAGACAATAACAAAGCATCACAAGATAAAAGCATCATGCACGACACACATATTTTCATGTGGAAACCCAAGTGGGAAGAACCACGGTGGGGATGAATACCCACAAGTTGCTTTTTGAACTCTGTAGAAGTCCGCTCTATTAGGAGCCTTGTTCGGTTAAAGACATTACAATAGGTTCTGCTAGGAATCAATCCTGTTGGGGATCACCCGGTTAAGGGATGGCTACAATACCTGGTTAAGGGTTAAACCTGGTTAGGGTTACCTTGTTAGAGGATCTCAATAACTCAATAGCTAAAGGATCTCTAGAGCTCTATAGCTTCCTAGAACTCAATAACTTTGAGTTACCCTATTAAAGGATTTGTATCAAGCCAGTTAAGGCTACCCTGTTAAGGGATTTCACAACTGTTGAAGTGGTTAAAGATCAATAGGAATTACAATGATCTGGTAACAACACTCAATGCTAATGCAGATCCGTTTTGGCTCCTCTTCACCTTCTGCACTTTCACTTTGCAGGTATCTCTTCTCTCCTTTGGTCTGGCAAGAATCACGTATCACTTCCCTTGGATACACACATACAACTTTTGCCAACAACTTTAGAAAGAAACACAACATTGACCTTATAGGAAACAGACAGGTCAGTAGCAAAAACCCTAAACCCTAAACCTATTAGGTTAAGCAATTCAAACGGTTCAATCCTGACTGTTGAATCATACTACATTAAATGCAACAATCTTGAATCGATCTCAAGACATTCTCCATCGTCCATTATCCACCGATTTCATGGCGGTTGATAACCCATCATGCGTTATCACCATTTAACAAACTTTGCACATTCCCAAGGTAGATAGGGATAGTCTTCTTCATGCAAGATCCTTCATGCACACAGGGCTTACATGGCAACATGATCTGTTCTCCGTTATACTACTAACTCATCACACAAAGATCACTGATTGAGTCACACAGGCTTGAGGTACTCCAACCGTAAATCCTAAAGTGGAAACTACCTACCAACCAGTAGTCATACAATGCTTCCATGTGCCGGTTCCCATAACTACATGCCGGTTCACCTTGAACAAATATACTGCTTCACTTTGGCATATATACCGGTTCACACATATGCCGGTTCTCTCTTCTCACATATCACATATGCCGGTTCACTTCATATCACATATTGACATCAATGACAACATACGATATCATTATGTCCTCATACCGGTTCACATAATGCCAACAGTGGCTTGCAGGTTAAGGAAAACTTTATATGGACTGAAACAAGCTCCTAGAGCTTCGCATGCTAGATTGAACAAATATCTTTTGAAGCTTGGATACACTAAAGGTAATGCTGATAGAAATCTATACTAAAAAGTGACTAATGATGACATCTTGGTTATCGAAGTTTTTCGTTGATGATATAATCTTTGGAGGAGAAGATGGATTGTGTAAATACTTTTCTAACAAAATACAACAAGAATTTGAAATGTCTATGATTGCAGAGATAAAATTCTTTTTAGGATTGTAGATTTCACAGACTGTTAAAGGTATATTCCTATGTCAATCTAAGTACTTGAAGGAAAAGAAAATTTGGCATGGAAAACTGTAAACCAGTAAGCACACCAATGACTGCAATTGATAAATTATCTTTGAAGGATGAATCAACACCTATTAATCTGACTAGATACAAGTCTATGATAGGAGGCTTACTGTATTTGACACAAATAAGACCTGATATTATGAATGTAGTATGTATTGTTTCAATATTTCAGAGTAATCCTAAATAAAATCATGAATCAACAGTGAAAAGGATTTTCCGGTACCTACAAAGTACTACAAATCTTGGTTTATGGTATCCTAGAGATGAAAATTTTGACTTATGTGCATGCACAAATGCTAATTGGGCAGGAGATGTGGATGACATAAAAAGCACCACCAGCGGAGCATTTTTTCTTGGTAGAAGAAAAATTTGATGGTTGTGCAAAAAACAGAGTTGTACAAGTCTATCAACAATAGAATCAAAATATGTTGCAGCAACAACTAACTATACACAGGTATTATGGATCAAACAAATGTTGAAGGACATAAAGGTAAAATGCAAGGAACCTATAACTATTTACTGTGATAATATGACAACAATTGATATATCAAAGAACCCAGTATTTCACTCTAAAACTAAACATGTTTCTATCAAATTCAATTTTCTAAAGGAGAATGTTGAAGCAAAAGAAGTGAAATTGGTTTATGTGAATACTAAAGAGCAGATTACAGATATTTTTACAAAGCCTTTGCCTAACAAAACTTTTTAATATCTCAAAGAGAAACTTGGAGTCCTACCCCCACCGATAGAGACATAGACAATTGATGTTTGTCATCAACCGACAAAATTAACAGAGAAATCTTTTATTCTGGCTTTGATGAGGAGAGCTACTTCTAAGGGGGAGTAGTTGGTATATTGAATGAGTTGGTATTTTGTAATTTAATCTGGTTCTTGTAATGCTTTGGCATTTGATGTCAAAGGGGGAGAGATTGATATGGAAAAACACATTATCCCTTGAGGGAGAGATTATTACTTTGGGGAGATATTGTTGGAGAGATTGATTACTCTCTGTATCTATATTTTCATTTCTGGTTAATGATCTCTTTGGGAGAATTGTTGGTTTTTGGTTTTTGGCATTTCTATTTTGGCACTTTGATGGTTTTTCCATCTTGTGTTGCCATCAATGCCAAAGGGGGAGATTGTTGGTATTTTTGATATGTTGATATGGTTTTGTCATTGATGTCAACACCTGTCATCACTTATCAGCACTTGGAGATTTTGGTTATGTTCACCGGCAAGTCAGAGACTTATGCACAGTCATCGGTATTTGGTTCACCGATAGATTATATTGTTCACCGACACTTGGAATGACTTGGAGACTACTTAGTTATATCGAAGACATTATTCGATCACTTGGTTTTGGCAATTTGGTTAATTGGTTATTAGGGTTTTCATATTTGCTGTTACCGACAAATAGGTCCAGGATATTGACCAACATGCATATCTATTCCAAATCAGCACGACACATCATGGAGATGATTTATTATTATTGTAAATGCATTTGAGATGACATCATGCATCGGATATTGATTTATTTGTAATTGATTTTATTGTAATATCTTTTAGTGAGCCAACCTTTTCAATTGGTCTTAGGTTATGGTATAAATGTAAGATCTCATTTGTGAGATTGATATGCGATTGGGAAAATAATTGTAATAAGGTATATGCAAAAATAAGAAGAGCTATACACGCATACATCATTTGAAGGTTGAAGGAAGGTTTTGTGAAGGAAATCAGAACTAAACTTGTACTGAATCCAACATATGAAGATGTTATTTTATGTAGTACATTATCATTGGATTTAACCATCCAATTGTAGTCAGTGTGACTCTCATTTTGTGATTGAGTAGTGAGCTCTAGGTAGCTAGCCTTTCTGCATGTGCAGAATTCATATTGTACACACATACTAGCCGTAGTAGTATCGTTTGATTGTGGGTAAGGCTTCCCACCATGGTTTTTCCCCTTACAGGGTTTCCACATACAAGTATTTGTGTTATGTCTTGTGGATGTTGTTGTCTTTCTATTTCATGCATTAATCTTTACCACTACTACAATTAACTGATAAAACTATCTACCGGCATAAAGTTTGGTTTACCGATATTAAGCATTAAGTTTTGGTTAAGTTAATTTTGGTTGAATTTATTGGACAACTGATTCAACCCCCCCCCTCTCAGTTGTGTCTGGGACCTAACACTCTAGTTTAAGGGTGTAAAGTGGATTAATTGATATAATCTATGAACAACTGATTCACCCCCCCCCCCCCCCCCCTGCCCCTCTCAGTTGTTCACCGGTTATCCTAACAATATGAACCCATGTTTTGACTTGTACCATTTTCTAGTTGACATACTCTACTTTTGGTCAATAATAATGTTCTCCAACTTGTGCAATGGTCTTATCATGATCAAAATTTCTTTCTAATCCTCGACTATGCTTCTCCCAAGTATTAGGTTCTCTCTCATGGAAGTTCTTGGATTGAAAAAATGGCTTGTAAAAAATATATCATCTTAGATTATGAAATCCAACCAGTTCATCCCATCCAAAATAAATAGCTCCATACAATATTTTCAAGCTTCTGCAAAATCCAGATCCTTTGAATATAAACTCTCGAGTTCACTGAAGTCAACCATTTCAACGTGCATTCTTGCCAGCAAATATTTTCTCCTACATAAAGCATCTATATATCTATTATATTTTCCACTCCTATGCTTCAAAACAAATGTGTAAATTTGTAAAAATTCAACCCATTTTAAATGTCTTTGATTGAAGTTTCCTTGACTATTCAAATACAATAAAGTTTGATGACTAGGTAACAAAATAAACTCTTTTAGAAAAAGATATTGTCTCCACTTATTCAAAGCTTAAACTATAGCATACAAATTCTGATCACAACCATCATATTTTCTCTTGGAATTATTCAAATTTTCACTAAAATAAGTGATGGTTTTACCTTGCTAACTGAAAATAGCTCGAATGACATTGCCACTAGCATCAAAATCTACCTAAAATACCCTATTAACATTTAGAAGTGCCAAACATGTTACTCTATAAATTTTCTTTTCATCAAATAAAAACTCCTTGCTTCCCTTATAGTGCATTTGAATTTTTTCTTGACTCGTTGTATTGTTCTAGTTAGTGGTGCATAAATACTACTAAAACCTTTGGTAAAATTTCCATAAAAAAATTCCAAAACATGAAAGGATCTCACCTTTGTAGCACTCCATGGGGTAGACCTTTCAAGGATTTCCTTTTCCTTTTTAGGGTCCATTCTAAGAGCATCTGTTGAGAAAATAAATCTTAGGCACACTAACTCTTTCTTCACAAATCTACACTTCTTGAGGTTGATAAACAAATTTTCTTCTCTTAATTTTTCAAATACCTTATGAATATGCATCAAATGATTCTCCAATTTCTTATTGGAAATTAAAATGTCATCCAAGTAAATGATAACAAATTTACCAAAAAACTCTTTTGGTACCTTGTTCATGAGTCACATGAATGTGATTGGTACATTGGTTAGCCCAAAAGGCATGACTAACCACTAATACAAGCCCTCATTTTTTGTGAAGGCTATTTTCTATTCATCTCCTTCTCTAATATAAATTTGGTGATATCTGCTATTTAGATCTATATCGGTGACATACTTAGCTCTACAAAAACAATCCATAATGTTGTCCATCCTTGGAAAAAGAAATCTATACTTGATAGTAATCTTATTGATAGCTTGATAATTTGTACACACCCATCATTCCCCATTCTTCTTTGATGATAGTATTGCAGGTACCACAAATGGTCTCAAAGTCTCTCAAATCAATCCCTTGTACAATAGCTCTTATACTTCTTAGCTCAACTCTTCAATTTCTATTGTATTTATTTTGTGTGATGCCTCATTTGACAAACTGACTCCAAGAATCAAGTCCATTTTGTGACTTATCTTCCTCATCAATGATAATCCTTTAGGTACACTAACATATACAATATCCTAAAAATGATCCAACAAATCTACAACTTCTATAAGTACATCTTCTACTTCCTCTTTGTTAACTTTAGGAATTAGCAAAAAATATATATTCTCATGCTTCATGCCATCTAATTTTTTTCTTCCATCTATTAAACATATTCATACATTACTGCATACCTTTTTCTCCACCTCCTTCAATGGCTTCAACTTGTGTCAAAATCCATCCTTAGTCAAAGAATTGGTATTTGAAAACTCATAATGTACTGCATGATTATCAAATTGCCATGGCATTCCTAACAACATATGACAGACATCCATAGGCATAATATCACATAATACGTCATCATGATAGTTTTCAATTTTGAACTTTACTAGATATTATTCATTGGTCAAAGCCTCATGGTCCTTCTACAACCAAGAATATAAGGATTCAAATGCCTTATCCTCTCCATCTTCATTTTTCTAACAATTTCATTTGAAATAAGGTTATCAATACTACAACCATCTATAATAACATTGCAAACTTTACTATCACAATTACATCTTGTGTAAAAAAAAATCTTCCTTTGGGCTAGTTCTTTCTCATCATTCAACAGGGCTCTTCTAGTGACAATAATTGTTGGTATTTTTGATGATGCTTAGTTGTGATTATCATTGATAGACACACACTTATTTTTTATTCTCAACCAGTACTATGTGATGTATTTTTCAAACCGATATTATATGCCATTGAATGCATAGTCTTTGTTTGTTGAAGACTATCGATGTTTGGAGAAGGTGCTTACTGGTCAAAGCAGTATGAGGACTTCAAGCAGTACGAGGACCCCAAGCGGCAGTCAATCTTTTTAAAGATCAGAACACTATGTTCTAGTTTACCAGTTTTTATTTGTAAACTGGTAATCGGTATCCTTTGTTTTGTTAGCCGACAAACTTATAAAGTATGATGAGTTATCATCCACCGACACCGATGTGGTGATTCTGTTTCATGTTACAAATTGTGTCTAGATGCATTGTACCTAGGAAATTATAGTCTAATCTGATTCGACCGACATGAAATCAGATTCCTATATGAGGACATCATGTCTAAGGTTTTGTATGTATGAGTGTGAAGTGTTGTGTAAGGAGATTAGGGTTTTGCAAGAAGGTATATTGCAATAGAGATTGAACGTATGAAGGACATAAGACTGAAGTAATGCTGCAATGCATTAACAAAGAGCAATCAAGGATCCAACTAATCATTTTGTGCTACTTTGTAGATCACTTGTTTATTACTAATCTCTTCGACAAGTTAGAAACCCTTAATCGGGCAGGCTCAGTCAAGCCTATTCTAAATCTTCTAACAAGGTGGTTCATAGTTGTGGATCTAAAATTCTTTAATAGGGTAGTCTTTAACAAGACTTATCTCCTAACAGAGATTTGGATTCCTAACAGGATCTATTCTGGTGAAGAACATTGTAAGGCCTTAACCGGTATGACCTTAACTAGTCTAGTTGCTATTCTGCCAATAGTAGACTTGTGAATTTTACTCACCATGGTTTTTCCCATTTGGGTTTCCATGTCAAAACATCTTGTGTTATGGTGATTGTGTTATTGTGGGTGAATGCTTTATTTTCTATTTGGCTTGTTTGTGTACTAATTGGTTTATTGTTTAAAGGGCTATACCGGTCTGCAGTAAAATTGCTTAAGTGTTTGTTAAAGTTTTTGGGTATACTAATTCACCCTCCCCCTCTTAGTATTCATCAAAATTTTTCTCTCTACATCTTTAGAATGTGAAGACTCAACACAATCATCTACATGGGTATCTTGTGCATTACCCTCAGTTATTTATCTTGTCCTCCTTCAATTTTTGGGATTCTCATAGATTCTATGTCCTTCTTCTTGACACTATAAATATGTTTTATGGAAGTCTCCTCTTCCCATTTTCTATTCCTCTTTGATCTCCATTACTTTTATCACAAGGATGGTAGGAATTATTTCCCTTTTTTATTATTACTACTACTACATTATTCATTCTTCTTCTAGTTTTCATTTTAGCCTCCATAAGGCTGTCCACTAGTCTTTCCACTATGACCTCTTCCATTTTTATTTCTCTAAAATATTCTATTCAACTTCTCTTTTACCTTCAAAGAAAATTGATATGCATATTCATTGGTAGAATTTTTTACTAAAATCAATTGTTCTTGAATAATCAACTTTAACCCATTTATGTAATTAGCAACTTTCTCCTTATTGGCCTCTGAATGACATGTTCTAATTAGGACTCGATAGAACTCTTCTGTATAATCTTTGACAAATAAATTCACTTACTTCAACCCTTGCATCTTTTTTAACAAATCAATCTCATAGTCAACAAGAATGAATTGTCTCTTATATTTTTTCCACTATCCCTTCCCATGTTATTTTCTCTTTTCCTCTTATATTTCTCCCTAATTGAACTTCTTTCCACCAAATGCTAGCATGAACCCATAGCCTGGTCTTTGAAAACTTGACCCATTCAAGATCTCCCACATCTTCATACTCAAAATATTATTTCATATTATTGATCCAATTGATCAACTCTTCTAGATTAATATTTCCAAAAATTGTGAAAACTTCAACCTTTGGCCTTTTCCCAATATTGGAAATGACCCTCAAAACATAGACATATCAGGATCTATGGCTACTTCTTGTTCTTATTCAAATTCTCCTTCAAGTCAAGTTCATCCTCACTTTCATCTCTTGCACTAATATCAACTCCTCTATGCAGCTCCTCTTGCAATTCCTGAACTTGTATCTAGAGGGCTCTAAGATCCTCTTTTGTTACACCAACATTTATTTCACCATTATTCCTCTTGGAAAGAGATATTGCAGATGTTTTCATTGATAGAAATTAGTGTCAGATATTCCATCCACAAGTCATAATTCATTCATACCGGAAGATTGATTGAGCATTTGCAAGGTCCAAAGAGAAGTACAGTGTATTCAATAGAGTATAGTTTTTTGTTTAGTGGATCATTTATGCTACGTATTATTCTTTGCAGATCTTAGAGAAGAATTATGGTCAATTAATATGCCTTATTCTAGGTTTTTGGTCTCCGGTGATAAGTTTTGGGTAAGTTGGAAGATTCGGTACACAGGTTTTTAGCTAGAATAGTGGTTATTAGCAGTAGCATGGGAGATTCATTGTGTGGATCATGCATAATGATTTTGATGACAGTTTGTGTGTTCAAGGCTAGTGAGACGACATGTGGGAAGTATGTGGACATTTATTTTTGGTCCACATGATTGGTGTTAATCAGATTTGAGCCAACTTGTGTACACATTTCATCTTTTGTGTCATATTCTTGAAGTCGACATGATGGAGTCCTAAATTGGTGATGCAAATATATAAGACATGTTTATTTGATCATTTTAGTGATTGATGGTGATGTGTGATGTATGTATGAGTGACTGTGTGTAGTTTCACATGTGTAATTAAAGTATTTGTGCTCTGATATAATGTAAAATATCAGAACAAAGCAGTGTTGCAGAGTTGAGTAAGATACAATATTTTGTGCTTAACCGGAACGTTCTTTGGCATATGTAGATGTTGTTCATCAGTTTACACATTATAAATATTTTATGTAATCATTTTTAAGGTAGTGAGCCTTCCAATTTGTATCCCTTTCTTGTAATTGAGCAGTGAGCTCTAGGAAGTGTTATGGTTTTTCCCTTAACCAGGTTTCCATGTAAAAATCTTGGTGTTATGGTGTTGCCAATCTTTACTTTGTTTTTCTGTACTTTACTTTTCTTTATTTTCATTAAGTGGTTGAAAGAATAGGTTAATAGAGTTAAAAATTTAACAATATTGATTCACCCCCCCTGCCTTAGCGTTCCTTGATTCCAACAATTGGTATCAGAGCCTAGTTCCCTAGAAGAATCCTAACAACTTGAGGTGGATCTGGGAAGGTGAATCAAAGGATTTTGGTAGTCTTAGACAACAACTGGTTGTTGCTCTTGAATATATTCATCATGCAAAAGATGAGAAATGAAAAGTGAAATAAAATCTTAAATATGTTGAGGAATACATTGAAACATTGAAATATCAGTTGAACAAGTCAAGGGAAAAGAGAAAGGAACTTGTTGATAAGGTAAAAGAGAAAGAAAGTGAAAGCATTGATGAAGAGGCCCTCAATGAAAAGATTGAAGCATGCAAGAGACTTTCTAGAGCCAATACAGTCTTGAAGAATGATATGGAAGCCATTTCCATGAGATTGACAAAGGAGATTGATGTAGGAGCATCCCCGGTTCTTGGCAATCTTGCATCAACCAAAAACATTTCCTTTTCTGTTTGTTTTTTGTTTTAAAGTTTTAGCATTCCTTTCTACATTTTCTTTCTTTATCTCATCAGATCTTGTGGAGATTGATTTTTCTTGAGGACATGATCATCTTCATTATTCCTAAACCACGGAGCATTTGGATCATTTTTCGACAAGTTATCGATTTCGGATTCCAAGATAGTTTTCTAGTTTAGGACACTGAAACTACTTGGACCTATTTTCTATTGGTAAATCTTACGGATCCCTTCCATAGCTTGCGAAGCCTCAATTCATTGATTCCAATGTTCTTTGGAAAGTGGCTGACCTTCCCTTTGATCCACTCTTCATCCTTTGGATTTTCGGGAGGAATCTTTTTGGCAGAGGCCGACCTGGCATTTTACATGTTTGATCTTGTTCTTTGGTATTTGATCCCTCTTAGGCTGATTGGATCCCTCTAGACATATAAACCAATGTAATTGAGCATCATAATTCAATGAGATAGTACATAGAAGATATATCCTAAGATTTAGAGGTTCGGAGTTGATGGATTTTGTAATTGAGTATGTATGTAATAAGCCAGTGAGCCGAATCTTGTAACCCGAATGTTACCGTTTATTTGTAATTAGTTTTCACGATCTAATTCATTCATTTCTGCATTGCCTCCATCATATCCTCTTGTTTCCATTGTGTTTACTCTTGCTGCCTAGTCTCGATTGATCTCTTTGAGGTCCCTCCTAACTGGTGACTGCACCGAGTGGTATCAGAGCAAGATTTCATTCCGAAGATTGTGTTGTCCCAAAATTTTTTTTGTGGGGTGGCAGATTATGGATCCGACCTGCAGTTGTGGAGGAATAGAATTGAAGATGTCACAAAGGGGAAATATGAATGGTAGAATGGGTGGGAATGTAGAACTTGCTATGAGGGAAATGTTGAGAGGAATTGCAGCTCGATTGGAAGCCATTGAAACAACCTAGAGAAGAGGTACAACTTTTGAAGATGTATGTGAAGATGATGAAGAAGAAGCACTGATAGAACAAGTAGAAAATCCACCAATGATCGATTCAAAGAAGAGAGGTTCTTGAGGGTTTTGAGTAGGAAAAATACTAAACCATATTTTACCCCATCAGAGTATGATGGTAAGTTGGATTTAGATGAATTGATAGATTGGATCACAGAGATAGAGAAGTATTTTGAATTTGATAACACCACAGAGGAAAGGAAGGTGAAATATTCCTGTACCCGGTTGAAAGGTCATGCATCTCTTTGGTGGGAGCATTTGCAAGTTGATAGATAGAGAAGAGGTAAAGAGAAGATCAAATCATGGGAGCAGATGGTTGCCAAGTTAAAGCAAAGTTTATGCTAGCTGATTATCAAGTAAATTTGTTACAGAAATTGCAGAACTTGAAGCAGAAGGAATCTAGTATGAAGGAGTATATCGTTCAACATTTTACAAGTTTCAGAGTGTTGAAGAAGCTTACCAATATGCCCTGAAAGCAGAAGAGAAGTTGAACAAAAGACATGAGTAGAGACATCAAGGTAGAGGTGTAAGGTTTTCTGGAGGAAGATTTCAAGGAGGAAGAGGAACCTATATAGATTAGAACAAGGACAAGGAAGTAAGCAAAGATGGCAGTTCATAAAAGAAGGATGATAAAATTTTCTCTTGGAGGAGAGAACCTGATGGCTACCAGAATGAGGTTTTTGGAAAAGATGATAGAAAACAAGATAAGAAAGTGTTTAGAGTAACTTTCCATAAGTGTAGAGGAGAAGGACATTATTCTTTTGAATGTAAGAAGACAGAGAACACTGACATAACAACATTGGTAGAAGACAACCCCACTGGTTCAACTAACATACCAGAAGATGGAGAACTATTGATGATGAGGAGAGCTTTGTGTCATACTAGAGAGGATGAAGATCCCTTGTAGAGGCAATTTTTTTTCAAGACCAGATGTAAGGTATCCGGTAAGTGTAGTAAAGTATTTATTGATAGTGGTAGTTCGGATAATCTTGTTTTAGAAGAAATGGTGAATAAATTGAAGTTGGAAAGATTAAAACACCATAAGCCTTATCATATATCATGGATTCAAGATGATCATAAGTTGTTAGTAAGTGAGCAATGCTTGGTAAAATTAAAAATTGGGAAATATCATGATTTGATTAAGGATCTATGACCGATTGCATAAAAATGCTAACGTTACAATGCTTAACAAATTGAAATTAGCATATACATAAAGGTTTAATTACAAATAAATTGGAGTGATGAGATAGAAAAAATAGAGAGAAAGAGAAAGCAGACACAAACAACAGGATTTGATTACGGAGTTTGCCATAAGGTGACTATGTCTCTGGGTCTGCGCAACTGGGTGAGATCGATCCAATTATGCTCCAAAACTGAGTTTACAAAGATTTACAAAGCCACTCCTATTCACACAATGGCACTTTTCGAAGTGTAGGAGTGAAGTACCAAACTCCACAATAGCTTCCTCTCAAAAAATTATCTCACACTTCTCTGACAATTCTCCAATCTTCCATGTCTCTCATTACAAAAAAATCACCCCCTTTAAATACTATTTTACATTCTAAAATGGGGTTAAAACAATAATATTTCCATATCCCCCAATTTTAAACTATATCTCTAAAATAAACCCTTAAATACCATTTAATATTTTTAAAATCCCAACCGATTTAAATACATGGCTCAGATAGTTCGAGCTTTAACAATATATTTCTCGGGTTGGCTTGAATATAGTTTAATGTATATTTTAGGGACCCTTTTATTTCGGATCACCGCCACTTTCCACAAAAATCTAATCTGCTGAGTCTTATCCTGAAACAACCGCATGGTATAGCGGTAGGGAGTGGAAGCCCATAACTATGGGGTCACCAGTTCAAACCACCAGCCCTCCATAATTCTTTATAGGGCATTTAATAGTCTTTAAATAGAAGCAGGGTGAAAAACATATCCAAAGAATCTGCATAGCCTAGCGATGGAGAGTGAAAATAGGAGAGGAGAGGTTAGGGGTTTGAATCCCCCTACCCATATTTTGTTAAACATAATAAAATATTTTTTGTAACTATTGCAACATTAACCATTTTTGGTGAGTAAAAATTATCCACTCGGATCATATCATGATGAAGTTATATGTGATATCATGCCTATGGATATTTGTCACCTTTTGTTGGGTAGACCTTGGTAGTTTGATAAATAGACAATACATGATGGAAGAAAGAACATATACACTATTGTGGAAAATGGGATGAAACAAACCTTGTTACCCTTGGAGGAGTCCTTGAAGAGTGAAGTCTGTATGAATGCTAGAATCTGTTTGGTGGATGGAAGGAAATTCTTGGATGGAATGAGACATGAAAATGTGTGTTTTACCTTAGTTCCTAAGAAGACTGAGAACCTAGAGCATGAAGAAGAACAACCAGAGGAGATAAAAGAGTTGCTGACAAAGTATGAAGACGTCATTTCAGATAATGTGCCTAATGGATTACCACCTGTATGCGGGAAAAGTGGGTTGATAAAACTCAATATGTGAAAATATTTCAAAATACTAGTCCACACACACATAGAGGACTTTTTGGTGCAAGCTATGGAGTAATAACGTATTACTCAGCTTCCCAAGGTGGGTCCCATGGTTCTCTATCTCACAATGTCCCTCAAACCAATGTTTTGCTCTCAGATCACTGAGCAAAATGGTTCAGGGATGGCAAATGTAAGAATGAGGGATGCTTTGATATATTTTAATATGAAATGGATGTTAAGCTATGTATGATCTTAGAAATGCAATAAACTAAATGATAAGATGACAAGATTAGTATGAATACTATCTTAGCATACTATATTTAATCTATGATTGAGCTAAAATGATAAAGAAATTATTCTAAACATACATATTAGTCTAATTCCTGATCTAAAAGAGGCAAAATGAGGAGCATATATGAAATGAGAAAGCTTGAAAGAATTTGAGCATAAGTGTAATGCTACAAATTTGAAAGATGATTCTTGAAAATGGAGGAATGAGAGCTCTATTTATAGCACAAACAGGGCAATGGATGGTCAAGATTGAAAGGTTTAATCAAGGGCCAAGTTTGAAAGTTGAGGATCCATGTACACAATTGGCACCAATGAAATGGTGACAAGTGTCAACATAGGGTTGGGTTAAGAGAAGAGGTTGAAGGCATTAAAGGCCTGAGAAGACCTCATGGTTATCTAAAGGCTAAGGGTCAAGTCTAAGTTAGGCTTACCTATTGGGTTAAGAGTTAATCCAAGGATAAACCTTTGTGCAAATGATTAAGAGATAATCATGGTCAAAGCATTAAAGGCCTGATGAGACCCTTGGGTTAGATAGAGGTTGAGTCAAAACAAATGTTTTAACCATGTAGGAGGGTTTGAGTTAACCATTAATGGTTATTGGAGACTTTGGGGATTAAGTGGTTGAAGGTTGAAAGCCTTTAATGGTTATCAAAGACTTTGAGCCATTTAGTGGTTGAAGGTTGAAAGCCTTTAATGGTTATCAAAGACTTTGAGGTTTTGAGAAGTGACTTCCCTTTGCTTAGGGATGTGACAAAGTTTAGAGAGGGGGTTAGATTAATTAGAAGTGATTAGAAGATTCTAGAAGGGATTAGAAAGGGGTTTGAGATTTTGCAAGTGGATGGAGGGATAATAGGATTTAATTGAAATAATTTAATTCAATTTGGTTGCAATTTGGGGAAATTAAATAAATTAGATTTATTTAATTTAGGATAACTATTTAATTAAATTTGAATTTAATTAAAAGTGGATAGGGGGGATTTAATTGAATAAAATGATTTATTCATTAAATGGTATAGTGAATTTAATTTAAATAAATTGAGTAATTTACTTAATTAAATAGAGGAATGTGGATAATTTAATTAAATTGGATTTAATCAAATAGAGAAATGAACATAAAATATTCATTTAGGAATATGGTCATTTTTATACGTCTACATTTTGCCCCTCTTTAAAGTGACGTGTGTGCACATGTTATTTCAAAGAAAATGATGCCTTATCATGATTTATGATCAAATGCAATTTTTGTGTCATTCTTTTGATTTGCCAGTCGTGCCCCAGATTTGATGGTGATGCCCCAGATTCGATATTTGATGGTGATGCCCCCTCGGGAGATGAATCAATTTTTTTTTTTTTTAAATAAAAATTTTTGATTTTAATTTGATGAGTTGCGTATGATGTGTATGATTTCGTGCATGTAAAATGTGTGTGAAATTATTCATCTCCCAATAAGTTACAAATGTTATGGTATAGGGGAGACCACGACCATATTACAGGTCCAGTCGGCTAACCCTAATTTCATTTTCCTCCTATAAAAGGGGAAAAGGGCTTGATTTAGATTCATTTGTGCTTTGTTGACTTTGGAGAAAGAGAATTTGCACTGGAGAGAAAATGCCTATTTCCTATCACAGACACCATTTTGAGCACGTTCGGAGGTATCGGAGGCCTGCAGCGCGGGGACCACCAATAAGTCCACGTTTTTAACCCTTTTTTGATTTTTGATTTTGTCATTTTTAGTCTTTATTTGAAGTTCAAAGTTCAGGATTTATGGTTTAGCGCATCTAAGGTCGACAGTAGCGCATACGAAGTGTAGAGTAGCGCATCGAGTTCAAATTTAGGAGTCGTGTCCGAAAAAGATAGGTTAGCGCATAAAATTATTAGGTTAGCGTGTGCATATAGAATAGCGCGTCGCGTCAACAGGTTAGCGCGTAGGGGTGACCTAGCGCATAGGGGTCATAGGGGTTCGCATAGGTAAGGAGGTTTAGCGCGTAGGTCTAACCTAGTGCATAGGGTCAAACGGGTAGCGCCTAGGAGGGGTAGTTTAGCGCGTAGACAGAGTCTAGCGCATGGGGTAGTTTGGGTGGTGCATGGGGAGAAAATATTAGGGCGTAGAGTAGACCGAGCGCATAGGGTAGATAGAATAGCGCGTAGGAGAGACAGCCTAGCGCGTGGGGGTGTTTTAGCGTATTGAATATCTGTTTTAGCGCATCTGAAAATTTTTGCAGAATTGGCTGAGTTGAAAATTTGTGTTGTTTGCCTGTCATTTTTTGATGATTTTATCCAATATGAGTATTTGTATAACTTGTTTTGATTCATGATTTTCCAAGTTATGTATAGATATCAACGTGTTTTGTTAATCAGAATATGATGTATTTGCGTGTTCTGTTTCAAGTTCAATGTGTGTGAAAGCCTGAGTTGTGTTACAAGCCGATATGGGTTAGAAACTTGAGTTGTTTTACAAGCTGATATGGGTGGGAAACTTGAGTTGTTTTACAAGTTTATGTGATTGTGGAGACTTGAGTTGTATTACAAGTTTTGATATGGTTTTTGAGAACTTGAGTTCTTTTACAAGTTGATATGAAATGATAGGATTTTGAATTTTGATTGTAGATGAGCAAATTGTTTCATGTTTGTTGATGTAAGTTTGATTTTGATATCTTTGTTTTGATGTGGAAACTGATATTGGATATGTTTTGTTTGTTGACAGGAGCGATTGGGTGTGGTACAGTCGAGGGAGAGATTCCCGAGACCGTGGACATTGATACCACGGTTGTCGTAGGCAGATTTGGACACTATTGAGAGATGTGGATTGACCTCTCTCTTGGATATGCCTCGGTTCATTGTGAACCGAGGGCTTTTGACAGCTTTGGCGGAGAGGTGGCATAGCGACACGAACACCTTTCATTTTGCCACTGGAGAGATGACAGTGACACCGGAGGATTGTTACCGGATTTTGCGCATCCCTATAGTAGGGGCACTACTTCCCTATGAGCAGTCAGAGGAGGGTGGCACAGAGGCCCTGCGCCGCATATTCCAGGATGATACAGTTTGTAGTTGTGAGATCCCCTGGCAGGAGTTTTTTGATTTGGATTATGCACCGTTGCCATCTGTACTGGCAGGATTTATTGGGGGATTCCTCTGTCCTGATCGCAGGTCAAAGGGATTCTCGGTGGGATGGGGGTTAGTGTTGGAGGAGATGGTCACACAGGGCCAGAGGTTTGCATGGGGGTCAGCGATGTTGGCTCATTTATACCAGAGTCTGCATGAGGTAGTATACCTCGGTTACGACAGTTTATCAGCTGGCGTGACCCTATTACAGGTATGGTGCTGGGAGCACATTCTAGCAACGAGGCCACTGGCAGACAGGGAGAGGCCCGTAGGTGCAGCATATGCCTATGGATACAGAGATTTAGTTGTCCAGCGTAAGCTGGGCAAACTAGAGCATTGGAGGAGGGTTTTTGATGACATAGATACGGTCACCTGGCGATCGTATACAGGCTGTGAGGTATGGGCAGAGGATGGGCTAGAGATGCCCTTTGTATTTATCACCAGATATTTGATTGGGAGGACCCCGTTCGTCATTGAGCGATTTTTTGTGACCTGAGTTTTGAGGCAGTTCGGGCGCCAGCAGGGTATTCCTCAGGGAGCGTGTCTGTATGCACGGTGCCAACAGGATGTGGCCAATTGGGGGCCGACTATTAATAGTGCTGTGGCAGTGGAGGAGTTTGTGGGGTTGGCCAGGCAGATCTGGGATTATGCCCCAGAGATCTAGGATGCAGGGATGACAGACAAGTTCACTCGATTGTTTGCTGTGCGGGTGGTGGCTAGGATCTCGGATCCAGAGGAGATGAGGCCAGCATTTGACTCAGATGAGGAGGAGGGAGACGGGGGAGATGATGGAGATGATGGGGAGGATGGAGGAGGAGGAGGAGTTAGAGGAGCCAGAGGGAGGTGGGGAGGTAGAGGTGTGGAGAGAGTGGTGCGGCAGGGGAGGATAGACAGGGGGAGAGGTGGATTGGCTATCGGAACTGGGAGAGAGGGGAGAGTGGGGGAGGTGCTAGCTGCAGTGGGGGGTGAGGAGGAGCTGAGTAGACCAGCACAGAGGAGGATGGATGTACTCCCACCTCCAGTACCAAGGACAGGCCGCGTGGGAGGGGTTCCTCCAGCACAGGTACCGTTGCGAGTTCGAGTGCCAGGTCATGTGGAGGATGCGCAGATCCGGACCTTGTAGATTACTGTTCAGCAGCTGCAGGCGCAGATTTTGACTTATTAGCAGTAGATTTCTCAGTTGACCACTGAGAGAGATACCGAGATAGAGTGGCAAGGATGAGCGGAGGAGGTGGTGTCCAACATGCAGAGAGCAGCGGTGGGTGGTCCCATGAGAGACACCCTAAGAGAGCTGGCGCTGAGAGCCCAAGAGGCAGAGTACTATAGGCGGCATTATGAGGCGGTAGTACCCAGGGATCGGCGAGTGGAGAGTTTTGCTCAGTCGAGATCTAGCCGATCTCGAGCCACTGGCTCACGATCGGAGAGCCGAGGTGTCACTGGTCCACCGAGACAGGACCCTCTTGGAGATCCAGGGGCGAGTGCATCTGGAGCGAGACCATCTTCGTCAGTAGATAGTCATACTTGAGAGACATGGTCTCTGTTGTATTTTTGGATTATTGTTATTCTTTGTACTAGACACAGTGTTTGGACACATTTTGTAGATGTTGATCATTTTTGAGATATATATATAGATGGCACCATTGTTGATCATGTGATGTGTTTATATGGATGCATGTTATGTGGGTTATTTTATGTGATGATGCAATATATGATGTAATGTATGATGCAGGATGTATGCTTTTATATGCTGTGAGATGTATCTTGAAAATGAGATGTATGTTTTTAATATGTTGCTAAATGTATCGTGATATGTAAATGATGTTAAATGATATGCAAACTACTTGTAAAATGATATGCCATGAGGTTAAATGATATGCAATAATGATATGTAACTAATTGTAAAATGATGTGCAACTAATTGGAAAATGAGATGTAACTAATTGTTTTTGGAGCATCCCTCATTCTATATTTGCCATCCGATAGAACCATATTTTTGCTTTCTTTGTAGGTTTCATCATGGAGCATTGATTTGTTTAGGATATGTTGAAAATTTATACAAGCATAATGGTATAGTTGAACCATAATGACCTAAGAAAAATTTACATGATGTTTGATTTTGCAAGATAGCACAAGCGTCAAGGTATAATTGAACCAGGACGACCTGAGTGCATATTGCGTAAACAGACAAGATTTGATCATTTGTATGCGTGAAGTGGAATCAGGCCTTCAGTGATATTCGATGTATCACGTCTCGAGGCAAGTATTCACATAGTGCAAGTGATCGCCTCCTAGACAGAAGACTAAGAAAATATTGGAAGCTCCCCTTGACCTCTAGCTGTGAAGCATTTAGGGAGACAAGGAAGAGAATCCAATAATGCAAAAAGTTCAAAATGCAAAACTAGTCAAGACTTTATGCAAGATTGCAACATCTAGTACTTCAGAAAATCATCCATCCTTGATATTTGTGTGAATTGTTTTTGTTTTGGGTTATTACGATGAAGCGTAGTGTTGTTTGTTGGATGTCATGCTTCTGATTTTTGCGATATTTTGTGATGTTTGGAATGTTTGCAAGTTTTTGAACCAATTAATGTCCCTAGCTGAGTGTGCCTCTTGATATGATCATGTACAGTGATTACCAAGTCATGGTGGGATGTGGTAAGAGGATAGATATAGATGGATAACCCAAGATAGTGACTACGTTAAGTATATCCTGAATGAATATATGCTAAGTGTCGGGCGATGGCTGATAGTGATTTGATGGATAAGATGGCATGGAGATAGATAGAGGAGCCGTTCTTTCACAAGAGCGCATGTTTACCAGGTTTTCACCATTTGTTTTTATTGTACTTTGTATTTTTGCTTTTTCTGGATTTTTGATTTTTTTTGTTTGTTTTTGGCTTTTTTCGTGCATTAGGCTACTTTAAGTATAGTACTTCTTCAGATGAATGCTGTTAGTTGGGTCGTCGAGCACATCTCCTTCAGAAGTTGTTAGCTGATAAGCACCTGATCCATAAACCGATATGATAACATAGGGACCCAACCAGTTAGGTTCAAATTTCCGTTTCTTTTCTTGATCTTGCTGATTTCTTGGATTTTCTTTGAGGACTAGGTCACCAACCTTGAAGTTATGGGGGATGGCTTTGTGATTGTAGCTCCTGCACATGCGTTGTTGATATGCTTTGAGATGAGTGTAAGCATGCAGATGTCTTTCATCTAAGAGTTCAAGTTCTTGTAGTCAGTTAACTCGATACTCTTCATCTGGGATTAAGCCTTTCAAAGAGACTCTGAGAGATGGGATTTCTACCTCCAAGGGCAAAATTGCTTCTGATCCATATACCAATGAGTATGGTGTTACTCTTGTAGGTGTGCGGATGCTAGTTCTGTATGCCCAAAGTGCTGGATTGATTTGTACATGCCAATCTTTGCCTACATCATTCACTGTTTTCTTGAGGATTTTCAGTATTGTTTTGTTAGATGCCTCTGCTTGACCATTTCCCTGTGGGTAGTATGGTGTAGAAAACCGGTGTTGGATTTTGAATTTTTCACATAGTTCTTGGACATCTTGATTCTTGAAGGGCCGTCCATTATCTGTAATGATTGAACTTGGAATACCATATCTGCAGATCAGATAATTGAGGATAAAAGAGGCAATTTGTTTCCCAGTCACTGTGGTCATGGGAACTGCTTCTATCCATTTGGTAAAGTACTCTGTTGCTGTTATAATGAACTTGTGTCCATTTGAAGATGAAGGATGAATTTTGCCAACAAGGTCCAGTCCCCACTGACAAAAGGGCCAGGATGTTGTAAATGGCTGCAGTTCTTGTGCTGGTGCATGTATCAGGTTGCCATGGATTTGACATTTAGGACATTTCTTGGCAAAGTGATATGATTCTTTCTCCATTGTAGGCCAGTAGTATCCCATCCTTAGAAGTTTTTTAGCAAGAGTAGTGCCGCTTGAATGTGTGCCACAAATACCTTTGTGAAGCTCGTGTAAAGCAGAATCAGAATCATTACGATCAAGGCAACGAAGAAGAGTACCATCGAGACCTCGATGATAGAAAGTATCGGTAGTAAGTGTGTAACGGGCAGCTTGTCAGATAAAGTTACGCTTTTGGTTACGGGATTGGTCAATGGGTAAGATATTGTGTTTGAGGTAGTCGTATATTGGTCCATATAATGGAGAATCTGAACTAGCCAAGGCGTAGATAACATGGGATTCAGAATGGTCATAGGTGAGGGAGAATAGTTGCTCTACCAGAAATTCATAACGACTCTGTTGCTCTAGAATTTGTAATAATGAAGCGATAGCAGCCATTGCATCTGCTGCTTTGTTGTTCAACCTTGGTATTTGCTTGAAGGTGATGTGCACAAAATACTGTTTGAAGTCATCCACCATTCGTTTGTAGGGTAGTAGCTTATCGTCCTTTGTCTGATAGTTGTTATTGATTTGATTGATGACCAATTGTGAGTCTCCATAGACTTTTAGCTCTGTGATTTTCCATTCTACGACCATTTTGATGCCTATGACCAATACTTCATATTCAACCACATTATTTGTGCATGGAAACATAAGCCTATATGATCTTGGTATGGTGTGTCCTTCAGGAGTGATGAATAGAATGCCGGCCCCTGAACCATGTTGTGTATAGGATCCGTCAAAGTATAGGGTCCAGTGTTTGGTAGAAAGAGTAAGAACGTCCCTGTCTAGAAATTCAATCTCCATGGTTTGTTTTCCTAGTAGCGGTGCTTCAGCCAACTGATCTGCAATTGCTTGTCCTTTGATGGCTCGTCTTCTGTGTATTGGATGTCGAATTCACTAAGAATCATGACCCATTTAGCCAATCATCCTATAAGAGCGGCCTTGCTGAGTAAATATTTGAGAGGATCAATTTTTGCCACTAGCTTGATGGTGTGTGCTAGCATGTAATGTCGGAACTTCTGAGATGCAAAAACCACTATTAGGCAAGCCTTTTCAATGAATGTATAGTTGAGTTCATAGCCATTCAATGTCCTACTGATGTAGTATATGGCACGTTCCTTCCCTTGTTGATCTTCTTGTGCCAATAGTGCCCCTAGTGATATATCCGTTGTTGAAATATATAAAATAAGAGGCTTTCCTGCGACTGGTGGTACCAAAACTGGTGGATTTATTAGGTACTGTTTGATTTGGTAAAAAGATTCTACACACTTGGCCTCCCATTTGAATGGTACATTTTTGTGTAGTAAATGGTTAAATGGTAGACTTTTATCTGCTAGCTGAGCGATGAATCGCCTGATTGATTGAAGTCATCCTTGTAGAGATCTGAGTTGACTGATATTCTGTGGTGGTGGCATGTCCATAATGGCTTGTACCTTTGCTGGGTCTACTTCAATACCTTTAGCTGAGACCATGTAGCCTAGTAACTTGCCTGATGTAACCCCGAAGACACACTTCTTAGGGTTAAGCCTAACTTGGAATTTCTCCAATCGATCAAAAATCTTTGTTAGGATGCCAAGATGTTCTGCTCTGGTGAAGGATTTAGCTAATAAGTCATCCACATAATCTTCCATAAATGTGTGCATCATGTCATGGAATATTGTGGTCATTGCTCTTTGATAAGTGGCCTCTGCATGCTTTAAGCCAAAAGGCATAACATTCCAACAATACGTTCCCCAAGGACAGGTGAACGTAGTTTTATCTTGATCTTCTGGGGCTATTTTGATTTGGTTATAGCCTGAGAAACCATCAATTAGTGAGAGCATAGCATGGCCTGCTGTGAGATCTACAATTATGTCGATACTTGGTAGAGGAAAGTCATCTTTTGGACAAGCTTTGTTGACATCTCTGAAGTCAGTGCAGATTCTGATACTACCATCTGGTTTTGATACTGGAACGATATTGGAAATCCATTCCGCATTGTCAATGGGTCGGATGAATCCGACATCTAAGAGTTTCTTTAGTTTAGTTTTGACCATGAGTGCCACCTATGGATTCATCTTGCGTAGCTTTTGCTTGACTGGCTTAACTCCTATAGAAATGGACAGGTGAAGCATGATTAAGTGTGGATCTACTCTAGGCATATCAGCATATGACCAAGCAAATTTGATTTGTTGTTCTTTAAAGAAGATGGTGAATGCCGATCTTTCTTCCACTATTAGAGATTCTGCAAGGTGTATGTTCCTGGCTGCCTCTGTGGTACCAATGTTGATTGATTGAGTGGGCTCAATCAAAATGGGTGATCGCTCATGAAAGTGCTCAGGAAGAGTGTCAAGTCTCCCATCGTTAGGTGCCTTGAAAAGGTTTTCACCCTCAGATGCGTCCTTTATTTTTACTTTTTTATGATCTAGAGCTGCCATTGACTGGTTTTCAGCATCAGATCCTTTATTTGTTATATTTTTGCGACTGAGAGACTTGGCACTCTCTGATTGACAGAGATCGTTATTTTTTTCACTGGTAGAGCTTGTTTTGGGATTTACGGTACATAGGTAATGGATAATAGATGCATCATCTGGGAAAATGGGTATATCATGTGTTTCAGGTTCGTCCCAGTCGATGAGGTCAGGAAAGACAAGTGGTAAGGAATCGTTGGGTGGATCAAGTTCGGTGACTGTAAGTGGTAAGATAGAGTTTTCATTGTGATGGGTCTTTGGTTTAAAGAAATTTAGGATTTTATCGAGGTCCTCAATGGTATCATCTTCCACATAGACTTGTTCATAATGTTTCTGTTCGCTTTCCTGGGCGTCATAGATATTTTGTGGTCCAAATTCAAGAGGTCTATCTTCTGCATTACGTTCTTCTTGAGAAAGGGATATAGAATCAGTATCATCTAGGATATCAGTAGTAGCATTGGAGCAGGTACCCCATTCATATTCATTAGAATCTGTCTCATAGGCATCGTCCCAGATTCTATCTGTGCTGTAAACAGGTATGTTGTATGGTGAAAACAAATCTTTGATAATGGATACCATTTTGATGGTCTTTGTAGATTCTGTATCAGATCCGTCTTCTACTTGTTGGATTTGTTCATAGACGGTGCTTCCTCGGGGAGGGATAACGGTATCTAGAGATGACATGATTTGTTCTTAAGATATTGGTGTTTGAATATGAGCTACTGCTGCAGATAGGGCCTTCTTATGACTTAGAAGCTTTTCCTGATGTAACTTCTGATCTTGACATTCCTGTGCCTTGCGGATTGTTTCTGTTGATTCAAAAAGTGCTTCCTGCCAGGATTCTTCTTTGTATTTCTTCTTTTCCTTCCATTGAGGTTTTGTAATTGTGTGTGGCGGTCGTTTCAATAGGAATGTGAGTTTAGAACCCAATCCTGCTTTGTTTCTACTAGGTTGTGAAGGAAGATCTATAGGTTTAGTGACTCCTTCTTTTCGTTTCCCAATAGGTCCTTTACCGCCATATCCCATTTGCTTCATGATTAAGTAGCCCTTTCCATATAGGTGTGTTGGTAGAACCATGTTCAAAGCGACTGCTCTATGATCTTCTTCTTCATCTTTGTATAACCAGCTAAGAACGTCTTTGTCTTCTGATTCATGTGCTAGAGTACCCAATTGTATGAAGGTACCATCAAATTTGGTGATGGGCTGAGTAGCCAGTTGTGTTGATGTAGTAGGTAAACCATGCGATCTAGGTGAGATTGGCAACTTTGCCAAACATAAAGGCTCCAGAGAATATTCGCCCATGCCTTGGTCTTTGATTTGTATTTTCTACTTGAAGTCTCCCCATAAGGAGTTGGATTTTGCTGTTGGTGGATCTGATATTGAAGATCTCTGCTTTTCTCTATATGAGGAACCAAACTATCTTGGGCTGCCCCCATTGCGTTGCAATGTTGAAATGGATTATGATCAGCTGATATGGAGATTTCTTATCCATCATAAGGGAACTTGACACACTGGTGATATGTAGAAGGTACTGCTTGCATTTCATGTATCCAGGGTCGACCTAACAAGATATTGTAGGTGAGATCAATATCTAAGACCTGACATATAATATCCTTTTGTACTGGTCCTACTTGATAGGTAATATCACTGTTCCTTTAGAGGACCTTTCCTCATCATCATATGCCTTTATGGTAATTTTCTTGCAAGGATCAATAGATTCTTCTGAGAAGCCCAATGCACGGATAAGCTTTAAAGTACATATATTAAGTCCGACTCCTCCATCTATTAAGACTCTTTTTACTCGGTTTTTGCAAACAATGACTTCAATATGGAGAGGAGTATTATGCAGATGACTTAAGGAAGTATTATCATGCTCTGAGAAGGTGAGGTTATGAGGTTCTATCATATGGGCGACCATGGCTTGAAATCTATCTGTATCCAGATTTTGAGGTACATTGGTTTCCAATAGCGCTTGCTCCAATATGTCTTTGTGCTTTGGTGATAGTTTCAATAATTCCAGGATAGATATCTGAGCTGGAGTTTTGCGTAGTTGGCTAACCAAGTCATATTGGATTTTTGGTGTGGTAGTTGTAGGTGCAGTATGTCCCTTCAAGACATATTTCTGAGTTCTGGTGGTCACATTGACAGATTCATGATCATGCCGATCTCGAATGGTGATGACATTGATTTGATGATCTTCAGCTGATATATGGTTGATAGTGTTATTGTAGATGTGATTCATACGAGCTCCGCGTGTATCATTTGAAGTTGATGCTCCATCCTTGTTATAATTTGGAAGAGGATTTTTGAAGGCTCCGTGATCACCATTTGTTTTGAGACCATCCACCATTAAGTCACCTCGATCAATCATGTCCTGCACTATGTGTTTCAATCTCATGCATTCATTCGTCTATGACCCTTATTGCGATGGAAATCACAATAGTGCGAATCATTCCACCAAGGTGGTTTGATTGGGGGTTCATAGTTGTTGATTGGAGGCAAAGAAAGAATCTTGTTTGCCAAAAGTTCTCTGAATGCGGATTCTAATGATTGTCCCAGTGGTGTGAAGATACGCTTTTGGAAATTGTTTGTGTTGCGTGAACTGATGTTAGGTCCTGGATTCATGTTTTTGCTTTGAGTATCGTTGGTGTTGTTTGTGTTGAGCTGTCCTTGATCAGTGTTTGGTGCATATGTGTTAGCATTTGGTGCAACATTTTAAAGATTTTTTGTGTTATGAGGATTTCCAGATAATGCAAGCATTGGTTGCTTAGATTTGGGATCATATGATTCATTGTTGCATTCATTTTTGTTTCGAGTCCAAAATGGAGATTTGTCAAGGTTGGTGTTGTTCTGGTTATTGTAGTTTGATGAGTTTGTTCCTTCCTTGTAGAATTTGAGTGTGCCCTTTTTGACACATGCTTCTTCCACTTGAATGCCATTTTCAATCAATTTAGCGAAAGATGGTATGCATTGAAGTTTTAGTCTGTAACTCATCTTGCCATTAAAGTTATCGATGAAGATTTCCATTTTCTCCTTTTCAGGAATATCTCAAGGATATCTGGAGACCATGCGTCGCCAGCGTTGAAGGAATACCATGAATGTTTCATTGTTCTTTTGTTTGGTGTTGCAAACATCTAGCATGGTTATGGCATGTTGGATGTTGTAGGAATAGTGGGTTATGAATTTGTTAACCAACTCATCAAATGATCTGACAGGTGGCGAGATTTTGGATAACCATTCCATGGTTTGCCCTCCCAAGCTTCTGGGGAATAACCTCATTAAATAGGTGTCATCATGAGCAAATTCAAGGCTTAGTGTGCAAAATTTTCGAACATGATCTCGGGGATCACTTTTCCCATCATATTTATCAAATATGGGAACGTCTGAGTTTGGAGGAAAAGGCACCATGTTCAAGCTTCTGTCAAAGGGGTAAGGACCGATTTCATTTAAAGAGTACCGTACTGTTGTCCCTTTTTGCATATCCTATATTTGCCTTTGCAACATTTGCATTTGTTGAGTAAGGGCTGTCAAAGGTATATTGTCTTGTCGAGGAAAAAGTTCTTGCCTTGTATTGGTTCTCAGCTGAAAAGGTGTGGTTAATGGTATATGTTGTTTTGGTGTGTCTAGCTCAGGTATACGCATTTTTGGTATGCGTTGTTCTGGAATGTGTTGTTCAAAGTTATGTTGTTCAGGTATGCGAGTTTCTTCTTCTCTATGTTGTTCTTGATATGCATATTGTCGAGATCCGATTTGAAAAATGTTTGCATCGAAATCTTCAGGAAGTTTAATGCCTTTACTTGTAAGCATGAGTAGATACTTTTCTTTGTCATTTTCCATGAGCTTTTCTACAAGTTTTTGGAAGGAAGGGTTTTCCTGACATTCCCGAAGAAGTGCTTCAGTAATTTCAGTTTCTTCTACGGGTGGAACTTCAAAAGGATTTGATAATCTGCGATTCATACTTGATTCTGCGTGTGTCTCGCTTTGTTTGTCTTGTTGAGAGCGAGTGACAGGCATTTTAGTAGAAACTTTCAGTAATGAAAGGAACAAAAGTCTCTTCGATGTGTTGTTCGGGTGTTGGTGGTTCTGGTCGAGATGTGTTATATGTGATGCACTTGTCGGGTAAGAATGCTGGATTATTTTTCCACCACGGTTTATGGTTTGATTAAAAGCAGACTTTTGACAGTATGCTCTTGTCTTCAAGGGTTCTTTGTCAAATTCGCTAGATTTGTTTTGGATATACTTTTTGACATGATGAAGGAATATCCGATGAGATTTGAAGAGTTGACGATTGATGTATAAAAACTTATTTCTCTTGATGAATTTGGAAAAACTAGGTTGTTGTTTCTTCAACGTGATGTTACGATAGAGGTTCTTTCTTCTCAGAATAAGGGGATTAGTCATGCATGAGTGATCAATGGTTTCCTTTGATTTGTTTGGATTTAGTTGATTCTTGTTTTTGAAAATTTCAAATCTTACTTTATCAGAGTGAAGGTTTAGATACCCCTTGACGACAAAGCATGTCAAATGATATGGATAAAAGCTTCCCGATCTAGAAACTGGATTTGACAATTTGAAAATTCTAAACAAGTGTTTTTGAGATAAAAATTCGTAAGATGGCAAAGGATCCTGTTGATACTGATGATGAGGTTTTTCTAGATTATGATAGGAGAGACGTCCTCTATTGCGCGATTCGTTTAGGATTCTGACAACTTTGTTTAACACAAATTTTTCTCAAGAAATAGTTTTAATGATTGGTTTTGTTACTCTGGTTTGATGAAAATGATGTTTGACGAAAAAGGCTTCTAAAAAAATGTTTTTGAAATTTCAAATTTTTTCTCAGTTTTGCTTTCTATTTTTCGGCCTTGGATCACGCGCTAGAACAGAGTTTACATGCGCTACTGAATTGACTTGATGTGCTAAAAGAATGAGCACACGCGCTAAGCTGCTCCTAGACATGCGCTAAAGTTTGGACTTTCTGAAAATGGCGGTCTAATAGTTGAAAAGTTTATGCACTATCCTGGGTTTTCTACGCACTAACTGTTCTACCTTATGCGCTAATGTTTCTATGCTACGCGCTAAGATGTTTCTTCCACCCGCTAAAGTTCGGACTGTTGAAAATTGTTTTTGAATTGTTTGAAAAAGCTACGCGCTATACTGGGCCTGCTACGCGCTAATTTTTAGACTCTATGCGCTAAGATGTTGCTTCCACGCGCTAGACTGTTGTTGGTATGCGCTAAAGGACTTTACACTGTTTTGTCTTAAGATGAAAACGCTACTATTTTGGACTTAACGTGCTAACTTGAGGTTTGAATGTGCTAATAGATGCACTCCACGCGCTAAGAGTTTGCTCTTATGCGCTAGACTGCGTTGATTTTTCTTTTGTTTCAGTTTTTATTGATTTTGAAAGTTTTTGTGGATTTTTCAAGCTTGATGGATGATTTTCTGAAATAATAAATGCAAGCATGGCACAAAAAGTACAACCATTTTGCCTAATCTAACAAAAAGTGTATGTTCTTGCGAGGATGTGTTCAAATCCCTAATGTTTTAACAGGTTTTGATACAATTAAGACACTTCAGAAAGACTCTTTTAGTCAAGGGTCATAAATAACATCATAGCCCACTAGTCTTGATACTCTCTCAGCTCAAACAGCCGTGTCACCCCCTAGAGGGCGCCTGTTTTTTTGCTTTTTGCCAGAAATTAACCCAAAGTGAATTGCTTCACAGTTGAGTAGTTATCTTGGGAGATATATGGTGAGTAATCTTGGGGGCGGATTCTTCCCCACCCTTGCACTATGATGTTATAAATGTCTGGTTACTGACTCAGCTCAAAGTTTCTATTTCTATGGTTTGTAATCAGACTTCCTGTTCGACCATCAGTAATAAACTCCCTCAGGAGGCTTCCCAACCTTTAGAACAAAGGCTTTACGTATCTCAAGGATACTGGGGGAAGGTTAATCACTGCGCGCAACCGTTGAAAAGGACTTTCGTCATTTTCCACATTTGATTATAGTGGGTTGGAATTCTTGGCGTCAAAGCCGTTCTCCACTTAGGTCGTTCCCTTCACACCGGCCATAAATGGCTTTAAGAGTTGATTGCAACTCCTCCGGAAGGCAGGCCTACTAAAGGTTTTAATGCTTGAATTACTAAAAGCTGTAAGAGTGGTCTGGATTTTTGATCACCCAGTTAACGGGAGAGCATATTCCTTCCACTTTTGAGACAAAGCAATCAACTAGGTTTATTTTATCCTTTCAAATAAGTGATTTGCTAAAATCTATGCGGAGATGTTGCTCCACAAAAACATGGTGTTCATTTTACCTTAAAAGAATGATTTTCTGATCTATGAAAAGGAAATGGTCAACAAAGCAAATGTTCGATTTTGCGGTCAACAAAAGAAATCGGTTTAAAAAGGAAAGGCGTCCGCTCTACCTGCACGAAGTTTGTTAGAGTCCTGCAAGCAAACCAGAAAAGGAAAATGTTAGAGAGTTTGGGGGACTTCCACAAGTCTAAAATTTCAGTTCGGTTACAATAACTTTTTTTTTTTTTTTGTCTGTGATGCGCTATAGAACAGACTGTATGCGCTACAATATATTCTCGATGCGCTAAAACTAATGATCAATGCGCTAGTCTGTTGTCTGAATGCGCTACTCTGTGTGTTGGAAGCGCTGTACTATCTTTTTCTCTTTCCTGCCGAGCCCTGCAGGAAATTTGAAATATGATGCGCTAATGTTTGAAATATACGCGCTGGATGATGGTCTATAAGCGCTAAACTGTGGATCAGACACGCTATTCTGGTTATTGAATGCGCTATTCTGTGTTTCGCCCACGTCGAGACCTATAGGAAAATGTTAAAGGGAGTCATGCGCTACGAAAAGGTTTCCACGCGCTAAAGTGTAGACCGCACGCGCTAAACAGTAAGCGGGATGCGCTAGACTATTAATCAGATGCACTAGGGAATGTTTCCCACGCACTGATTCTTGTTTCCCACAGACCTGCAAAAGTGATTAATTTGAAAAACTGATTTGTTATTTGGGGTTGGGCCCCACGGTGAGTGCCAGAAATGTATGCAGGAAAAGTGGGCTGATAAAACTCAATATGTGAAAATATTTCAAAATACTAGTCCACACACACATAGATGACTTCTTGGTGCAAGCTATGGAGTAATAACGTATTACTCAGCTTCCCAAGGTGGGTCCCATGGTTCTCTATCTCACAATGTCCCTCAAACCAATGTTTTGCTCTCAAATCACTGAGCAAAATGGTTCAGGGATGGCAAATGTAAGAACGAGGGATGCTTTGATATATTTTAATATGAAATGGATGTTAAGCTATGTATGATCTTAGAAATGCAATAAACTAAATGATAAGATGACAAGATTAGTATGAATACTATCTTAGCATACTATATTTAATCTATGATTGAGCTAAAATGATAAAGAAATTATTCTAAACATACATATTAGTCTAATTCCTGATCTAAAAGAGGCAAAATGAGGGGCATATATGAAATGAGAAAGCTTGAAAGAATTTGAGCATAAGTGCAATGCTACAAATTTGAAAGATGATTCATGAAAATGGAGGAATGAGAGCTCTATTTATAGCACAAACAGGGCAATGGATGGTCAAGATTGAAAGGTTTAATCAAGGGCCAAGTTTGAAAGTTGAGGATCCATGTGCACAATTGGCACCAATGAAATGGTGACAAGTGTCAACATAGGGTTGGGTTAAGAGAAGAGGTTGAAGGCATTAAAGGCCTAAGAAGACCTCATGGTTATCTAAAGGCTAAGGGTCAAGTATAAGTTAGGCTTACCTATTGGATTAAGAGTTAATCCAAGGATAAACCTTTGTGCAAATGATTAAGAGATAATCATGGTCAAAGCATTAAAGGCCTGATGAGACCCTTGGGTTAGATAGAGGTTGAGTCAAAACAAATGTTTTAACCATGTAGGAGGGTTTGAGTTAACCATTAATGGTTATTGGAGACTTTGAGGATTAAGTGGTTGAAGGTTGAAAGCCTTTAATGGTTATCAAAGACTTTGAGCCATTTAGTGGTTGAAGGTTGAAAGCCTTTAATGGTTATGAAAGACTTTGAGGTTTTGAGAAGTGACTTTCCTTTTCTTAGGGATGTGACAAAGTTTAGAGAGGGGGTTAGATTAATTAGAAGTGATTAGAAGATTCTAGAAGGGATTAGAAAGGGGTTTGAGATTTTGCAAGTGGATGGAGGGATAATAGGATTTAATTGAAATAATTTAATTCAATTTGGTTGCAATTTGGGGAAATTAAATAAATTAGATTTATTTAATTTAGGATAACTATTTAATTAAATTTGAATTTAATTAAAAGTGGATAGGGGGGATTTAATTGAATAAAATGATTTATTCATTAAATGGTATAGTGAATTTAATTTAAATAAATTGAGTAATTTACTTAATTAAATAGAGGAATGTGGATAATTTAATTAAATTGGATTTAATCAAATAGAGAAATGAATATAAAATATTCATTTAGGAATATGGTCATTTTTATACATCTACACCACCTATGAGGAGTATTTGTCATTGCATGGACTTGATTCTCAGAGCAATTTTTCCTAACAAAGATGCACACCAGATGACACCGACACAAAATGAGAAGTTGAATAGACAAGTGTAGGAGCTATTGAAGAAAGGTTTGATCTAAGAAATTTTGAGTCCTTGTGTAGTACCAACAGTGTTAGCACCTAAGAAGAATGGATAATGGACCATGTCTACCAATTCCACAGAAATAAAGAAGATCACAGTGAAGTATCAATTTCCTTTACCTAGGATGGATGACATAATGGATTGTTTGAGTGGAGCCAAATACTACAAAAAGATAGACCCAAAGAGTGGATATCATCGGATCAGAATTAGAGAAGGGGATGAGTGGAAGACAACATTCAAGACAAATGAAAGACTGCATGAATGTTTGTTGATGCCTTTTGGGTTGACTAATGCACTGAGTACTTTTATGAGGTTGATAAATAAGGTATTGAAGAAATTATTGGGTAAGTTTGTTATTGTATATTTGGATGACATTTTAATTTTTAGTAAGACAAAAGAGAAGCATTTATTGCATTTGAGATAAGTTTTGCAGAGGTTGAGAGAAGAGAATTTGTTGATAAATCTAAAAAAGTGTACCTTCATGAAAGACGAGTTAGTCTATTTGGGATTTATGATATCTGTAGATGGATTGAAGATGGACCCTGAGAAGGTAAGAGAAATTATTGAATGGTCTACACTAGAAAGCATTGGAGAGGTAAGAACATTTCATGGATTGGCTAGTTTCTACCAAAAGTTTATCGGAAATCTCAGTTCAGTTTGTAGTCCTATGACTGAGACAATGAGAGGAGATAGGAAATAATTCAAGTCGACCACCAAAGCAAATAAGAGTTTTGAATTGTTGAAGCAAAAGTTCACTGAACAACCCATGTTAGCTGTATTAGATTTCAAAAAAGTATTTCAAGTGGGCTGTGATGCAAGTGGGGACACAATTGGAGCAGTATTGAGTCTGGAAGGGAGAGCAGTAGCTTATTTCGGTGAAAAGTTGAATGATGCCAGGAGGAGATATTTAGTGTATGATCCAAGATTTTTATGCCATAGTTCAAGCTTTAAAGAAGTGGAGACATTACCTGTTGCCTAAGGAATTTGTGTTGTATACTAACCATCAAGCCTTGTAGTATTTGAATAGACAGAGTAAGTTGAATCGGAGACATATGAGATGGGTATAATTTTTGTAGAGTTACACCTTTGTGTTGAAGCATAGGAGTGGGAAGTCAAACAAATTTGTTGATGCATTAAGTAGGAGGAATCCGCTTACAAAGATAAGAGTGACAGTATTAGGATTTGAGCAGTTGAAGACCTTGTATGATGATGACCTAGATTTTGCAGAACCTTAACCGGTTGTGGTGGACAAAAGTTAGTGATTGGATTATTTCATTCAGGATGGGATGCTATTCAGAGGAGTTCAGTTGTGTATGTTGGCATTATACACTCATATGAGAATAGTTGATGTTGTCATTGATGGCAACCAACTGGTAATATGGTTCACAGGTTATACCAGCAACAGACATCATCTACTGGCACCGACAGACACTACAAGGTTATTCACCGACATCCAATCTACACCAACATTAGATCACATCGACACTCTAAGCCGAAATGGAAATAATATTATTTTGTATTGTAATATTATTTATATAGCCGACATGATGTATTGTAAATATTCATATATGTATGAGATCTTGTAGGTCATTTTGCAATGTAATTAGGTAATGAATGTAAGCGGTATATGAGAGCGAATAACTATATATGCATTATGATGTAATTATTTTATGAGCGAATAAGAGCAGAGCAAAGCGAAGAAAGTTTTATGGTAGAGGTATCTGACAGAGCTTAAACTGGTACTGAATCCAACATTGCAGATGCTATTTTGAGTAGTAAATTATCATTGGATTTAACTATCCAATTGTAGTCAGTGGGACTCCTTTTTGTGATTGAGCAGTGAGCTCTAGGCTATTGGCCTTCCTGCTTGTGCAGACCCCTATTGTATAAGTAATATTTATTCATATTGATTAGTGAGTAAATATTATGGGTCACAAATCCCACTGAGGTTTTTCCCCTACCAGGTTTCCTCGCCAAAAATATCTGTGTTATGGTCTGCATTGATGGTTATACTTTTGTTTCTCTTTATTGCATTATTACTTGTTTATTCGTATATTAATTTGGGTTATAAAGTTACAAACAAGTTTAAATATTTTGTTTACCGGTTAGAGACTAATTCACCCCCCCTTCTTAGTGTCTTTGGGACTGATGAAGTATCTAACAATTGGTATCAGAGCTTAGTCCTCTATTTGCAGAAGATTGACAGCTTGAGGAAGATTCTGAAACCGGTACCGATGGAAAGTTTGAGACAACAGTTGGAAGGAGATCTTGAAGATTTTGATGCATAAAAATTAAAGAATATCAAACGAGAAGATGAACTCAAAACTGCTCAGGAGTTCATCAAAGCACTTCAAGATAACTTGGTTATAGAAAAGAATAAGAGAAAAGAATTACATGTACAATTGCAAAATCAAGATGATGAAGAAAAGGAAACTCTTAGAGATATTGTAGAAAAATTAAGACAAGAGAGCAATAACATAAAGAATGAGATGCAAGATTTAACCATGAGATTATGCAAGGATATTGAAGATAGAAAGAGGAATGAAGAGGATTTGGCCAGAATACTTAATGAAAGATCAGATGAATCTCAAAGGCTTAGTTATGAAAATGATATGCTTAAAACATATTTGATTCACATGCAACATGACAAAAAGGAACTTATGAGAGAAGTTAGCACTTTGGAAAGAGAGTTGGTCACTGCAAATGAATACAAAGACAAATTCAAGAAAAGTTCAGATAATCTTGATGATATATTGAAAAGTCAGAAACCTGATGGAGAAATAGTTGGACTTGGATTTGAACATGGAGAAAGTTCTGGGACTACAAACAATCATGATCACAACAAACCGGTAAGGCAACCTAATTCTTATAAATTCAATGGGAAATGTTTTAATTGCAATAAATTTGGTCATAGAGCAAATCAGTGCAGATTTAGGAATAATCAGAATACAAAATTACCCATCGGTCAATGTTCCAAATGCAATAAAAATGGTCATAACTTAGATAATTGCAAAATGAATGTGAAATGTTGTATTTGTGGTAGATTTGGACATTTATCTAATCAATGTAGAACTCAAACCAGTCAAGGTTATGGAAAAGCTATTCAGAGAAACAATGTAACTTGTTATGCATGTAACAAGATTGGACATATTGCAAAATTTTGTAGAAGCAAGAGTGTACCGGTGAACAATAAAGGATCTAATGATAAAGGCAAAGAAAAGGTGACTGAAATCAAGAAAGAATTTTCTAAACAATAGATTAGGAAGAGAGATCAGAGGAATGATGAATCTATCACCGCACCGACAGGAGATTCTTCATCTAACTAAGGAATAATCCTTAGGGGTAAGGCAACTAATTGAAGATCACACATTTACCCTCAGTTGGTGGTAAGAAGTTATAATTCCTCCTTTACTACCAGATATGTGGAGTTTTCACTTCACCGACAAAGCATTCATTGTAGTTGTAAGTTAATTTTTGGCTATAAAGGTATTGTAACTTCTCATTTCATCTCACCAAGCATCCAAGCACTCAAAGAGAGTGAAATTGAGAAAAGACATTCTAAAGGCGAAGCAACAAAGGTCTTTTAGAGTATTCAAGGATTTCTTACTTAAAAGGTATTTATCTTTTGTAATGGCTTCTTTATCCTCTATTCCTGAATTCATAGAAAACCCTACCATTGTGGAGAACATAAAATGACCTAGACCCATTTTCAAAATCATTCCTAAGATAGCAAAACTGGATGACTCCATTGGTGCATTTTCTAGAATCCTGAAGAGAGTTGTGTTTGCTGAAGACCCTAGGGCATACATACATTGTAACATAGAAATTTTAGGGTCCGAAGATTTGAAGAACATGTACATACATTTTATCACTGACAAGAATGGGGTAGTAAAACCGGAACACAAGGTAGTTGAGGATTTAGGTTTCATTGATATCCTTCATATGCCAGAATTCTCAGATGCAATCGTCTGCTATGTTCTTAGCAGGGTTCATGGTGAATTTATGTGGTTGGACTTAGTTTTTAAGATTACTAAGGAAGCTATAAGGGCTATTATTGGTTTACCATCCACCGACACTAGGTTTGACAAGAAGAAGAAAATCCCTAACAAAGAGGTTATGAGATTAACCAGAGCTACATTTGACAACAGGTCACTTAGGGTCAATGATATAAAATATGGCAATTATAAATTTGCAAGTATGGTCATTGGTTATAAAGTTTATCATACTAATAGGTTGAATTTTGTATCTAGTTCCTACATTCATAGTTCTCATGAGATGATATTAAACAATGCTAAAATTGACATCTATGAATGGTTAAAGGATGAACTATTAGAGAATTTTCACAAAATCAAAGATGATAAGAAAAGAGCCTTTAAATTTGGAAGTTTGATTGTGTTTTCAATGCTTTACTTTTCAAAGGAGATTCCTGGTATAGGACATAAGGATTTTGCCTATGATATTTCTGTTGGAAAACATATAAAGGGGGCAATTACCGATATGGGACTCGATGGTGATGAGTTGGTAAAAGACTATTTCAAGAATTTCCAAGATAAAATGAGACAAAGGGAAAGGATTCCCCAAAGCATTGTGGATAAATATGATAAACAGATATGCTTTGTAGTGAAAAGAGATGAAATTTGGATGGAGGCAGTTAGACCCATAACTATCTAGATTACTGAAATGGGATATGAGGTAGATTCACACATCTTGGATTCATATGCTAAAATACTCTTAGATGCTCCATCCAAACCAATTGAAGAAATATTTGGTAATGCTGAAACTATTGAAAGTTGTGTTGCTATGATGAAGTAGAGGAAGAAAAGACAGAAACTAATGAAAGATGCTTCTAAGATGGTAAAGGATGTTAAAGAAGGATTGATGAATCTTGGTGGTATTGCTGCTAGTGTGTTAGAAAGTCAATCAGAATAATAACTGGTAGCTCACATTTCACCTGTGGCTACTACATCTGATTCTGACACTGATTAGGTAGCCGAATTCAAGAGAGTGGATAGGAAGAAAAGAAAACCCTCACCAACACCTACTCCATCTCCCAAGAAGTCAAGGACATAGAGAAAGAAACAACAAGCTATAAGAGAGCCCAATAGTCTGAAAAAAGAAAGTGACTCCAAAGAAGAAACCTGAACCTAAGGCACCAAATACTCTTACACCAGAAGAGTTGATCAATGAAATCACCCAAGATGATAACCTTGGTAATGTAAATAAATTCTATTAATCTTTCAAAGACTCAGATAAGGATACTATAGAAGAAAGTATTATTTTATATCTTGATATATATAAAAAAGTTCTTTTTGAAGTTGTAGATGATCTACCTAATGATTTATACTTAAGATTAGAGGCTAAGAGAATGTCTGTCATGGAGCTTGATAAGAAATTAAAGGTAGAAGATCTATTAGCTATGCATCCTGTTAATTCCAATAAGGAAACTAATGATCTAATATTTGAAGCCAATAGAACAATTTTTGTGAGTGGTCAATGATAAGTTAGTCTTATGGCTGGCAGAGTTAAAGAAATAGTAGATGAAACAACGAATAACTGGGATATATTTTTTGTTGAGAGAGAGAAGAAAGAAGAGAAGGATAGACAGAAAATGGACAAGTCATTTACCAAAGTATATCAGAAAGATAAAGGTAAAAGGAAAAATAGAAGTGTACCTGATATCACGGTCAAGGATAACCTTCCTCCACCAGCACAGGACACCCCACCAATAACTGCAGAAGCACCAACACAATCCAATAGTCAACCTGAAGAGAGGGCAAAGGAAATGACAAAAGATGGCATAGATCGAAAGTTTGACATTCTTTTTCCTATGAATGTGGACACTCAGGACTTTAACATTGTCATGGATAAGGAATCAACTAAATTTAAGGAAACAAAAACCATCCCTAATGATACTCAACTTAATACTAAAATATCAGCAGAAGCATAAGTAGAAGTAGAAGCAGAAACAGGAACCGAAATTGGAATAGGACATGAACAAAGTATATCTGAACCGACACTCAGCAAGGCAAGCAGTAAAGATGATGGTAAGGATGAAAATAAGGTTGAAAACAAAAGTGAGAATAAGGAAGAAATAATGAATATAGAAGAGGGCAATGATGAAAGAAAGATAGTAGAAGTAGTTAAGGTTAATGTGTAGACATCCAGAGAAGATAAGAAACCAAGTGCAGAACCTAGCACTCCGCCTAGCACTTCCACTATAGATTATAGACCAATAAATATTACCGATGTACTTTTAGATTCAATAAAGAAGATCATAGAATGCAATGCCTTAGCATTTAAGGCTATTGGTGATACTTTACCAATTTTGCAGATGATTGCACTGGCATGTAAATTTGATCACATTATTGGGTCTGTGAGTAAATGGACACATGGTCCAAATTCATTTCTTCAAATATTCAAAATATGGATAAAATAAATGAAGAGACCGTTAAGGAAAGGGTGAATAAGGAGAAAGATGAATTCTTTAACAAGACAATTAAGGACTGTACAGGATAGATTGATTCTTTATTACCAGCACTAAATTCCACCATTTTGGAGTACAAAGAGTTGTACAAGGAAGCATGTAAGCCTTACCATCTAACTAAGGATATTGATAAGGAAATAAGGAAGATGCAAAAAGAAATTGATGATATAGTTGACAATATGATAGGTTCTTAGAACTTACTTCAGTTTTGGATAAGGAAATGACAATCTATGAAGAGAAGATAGAAAAATTGGAAAGAGAGAAAGAAAGGTTAAGAATGAAAACCCTATTGGTATTTTGGTATGGTTTTGTCATTGATGTCAACACCTACTGAAAACTAGCACTTTGGAGATCCAGCAACATTCACTGGCAAGCAAGTAACTATTGCATAGTTACTAGTATATGGTTCACCGACAGGATATAATGTTCACCGACACTTGGAATGATATGGAAGACACTTGGTAGTGTCAAAGACATCGTGTGGACACTTTTTTTTGAAGAATTAATCATTGGTATATTCATATTTACATATTTGCTTTTACCGGCAAAGACGTCTAGGGTTATATAGGGTTACACCGGCAGGTTTATCTTTTCCAGATCAGCATGGCACGCTATGGAGATGATTTATTATTGATGTAAATGCATTAAGCCAACATGTTTAATTGGTTATTGCATCGGATATTATATTGTCTATAAAATGTTTTTATTGTAATATCTTGTAGAGCCGACCTACTAAAATTGGTCTTAGGTTATGGTATAAATGTAAGATCTTATTTGTAAGATCAAGTGTAGAATGCGAAAAAAGATTGTGTGAAGGTATATGCGAGATTAAGCAGAGGTATACATGAAGACATCTTTTGAAGGTGAAGTTAGGTTTTTGTAGAAGCATATCAGCATTACATTGGTACTAAAACCAGCATATGGAGATGCTATTTTGTGCAGTACATTCTTATTGGATTTAACCATCCAACTGTAGTCAGTGTGACTCCCATTTTGTGATTGAGCAGTGAGCTCTAGGCTATTGGCCTTTCTGCATGTGCAGACCCCATTTATGTACACTTACTATCTGCAGTAGTATCATCTGATTGTGGGTAAGGTTTCCCACTGTGGCTTTTCCCCTTACAGGGTTTCCATGTACAAAATATTGGTGTTATGTGTTGCGGATGACTCTATGTTTATGTTTCATGCATTAATCTTTACCGGTATAGAAATTTACTATTAACACTATCTACGGGCACACTTAACTGGTTTACCAGTCTTAAGAATTAAGTTGGTTAATTGGTTTTTGGTTTGAATTTATTAGACAACTGATTCACCCCCCCTCTCAGTTGTCTCGGAGACCTAACAATTGGTATCAGAGCTTAGTCTTCTTTTGCAGAAGTTTAACAACTTGAGGAGATCCAATGTCTACTAATTATTTCAGGAAGGATAGTCCTAAACTTGATGGAACCTGTAGTCACATAAATCTGTCCACTTAATTAAATGAATACTTAGTATTTATTTGATTATTTAACCATCAATTAATAATTAATTAAATTAATATTTAATTAATTCATCTTAACGCTCTTCTCCTATTAATTAAATAAATTATTCAATTTATTTGATTTAATTCACTTAACCAAATTCATACCATTAATTAAATAAATAAATCATATTTGTTTAATTAAATCTTCTCTCACATTTAAATAAATTAATATTTATTTAAATCCCCCAAAATCCCACCTCTCACATTTAAATAAATAAATCATTTATTTAAATCACCTTTATCCTCCACCCACTTGTATTTTCCTACAAAAGCAAGTTGCACAATTATTTTAAATAAATAATTTATTTAAATCACCTTTATCCTCCACCCACTTGTATTTTCCTACAAAAGCAAGTTGCACAATTATTTTAAATAAATAAATCATTTATTTAAATCACCTTTATCCTCCACCCACTTGTATTTTCCTACAAAAGCAAGTTGCACAATTATTTTAAATAAATAATTTATTTAAATCACCTTTATCCTCCACCCACTTGTATTTTCCTACAAAAGCAAGTTGCACAACTATTTTAAATAAATTATTTATTTAAAATCCTATTTATCCTCACCCACTTGAAACCTTTAATGGTTTCCCTTAAAGTATTCAAACTTGATGGCTTTAAAGTCTTCAAACTTGATGGCTTCCTTCTATAATCTTCTTAAGACTTTAATGGTTTTCCTTAAAGTCTTCAAGCCTTTAATGGTTTCCCTCAAAGTCTTCAAGCATTTTAAATGCTTTATCTTCTTTTTCTCATTTAAATAAATTAATATTTATTTGAATATTTATCCAAATGCAAATTACACCATTTAATTGAAATAAATGATTTTATTTTAATTGAAAATACCAAAATTTCTCCCACTTGCATTTTCCTACAAAATCCACTTGTATGCCTAAACCCCTTCTAGATTCTTCTAAACCCTTCCTAATTAGCCTAATCCATCCCCTAAATATTGTCACATTCCTAAGCAAATTGGAGTCACTTCTCAAAGACTCCAAAGTCTTTGAAAAGCAATTAATGCTTTGTGTGTTCAACAAATTAACCCTCAAAGTCTTGGATAACCTTTGAAAGCTTCCAACCTTCAACCACTAAATGGCTCAAAGTCTTTGATAACCATTGAAGGCTTTCAACCTTCAACCACTTAATCCCCAAAGTCTCCAATAACCATTAATGGTTAATTCAACCCTCCCACATGGTTAAAACATTTGTTTTGACTCAACCTCTACCCAACCCAAAGGTCTCATCAGGCCATTAATGCTTTGACCATGATTATCTCTTAATCATTTGCACAAAGGTTTATCCTTGGATTAACTCTTAATCCAATGCGTAATCTTAATTTAGACTTGACCCTTACCTTCTAGATAACCATGAGGTCTTCTCAGGCCTTTAATGCCTCCAACCTCTTCTCTCAACCCAATCCTATGTTGAAACTTGTCACCATTTTATTGGTGCCAATTGTGCACATGGATCCCCAACTTTCAATCCTAACCCTTGTTAAGATTGCTCAATCTTAACCCTTCATTTCCCCATTTCTTCTATAAATAGAACCCTTCTCCTCAAGCAAAAGAGGGAAGCATTTTAGAGTATTGTTGTTATACTGGCATTAGCATAGAGCTTTTTCATAGCATCACTATCTACTCTTGCATAGTATTTGCTTATCATATTCAACTATCTTGAATCTCCATATGGCATCCATGGCTAGTGCTAAAAGCTGAGAGCTACACTCATTTGGGACTTGGAGAGGAGAGGAACAAGGGAGGAGCAACTATGAGCATCTTGATTAGCTATTTCATTCTATGTTTATATGCTTTCTATTTCATGCTTAATATCTCTCTTGATATGGCTGTTTAGGATAATCTTTTGTTGCTAACACTAACGTTTGTTTCTTGTGCTCTTGTGTGTGTTGCCATCAAACAGATTTTCTAATCCTTTTTGCAGAGCATCATTTGGTGAACCCGACGTGAATCCAAACACCAAAAAGATCATTTTTTTTTTTTTTTAACCAATAACATGTTTGAATGTTGAAAATGTCACACAGGTTGCGATTTTGACACTGTTTTGGTGCGTTTGGCATTATTTTGGCGCTATTCCCCCTGTTTCAGTGCTTTTACCTTCTCTGTCTTTCCCTTTCTTTTAATACGTTTGTGTTAAATAGTGCCTCTGTTCAAACGCAGACTAGCGCTATTGTAACAAAACGTTGTACAAATCACCTTGTAACCAAAAAAAAAAAAAATTAGGCTTGTAGAAGCCCACCAAATAGGCGGATTTTACTAACTATTTTTCTCTTTTGTGCAGATTTAAATTAGATTAAAAAGTAGATTTATATTTTTTACTAACTTGTTTTTTGAAGTTGGTTTTAAAAATGAATTCACTTTTTATTTTGGTTTAAAATTAACTTCACATTTCAAATTTGGGCTTTTAAAAAAAGAATCACACATTTGTTTGGGGCTCTTAAAAAGAATTTCATTGTTCCAAGGTAAAAAGAACCACAAACTTACACAAAAACAACTTTTTTTTTTTTTTTTTTTTTTTTTTTTTTTTTTTTGCAAGTTAGGAAACAAACTTCGTTTTGGTGCTTAAAATAAACAAGGCAAAATTTATTTCTTGCATCAAGATAAAACTCACAATCCACACTTCCATTTTTGGTGCAAATAAAATTCACAATCAACTTGTCTCATTTTTAAAGCAATTTTACTTCATGCAAACGTGTTTTTCATTAAGTTGACCAGGATTTTCAAATTCTAGTTTACTCAAACAATTGCCTTTGAAAATTAAAAAGAACACCATGATTGTTGGAGCAACATCTCCAAATAGTTAGATCACATTGCAATGATAGATTAAAAAGAACAAGTGTTTTTCGTGCTTGGCACACTTGTGCAAAGAGTTGGTCGAGTGGTCCTATTTCTAACACACACTATCCTCTCCCTTGGCTTTCGTGGTCCTAGGTGCAAGAGAAAAGTGTTAGTAACACTCACATTTTATCTTTTTAAGAGAGGCCTGCCAAGGGATCGATACTCTTGGGAACGACCTCGAGCGCTAAATCCTTCGAGCCGCTATAGAAATCAGGTGAGAGCGAAAGCTGTAGCCTTGGGTATAGCTGTTCCTACAGTGTAACTAGCCGAAAGGACAAATGGGCCCCACCACCAGTTACAAGGCTCTTAAGTGAGTCACTGCAGAATGAACTTATGTCCAAAGCCATCGAACATGACTAAACACCTTTAAGTAGTAGCCCACCCGTTCTATTGATTGAGGATATTTGAGATATAATTTAGTGCAAGAGCATAGATGGTTTTGCTCCCAAGATACTCACCATACATATTTCCTTGAGTAGAAACATAGCTTTTTGAAAGGTCACTTGTGGCTTGATAAAAGTGGTGACTCCCCCATCATAGGGATCATCTATTTGTTATGCTCGTGCAAGACTTAGTATATCACATCCTTACCTGCCACAGCGGGATTCATAAGGTATGTAGTACCAAAGTCGAAGAAATATCAAGATGTGGGCTAAATTTATCACAACTGGCCATTTGACCTTAGGGATAAAAAATGTTTGAAGTGTGTTCGTTTTACAGACCTAGTGCAAATTGAGCCGACTTCAGGCTTTGGAACTACACCTTAAAATAAAATCTAAAGGAAGGGTCAAAAACAAGTCCAAGAATTGGGTTGATCTAGACCCATACTCATCTGTGCCTTTGAGGCAACATTCTTGTGTTTGTGTGCTTGCTTTGTTTTCTTGTCAAGGAAAAATCAAAAAAATCAATCCCAAAAACAAAGTATTCATCCAACATTTCTCAAAAACAAACAAAAATACCAAGAACAAAGTACAAACAAAGAGACAAATTTTGTGACCATTCTTCACATCTTGCGAAAGAAGAAGTGTCATCAGAATATCAACTTGAAAAGGAGACCATTAAGCTCAAAGGCTTTGATCAAAAGGAGGAACTTCTTCTATCTCAATAGACAAATCTTTGTCTCACATAGAGTCTTTCTACATCGCATGCGTCTATACCTTCAAGGTAAAATAAACGAGTTTGATTCAGAATCATTGAACCGCAGAGCTTTTATGCAATATAGAGCTCTGAGTTATCACAAAAATCAAGGAGGAAAGATTAATCCCAACTTCTTCCCAAACATCTGTATCACCTACAACACAGCTCAAGAAGTGCCACCAACGCCTGAAAGGGAAGAGATAGAGTTTGTCCCATTTGTAACACAAAGTTTTTATTGAAGTTGAAAACATTTTCATCCATCATCTCACTCATACATCATCACTTCATCATCAATCCATCCCAAAACTCTCAAAACATTAAGAGGTTCTTGTCCCAAGATTTCTTTTTGGATATTGCTTGAAATCAAACACATCACATCACTTTTTAGATTGTTTCTACATCTAGGATAAGCTCATCCTAAGAGACACATCTACGCAGGTTAAAACTAGTTCATGAGTGAATCCTCTCATTGCTAGGTAGTCAAAATCTGTAACACATCTCAGATTTCTCTACACCTTATCACATCAAATCTTATCACACAAACAAGCAATTCAAAGAAGGAATTTCGGTTGCATTTACCTTAAAGTGCTAGAGATCTACATACAACACAAATCACCAACCAATCAATCTTTCATTTCATCACCACTCATCATCATCTTCAATCAACTTCAAACACAAACTTGCAAACAAAATGGCTCAAACCCGATCACGATCAAGGCAACGAGAAATAGAAATTGAGGAAGAAGAGGACAACCTCAATGAATTTCAAGAAGCACTTGGAGGAAATGGGAATGATGAAAACCCAGGTACACCCACTCCTTCAACAATCGAAAGGGTTCAGCATAATCCTCATTTTAACAGATTATTTGATGAAATACTAAGGAGCAACGCAGATGCTCACTTCTTAAAACTCGCTCAAGAAGGAGCCAAACTCCCCTCAGACTTTGATCTTGCCCAATTAAGACAAGCATCAGAAAGACAAAGTCGCCATGAGGAAGAAAGGCGTAGAGATCCCATCAGATATAACATCCCTCGAGGTAACCCACCACCTCCTCCTCCTAATGAAATAGAGATGTTGCGGCAACAAGTTGAGAATCTCGCCCAACAACTTCATAGTGGTGTTAAAACCAATCAATTTTCACTTAACGACATCTGTCCCTATCCGTTTGATAGGAATCTTTATATGCCACCCTTTCCACGCGGGTTCGAAACACCCAAATTTGAAAAATATAGAGGAAAGGGGGATCCCCGTGATCATGTCCGAGAATTTCATTCCGCTTGTCTTGAAGTGGCTTATGAGGACACATACCTAATGCGCCTTTTTCCCCAAAGCTTGGGAGGAACCACCACATCATGGTTTTCCCGACTACTAGGTGGCATTAGAACATTTGAGGAACTCATCCAGAAGTTCCTATCTCATTACTCTCATAACATTGAACGCGACATCACCATGGCTGATCTATGCAACACCAAACAAAAACCAGGTGAATTATTCTTAGTATTCCTGCAACGATGGCGCCAAATGTCTAGTAGACGTTCTCTTCAGTTACCTGAACAAGAACTAGTGGAAATTTTCATTTCCAACTTAAACGAAGAAATGGAATTTCACCTGGATGTCAAAGACACAGACTCCTTTAACGATATGATCACCAAGGGTATAAAATGTGAAAGGGCACTCATCAAGAAAGGACTCATCAAAATCTTTAATGAACCAAAAGATGGTCCTTGCCCGCGCTTCAATAGTGATAAACCAAACTTCTGGAACAAGAATAAAAATATCGTCAACGATGGGGTTGTGGATGCTCGAACTATCCAAAATGCACAACCTGTGGTTCGGTTTGTAGGACAAAATCCTCCACCTCAGAATAACACAAATGTTCCTCCTAATCAAGGTCGCATCACATCTCATGATGAACCAAGACCTCGTCCACAAAAACAAAAACGCATATACTCCCTTAGGGGAACCCATTGAAACAGTGTTGCGACAACTCATTTCTCAGAATTTGATCACTCTACCTAAGTTATCGAATTATGAGCCTCAAGTCAAACCAGCATGGTGGAGAGATACTGAACACTGTGAGTTCCATCAAGGAAGAGGACACAAGACAAGTAATTGTCACCGATTGAAAGATCTCATTCAAGATCTTATTGATCGAGGAGAAATTGAGATTGAAGGACATGATCCAAAAACAACCAATAATGATCATCTCATGTTCAAGGATCCACTTCCATCACAAGATCAAAGGGGTCCTTCCACGTCCAGACGAGGTCCTGATACCACTGATTATACGCAAGCTGCGTATAATTACACTGTCAATCACCTGTATGATGCCAGTGAACAAATTGCAACTATCACCTTCAAAAATCCCACCTCAAATTGCAATGTTGTTACACGTCGTGGCAAGGTCACCATCAAGGCAGCTCCACAAGGCACCACCTCCATCCCAAAGCAGTACAATCTTATGGAACAATTAGACAAAATGCCTGCGCTTATATCCATTTTGGAGCTATTGCGTCTGTCACCCTCTCATAAAACTATCTTGGATCAAGCACTCCAAGAGGCGTCAGTCCCTGCAAACCTGAACACGGACCAATTTCAAGCCATGGTTGGAAGTCTAAAGTCATCACCTTGTCTCACTTTTTCCGAAAGTGACAACTCTTCCTTCCAGCAACCTCATAACGCCTCACTCCACATTGAAGGCTTTGTCAACCAACATAGGATCAAGCGAGTCTTGATTGATAATGGAGCAGGCCTAAACATTTGTACACTACAGTTGGTCACAGCATTGGGATATGCAATAGAATCAGTGGATCCTCGCAAGAAGATCACCATCAAGGCCTATGATGATGCAGAGCGTTCGTCCAAAGGAGCTGTGGTACTACCAATCCGGGTTGGCCCTGTGGTAAAGCACATAATTTGTCAGGTTCTGGACCTTCCTCTGCCATATAATCTATTATTAGGGAGACCTTGGATACATGCCATGCAAGCTGTTCCATCTACCTACCATCAATGTATCAAGTTCCCACATAATGGTGCAGAGATCACAATCCTGGGTGATGCAAATCCCTTTTCATTTTGCCATAATATCAGCCATCAACCAGAGATTACTGTTCCTAATAATAGGGAAGCCATTTCCTCCACATCATATGTAAATCCCGCCTCTCTTGCCAGTTCAAACACCCCTATACCCAAGCAAGAAAAGCTTAAGATGAAAATCGCAGAGGAAGGTCCTGGAGAATACAACTTAAGTCAGCTCTTTTGTGTGGGACAAATGCCCACTTCTCCTAGAACACATGGTAAACCACAGCAGTTGCTCCAGCAACCACTAATCACGCCAGCATGTGCCTTAATGCCTTTCGTCCTTGGAAGGAGTCAAGAGGAAGAAACACAAGATGAGGACCTAGCGGACTGGATCTATAAAGATCCCATCACCACTGACATACCGCGAGTTACACTTCCTACAGAACAGTATGGCAAAGGCCTCCTCATTATGCAAAGAATGGGATATGATGGTCAGAGTGCTTTGGGATACTGCAAACAAGGACGACATGAACCGCTGCTGCCAGAGTTCAAGCCCAAAGGTAATACAGGCCTAGGCTTTGAAAAAGAGATCCTTCCTAAACTCAGATTTAAAGGAAAACCTAGCAAACCATTTTGCCCACCTACTGTAAAGAGGACACCTTTCATAATCAAAGCACCATCAAGCAATATTGTCACTGCCCCATCGAGGCTCACAAACCCACCGCAACCGTCATCAGTGCCAAAAATCCCACCAATCGAACTAGTAATCCCATCCACAGCAGTCATCACATCAATAAAACCATTCATAGCAGCAACTATATTGGAACCCGTAGCAGCATCTATGGCACCAGCCGTTCCAATAGAAGCCACTAAATCAACACTGTTGATACTTCCAGTGACAAAACCTTTAAACCCCATCACAGTTCCTGCAGCACCGATTACTACAAAGATACATAAACCAATCACACCTGCCGTGTTCAACTCCAGCGACATCCCAGTATGGTATAGCAATCGGATGCTGGAAAGTGATTCAGAGACCGACTCACATGAGTGGGAATTCGATTCAGTACAACTTAACACTTCAGATGAGGAAGACACGTCACCACCTCCACCACGCAAAGACATCCTTGTTTACGGAGAAGCACAGGTAAAGACCACTTGGGTACCTGAGCTGGAAACATCTTCCACAGACCCTACGTCTCATCCTACGCCTGATTCTGACAGGGAGAGTACCATCAATGACCTTCACCACACTGTCTTAACCCTCACTGATACTTCTAACGAACTTAACCTAATCGATGAAGTAATGCCCATTATCCACCCTGAACTCATTGAATGGAACCAACCAAATCCCCCATGTCTTGACCTCTTCCAGAACGATGAGGCTATCATTGACTTTTTGGAATTAAGGGATAATCTACCAAGCGGGAATCACAAAGCTGGATTCGCCATTGAACTTAATAGCGCAGCATACTTCGGGGCGGATGCCAAACCCTTCAGCTGCAAAAATATAACAATAAAACATGGATCTTCCAGTGAAAACCACACTGTGGCACTATTTGATCCGACAAAAGTAAAAAGAAAGAGCGTATCCAATGGTGAAAACCTCTCTGAGGCGCCTGAGGATGAAGGGTTTGACATCCTCCCTGCTAGTACACAACAGGAACGATCAACGATCCTCATTGAGGAGACCAAAGAATACAATGTGGGGACTCCTGAAAACCCTCATATCATACATCTGGCATCTCTTCTCACTCCAGAGGAACAGCCTCAATTTATCGAGTTCTTCCAGCAGCGCCAGATCAACTTTGCATGGTCATATGTAGACATGCCTGGGCTTGATCCAGATTTAGTCATGCATCATCTCACAGTAGCAAAAGGAGCCAAACCTGTCAAGCAGAAGCTTCGTAAGATGCATCCTCAGATTGCCATGCTAGTCAAAACCGAACTCAAGAAACTCCTAGATGTTGGTTTCATTAGACCAATTGATTATGCAGAATGGATTTCCAATATTGTGCCAGTTGGCAAACCAAAAGGGGGCATCCACATTTGTACAGACTTCAGAGATCTGAATAAGGCATGTCCTAAGGATGACTTTCCCCTACCAAATATCGACATCATAGTAGATTTGACAGCAGGACATGCCATGCTTTCACTCATGGATGGCTTTTCGGGATACAATCAAATAAAGATCGCACCAGAGGACCAACATAAGACAGCCTTCACATGTCCATGGGGCACATACTGCTGGAATGTAATGCCTTTTGGTCTAAAGAATGCAGGAGCGACCTATCAAAGAGCAATGACCACCATCTTCCATGACATGATGCATACTATGATGGAAGATTATGTGGATGATTTACTAGCAAAATCACTTACTAGAGAAGGACATCTTCACATCTTAGATAAAATCTTTGATAGACTGGAACAATACCATGTTCGACTCAACCCAAAGAAATTTGTCTTCGGAGTGACCTCCGGGAAGCTTCTAGGATACATTGTCTCAAGCAAAGGTATTGAGGTCGATCCAGCAAAGGTTAAGGCAATCATGGACATGCCACCTCCAAGGAATATCAGTAAGCTAAGGACACTACAAGGACGGCTTCAATCCATCCGAAGATTCATTGCACAATTGGCTGATAAGTGTCACCCATTCACACACCTGCTACACAAGAACATACGCTTTCAGTGGGATGCCCGATGCCAGCAAGCATTTCAGGCGCTTAAAGACTATCTCATGAATCCACCATTGTTGATGCCACCAGATCCAAGTAGACCGTTGTTACTTTATATCTCAGCAACAAGTACAGCACTGGGTGTGCTATTGGCACAACATAATGCAGAAGGCAAAGAGTGTGTTGTATACTACATCTCTCGTACACTGGTTGGCTATGAACTCAATTACACACCTATTGAGCGAGCTTGCCTAGCAGTAATCTTGGCAGCCACTAAACTGAGGCACTATCTGTTAACACACAAGGTGCAACTTATCGCAAAGATTGATCCACTCAAGTATTTACTTAGCAAAGCAGCATTGACAGGTCGCTTAGCCAAATGGGTAATGATTCTAAGTGAATTTGACATTGAGTATGTGGACCGTAAAGCTATCAAAGGTCAGGTTATTGCAGATCAGTTGGCCGATGCACCTCTCATAGGTGATCATCCTCTCATTTCCAATTTTCCAGATGAAGAGATATTCATGATCACAACAGCACAACCATGGAAACTATATTTTGATGGTTCATACACTAGGCACGGCTCGGGGGCAGGCATTCTGTTTATCACACCTCAAGGTGATAGCATCCCGAAGTCTTACAGGCTCACATTTCCATGCACAAACAACATAGCAGAGTATGAGGCCTTGATCACAGGACTCAGATTAGCCATACAATGGAAATTAAAAGAACTGCAAGTATATGGCGATTCCCAACTAGTCATTCGACAAGCAACAGATGAGTATCAGACCAAAGATGATAAACTCATGCCATACAAGCAAATGGTGGACAATCTAAAGACATCATTTACTACTATCACTTTTGAGCAGATACCAAGAGATCAGAATCGAGCTGCTGACGCTATGGCTACCATCGCATCTCTACTAGATCTTCCACAGAATTCAACACGCTACGAGTTCTTGGTAGAACATCTTTGGATCCCCGCTTATGATATCCCTGAATCCGAGATGATATGTCACCTTGTCGGTTCCGAATCCCCATGGTACGGTGAGTTCTACACCTATCTTCGCGATCATACCCTTCCTCCCAACCAATCGAATAACCAACGAAAAACCTTCATTCGCCAAACTGCTCGATATACCATTATTGCCGAAACCCTATACCGACGCAGTCTTGATGGTACTCTCCTTCGATGTCTGGAACAAGGTGAGATAACAAAGGCTTTGGAAGAGGTACATGAAGGAATTTGCGGGACTCATTCAAGTGGTCCATCACTCGCCAAGAAACTCTTGCGAGCTGGATATTATTGGCCATCTATGGAAAAGGATTCCTACTACTTTGTCAAAAAATGCAAGAAATGTCAAGTTCATGGCGACCTGATACATGCACCGGCCCAGGAACTGCAACCAATCACAACACCATGGCCTTTTTGTCAACGGGGTCTTGATCTTGTGGGTAAAATCCATCCATCTTCATCCAATGGCCATAAATTCATTATTACCGCCACCGAATATTTCACCAAGTGGATCGAAGCTGTTCCACTTACCCAAGTCACCGGCAAGTAGATCGCCTCATTCATCCTCAATTACATCATCTGCCGGTATGGTGTGCCCATGTCCATTGTCATAGATAACGGTCTTCCTTTCAAAAATCAGGATGTTCGTGAGCTTTGTGAGAAATTTCATATCCAACACCGCTTTTCCACTCCCTATTACCCACAAGGCAATGGTCAGGCCGAAGCATCCAATAAAAATATATTAAGAATCCTCAAAAAGACAGTCAATGATGCCGGTCGTGATTGGCATGTTTAATTGAATCCAGCACTATGGGCATATCGAACTAGCATTCGAACCCCTACAGGTGCAACTCCTTATTCATTGGTCTATGGTGCAGAAGCTATCTTGCCTATTGAGGTCGAGATACCATCATTAAGGGTTTCCTTGCACAATCTCATTGATGATGACGCATACAGAGTCTCACGCCTTCAGGACTTGGAGCTACTTGATGAGAAGCGACAAGCTGCATACAACCATCTCAAAGCCTATCAGCAGCGCATGAGTAGAAGCTACAATCACCGAGTTAGACCTCGTACATTTGAGGTAGGTGATCTTGTTCTTCGAGAAAATCCTCGCAACCAACCAAATAGAGAACATCAAGGCAAGTTTGAATCAAACTGGTTGGGCCCATATGTTGTCACTGCTGTATTTGGGTCCGGGGCATATCAGTTGGCTACATCAGACGGAGAACCGCTCGCAGATCCAATCAATAGCATGCACCTCAAAAGATTTTATACCTAAGGTGTACAGAGCATCAGGCTCCCCTACATATCAGAAAAATACCAAAAACATTCAGAAAATGTCCTGAAGAAAATACAAAAACATTCAAAAAAGTAAAGAAAAATCATGCATCCAAATGGTGAACAACCACTCCGGTGGCACCTTGGGTAAGTACGATGGCGAAAACCTGGCAAACAGGTGCCACTCGTAAAGGCTATGGCTCCATTGTCTTTCAGGCTTGTTGCGATCACATTCATACATACACACATCCATCCATCTAACCATGGCTTGTTATTTTATCTGTAATCCAAGAAAGTACTTCATGCGTCTAGCATCCCGCTTTTTCATAGTCATGTCCAAAACTGGGGGCAATGCCTTTAACCTATTGATGGAAGTGGATTCTACATTGTCTCATATGATTCATTACGCTCTTCATTCAGGCAATCATCAGAAAATATCAAACACATTCAAAAATGACTCTCAAAATACCAAAAACATTCAAAATTGTTTCACAAAATCCAAAAAACATCGGAAAACCCATCAAAAATCACACAAAAACATGGCAACACCTTGTACATATTTATCCGATCAGATACAAAATAAACATTGACAAAATACTCACACAATGACCATTTACCAATCAAACCACACAATCCACATCAACAATCCAAAACTGTCTTTAAAACAAGGATGCATCCTTCCTTATCAAAACAAAGACAAGATGACATTTTCTTTGACAAGAAAATTATGTTAAGCTATCAAATACTTGGTTGATTTATGAGTACAATCATTTGTTTATCTGTATCGGGATCTTTCAGCATTGTTTTGTATCATTTGCGCATTATTTCCGATGAAGTTCTGGGGCATGTACTAATGGTGTCTACGTGGGAAGTTCACTAGGCTACGTGATCTTATGCCAAATGCAATCATAGATCACTACGGCTTGCTGACTACAGCGTATACCTCGACCATATGAGCATGAACCATTACCAAGGATCCTTATTCTTTATTCTTTATGTATATATTGTTTGTTTGCAGGTGCAATGCTCTTCCTTTGGTTCCTCCTACCTCATCCAAACTGGATAAAGGTTTTTTATCTCTTATTACGGTATGCACTTGTCTCAGGATATGATCAGCCTAAGATCAAGGAGGACGTTCCAAGTCATGCATGAAAGGAGATAATCCTTATCTGTTATGCAAGCAATACTCAGGTCAACTTGATCCATTATATCAAGTTGCTTGTATTAACTTGCTATATCAAAATCCATGTAAGAAATACTTTGGTCATCTTGAATCTTTATGTCAAGTTGCTTGTATTTTCTTACAAAATTTTAAAGCTCAATGATGAAAAATAAAGCACTATGGATCGTCATCTCATCTCATTTGTATATATTGCATTTCGTTGCATTCCACCCATCCATACATTCATAATAGATACATATCATGCATACATAGTCATAATAATGCATACTCTATTTTCCTCTTCTTCCATAGGAATGAGTCATAGGTCCTCCATTTCTTCTAACATCGAACCCCCCCAACCCTCCCCATCTCAATAATCAACATCACATATCCTTCATCGTGTCCCAATCAACCTAATCAAGCCACGTTCATCACCATCCATCTCTAAATAGGAAGGATTGTGTTTCCTATCCTAAGTCATCCAATAAGCCAAGCAAGTTACTCTCTCTGCACAGGTACATCGACTCCCACACACCTAGACTATCAACAGATACTCTGATCACGTATCTTCGGATCTCAACAAGTAATCGATTATGGTAATCCTAGACTACATCAGGCATTTATCATAATGACCTAGTCTCAACAGGGCTGCCATGATTCCCCACAACCATCCATCACACGCACATACTATCAATTGATCAACCAATCAAACACAATCCAACAGACAATTACATCAATTGTCTACGTCTCAACGAGTATTTTGCTTCATATACCTTGACTTCATCGGGCAATTACATCAATTGTCTAAGTCACATCAGGTCACTTTGATTCACTTACTCAGACTTTATCATGTCCAAGCGACCAACTGACATCAACTGTCACTCTTTGACTTGACCGGGGCAATTAAACCGATTGCACCAGATTGTCCAAACAATTTTGATCAATTGTATAGCATCAATCCAAACCCCACACTACATCTGCTATGTATCTCTTGCATGACCTCAGGGTACTCATTGGCTTGTTGTTTCTTCATATTCACTCCATTTTCTCCCATTCTTTCATCATTAGTTCTAATTTCTTCTATTCTACCTCCCCTCCACTTTGCATTCTTTTTCGAGAGATCGCCCGATTTTTCAAAACAAAATTTGGCCCATCTCTCGAGGGGGCATATCACCCATTAAATTTACATTTTATGGGGCATTTCTTCACACCTATTTTTCTTTCTTTGAAACGACGCGATAAACCGCACCGTCTCAAAGAGGGGCAAATGTAGTCACATAAATCTGTCCACTTAATTAAATGAATACTTAGTATTTATTTGATTATTTAACCATCAATTAATAATTAATTAAATTAATATTTAATTAATTCATCTTAACGCTCTTCTCCTATTAATTAAATAAATTATTCAATTTATTTGATTTAATTCACTTAACCAAATTCATACCATTAATTAAATAAATAAATCATATTTGTTTAATTAAATCTTCTCTCACATTTAAATAAATTAATATTTATTTAAATCCCCCAAAATCCCACCTCTCACATTTAAATAAATAAATCATTTATTTAAATCACCTTTATCCTCCACCCACTTGTATTTTCCTACAAAAGCAAGTTGCACAATTATTTTAAATAAATAATTTATTTAAATCACCTTTATCCTCCACCCACTTGTATTTTCCTACAAAAGCAAGTTGCACAATTATTTTAAATAAATAAATCATTTATTTAAATCACCTTTATCCTCCACCCACTTGTATTTTCCTACAAAAGCAAGTTGCACAATTATTTTAAATAAATAATTTATTTAAATCACCTTTATCCTCCACCCACTTGTATTTTCCTACAAAAGCAAGTTGCACAACTATTTTAAATAAATTATTTATTTAAAATCCTATTTATCCTCACCCACTTGAAACCTTTAATGGTTTCCCTTAAAGTATTCAAACTTGATGGCTTTAAAGTCTTCAAACTTGATGGCTTCCTTCTATAATCTTCTTAAGACTTTAATGGTTTTCCTTAAAGTCTTCAAGCCTTTAATGGTTTCCCTCAAAGTCTTCAAGCATTTTAAATGCTTTATCTTCTTTTTCTCATTTAAATAAATTAATATTTATTTGAATATTTATCCAAATGCAAATTACACCATTTAATTGAAATAAATGATTTTATTTTAATTGAAAATACCAAAATTTCTCCCACTTGCATTTTCCTACAAAATCCACTTGTATGCCTAAACCCCTTCTAGATTCTTCTAAACCCTTCCTAATTAGCCTAATCCATCCCCTAAATATTGTCACATTCCTAAGCAAATTGGAGTCACTTCTCAAAGACTCCAAAGTCTTTGAAAAGCAATTAATGCTTTGTGTGTTCAACAAATTAACCCTCAAAGTCTTGGATAACCTTTGAAAGCTTCCAACCTTCAACCACTAAATGGCTCAAAGTCTTTGATAACCATTGAAGGCTTTCAACCTTCAACCACTTAATCCCCAAAGTCTCCAATAACCATTAATGGTTAATTCAACCCTCCCACATGGTTAAAACATTTGTTTTGACTCAACCTCTACCCAACCCAAAGGTCTCATCAGGCCATTAATGCTTTGACCATGATTATCTCTTAATCATTTGCACAAAGGTTTATCCTTGGATTAACTCTTAATCCAATGGGTAATCTTAATTTAGACTTGACCCTTACCTTCTAGATAACCATGAGGTCTTCTCAGGCCTTTAATGCCTCCAACCTCTTCTCTCAACCCAATCCTATGTTGAAACTTGTCACCATTTTATTGGTGCCAATTGTGCACATGGATCCCCAACTTTCAATCCTAACCCTTGTTAAGATTGCTCAATCTTAACCCTTCATTTCCCCATTTCTTCTATAAATAGAACCCTTCTCCTCAAGCAAAAGAGGGAAGCATTTTAGAGTATTGTTGTTATACTGGCATTAGCATAGAGCTTTTTCATAGCATCACTATCTACTCTTGCATAGTATTTGCTTATCATATTCAACTATCTTGAATCTCCATATGGCATCCATGGCTAGTGCTAAAAGCTGAGAGCTACACTCATTTGGGACTTGGAGAGGAGAGGAACAAGGGAGGAGCAACTATGAGCATCTTGATTAGCTATTTCATTCTATGTTTATATGCTTTCTATTTCATGCTTAATATCTCTCTTGATATGGCTGTTTAGGATAATCTTTTGTTGCTAACACTAACGTTTGTTTCTTGTGCTCTTGTGTGTGTTGCCATCAAACAGATTTTCTAATCCTTTTTGCAGAGCATCAGAACCAAATATGGGATATGTAAGATCAGGATGGAGACACATCTGAATTGCATTGGTAAAGACATATAGGAAGTTACAAAGAATGGTTATACTGCTGCTGTAGCTGGTCAGACTGCTCCAACTACGTTAGCTAAAGATGAAGAGAATGATTGCAAAGCAAGAGAATTACTTTTGAGCACATTATCAGATCAACAAATCATGGGATTATCAGATAGGTCTACTGCTAAAGCTATTTGGGATCATTTGGAAACACTAAATGAAGGAGATTCCACAGTCAAGATTGCAAAACTTGAAAGCTTTCGAGTCAGGTATGAACATCGAAAAATGGAAGAAGATGAAAGGATTTCTGCTTTTATGGAAAGAGTAAATGAAATTATTTTGGGTATTAAATGTTGTGGAGGAACCTTGAGTGAGGATGAAATTGTTTCAAAAATATTAAGAGGATTGCCACCAGCATATAAAATGAAGGTTACTGCTATAAATGAGTTGAGAACAATGCCTAATACATCAGTAACTAGGGATACATTGATTGGAAAATTTTCAGCCTTTGAAATTGAGGAATTTGGTCATGTTGGTACTATAAAGATAGATTTGGCCTTTAAAGAATCAACATCATTTGCTCCATCATTTGACAAATCAGACTGGAAAGCCTTTTATGCAAGAGAACTTGAAGAAACTAGGAAGGAGAATGAAGAGTTTGAAGAACTTGAAGCACTATTTGCAAGGAAAATGCCAAAAGGTCCAGTTGGAAGTAAGTATGAAGGTAAAGGACCCTTTAAATGTTTCAACTACAATAAGATTGATCATATGGCTTCAAGATGCCCTGATAGACATGCTAGACTAAGAGAAGAAGCAGGAAGAACATACAAACCTAATCCTGAATATTAGAGATACATATTTAAGAAGAGCAAAGACAAATATTGTTACATTGCTGATGAAGGTGTGACTGATGATTCTGATGAGGATCCAATAGACAATGGATGGGTTTTTGTTGCTATAACAGAGGATCAACTGACACCGACTACTCAACCGGTAGAACAAGCCCTAGCAGCTAAAGTTGAAGTAAAGGATGAATGGATCATTGACTCAGGATGCTCACATCATATGACAGGAGACAAAGGTAAATTTTTGAACTTTCAAGAATACAATGGAGGTTTAGTAAGATTTGGAGATGACAAAGCCTGTTCAATCAAAGGTAAGGGTTCAATATATCTTGATTGTAAGAATAACACTGACAATGTCCACTATGTTGAAGGATTAAAGCATAATATTTTAAGTGTTGGTCAATTGGTTGAGAAAGGATTTTAGTTATAATTTAAAAATGGAAAATGCAAAATCATGAATAGAACTGGTTTGGAAATTGCAACCGGTAATAAGACTAGAGGTAATATCTTTCAATTGACTAACAGTGAAAAGGCATGCTTGATTGCACATATAGATGAAAGTTGGTTATGGCATAAAAGACTATGTCATATAAACTTTGATTGCATGGTAAAAATCAGTACTTCTAAGGCAGTTAGAGATCTACCTAAAATTGTGAAACCTTAGAATACAATTTGTAAGGAATGTCAATTTGGAAAACAAGTTAGAGCTAGTTTCAAAAGTATTCCACAAAAATCCAATAATGCTCTTGATTTAATTCACACTGATTTATGTGGTTTAGCTAGAACTAAAAGCTTACAAGGTGATAGATATTTCATGCTAATTATTGATGATTATTCTAGAATGTGTTGGGTTACTTTTCTCAGGGAAAAATCAGAAGCGTTTGGAAAGTTCAAATTATTCAAAGCAATGGTTAAGAATGAAACCGGTAAGAAAATCAAATGTTTAAGATCATATCAAGGAGGAGAATTCACATCTAAGGACTTTAATACATTCTGTGAAGTGGATGGAATCAGAAGACAGTTATCAACACCTCAGACACCACAGTAGAATGGAGTTGTTGAAAGGAAAAACAAAACTATCTTGGATGACACAAGAAGTATGTTATCGGAAGCAAATCTACCACATGTATATTGGAGAGAGGTAGTTAGCACTGCTGTCTATACATTCAACAAAGTTCACATCAAAGGTGAAACCGGTAAGACTCCTCATGAATTATGGTTTGGTAATATTCCTACTCTTAAGTATTTCAGAATTTTTGGAAGTAAATGTTATATTAGAAGAGATGAGTATATTGGCAAATTTGATCCTAGAAGTGATGAAGGAATATTTCTTGGTTATTCATCTAAGAGCAAGGCATATAGATGTTTTAATAAGAGATTGCAGAAAATTATTGAGAGTACAAATGTAAAGATTGATGAACAATTTAGAGGAACTTCAAGATATATAGACTTTGAACCGGTAACAGAAATTGTGACAAATGAACCTACACTAAATCCACTGGTATAGAATGAAGATCTAGTTACCCCGGTATCATCAGAGGATTCCACAATAATTGAAGAACAACAACAAACTAAGACACCCCAGTATGTAAGATTGAATCATTCTGAAGATCAGATAATTGGAAACAAATTTAAAGGAGTTATGACAAGAGGAAGATTGGCAAATGAAGAGGTATGTCTTATTTCTCAAATTGAACCATCATCTATCAATGAGGCATGTGTAGATAAATTTTGGATTAAAGCTATGGAAGAAGAATTAGGACAAATTGAGAAAAATAATACTTGGACATTAGTTCCCCAGCCTAAAGATAAAAATGTAATTGGAACCAAATGGGTATTTAGAAACAAACTTAATGAAGATGATAAGGTTGTCAGAAATAAAGCAAGACTAGTGTGTAAGGGATATTCTCAGAAAGAAGGAGTTGATTACAATGAAACCTTTGCACCGGTAGCCAGAATTGAGGCAGTCAGATTATTCTTCGCCTTTGCAGCCCACAAGGACTACAAAGTTTATCAAATGGATATTAAATGTACATTTTTGAATGAAGATCTTGAAGAGGAAGTATATATTGAACAACCTGATGGATTTTCTTTGAAAAATGATAATGATATGGTTTGCAGGTTAAGAAAAGCTCTGTATGGATTAAAACAAGCCCCAAGAGCTTGGTATGCAAGGTTGGATAAGTATCTTTTAAAGATTGGTTTTACTAAAGGAAATGCAGATAGCAATTTATATTACAAAATAACTAATGATGGCATCTTGATTATTGAAGTATTTGTTGATGATATAATCTTTGGAGGAGAAGATGGATTATGTAAAGAATTTTCTATTAAAATGAAACAAGAATTTGAAATGTCTATGATTGAAGAAATAAAATTCTTTTTAGGATTGTAGATTTCACAGACTGATAAAGGTATATTTTTGAGTCAATCCAAGTACTTGAAAGAATTACTAAAGAAATTTGGGATGGAGAACTCTAAACCGATAAGCACACCCATGACTACAGATGACAAATTATCTCAAAGGGATGAATCTACACTTGTTAATCCAACTAGATACAAATCTATGATAGGAGGTTTACTGTATTTAACACAAACTAGGCCTGATATTATGAATGCAATATTTATTGTTTCTAGATTTCAAAGTAATCCTAGGGAAAATCATGAATCAACAGTTAAAAGGATTTTTCGGTACTTACAAGGCACCACAAATCTTGGATTATGGTATCCTAGAGATGAAAACTTTGACCTATGTGCATACACAGATGCAAATTGGGCAGGAGATGTGGATGATAGAGAAAGCACCACTGGAGGAGCATTCTTTCTTGGAAAAAGATTAGTTTCTTGGTTGAGTAAGAAATAGAGTTGTACATCTTTATCAACAACAAAATCAAAATATGTTGCAACAACAACTAACTGTACATAGGTACTATGGCTTAAGCAAATGTTGAAAGACATAAAGGTAAAATTCAAGGAACCCATTACTATATATTGTGATAACACTGCAACAATTGATGTTAGGGTTTCAAGCAGATCCGAAGCAAATATGAACTAACAATTATATGCAGATTTAAATAGAAAAGATAAAGAAATAAAACAGGACACAAATAACACAGAGATTTAACGTGGTTCACCCAGAATGGGTTACGTCCACCATACATAGCCATCCAATATTTCTTATTATCAAGCAAAAATAGTACATCAACCTTACAATGCCTTAAGCATCCCAACCACTTATAACATGCATTTTTAGGGCAAAAACAAAGTCGACCTTTTTAGAGTTTTATTACAATGTCGGTTTTCATCAAAAAAATACCCCCAAAAAAATTTCTCGGGGGTTGCCGCCCCCGAACCCTTGCTCGATGCCCGACCCAGCCCCAGACCTCGGCGAGGATACTTGTTGAGTGTATATTACTTTGCTGATCAGTCGCCACATTTCAACAATCTCCCACTTGGAGACTGATACTACACGACACCACTGTACATACAACATCTGCTGGATAAAACACTAGGACTCGACTGGTATAAATTCCACAATTATCAATCAAGAAGATCAATAGAAACTGATGAAGAAATCAACTTCTCCTATGGAACTACCTTTGTGAACATATCGACAGGATTCTCACTTGTGTGAATCTTCTCAAGCCGTAATTGACCCTCCTCTAAAACAGTCCGGATGAAGTGGTACTTGAGTTGAATGTGCTTTGTCCTTGAATGAAAAGCAGAGTTCTTCACAAGATGAATGACACTCTGGCTATCAGTATACAATGGGCTATCCTCTTGTGTCTGACCCGATTCCTCCAAAAAATATTGCAACCAAATCATCTCCTTGCTGGCTTCTGTAGCAGCAACATACTCAGCTTCAGTGGTTGAAAGTGCAACAACCTTTTGCAGCCTAGAAATCCAACTAACTGCAGTTCCCCCTATAGTAAAAACATACCCTGTAGTACTCCTCCATGAATCAATATCACCTGCCAGATCAGAGTCAACAAATCCACTCAGAGCAGCATTAGATCCTTTGAAACATAATGCCTTCGTAGTAGTTCCTTTCAAATACCAAAGAATCCAACTTCTCACAACTCCCACTGCATGTGCAATATCTGGCCTTGTGCATACCATTACATACATCAGACTGCCAACAACTGATGAATACGGTATGTTAGACATTTTATTAACCTCTTCCTGTGCCTTTGGGCACATCTCCTTAGTCAATTTGAAATGACTAGCCAAAGGTGTACTAACTGCTTTTGCATCTTGCATATTAAATATTTTCAACACCTTCTTTATATACTCACTTTGGGACAAATTCAAGGTTCTATTTTTCCTATCTCATGTAATCCTCATATCGAGAATTTGCTTAGCTACACCCAAATCCTTCATAGAAAATGACCTAGCTAATTTCTGTTTAAGATCATTTATATGTTGCATGTTAGACCCAGCAACAAGCATGTCATCAACATAAAGCAATAGGATAATATAACTGCCATTATCAAATCTCTTAAAATATACACAATGATCAGAATGACATCTATGATAACCATGTTCAGCCATGAAACTATCAAATTTTAAATACCATTGTCGGGGTGCTTGCTTTAGGCCATACAGACTTTTCTTCAACCTACACACCAAGTTCTCCTTACCTTTGACCTCATATCCCTATGGTTGCAACATGTAAATTTCCTCCAAATCTCCATGGAGAAAAGCTGTTTTGACATCTAATTGTTCAAGATGTAAATCATCTGCAGCCACAAAACTAAGTACAGTTCTAATTGAAGTCATTTTTACAACTCAAGAAAATATTTCATCATAATCTATACCCTTTTTCTGCGCAAAACCTTTTACCACAAGTCTGGCCTTATATCTTTTCTGACCTCCTTCCTCCTCCTTTAGTCGATAAACCCATTTGTTAGGCAAGGCTCTTTTTTTTGCAGGTAAAGGGACTAAGTCCCAAGTCTTTTTTTTCATCAAGGAGTCCATCTCCTCTTTCATGCCTAGCTCCCACTGTTGTTTGGCATCTACCTGCATTGCTTCTTCATATTCTTCTGGTTCACTAGAATCCGTTAATAAAATAGAATAAAAAGAAGGAGAAAATCTTTCAGGGGGTCTACTTGTCCTCATAGAATGTCTAACACTTACAGGAGTTTGTGGGACAATCTGTTGTTTTTGAGTATCAGGTACCTGTGGTATTTCATTTTCAAGAATCTCATCCAACACCATATATTCTTGTTTGTCCTATTCATGCTCCTTTTCTTGCATTTGTTCTTTATACATAACCTTCTCATTGAATATAACGTCTCTACTTCTAATTATTTTCTTGTTTTCAAAATTCCATAACCGATAGCCATATTCATCTATCCCATATCCAATGAAGGTACATTTATGAGATTTAGCATCAAGCTTGGTTCTATTTTCTTTATCAACATGGACAAAAGCTTCGCAACCAAAAGTTTTTAAAAAAGAATAATTTACCTTTTTACGAGTCCATGCCTCCTCTGGAATACCACCATCCAAAGGGGTTAAAGGTCCTCTATTTATCAAATAGAAAACAGTATGTACAACATCTGCCCAAAAATGTAAGGGCAATGCAGCATGCAATCTCATGCTCCTCGCAAATTCCATGATAGTCCTATTCATTCTCTCTAACACACCATTTTCCTATGGAGTTCCTGGAACTGTCTTCTGCTTTCGAATCCCATTTAAGGAGCAATAATCTTCAAATGCTTTGCTGCAATACTCACCTGCATTATCTGATTTGAGACACTTCAACTTTTTTCCTGTCTCATTCTCAACCAGAGCTTTCCATTTCTTAAAAGTTTCAAAAACATTTGATTTTTGTTTTAGGAAATATACCCATGTTTTTCTAGTTGAGTCATCAATAAAAATAACATAATAACAAGAGCCACCAAAAGATGATACCTAAGCTGGTCCCCATACATCTGAATGCACAAGCTCTAACTTCTCACTCTTCTTCTCTTTCCCAACGTTGAGAAATCTGACTCTTTTTCTGTTTACCATAAACACAGTTTTCACAGAACTCTAAATCAATCTTCTTTAGCCCTGGCAATTGATTTTTGGAGTGAAGGGTTTTCATCTCTTTCTCACTTATGTACCCAATCCTATGGTGCCACATTATCGAATCTGTTCTTGCAACATTTATTGTTGTTGTCCCTCCAGTAACTTTATCTGTAGCAGCTAGGGTATAGTAAGTGTTACCTGTACATAGATATAATGTGCCTACCTTCGCACCTTTAGCTATTACTAATGATCCTTTAGCGACCTTCCACATACTGTCTGAGAGGGTAACTATGCAACCTTCACTACCTAGTTGCCCTGCAGAAATTAAATTTCTTCTTAAATTAGGAACATGTCTTACCTCCTGCAGAAACTAGTCATTTCCATTCTGCAACTTGATCTTTATCTTTCCTTTTCCAACAATTTGACAAGGCTCATCATCACCCAAATATACCTGTCCAAAATCACCTTGAACATAATCTAGAAAATATTTTCTATGGGGTGTAGCATGAAATGAAGCCCCAAAATCTATTACCTAGGAATTATTAACATTATCCAAACATAAGATTAAAGCATCTTGTAAAGTATTACTTGCAATATTATCTTCCTTACTATCATTTTCATTTTTTTCTCCTTCTTTATTTTTCCGAGACCAACAGTCTTTCTTTAGATGACCAGGCTTTCCGCAGTACCAGCAATCTTTCTTTCCTCTAGATTGAGAGCGTCCTTTCTTTGACTTCCCTCATGACTTCTCATTCTCAGGGCCTTTTCCTCTTTCCTTTGATCTTCCTCTGTTCTCCACATTCAAAACACTACCTGATGATGTTGGAGTCTGACCTGTGCTTTTCCTTCGCATTTCCTTGCTTAAGATAACACCAACAATATCATCAAATACCAAAGTATTTTTACTAGAGACAGAGTTACTTATAGCCATAACCAAGCAATTCCAGCTTTCTGGCAAATAACGTAAAATCAAGAGAGCCCTAACCTCTTCTAAAAAAGTAATTTTTACCGAAGATAATTGACTGGTAATTGTATTAAATTCATTTAAGTGCTCCACTACAGATCCTCCCTCACTCATTTTCAAATTAAACAAATGCTTCATAAGAAATACCTTATTCGAAGCCGAGGGTTTCTCATACAACTTAGCCAATGTCGCCATCAAATCTACAGTCATTTTTGCTTCTGTTATATTGAATTCTACAGACAGTGCAAGGCACAATCGAATGTATCCCAATGCCTTTCTATCTAAAATGTCCCACTCTTCATCTGACATTGTGGTCGGTTTCTTTGCCTTTCCTCCCAATGGCCACCACAAATCCTTTGGATACAGGTAATCCTCCATCTGCATTTTCCATAACTGATAATTCTGGCCATTAAACTTTTCAACCTTGAATTTGGAATCCTCCATTGCTCTCACTCAAATTTGAAATTCCTGCCAATTTATAGAAAACCTCGCTTTGATACCAATTGTTAGGGTTTCAAGTAGATCCGAAGTTAATATGAACCAACAATTATATGCAGATTTAAATACAAAAGATAAAGAAATAAAACAGGGCACAGATAACATAGAGATTTAACGTGGTTCACCCAGAGTGGGTTATGTCCACCATACACAGCCGTCCAATCTTTCTTATTATCCAGCAAAACTAGTACATCAACCTTACAAAGCCTTAAGCATCTCAGCCACTTATAACATGCATTTTTAGGGCAAAAATAAAGTCGGCCTTTTTAGAGTTTTATTACAATGTCGGTTTTCATCAAAAAAATACCCCAAAATTTTTTTCTTAGGGGCTTCCACCCTCGAACCCCTGCCCGAGGCCCAGCCTGGCCCCAGACCCTGGTGAGGATACGTGCTGAGTGTAATGTACTTTGCTGATCAATTGCCACATTTCAATAATTGATATATCTAAGAATCCGGTATTACATTCTAAAAGAAAACATGTTTCTATCAAACTGAATTTTCTAAGGGAAAAAGTTGAAGAAAAAGAGATAAAAATGGTTTATGTGAATACTAAAGAACAACTTGCAGATATTTTCACAAAACCTTTGCCTAAGGAAACCTTTAAATATCTCAGAAATTAGCTTGGAGTCATACCACCACCGGTAGAGACTTAGATAGTTGATGATTTTCATCAACCAGCAGAATAGAAAGACAAATCTTTTACTCTGGTCTTTGATGAGGAAGCTACTTGTGAGGGGGAGTAGTTGGTATTTTGTATGAACTTGATTTTTGTAACTTTGGCATTTGATGTCAAAGGGGGAGAGATATCTATGGAAAAACACATTATCTTTTGAGGAGAGATTGGTATTGAAAATAAATCTTTGGATAAACACATGTTGCTCCCAAGGGGAGAGATTGTTGTTTAGGAGATTGTTGGTTTTTGGTATTTGGCATTTCTGTTTTGGCACTTTGATGGTTTTTCCATCTTGTGTTGCCATCAATGCCAAAGGGGGAGATTGTTGGTATTTTGGTATGGTTTTGTCATTGATGTCAACACCTACTAAAAACTAGTACTTTGGAGATCCAGCAACATTCTGTCATGCCCAACTTTAGGGCACGAACGGAATTTTTTTTTTTTTAAATACTTAACTAATTATCGTCTAACTAAATTAAAATAGTGCAACTTAGTGCGATTAACTTAAATAAATAATGCATTCTAGATTAGGTCTCAACTATATTTGTGACAATCGGGTAATTAAATTCAGCTTAGGTAGCAAAAATGACTAAGTTATCAATGAACTAAAATTTCACCCTAACCGGAAAATCCACTAAGCTTCCTTAACAGATAATTACAATTCAAAAGAAAGACGGTTTAATCTCGATTATGAACATTTAAAACCTATCTTTTATTATTATTATTTTTTTTAATCTTATTCCACTAGATATCCTAATTTAATTAACCTCGCAATTTAAAACATTTTATCTAATTGAAACCTCCATCTTTATAATGCTTCTCACTTAAAATTTAAATGGACTCTGGATGACATTACCAACTACAAATTCGAGTTATCTAACGTCTACAACAAATTTTGAAATTACTCATATATATATATATATATATATATATATTTACGCAAGTGTCTTTTCTATATCTTCTAAAATATTCCTAAAGATACCCTTAGCGAATTGTTTGTTTAGCCATCCCCAGCAATTATAAAACTTCTTATAAATGTTTACACACAGAATAATAAAAATACATATATATATATATATATATATATATATATATATATATATATACACACATATATATATATATATATTTATACATATACTTATATAATTTTTCTTTATTTTACCATTTATTTAGATGCTACTTCAAATGGGTGAAGAACTATAATCCCCTTTTTTTTAAAATAATACATTTTCCCATTTCTTTCCCCACCACACACATACCCACTCATATTTTAAACTTAATTGGGTGTTGCCCTAACCCGAGCTAGGGTTAGGGCGAAATATGATAACACCCCCTTTTATTTTTTTATTTTTTTTGTCTTTCGCTGTGTGTATCGCGTGCAGGGTGAGAGGAGGGGAGACGGCGGCCGAGCAAGCTGCGCGCAGGGCGGCCGAGCCCAACCTCCCCCCACGCCCATCGTTTTTTTATTATTTGCATTTGTTATTTTTATCATGTTGCATTGCCCAACCCGGGCGGAGCGGAGCGCATCGCGTGCGGAGGAGGGTCTGAACGCGGCTGTGGAGCGTTTTCCCCACAGCGCAGCACAAGGGTTTCAAAGGACTGCGGAGTGGGTAGGGAGAGAGAACCGACAGCGGCCACCGCAGCCGCGGCACCGTCGGCTGCGGACGGCGCCGCCGCGGTCTGCGGTCCCCGCAGGCTGCGGCGTCGCCGCCCGCAGTCTGCGGTTGCCGCAGGCTGCGGCCGCCGCCGCCGCTGGGTGCTGCGGCCCACACCAAGCACATTCTCTACGCCTTGTAACATTTGCTATGTTGTTAAAAATAAAGACGTATTTCGTGGCGTAGCTTGTATAATGTTTTTTGTTTTGTTTTTTGTTTAATATAAATATAAACATATATATATATATATATTTATATATATATATATGTATATATATATATATTTATATATACACTGGATAAAATGGATACAAAGTATAATATCTAAATTTCTGGCAGGTTCTTTGTTAATTTATTTTATATATATATATATATATGTTGTTTTTAAAAGATCTGTTTACCAGCCCTCTCTTTTTTTTTTTCTGTGCATTATTTTAGTCAGACTGTAAAAATTAATTTTTTTGTATAATGCAGTAATTTCCAGCAAATGTATACATGTTATTTTTGAACAGAATCTTCGAATATCATTTAAGAGCTAAACACATTTGTAATTATTTCTTTTGTTTCCATTTACTTATTTGTTTATACCCCCCCCTTTTTATAATTCCTATATAGGTTTCCCTATTGTGATTAATCCTAATGTGTAAACAACAAAATACATTTCATGGGGATTTCTAGATCTGTCTTCTATTTTGAAACAAAATGATAACATTAAAGGCTAAAAGTCCTATATTTTTTCTCTTTGCAAAGGATAAACTTGTTTAATAAAATTCCTTTTCTGCAATAACCAGAAAATAAAAGACTGTTTTATTAAATTTACAACAACATGGTTTCATTTATTTGTAGAATACATAAAAATATAATGCATCTACTTTTCCACCCTAGTTAAACACAAAATTTTCATACAATCTAATACACTAATGCTTTCATTTGCAACTAACTAAAATAGTGAAAACATCATGTATTTCTTTAACAGATTTAAATACAATGAGCATGGTTACAAAGAAGTTCTGAAGTTTAAAACACCTACATTTCCCCCTTTTCAAGATAACAGAAATACATTGCTACATTATTTTTGAAAACAAACACACAATGCCTTTCTCTTTCTTTTACAAGCTATCATGGAATACATTAACCTCCTTCCTTAATAATAACACCTTCTAGCTCTTTCTTTTCATTTGCAACTCTCAAGAGAATACATTGCCCATATTAACTAATTTCTGCAACATAAAACAGCAACATGGTCTTTCAATCTTTCTCTTTCCCATTCCCATGCAACCTGCAAAACAACACATTTTGACCATGGGAAGCTCACCTCCCAGCCTAGGCTTACTAGAAGCCACCCCCGAGCTTGGAGAACCAAGCACTAGACGGGTTACAAACATGCAAAACCACTACAAAACGTAGGAACACATTTACAATCAAATTTCCCCTTCCCAAGCTTCACATTTACCACTTTCATGGTGACTCTTCCATGGGTGGAAGTGGAACATGTACCAATGGGGAGAATGCATGCCAAACAACAATACTACACTAGCCACCTCATGGCAACACAAATGCAACCCAAACATTTCACAAACCTTATGCCCCCCAAAAAGGCTCAAGGCCATATATGCTCCCCTTATGACCCCCAAATGCATACACATGGCTATGCATCAAGGGTCACCAAGGACTCCTTGAGAACACTCTCCATAAGGAGAGCCTCTCACCCATGGCTGTCAAACTCCTTCCACCCCAAGATCTTCCTACCCTCCCAAGGATAGGAGATCTTGGACACTCCCAAAAAAAAACAACAAGAGAACACAACAAACACATAGAAAGGAAAACTATACATCTTACTTCAACACAAAAACTTCTTAAAACACAATCTTTCAAGCAACTCCTATCTTGTTACAAAACAACATAAACTATCATTTCAACATGATAAAAGAAAGAAGAGAGTAACCAACCTAATTCTGCCAAAAGGTTTGCTAACTTTAGTTGAAGATGAGCTGCCCAATTTCCACTATCTTTTCTCCCAAAATTCCACTAAAATGCCAACTCCTATTAACTTTTTCAAAACAAGCAAAATCTCCCAAGAAAGGAGAGTGGGTGATTACTCACTAAGTTTGCAAAATCTTGCCTAAGAAGGCCTCTCACACACTTCCCAACCCCTTGGGTGAGGTGTGAGTTCCCATTGGTTGCCCTTCCCAAACTCTTACACACTACCAAAATTGGAAAGGGAAAAGGTGGAAGAAGATGGGGAAGAGAGTTTGACTCCTAAAGGGAAGGTTCTCTATCCTAGGGAGAACTTTCTAAGTCCAATTTTCGTGCATCTTGGAATTATCACTTTTTGAAGTGACTTCATAGTCACATGGGAGAAGCCACATGTTGCAAAACACCCCTAACCCATAGGTATACCCTTAGGACCTTTGGAAAAGCCTAAAAACTTACCCTAGGAGTCCATTAAACCCTTTGGAAACTCCCCTGAAGTTTACCTACGGGTCAAGCATGAGTTGACCACTCCCATGACTCCCTACCCAAGACAAATTTGGGACCACACTCATGTTTTTGAATGGCTTTGGTAGAAACAAAACTCCCTCCAAGAGACAAGTCAACTCAATGACACTTAATCAGCACATGTGTCAAGTGACACAACAAAAATAAAATATAAAAATCACACATGGAAAATTGGTCTCTTGAAGGATTACACAATTACATATAAATTAAATTTTACATTCAAGCATTATACACATCACAAATAAAATACATTACAAGGGGAGGGGTGTTGTCTCTCCAAATAGACAACTCCCGGCTTAACAAACGCACATTGGTCTAGGCTTGATTCTCCATAAATTCCATGGTCACATGGATAATTTCCTGTGCATCTCAATTAACACATTAGTAACTCCAAATAATCACAATTATTCATAATCAAATGCATGGATTCCATTGCAATTCAAACACTCATACATTAGGCAACAATGATTCAATATCTCATTTGTTTTCACATCCAATTTCACATAAGAAAACAACATAATTTCCCAAAAATGAACCATTCATAATTATGCATCATTTTTCTTTCATCAAAATAAAATCCTGCAAATGACATTCACCATCATAATGTAATTCTATTCTAGTAACATATCTAAGGTTCCATAATCATCATGCAAGAAATAAAACATCAACAAATGTCAGTGCGGTCCAAATCATGGTATCATATGTGTTCTAAGTCCATAATGCATAAAATAAAGCATCCATAATAGTCTCAATATGCAAATAACTGAAAATGTCAAACTGAATCGGGGTAGGGCCTCACACATTCACCGGATGGCAAGTAACTATTGCACAGTTACTGGTATATGGTTCATCGGTAGGATATAATGTTCACTAACACTTGGAATGATATGGAAGACACTTGGTAATGTCAAAGACATCATGTGGACACTTTGTTTTGAAGAATTAATCATTGGTATATTCATATTTACATATTTGCTTTTACCGACAAATAGGTCCAGGGTTATCTAGGGTTACACTGACAGGTTTATCTTTTCTAGATCAGCATGGCACACTATGGAGATGATTTATTATTGATGTAAATGCATTAAGCTGACATGTTTAATCGGTTATTGCATCGGATATTATATTGTTTATAAAATATTTTTATTGTAATATCTTGTAGAGCTGACCTACTAAAATTGGTCTTAGGTTATGGTATAAATGTAAGATCTTATTTGTAAGACCAAGTGTGGAATGCGAAAAAGAATTGTGTGAAGGTATATGCAAGATTAAGCAGAGGTATACATGAAGACATCATTTGAAGGTGAAGTTAGGTTTTTGTAGAAGCATATCAGCATTACACCGGTACTGAATCCAACATATGGAGATGCTATTTTGTGCAATACATTCTTATTGGATTTAACCATCCAACTGTAGTCAGTGTGATTCCCATTTGGTGATTGAGCAGTGAGCTCTAGGCTGTTGGCCTTTCTGCATGTGCAGACCCCATTTATGTACACTTACTATCTATAGTAGTATCATCTGATTGTGGGTAAGGTTTCCCACCGTGGTTTTTCCCCTTACAAGGTTTCCACGTACAAAATATTGGTGTTATGTATTGTGGATGACTCTATGTTTATGTTTCATACATTAATCTTCACTGGTATAGCAATTTACTGTTAACACTGTCTACCGACACACTTAACTGGTTTACCGGTATTAAGCATTAAGCTGGTTAATTGGTTTTTGGTTTGAATTTATTAGACAATGGATTCACCCCCCCTCTTAGTTGTGTCCGGGACCTAACAAACTCGGGGGTTGAAGAACAAACTCGGTCCCAAATTGGACAACTTATTAACACACCGAAATGAGCTAACCAAAGATTCTATTCAAGGCAACAGATCACAAGAGAAACAAATATATTATCTGATCGGGATGATCTGACCAACAGAGACCATAATTTTTGACATTACTAAATTTTTGCAAGGTCTTAACTTGGTTTTAGCGGACATTTTTCATATTGTACATAACCAGTTACAGGCCTCTAGGCAAATTTTGAATTCTTTGATTCTTTTGACATCCTTTGTCATTGATGTCAAAGGGGGAGTAGTGGTGTATGAGAAAAATGTACAAAAGGAGATCATTTTCTTAGGGGGAGCACACTCAGTTTTCAGATATCAGCTTTTGGATTTTTCTCATGAGTGTTGCTATCAATGCCAGAGGGGGAGATTGTTGGTATTATACACTCAGATGAGAATAGTTGATGTTGTCATTGATGGCAACTATTTGGTAAAATGGTTTACAGGTTACACCGGCAACAAACATCATCTACCAGCATCGACAAACACTACAAGGTTATTCATCGACATCCAATCTACACCGACAATCTAAGCCGACATGGAAATAATATTGTTTTGTATTGTAATATTATTTGTATAGCCAACATGATGTATTGTAAAGAATCATATATGTATGAGATCTTGTAGGTTATTTTGCAATGTAATTAGGTAATGAATGTAAGCAGTATATGAGAGTGAATAACTGTATATGCATTATGATGTAATTATTTTATGAGTGAATAAGAGCAGAGAAGAGCGAAGCAAGGTTTATGGTAGAGGTATCTGACAAATCTTAAACTGGTACTGAATACAACATTGTAGATGCTATTTTGAGCAGTACATTATCATTGGATTTAACTATCCAATTGTAGTCAATGGGAATCATTTTTGTGATTGAGCAGTGAGCTCTAGGCTATTGGCCTTCCTGCATGTGTAGGCCCCTATTGTATAAGTAATATTTATTCATATTGGCTAGCGAGTAAATATTGTGGGTCACAAATCCCACTGAGGCTTCCCCCTATTGGGTTTCCTCACCAAAAATATCTGTGTTATGGTGTGCATTGATGGTTATACTTTTGTTTCTCTTTATTGCATTATTACTTGTTTACCAGTATATTAATTTGGGTTATAAAGTTACAAAAAAGTTTAAATCTTTTGTTTACCAGTTACCGTTAGACACTGATTCACCCCCCCCGCTCAGTGTCTTTGGGACTGATCAAGTATCTAACAATGTATACCTAAGAGTTCTATGAGTGAAAATATGATAAAAGAGAAGCATAGTGGAGGATTGGTTGAACACTTTAGTGTTGACAAAATAGTGGCATTGGTGAGTGAACATTACTTTTGGCCTCAGATTCATAAGGATTTTAGGAAATTTGTGCAGAGCTATAGATTTTGTCAAGTTGCAAAAGGTAGTAGTCAGAATGTGGGATTATATAATCCTTTGACAGTACTAGAGAGACCTTGGGAAGACATAAGCATTACCTAAGACACGGAGAGGAAATGATTCTATATTTGTGGTGGTGGATATTTTCTCAAAGATGTCTCACTTTATACCATGTAAGAAGACATCAGATGCAGTGCATGTAGCCGACTTATTTTTCAACGAGGTAGTGAGATTACATTGATTACCTAAGAGCATAGTTTCAGATAGAGACACTAAGTTTGTTGATTATTTTTGGAGAACACCTTGGAAGAAGATGAAGAAAGATTTGAAATTCAGTTCTACTTTTCACCCATAGACTGATGGATAGATAGAGGTAGTAAACCGAAGTTTGGGAAATTTGCTGAGATGCCTAGTTGGAGAGAAAATCGAAAGTTGGGATTTGATTCTTGCACAAGCAAAATTTGCCTACAATAATTTAGTGTAGAGGAGTACTGAAAGAACACCTTTTGAGAGTGTTACCAAAGAACACCCTAGATGTATAATAGAATTGAGAGATATTAGTAATGAAGACAAGAGGAGTGAAAAAGCATAAGAGTTTGAAGATCACATGGTGGCCTTACATATTCAGGTTAAGCAACATTTGGAGGATATGAACATCAAGTATAAGGAGAAAGTAGATGAGAAGAGGAGACAGTGAATTTGAAGTTGGTGATAAAGTGATGGTATAGCTGAGAAAAGAAATATTTCTAGTTGGAACCTATAACAATTTGTAGATGAGGAAGTTTGGACCTTGCAAGATCATGAGGAAGTTCAGTTCCAAAAACACATATGAAGTGGAGCTACCAGATAGTTTGAGTATTTCACCTATATTCAACATTGCAAATATACATCAATATCATGAATCAGAATTAAACAAAGACATTATTATAGACTTAAAGAAACAATTGCCTCAGAAGGATCTAGATCAGATTGAATACATTTTGGATAGTAGGATTGGGCATAGTACCCAGGGCAATTAGTATAAGGAGTATCTTGTGAAGTGGAAGGATAGACAAATTGAAGATTCATCTTGGATTTCTCAAGAAAAGGTGGACCTCCTTGGTTTTTATCTAACCCTAGCAAAGTGAGGGAATCACCTTTTAAACAACCTCGGATGTTTGATGCAGGAGCATCCCCGATTCTTGACAATCTTACATCAACCAAAAATATTTTCTTTTCTGTTTGTTTTCTATTTTTCAGTTTCATTATTCCTTTTTGTATTTCTTGCATTGGCTCATAGGATCTTATGGAGATGGATTTTTATTGAGGAAATGATCATATTCCTTATTCCTAAACTATAAAGTGTTTGGATCATTTTCTAGCAAGTTATTGATTATGGATTCTGAGACAATTTTCTAGCTTAGGACACTGGAATCACTTAGACCTATTTTCTATTGGTAAATCTTATGGATCCATTTCATAGCTTGTGGAGCCCTAGTTCATTCATTACAATGTTATTTGGCATGTGACGGACCTTCCCTTTGATCCACACTTCATCCTTTGGATTTTCCTGAGGAATCATTTTGGTGGAGGCCGACCTAGCTTTTTACACGTTTGATCTTGTTCTTTAGTATTTGATCCCTATTAGGCTAATCAGATCCCTCTAGACCATATAAATCAATGTAATTGAGCATTATAATTCAATGAGATAGTACATAGAATATATATCCTAAGATTTAGAGGTCCGGAGTTGACCCATTCTATAATTGAGCATGTATGTAGTAGGCTAGTGAGCCGAATCTGGTAACCTGGATGTTTTTGGAGGAATCATTTTGGTGGAGGCTGACTTGGTATTTTACACATTTGATATTGTTCTTCGGTATTTGATCCCTGTTAGGCTGATCAGATCCCTCTAGACCATATAAATCAATGTAATTGAGCATCATAATTCAATGAGATAGTACATAGAAGATATATCCTAGGCTTTAGAGGTCCAGAGTTGATCGATTCTGTAATTGAGCATGTATGTAGTAGGCCAGTGAGCCGAATCTTGTAACCTGGATGTTACTGGTTATCTGTAAATAGTTTTCATGATCTAATTCATTCACTTTTGCATTTCCTCCATCATATCCTCTTGTTTCCGTTGTGTTTACTCTTGCTTCCTAGTCCAGATTGATCTCTTTGAGGTCCCTCCTAACTGGTGACTACACCAAAGATTAAAGAAAGGGAGAAGAATGAGGATAAGATTTCTCAATCCCTAAAAGATAAATCTAAAGAATGTTGCAGAGTTGAGAGTGATAATGGACAATAGAAGCTTGACCTGCAAGACTCTAGACAACATGAGGAAGATCTTGAAAGGCAGATCATTCTTATTAGATATGATCTTGATGTTGTAAATGAGTACAAGGAGAAGTTTTGGGTCAGCTCAATCGAGCTTGATGAGATTCTTGCAAGTCAAAAGAATCCTAATGATACACAAGGCCTTTAATTTGAGAATGGTGAAATCTCCAAGTCAACTTAATAGAAGAATAACTCAAAAAGGCCTTCGATAAGACAACCTAATGGTCATAAGTTTAATAGTTATTGTTTTGTTTGCAATAAATTTGGTCATATGGATAGTAAGTGCAGAAATAGGATAAATAATAATGGTCCATCTTTTACTGGTCAATGTTTCAAATGCAATAAGTATGGTCATAAGGCAAATATATACAAAAGTGTGATGAATAACTTTCACAATAGAAGAAATGTTCGATGTTATGCATGTGGTATGATTGGACATGTTTCTAATCAATGTAGATCTAGAGGAAATCATATGAACTTTATGCCTAGAAGGGGAAATATTGTTTGCTATGCTTGTAGAAAATCCGGTCAAATTGATAAGTATTGCAGAAGAAGAAATGTGAATAGGAGAGGTCTGGAAGACAAGAACACGAATGCAAAGGAAGATGAGAAGGGTAAAGAAAAAGTTGAAGAGATCAAAGATCATATGAAGAAGACATGGGTCAAGAAGAGTGATTCTGAGGTAAGAAATGGGTCCGCACCTGATTTCGATGTTGGAACCTCATCTGGTAACTAAGCTAAGGCATTCGACCTTAGGGGAGGATTTCATGAAAATCTTATAAACCTCCTGTTTTAGATCTATGCCTAATTATGACAGGTTGTAGAGCTATATGTGATGATCTCATATTTTTATGATAGACTTCCAGAAGAGTTCAAGCTCATTTGAAGATCCAGAGAAGAATTTCTGAGAGACACAGAGTATCCAAAAGTATTAGGGTTAAGTGCATTTATTGTGATGAAAATTTAGGTATGAAAAGGATAAAAGGATAATTAACCTTTCATTTATCACTTTGAATTTGAAGAGAAAGAGAAGGAGAGTGCAGTAAAGGAGAATTTGTAGAGATTCTGAGTGAGATCCAGATTTGGTGTGCAATCTTGCATCTAGTTGAAAGGTATTTAACAGTGAGACCCCTTTTTCAGTTGTAGTTTGAAATTTGGAATTATTAAGATGGATATGTTTGGTACTACAAATCCTTTGGTTTTTGAAATCACTAAGCATGAATAACCTAATTTCAAGAATCATCCCTTCATTTCCATGGAGGATGACCCTAAAAGTGCATTTTCATCGATTCCCTACAAAGTTTTGTACAATGAAGATATAAGGGTTTATACTCATTGTCCGATTGAAGAATTGGGAAGCTCTCAAATGTCGAGTCTACATAATAACCGACTATCTGATGGAAGCTCAAGCATGAATCTTGAATTTCAAGATCTGGAAAGCAAGCTTTCACACAATTCATTAAATTTCCAATGTTCTATGAACAAGAATGGATCCGATATATATTGAGTCATGTACATGACAAATTTATGTGGTTAGATAAGCTGCACAAGATCACAAAAGGTGTGATTCAGGTTGTAACAAGATTGTGTGCAACTGAAGAGCTTGCCTCACTAAAAGTTGCAAAGAATACTATTGTGACCAATACAACCAAGTCAAAATTTCATAAGAGAGTGATGACTATTGATGAAATCCTAGAGGATGACATCCAGTTTGGATCCATGGTGATTGGTTACAAAATTTACTATTCTAGCCAAATGAACTTTGTCTCTGGTGTTACTACTTATCAAGTTGCCATTAGTTTTAATATTCAAAGTCATACTATATACTCTAGTTGGTTAACACTACCAAATCATGCAGTCGATATACACAGAGAAGTCAGTATGCACAGTCTAGTCGATTACAGAAGAAAGCAGTCACAGAATGCAGTATACACCAAGCTATCTACCGAGTATCTTTTTATGACTACCGAGAAACAAAGATGACTCACCGAGTTAATATACACCAAGTGAAACATGTTACCAGATACATTGAACCTGGACATGCATATAAAAATGTGTTACAAGATCGAGGCACATCTAACCGTTATTACATTGGAAATTGCACCAGAAGATTGTGTATGATTTTGAGATCAATCTAACCAATGAAATATTTTGTATAGTTATTCATTCAAGGAATATTGTTTGTAAGATCGAAGAAATGAATTGGATCACCATCTTAAGAGATCTATTTATACAACATGAGTTAAGGGTGTGTATATGTGTGTAAGAAGACTGTTACAGAGACACTGAGGTCATCGAGAAGGTTTTCAGAGAACAGTCAAAGAACAGAGTAAACAAAAGGGTTTACCGAGTTACTATATGGGCTACCAAGGTATGCTATAAGGAAGGTAATCTATTCTGAGCACATAGAATCTTCTATAACATTTCAGATGTAAAGTTGCAGATATTTGTAATGATTTTATTGTAATATTGTGAAGTTGTAAGAGAAACCTTTAATAGGGTAAAAGACTCTAATCAAGTCTATAAATTGTAAAGCCTCTAACCAGGTGCAACATTCACATTAAATGTTGTAAAATCCTTTAGCAAGGTAGATCTAATAGATCTTGTTACTCCTAACATGGTAAGCTATCAAAAATAGCTAATATGTAGCTCTTACCAAGCACTCTTTATTATTGCAGTAGTGAAGTTGTGGATGCCATCCCCATCATAGTTTTTCTCTCTAACCAAGAGTTTCTACGTAACCAAAATATATGTGTTATGGAGTGAATCATGTATGATTGTTATCTATTAGTTTTAGCTTTATTTTATGTTATTGCACTATTCTATTTATGCATAACAGTAAAGTTATTATTCAAGAAAAGTTATGGAGTACTGATTCACCCCTCCCCTCTCAGTACATTAGCTTTCCATATTGGACCTAACATCTGGTACTGCTATATGTGTTGCTTATGAAATAATGAGGAGAGTAAGAAATATGATCTTTGTGAGTTTCTCCAGAGTGAGCTTATTAAGAATATAAAGAAGATCAAAGAAAATAAGAAACATCCTTTCAAGTTTGGAACCTTGATTCTATGCATATTCTTCTACTTCAAAGATGAGGTTCCAATTGTTGGTCCGATATAGTGGGAATTTGATAGACCTGTAGGAGTGTAGTTCCAAGAGTACCTATATGTAGATCTGATGATTCCAAAGTAGGGAACAAAAATCTATGGGGTTACTTCCAAAACTTCTAGCATGAGATGCATTAGAGGGAGAGAATCCTAAAGTTCATGGTCAATAAATACCAAGATACCATCTACTTTATAGTTTACATTGATCAATGCTTGATGGAAGTAGTGGAGCCCCAGATGATATGGATTATGCCAATGGGATATGAGGTAGATGAATTTTTTTTAGAATTATATGCACAACATTCGCTAAGTCACACGATGGACCCCAATGACGAGATATTTGGCACACACAATGAGAAAACCCTAAAATTGCATCAACACTTCAAGAAGCTTGCAATAGAAAAGAAGGTCTAGAAAGAGGTCAATGATCTTGAAGAGAGCATGGGGATAACCAAGGAGGCTATCTGAAAATTTAGAGAGAAGAACATTCTCTCTGAGGAGAAAACAATGAAGGTGGAGAAAAAGAACAAACCAATAGTAGCTTCTAAGCCTAGTCAAGCCAGAAGTGCAGTTCCCTCCTCTGGTAATTAAAAACCAGCAAGCCAACCCAAACCATCAGCCAAACCAATTGATGGAAGTGAGAAGAAAAATAAATCAGTTAGATTTGTGACCATTTATGAAGAAGAGACTAAATTTGATGAGGCAGTGAAGGAGGTGAAGGGCAAAGATTCAAAAGATACCAAGATCACAAAGGAGAAGTCTTCCGATAGAACAAGATCTAGTAAGGAATCCAAGACATTTGAGTTTGATGAGGCATTGAAACAAGGTAAATTTACTATTTTACCTCCTATAACATTAAAAAATATTGTGAAACAAGATATTAAGGACACGAACTTGAAGCCACTATCTGAGTGGTATGATAATTTTGATAAAAATTGTAAGAGAAAACTAGAGGAAATGACTATATAATATATGAATGAATATAGTAAAAATTTGGTAGAACTATTGATAGTGATTCTGAAGAGTTTATATGAAATTTTGGATGCAAGAAGAATAACAACTTGTAAATAAGAAGAGGGACTAAAAGAATATTTTTTGGTAGAACTTTGTCTGGTGATAGCTAAGGCAGAGATGGCTAGAATTATTAACTTAGCTAACCCTGAGTTCCGTAGTAAGACTAGAGTTCATAAGATTATGATTAGAAATATTGATGAAGTTGCAAAAGATACAGACAATTTTGAGGAAATCTTTTCTTGAGAACAAGTATGAAGTTTTCCTTGAGAAAATTCAGGATAATTTGGAAACTGAGAAGACAAAATATGATATTCCAGAAGATGCTCCAGAAGTTAATGAACCGAATGTGCAGTCATTTGATCAAGGAAAGGATAATGCTTCGAAAAGGTCAGAGTTGATAACACTACAAAAGATAAGCATAAAAAGGATGTAGGGGATGTAGATGTGGATAAGATCAAGGATGATATTCCTCTAAAGGAAGAAAAAACTAAGAAGAGTGCAGAGAAGGTATAGGTTGAGGTCAATCAGGAAAAAATTCTGGCAAGAGACACTGCAAAAGCAGTGAAGGGGAAACAAATTGTTGATGATCCAAAATTTGTGCAAGGACTAATCAATCTTGACTCTATGTCACCTATTTAGAATCTTCAGTTAGCATTATTCACACAAGAAAAAGCCAGTGAAGATCTCTTGAGGTCTCACACTGAAGACAAAATGTTTCTAACTTTGGCATGCAACATTTTGGAAAAGTTGATGTCCTGTTTTCAAAAAGATCCATCCGATAATACAATTGGACATCTGAATAATCTGATCAACTCAGTGGATAGTCACTTTGAGTCCTGTAGAAATATAATAAGGGGAAGGCTCAAAATGAGTTTAATGCTAAAAGGCTTTGAACTTTGAAGAAAATGATTACAAAAGATAGAGACACATTAGGAGAGTGTGTGAAGAGCATGCAAGATGCAATGTCCGAAGGTGGAAACTTGTGTAAATCATGTCTATCCTTGAACAAGTTCATTGTGGATATTGAGAAGAAGTCTCAGGAGCATAAGGATTAGTTAGAAAGCATATCTAAGTCGGTTGATCCTTTGAAATATTCTTTGAATAATCATGAAGATCAGGTAATCTCATTACTTGAGAAGATCCAGAATCTGAGCTATGACCGAGAAAGGATAATTGGCAGAGTCAGAGAATTTAGGAGCCACATTGTTCCTAGGTTGGATATAATGCTTAGTTCCTTGCAAGATGCATAGAATTCTTTGACTACTAATGAAACAAAAGATCTCCAAACTATAGGGACATAGTCTTACTTATTCAGTAGATTCATAATGGTGTTGGAGAATCTGCATAAGGTTGGGGCAGTCACTTGGTCACATTAAATAATTCCTATGCAAATATCTTTAAGTTTTTATGAGTTGAGTTTGTATGTATGTATGTATATACAATTTTGGTTTCTAGGACCCTACCTTTGTTGTTGATGTCAAAGGGGGAGTGTAGAGGAGTGAAAAATCCTAATTCTAAGGGGTATTTCTTTTATTCTTGGATTCTTTGGAATTTGGAGATTAGATTTTTGGTTGCAGTGTATGTACTTTGGTTTTGGTTCGACACTTAGTTATTTTTCACTAAGTGTTTCCATGAATGCCAAAGGGGGAGATTGTTGGCAAGATACACTGTAGATGTTGTGATTGATGGAAACTAGTGTCAAATTCCATCCACAAGTAATAATTCATTCATATCAAAAGATTGATTGAGTATTTGCAAGGTCTAGAGAGAATTACAATGTATCCAGTAGAGTGTATAGTTTGTTGGTTAGCAGATCATTTGTGTTGTATATTTTTCTTTGTGGATCTTAGAGAAGAATTGTGGTTGTTTAATATGCCTTATTCTAGATTTGTGGCTTTCGGTGATTAGTTTTTGGTGAGTTGGAAGATCTGGTAGACAAGGTTTTGGCTAGAATAGTGGTTATAAGTAGTAGTGTGTGAGATTCATTGTGTGGATCATGTGAAATGATTTTGAGGACTGTTTGTGTGTTTGATGTTAGTGAGCTAACATATGGGAATCATGTGGACATTTTTGTTTTGGTCCGCATGATTGGTGTAAATATGATTTGAGCTGACTTGTGTACACGTTTCATCTTTTGTGTCATATTATTGAAGCCGACATGATGGAGTCCTAAATTGGTGTTGCAGATATATAAGATGGGTTTATTTGATCATTTTAGTGATCGATGGTGATGTGTGATGCATGTATGAGTGATTGTGCATAGTTGAAGGATTTGTGCTCTGGTATAATGTAGAATATCTAAACAAAGTAGTGTTGTAGAATTGAGTAAGATATAGTATTTTGTGCTTAAACAAAATTGTCTTTCGCATATGTAGATGACGTTCATCAGTTCAGACATTCCAATTATTTTATATAATCATTTGTAAGGTAGTGAGCCTTCCGGGTTGTAGCCCTTTCTTGTAATTGAGTAGTGAACTCTAGGCAATGTGCCTTAATGCACGTGCATTCGCCTTATGTAATGTTTTTATACTTCTAACAGAGTATATTAATATTGTGGTTTTTGTTGGAAATTGTTTCTGCTAGGATATGTTGTTGTCATTATGTCAACATATTCCCATGATTGATTGCTCCAGTGATTGCAAATCAGTTTATTTGGATCATAGTTTGGTGTATGGAGTATTCCTAGTGTCATTACATCTTTCTGTATTGGTTTCAGTGGTCCAAAAAGCTTAATTGATCATATCATATGATCTAGTTTGTAGTTTGGTTTATTCTGATCAATGCTTTGCAAAGTCTGGTATTTCCTCCAATATATTCCGGTGTGATCAGATCTTGAGTTGTGATTTTGGGAGATTGTTTGGGATGTTATTGTGTATATTTATTTTAGATGGTTCATGGTTTGGTACTTTGCATGTTATCTTTCTTCGTGGTAGTTATTGTTGTTTGAGTATTCTTGAGGCTCAGATGTTGATCGATGACGATTTGATGAATGACATTGGTATAACTATTACTGATGATTCTAACATACTTTTTGGTGTTTCCTAATCATTTCTTCTTCTTTTTGATGATCTGCATTGATCGTTGTACAATTTTTTGGTGATTTTCATGATTTGGTAATGTTCTTCATGTTATGCAAATTTTTGGTGGTGTAGCGTGTTGTCGTTGATCTTGGTGAGATTTATGGTGGTGTTGCGTGTTTGAAGTTTTAATTTAGGTCCATGTTATATCATGTATATCATTATATTAGTCTAGTGGTCTATCTTTGTATCGTGTAATGTAATTTTGTAATTAGGTGTTGAGGGTTTAGCCAACCTTGTTGTCAAGGTTGATGAATTGTATAAGTAGGTGATAAAGTCATGTAACTAAGGTATCAAGGTTATGTCTGCATTATTAGAGAGTGGTGTATGAGAGAATAAAGTAATTCATCCTTTGATAGAGTGATTGAGTAGATTTTTGGAGGGTTGCAAATCAGACATATGCGCTTAACCAGAATTGTCATCAGGTATTAGCAGATGCTATCACTACAGTTCATTCCTTCTGAATTGTTGTTTGAATCTTGTTGTAAGTCAGTGAGACTTCCCTGAGGGTTGTACACTTTTGGGTCATTATATTTTGAGCAGTAATCTCAAGGGAATGAGCCTGAATGCAGGTGCATTCCCCATTGTAATATTTTCACATACTACTATAGAGTATCATCTTATTGTGGGTAGTTTCCCACCGTGGTTTTTCTCTTAATCGGGTTTTTCATGTCAAAATCTTGGTGTTGTGTGTTGTGCTATCAATTTGCCCATCTTTGTTGTTGCTGCAATTTATCTAACTTGCATTTAAGGTAAAGTTTGATAATCCAGTGAAAACTGATTCAATCCCCCCCTCAGTTTTCCTTTAGTATTGTTGCCAACAATTGGTATCAGAGCTATATCCTTTCGAAGAATCTGAACTTCTTGAGGTGATCCGGAATGGCAACTAGAAGTGGAAGTGTTATCTTTAAGAAGGAGAATCCAAGATTTGATGGAAGTAACTATGCTATATGGAACAACCGGATGGAGGTTCACTTGAGATGTCTTGGAGATGATTACTAGAAGATTATAAAGAATGCCTATTCTATTCCTCCAAATGGACCAGTCACTACTGATGAGATCAAGGAAGATGAGAATAACATTAGAACCAAGGAAGCATTGTTGAGTGCCCTAAACTAATTCATAGATGACTAATGTCATGGGACTTCAGTCTGCACATGAGATCAGGGAGAAGCTTGAGACCTTGTATGAAGGAGATAAACAAGTCAAAGTTGCTAAGTTGCAGAGTTTGAAAAGGGAGTATGAGATGTTGAGAATGGGAGAAGATGAGAACGTAAATTCCTTTATGGCTAAGGTGAATGAACTTGTCCTAGGTAATAGATGTGCTAGTGGAACCCTTGAAGAAGATGAAATTTTTGCTAAGGTAATGAGATCATTGCCTCCTGCTCACAAATATAAGGTAGTTTCTATTGATGAGATCCAAAGTGTGACTATTGTGACAAGAGATATGCTAGTTGAAAAGATTGTTGCATTTGAATTGAGAAAGTTTGGTGAATCACATGGAAAGTTTGAGACAAAATTTAAAGCTTCTGTATCTAAAAAATAGAAGTATGTGTAGACACCTAAAAATGGTCAACGCTTGTGGAGTCATACTTTAACATTGGCGCATTTCCTCATTTTAAAGTTTTTGCGTCGCATTAACATTTCTCCTATGTTACGCACTTGGTCTTTATCATTTGCGAACATCGAGTCATTCTTCTACATTCTTCATTTATCTTGCTCTCGAACTTGGTCTTGTCGACAATACTATCCAATCATGGTTTTGATCAATTTTATCTTGTCGCATCAATGTGCGTACTCATTTGTCATCATTTTGGACATCGTCAATCCTAATTAGGGTTTTGTCCTCCTGTCAATCTTGCGATCGATTTGTCATCGATCGTTGTCCTCTTATCAATCTTGTCATCTGGCGATTGATTTATCATCAATCCTTATCATTTTCAATCTTGTTGTTTTAATGATCGATTTGTCATCGGTCGTTGTCATGTTTGATCTTGTCATTTTGTGATCGATTTGTCATCGATTGTGGTCATTTTCAATATTTGTCATTTTGCAATCTATTTTGTCATCAATCCTTGTCTTTTTGTCAATCTTGTCATTTCACGATTGATTTGTCATCGATCGTCATCCTTTTCAATTGTGTCAATTTGGATCAATTTGTCATTGTTCCTCATCAATTGGCGCATTTTCTCAATCGAATCATTTATCACATTGGTCATTTATCAATTTAAAATCATGATCAAGTCAATTATCTTTCATCAAGACCTAATTCATCTTCTAGGGTTTCATGATTTGATCATTTAACCTTGTTTATCATTTCTTCCTTTAGGATTAATAAATTATTTATTTATCCTAAGTCTTCTCATTGCAATTAAATGTTCATTTAATTGGCTAATTATTCCTCTTTGTGAATTAATTAATAAATGACAAATTATTAATTAATTTACCTAATTTCTAATTTCCATCAATTCTTAATTCCTAAATTCTTAATTCTCTAATTTCTTAATTTTCTAATTCCTAATTTCAAATTCCTCCTATTTCTCTCCTAAATTCATGGAAATGACATAGAAATTTGTCATAAATTGTCATAAATCCTTGCATAGAAATTTGTCATAAATTGTCATAAATCTTTGCATAGCAATTTGTCATAGACATGTCATAATTTTTCTATTCTTGATTTGAATTTCCATTCGAATCATTATCATGCTAATTTGGTCTTTTTCTCCAATTTCTCTATAAATTGGATGAATTTCTTCAATCGAATCCGCTAATCAGATTATCAAATTTCTAATCACTTTGTCAAATCACGCTTTTAGTATTCTTGTGTCAATGTCAATCTTGCTTTCTCAATTAGGTTTATGCACTTGAAGGTGAGATCTACAACAAAACTATTTGGAGAAGAAAGAAGGACAATGGAGCCGCATGAAAGAGAATTCAAATCATACCTATGGTTTTCTGAATTTCTAGTTTTGAATGCTTTTATTTCATGTCTCTATTGAGTTTTGTTTAGGATAGATCATTGCAGTTTTGCTTTCGTGATTGAGCTATTGATTAGTATGTTTATCTTTGCTTGTGATGATTTCCTATTTCCTAACGTACATTAATTGGTGAACCCGACGTGAACACTAACCATCTAACCTCTTTATGGTGTTTTTGAGTGCTTTCAAGTTGATTTGTAGGCCAAAAACCCAAAAATAGGGTCGTGCAGGGTTTTTTGGAGACTTCTGCGCCTGTGTGAAGCAACCTACGCTGTGTTGAGCATTTTGTGCCTATGTTGAAGACATTCTGTGCCTGTGTCCTGCATTCTGCGCTTGTGTCCTGAGTTCTGCGCCTGTGTAAAGTCCAGAATAGGGGTAAAAATGTAGTGTTTTTACTTGAAATTTGTTTAGGTTTTGCATTCTGTTTTCTGTGCTTTGGATTTTGGTACTAATTATCTGTGTAGAATCTTGGCATATGCATGGAAAAGACAATAAATCAAACTACTAACATGTGTTATGCAGAATTGATAGTCAAAGACAACAAATCAAACTTCTAACTTGGGTTTTGCAGGTTGCCTTGGAGAAACAACTGAACTTGGTATTTGCAATTAATTTTTAGGCACCTAGTGGTTTTCTAAATAGGTTGGAATGAACATGTTTTTTCTTTGATTGTTGAGCTTGACATTGGAGTAGGAGAGTATGCTCTCATCCTTCTTAGGGTGATCATAAATCCAGATCTTCGATACCATGCTCATGTCTTTGATTGTTTGTCACCTTTAGAGGGCTTGCCTTCCCGACCATTTGCTTTTGCAAGCAAGTGATAATCATGAGAAGGGAATGAACCAAAGTGAGTACGGCTATAATACCTTGGCATTCTAACTCACTATAAACAAATGCCTGATGGGCGAAAGCTTTGAAGGAAGGGTTACGTGGGAATTGCAGTTACTTGGGAAGTGATGACCCTTGAACTCTTTCTCATATCAACATCTAAGTAGGACCTCACGGTCTAAATCATGCTTGCATGACTACATTTGTTTGGTATCTTGATGGGCTTAATGTCTCAATCACGCTTGCATGACATCAAGGAGTAACACTTAATAGAAATCCTTACTAAACACCTTGTTTTTAGAGGCCAAAAACCCTTCTAGTTGCTTGAGAAGGACAAGTTCGGATACTTGGAAGAGATACTAAGTTCGCCATGGGGAGATTTCCATGGGGACTGATGCTTGGCTGCCCTAAGAAGTGAGTACCGTGGAGGGCAGCCCGTGGGGTCAAGCATCTATGTATTCTCCTTGAATCCCATAATGAGTCTACCTCTCAAGTACCTAATGTCTTTGCCTACCATAAGAAATGTGGAAATGAGCATGATTGTCTTGAGTCTAAGTTACAATATCTTGTATTCTTTGCTTGTCAAAATTTGAATTGCATCTCATTTCAAAAGCAAAAACAAATTGATTCAAAACATAAGATTAAACACAAGAGACATTCATCCAACAAAAGTTTATCAAGATTCAAAACTCATCTTCAAACATGGTTAGCAAACATTGTTCAAAATCTTATCTCAACAAGCATGTCACTTACATTTAGGTTCATCCTAGGTTGCATTTTGCAAAGTTCATTGTCAACTACCAAGGTTAGGTTTCACCTAAGTCATAATCCTTTGCATATCAATAAGGGTCATCCATTTGCATGTGTCCTCTTGCATTAGAGTAATACCATTGTCATACTTTGCATACCCTAAGTCTCTTCATTAAGTTTAGGTTATTATCATATCATGTTAAGGTCATTGTCCTTTTCCATATAGTCTCAAAACTAGGTTTTGCCATACTTGAGTAATCCAAATCTTTGATAAACCCTAAGTCATTGTTAGGAAGTCTAGACCTTATCAAACCTTTTGTCCTTTTGTCATCCATGTCATTTCATCAAACCTAGCTTAGTATCCAAGCATATAGGGGAGACATTGTCATCATGTCCTTTTGTCACTTGGTCCTTTTGAGGTCGAGACATCATTTCAATTTCCTAAGGGTCTCATTTTTAATTTTGCATTCCAAAAGTTTGTCCAAAATCTTGAAAAACAATCAAAAACATAGGTTGCACTCTTGCCATAGATTGCATTCTCATTCATTTCATTTGCATTTAGTTGCATATCATTTATTGTCCTTGAAAAATTCCAAAAATATTGCATTTGCATAGTGACATGTATATTGAAACAAGGTTCCAAGCACCAATGATGCAACAAAGTTTGACATATCAAATGACACTGCAATCACAATTCTATCCAACCCAACAACAAGGCAATATTGATCAAACTTTTTATGAAGAAACAAGTCTCCAAATACAAAAACTAGAAGAGAAACTAGCTCAAGAAGAGGAGATATTGGAACAAAGAGTGAAAAACATTGAGAAGAATAGATCACAAATGTCCAAAACGTTTCAAAAATTTCCAGGTCAAAATCCAAAGATTGAGCCAATTGATGTAAGATCTCTTCATGAACAATCAGAGATACCAGCTCTCCTCTCCCAAATAGAGATGATGAAACAATTTCAAGAAAAGAGACAACATCAATTTCAACATTATGTGCCTCCACAACAAGAACAAGAAGGTGTTTACTATCAATCAGATTTTCAACCATCACAACCAATGGTTCAACCAATCGTCCAAGATATTCAACCAACACAACCAATGGTCCAATTTCAACAATATGTCCAACCAACTATACAATGTCCACAAATGGTTCAACCAATGGTGGAATATCAATGTCAACAACTACAACCAAACATTCAAAAACAGAGGTTGCAGCACAAACCAAGCCAAGTTTCAAACATGTCGGAACAATTGAGCCAAGTCCAGTATCAAAACATGACATCAAACCAAAACCAACTCCTTTCCAAACAAGTTCAAATTCCAGATCCAATCATGTCAAAACCTTGAAAGAAAGGTGGCTTTATTGCAATGATCTTAAGGAAATTACCAAGTGAGTTCTTTGAGGAAGATCAAGATAATACACTTATGTCTAGCAATGCCTCATTCCCTCGCAAACAAATGGACTCTCCAGTGGCATCTATCCCTACACCTTTAGAAGTTTCACAAGAACCTTCTATATTGTCCTCATCAAACAATACACCCAAGGACGCAATTACCCAAGGGCTATCCATAATTGATTGCCACGATAATCCAATTCATGATGCACATCCTTGTCATGTTTCAGAAATACAAGACCCAATGCCCCCATGCACTTTATTGCCATTACCTATTTTAGAGGACCCCATTTGAAGTCCCTCTTCCTCATGTTCAAGCATTGATTCCTTGCCAGAATCCATCCGAAATGTTCAAAGTGCATTTCCTTCATGCCAAAATATTGATTCCTTGTCAGAATCCTCCATGCATATCCAAAGTCCAACCCCATGTCAAGAGGATAATTTAGAGAATGAAGAAACATGTCTTGAAATAGATGAAGATCAAGATCCTGAAACCTTATCATCCCATCCAATTGTTGACCAGGACCCCATATTCCCAGACACTCATGATGATTCCCCTATTCTTGTCCATCCTATCCAAAGTCCTATTGACACTCCATTCCCTGGGCAAGATCAAGATATCCCAGTCCATCAAATCCCAAACGATCCCCTTCCATTTCATGAAAACAATGTCCTTTCAAATCCCATTGACATTCCACTTCCTAAGAAAGATCAAGATATCCCTTCCATCCTTTCTGATGATCCCATTGAAAGTCAAGAGCAAAGCAACTTTAAAGAGGATTCCAATGATCTTCCTCCTTGTCAAGATCAAACTATTCCTTTAAATCCTCCACAAGATCCGTTTGTTCCTCCATCTCCTTGTCTTAATCCAGCATATCCACTCCAAGATCATATTTCTTGTGATGATCCCATTATTCCTCCCATTCCATCTCTTGAAGAGCCTATCATTGAACCATGTCCACAACATAATCCTAGTCCCCCTCATGATCCTAATCTCCCTCATGATTCTAACATGTCAGTGCAAGATGTTCATGAACCCTCGACATGCATAATGGGTTCTTCCACTTTGGTGCAATCCGATCCACTTCAAGATCTCATTATTTCTCTCATATCATATCCACCTCATAATGGACTCACGTCTTCTTCCCAAAGAAAAGAGTATCCTACAAGTCAAGATATTCATAAAGGCAAAGGAGTAGAACTTCATGAGCAAGAACCCCTCCATATCAAAGAATATACTAAAGGTCATGGCTACAGAGCTCACACTCAAGGCGTTGGTATCCCTTCAAAGTCAAAATCCAAATGTCCACCTTCCCCATCATCGCTTCCATCCATTTTAGGTCCTTATATTCCTTCATTCTCTATGCAAGGTCAGCAAAGGCACACATCCTTGAGTAAATTCCATCCATCCAAAAGAAATCCATTTCATTCATATCCATCCATGCATTCCTTTCCCCCTCCAAGCAATTTGGATGCCAAGTATAAAAGTCATAAGTCTCACAATCCACATGTATTCAAGGATCAACATGTCCAATATAATCGACATGTCAAAACAAAGAACAAATTGATCTATAAAGAAAAAGAAATATCCAAAAGGTCACAAAGGCCCATTGCTCAAAAACAAAAGTTAAAATCTATATGGGTTCCTAAATCCCTTGTGCAAGCAATGCACTCCAAGGGATCACAAAAGCATGAAAAATCAAAAACCATGTGGATCCCCAAGAAGCTCTTTGAAGCACAAAAAGAACAACCCAAATTGGCATCTAAAATTGTTGTTCCTCCATCCAAACCTTCCAAGTCTATTTCTCCACCACCTTCTTCATCTATTTTGGGCCCTTATGTCCCAAAATCCATAGTCGTTCCTTCGTCAAAATCTCAATATCCAAAATACGTCTTTCCTCCATCAGTCCATCACCCCTCAAGGTGTGTACCAATGTTGATCTTGCCAACATTTCCGTCCACTGAAGCCCAGTTCTTCGAATACCCTATCCATTATCCAATGCATATTTTCCATCCTTCCATCCCTTTGGTCCAATCCTTTGCATAAATCCTTACCTTAGTTCCATCTCATTTTCCATGTCCTTATCCTACCAACATCTTTGAGCATACTTTTAAAGGTCATGGTCCATTTTTTTTCAAGGCTACTATCCAAACAAAAAGACGCTTGAGTCCTTCTTCCATCCCCTATCATGTGTCCATCTTCTATTGAAAAAGTCAAAATCCAAAAAAAGTGAAAAAATAAAGACAAAAGAAAAAAAAGTAAAGAAAAATAATTCGTCCACTGGTGAAAACCTGGCAAACAGGCGCCTTGGGCAAGTACCATGATGAATACCTAGCAAACAGGCATCATGCGTAATTTATGAACTTCTTGCACACCACACTTGGGGGCAGGTTTCCTCCTTCATATCCTATTGCCCTTCATTATCCTATCGAACCCCTGTCATTACCCTTCATATCCTATTGTCCCTCATGTCCAGTTTCCCTTTCCACCTTTGATCTTGACAAGGCTGAGGATCGTCATGAGCATCATGCATCTTGTTTGCAGCTTTTAGTCCATCATAGCTTTTGGTCTTTATCCATTTTCTTATTATAACTTTTCTTCCATATTCCCTAGCTTCTGCCACTATCCCATATCCTATCTCGACTTTCAGTCCATGTCCCTTATCCATTCTTGGTCTTGCTTATCCTATCCATATCTTATCACTATCCATACACTCTTTTTCATTCCTTGATCTTGATCTGACATAAGGACGCAAAATTTAAACATGGTTTCAAACACTTCTTGACATGTCCCTCATGCTATGTTCCTGCTTTACATTGTCATATCCAGTCTCTTGTCCCATCATGCAATAGCCCTTGAAAATTGCATCCGCATTGTCTCCATGATAAAAGGCCTTTGTCTTCCCTCTATCCACCAATATTTCAGAAAGCCTATTTATTCACCTGTCATATTCCTTGCCTTGCTAGACACTGGGGGCAAAATCCATAAAAATTGAAAAATGTCCTGAAAAGATCATAAAAATCAAATAATGTCCTGAAAAAAATCTTCAAAAAAGCATTTAAAAATGTCCTGAAAAAAGATCATAAAAATCAAATAATGTCCTGAAAAAAATCTTCAAAAAAAAAAACATTTAAAAATGTCCTGAAAAAAGATCATAAAAATCAAATAATGTCCTAAAAAAACTTCAAAAAAAAAAACATTTAAAAATGTCTTGAAAAAAGATCATAAAAATTGAAACATGTCCTGAAAAAATCTCTAAAAAAAATGAATAAAGTCCTGAAAAAAATGAACAAAAACATTTCAAAACATTAAAATCCAAAAACAAGCATTTTGCAATTAATAACCCCTCTGTGCATCAGACAGATCCCTGAGCATACATCCAACGACACGCAATCGCGCATTGTGCTTTACTGAAATCATGCATAAACAGATGAACTCTTTCAATCAACCCAGACATTCAAACTAATCAAAATTGTCATATCAATCAACCTCAAAATCAATTCATCCTTGGCACACTATCATGGGTCTTATATAGGGTGTGGTATACTCGAAACCAGACTGTGCCTTGTCTTAGATGGGGTACCACATGTCCTGAAACTAGATGGCATGATCGTCCTATCCACACTTTCAACTTTTGACAATGGAGATCAAGATGTTTGTTTGATTTGTTGGAATTTGTGCATCTTATCTTTTTAATTGATTTATCTTTGGCTTCAGTCATGTTCCTATGTTGCTCGATGATGTCACTGAGTGATTTAGAGTGACCGGGATGGATCATGGTCCTTTTCTTTTTGATTGTGATTGTTGTTTGTCTATGATGTGTCTGTCTTTTGCAAAAAGGGGTTGCGTTTCAGCTCTGGCCTTCAATGCCATGATGCTACGCATCCATTTTGCTACATTAAAATAAAGGTTCTCACCTACAAAGTGCATTACTGAAAGCAATTTTTTCTTCATCTCTAACTGTCTTCTATCTCATTTTCTTGTTACTAACATTTCTTCCGTCAGTTCGGATAGTCAGTTTGGTCTAGTGCTCCGATTTCCCCAAACACACATATGCTGCATCCTGCATTCATTGGTTAGTACATTTGCATTATATCAAACATCACATCAAGCATTTTATCCATTTCATATTATCAATGCATCAAAAACACATAAACAAAAACATATCCATACATATTCCACAATGGTACATAAATAGTGCATAAGTCATCCATCCATGGAAAATAACAAAAGTCATAACACATTGCATCCCATCATCTCGATGCATATCATATCATATTTCAAAATAATATCGGAGTACAAAATTGGACTGTCTGTCCTAAGTATGGCCCGTAGGCTGACTACAAAATGTCAAACTACATCATGTCCACTATCTGTCTAAGGAGCACGTGCCTCTGTCACTGGGTGCTCCCTCTGTCTTCCTCATCCCTACCATGTCTCATGGATGATGTCCCTTCTGGTCTTGGCTGTGGTGGTCTCATAGGTCCACTCACCCCCATGCTGCTCAATGACCTTCGAGAGCATGCCCTGCTCTCTATCCTCGATCTTGCCCGATATGAAGGTGCTCTCTGCTCTGGTGGAACTGCACTCTCATATAGTGTCCTCCAATGGTGTATCTCCTCTTCGGTCTCTACCAGCATCTGTGCCATCTCCGATGCACTGGCATCCCGAATCGACCCAATATACTCAGTGACTCTCTATTCCTCTCGCTGTGCCTGAGCAATTGCTATATCTCAAGCCGCTGTGAGTCTAGCTATCTCTGCTCTGAACTGGTCCTGCTGTCTCTCTAAAGTCGCAATGTGATCCTGCTGACTCGCTATGGTAGCCCTGCACATCTCCATCTCCTCTGTCCTAGTTGTCTCCGGCTCTATGGGTATATCCTGCAATGCCTCATGCTCGCCTGAATCTGGCTCATCCTCATCATCCCCATCATCCTCATCTCTGTCCTCATCATCCCCATCATCCTCATCCCTGTCCTCCTCCTCCTCGTCCTCATCATCTCCCTCCTCCTCTCCTATGAGTGGGAAGTCCTCTTGTTGCCTCGGTACTGGAATATCCGGATCTATCAATGGCACTAGCCGCCATCGTGCAAACCATCTATCATACTCATCTGTCATCCCAGTGTCCACCACATCCAATCTCCAATCCCACTATCTCTGCTATAGCTATGAGAAGTCCACATATGCTATGTGTGGCTGAATCATACTCCCCCAATGACTCATCTCTCTGTGAGATCGGGCAAAGTGTGCAGTCCTCCTAGGTACATCCTACCTCTCTCCAAACTGTCATCTCACTCTCTCTGGCAGGTACAACTCAATCACTCTCTAGCAATTCATTGGTCGCCCAATCAAGTATCTCTCCTGTCTACAATACAATAACTCCTCATTGTCATCTGACCATCCTTGGCAATCACGATATGACATCCATATGAACTCTCTCAGTCGGTCTAGCTCATGTCGCCAGTACAATATGTATCCAAACGGACCCTGTCTCAGTGCTCCCCCATAGCAGTACACATATGGTCGATGTGGTACTACCTGTCTATCTGTAATCAGTCGACATATGGCTATGTGCTCAAATGCCCATACCTGTAGCAGTGTAACTCCATAGCTCAAAGTCTGAACTCCCTGATATGCTATCTGATGTAACTGAAAATACAGCATAGCCAGTACACATGGTCCCCATGCGTACACTGTCCTCTCTGTCGCCATCCGCTCTAGCACTCTTCCCCATCTAATAGGGAATCCATGTCCTCGTCTGTCTCCTACTAGTAGACATGCTATCACCACGTATCGTCGATCATACTCTGATGCCATAGTCTCCCACCCAATCTCCTTTTCGACGATATCCAGATCATCTGCATCGCACTCAAATAATCTGCACAATGCATCTCTCCCTGTCACTGGGTCATAACTCTATCATCTCTCCATGAATCAGAATGCGGAGGATACACCATACATCCTCCAGTGTCACCGTCACCTCTCCAGTCGCTAGATGGAATGAGGAAGTCTCTGAATGCCATCACTCTGCCAATGCGGTAAGCAGTCCTATGTTTGTCCTGATCTCGGGCATGAATGTGACATAGTATATCCCAAGTCTTGCTAAGGTATCTCTCTCTGTGCTCCTGAGTCTATGTCGTAGCATGAAGCAATCTGGTCAGTTCTCTCGTGTGATCAACAGATACTGTCGACTCTGCATCACAATTGGGGCAAATTTTGTCAGTTTTAGGGTTTGCTCCTATGGGTTGCATTTCCTCTTTTTCATGTCTAATCAGGGTGTTTTTCATCTAATCTGACCTATCTTACCCTTATCCCCCTTTTCCGGATCATTTGCATGCAGTTTCGAACTAAAATTGAGTAAAAAATGCACAATTGCGCCTGTGTCTTAACTCCTGTGCCTCTGTCACATAAAATTCACTTGTGTACCCTTACACAAGCACATAAGACCTAACACAAGCACAAGATGTGCCCTACACAGGCGCAAAAGTCAATTTTTGCAGTTTCTGTGGGCCCCGCAATGTCCCGCATGCAATTAAAATTCATGAAATTGAAAACATGGGTATTTGAGATCCATACCGCTACTCTTGCGTCGTCCGGTCATCTGAAAGTGCATACATGTTCCTCGAGGTGATCCGCCATTGGAATGTTCGCCATCTCTCTGCAAGTGTCCTTGTCCAGCGCAACAAATCCTCCTCTTTGTCTAGTGCAAATGAGCAATTTTCCCTCTTTTGGTCCCATTTATAGATCTTTGTCAGTGCATAGATGGACATGCACCCTCTCCATCTTATGTTGGTCGTGGTCTTTTGCGTCTTAAATTGCTTGTCCTTCATGCATCCGATCTCTGATTGTCAGTCCGTTCGATCCTATCATTTTTATCCATCAATTGGCCTCTTTTCTGCATGTTTCCGGCCAATTCCTCGAGGGGGCATGCATATGTCATTATCATTGTCTGGGGCATTTTCATTAAGTTCTTTGAAACAACGCTTAAAATTGCATTGTCTCAAAGAGGGGCAAAATGTAGACACCTAAAAATGGTCAACGCTTGTGGAGTCATACTTTAACATTGGCGCATTGCCTCATTTTAAAGTTTTTGCGTCGCATTAACATTTCTCCTATGTTACGCACTTGGTCTTTATCATTTGCGAACATCAAGTCATTCTTCTACATTCTTCATTTATCTCACTCTGGAATTTGGTCTTGTCGACAATACTATCCAATCATGATTTTGATCAATTTTATCTTGTCGCATCAATGTGCATACTCATTTGTCATCATTTTGGACATTGTCAATCCTAATTAGGGTTTTGTCCTCCTGTCAATCTTGCGATCGATTTGTCATCGATCATTGTCCTCTTATCAATCTTGTCATCTGGCGATTGATTTATCATCAATCCTTATCATTTTCAATCTTGTTGTTTTAATGATCGATTTGTCATCGGTCGTTGTCATGTTCGATCTTGTCATTTTGTGATCGATTTGTCATCGATTGTGGTCATTTTCAATATTTGTCGTTTTGCAATCTATTTTGTCATCAATCCTTGTCTTTTTTTTAATCTTGTCATTTCGCGATCGATTTGTCATCGATCGTCATCCTTTTCAATTGTGTCAATTTGGATCAATTTGTCATTGTTCCTCGTCAATTGGTGCATTTTCTCAATCGAATCATTTATCACATTGGTCATTTATCAATTTAAAATCATGATCAAGTCAATTATCTTTCATCAAGACCTAATTCATCTTCTAGGGTTTCGTGATTTGATCATTTAACCTTATTTATCATTTCTTCCTTTAGGATTAATAAATTATTTATTTATCCTAAGTCTTCTCATTGCAATTAAATGTTCATTTAATTGGCTAATTATTCCTCTTTGTGAATTAATTAATAAATGACAAATTATTAATTAATTTACCTAATTTCTAATTTCCATCAATTCTTAATTCCTAAATTCTTAATTCTCTAATTTCTTAATTTTCTAATTCCTAATTTCAAATTCCTCCTATTTCTCTCCTAAATTCATGGAAATGACATAGAAATTTGTCATAAATTGTCATAAATCCTTGCATAGAAATTTGTCATAAATTGTCATAAATCTTTGCATAGCAATTTGTCATAGACATGTCATAATTTTTCTATTCTTGATTTGAATTTCCATTCGAATCATTATCATGCTAATTTGGTCTTTTTCTCCAATTTCTCTATAAATTGGATGAATTTCTTCAATCGAATCCACTAATTAGATTATCTAATTTCTAATCACTTTGTCAAATCACGCTTCTAGTATTCTTGTGTCAATGTAAATCTTGCTTTCTCAATTAGGTTTATGCACTTGAAGGTGAGATCTACAACAAAACTATTTGGAGAAGAAAGAAGGACAATGGAGCCGCATGAAGGAGCATTCAAATCATACCTATGGTTTGCTTAATTTCTAGTTTTGAATGCTTTTATTTCATGTCTCTATTGAGTGTTGTTTAGGATAGATCATTGCAGTTTTGCTTTCGTGATTGAGCTATTGATTAGTATGTTTATCTTTGCTTGTGATGATTTCCTATTTCCTAACATATAGTATGATACTGAAGAATGTTGAATATCCAGATATGAGAGAGAGAGAGAGAGAGAAACAAGATGGAAGAGCAAGAAAGAGAATTGGAGGAGCTTGAAGAATTGATTTCCTGGAGAGTGCCTAAAGGAATCGATAAGTATGATGGAAAATTTACTTTGAAATGTTTCTCTTGCAATAAGATAGGACATTTTTCTTCTAGATGGCCGAAGGCAATGTGTAAGTATGATAGGCATGATAAATTTGATAAGCATGATAAGAATAATAGATATGAGAAGCATGAGAAGTATTATAAGCCTTACAAGCCTACCCAAAAGTATAAGCATTAGAAGAATTATTATTATAATGATGATGAAGGTGTAATAGATGAAGAATCAGAAGGAGATGAAGTTATATTTATTTCTATTAAAGAATATAGACCTGTACCTATTGATTCCACAAGATGCACTATTGAGGAAAAATCTCTAGCTGCTAGTGTTGAAGAAAAAGATGAATGGTGATTGAGAATGATTTCTCAAATCATATGACCGGTGATAAAAGAAAATTTGTGAATATGGAAAGGTATGATGGTGGAATAGTAAGATTTGGAGATGACAAAGCCTCCCAAATCCATGGTAGAGGTTCTATTTCCTTTGATAGGAAGCATAATACTGATGATGTCTTGTATGTTGAAGGTTTGAAGCATAATGTTTTAAGTGTTGGACAGATGATAGACAAAGGTTATGATTGGCAATTCAAGAATGGAAAATGTAGAATCCTAAATGCCTCCAGTATAGAGATTGCATTAGTAACTAAGACTGAAGGTAATCTCTTTCATTTGAATGTTGGCGATAAAAGTTGTTTGATTGCCCAGATTGATGAAAGTTGGTTGTGACCTAGGAGAATGTATCATGTTAATTTTTATTCAATGATTAAGACCAGTTCTACACAAGCTGTTAGAGATTTGCCTAAAATTGTTAAGCCTGCTAATCTGGTATGTAAGGAATGTCAAATGGGAAAGAAAAAAAATTTTCTTTCAAGAGTAAGTAGTACATGTCTAATTGATTGCTAGATCTTGTGCATACTGACCTATGCCGATCTACAAATATCAGAAGTGTGTAGGATGACAGATAATTTATGTTATTAATTGATGATTATTCCAGAATGATGTGGGTTGTCTTTCTAAAGGAGAAATAAGAAGCATTAGATAAATTCAAGATATTCAAAGAAAAGGTTGAGACTGAGACATAATTTAAGGTGAAATGTCTGAGAATTGATAGAGGAGGAGAATTTTGTTCTGGTGAGTTTGATTCATTCTATGAGAAGCATGAAATTAGAAGACAATTATCTACTCCTAGAACTCCACAACAAAATGGAGTTGTTGAAAGAAAGAACATGGCCATTTTGGATGTTGTAAGGACTATGTTGATTGAAGGAAATTTTCCGAATATATATTGGAGAGAAGTTGTTAGCACTATTGTTTACACATTCAACCAAGTGCATATAAAAGGTGATACCGGTAAGACTCCTTATGAGCTATGGTTTGGTCATGTTCCTATTGTGAGATATTTCAATTTTTTTGGAAGCAAGTGTTATATCAAGAGAGATGATGACATAGGAAGGTTTGATGCAAGAAGGGATGAAAGAATATTCTTGGGAGATTCAACAAAGAGTAGACCCTACTAGTGCTATAATAAGAGATTGAGAAAGATAGTGGAAAGTGCAAATGTGAAAGTTGATGAAAACTATGGAAAATAAATCAGAGCATGTGGGTATGATGATTAGGATGTTGTTTTAACACTAAATTAGACTAAAGAATTGAAGCAGAATGATCTGGTAGAGACTATAAATTTGGATGTTGCTATTATCGGTGAAGAGGTGCGCAAACCTAAAAATCTGAATAATTAGAAGACCTCGAGGTATGTAAGATTGAATCACTCTGAAAATAAGATCATTGGAGAAAAAAACAAAGGCATGAAGAGTAGAAGAAAGTTAGCTGCTGAAAAAGTATGTTTGACTTCTAAAATTGAACCTAAAAATGTTGTTGAAGCTTGCAAAGATGAGAATTGGTTGAAGGCTATGGAAGAAGAATTGAATCGGATTGAAAAAGAATGACACATGGGAGCTTGTACCTAGACCTAAAGAAAAGAATGTAATTGGTACTAAATGGGTATATAAGAACAAATTGAATGAAGTCGATGAAGTTGTCAGAAACAAAGCAAGACTGATATGCAAAGGATATTCACAAAAGGAAGGAATTAATAATGAGGATAATTTTTCTCTAGTAGCTGGACTTGAAGCTATTAGACTATTTCTTGCATATGGTGCCTATAAGGATTTCAAGGTATATTAGATGGATGTTATGTTAGCTTTTTTGAATGACGACCTTGAGGAAGAAGTCTATATTGAACAACTTGATATATTTTCACTATCAGATGATGGCAACATGGTATGCAAACTGAAGAAAGCTCTTTATGGATTGAAACAAGCCCCTAGATCCCGATATGCTAAATTTGATAAGTATTTTCTAAAATTGGGATTCAATAAAGTAATTGCTGATAGTAATCTATATTTTTGTAGCATCATAAAATTATGACCTTGTAATTTTTGACTGCATTTGGGTCTTTTCATTGGTGGATGAATCTCTAAGCCTCATTGGAGACCCAAGACATGCTCAAAATATCAAAAACTTGCATATTCTACCACCCCGCATTTCCTATTGTCACTTCCTATCCTAAATTAGGGTAGGATAGAGGCGTGGCGCCCCTGTCCCTTCCCCATTTTGTGCCTCCCTTGATAAAATCCTGCATTGGGCTTGTCAATTGTGAGCAGGAAAAAGTTTTCCTATGTCAGCCTTAGATGAAAAATCAGTTAAAAACCCCTAATTGGCAAGTATATAAGGAGCATTTCCCCTCCTATTTTCATAAGGAGGCTTAAAAAAAAGTGAAGTCCAATAAGTGAAAATTAAGTTCATGAGCAAAGCAATGACAAGCGATAACAAGTTGATCATAAAGCACATTCAAACATTCCAAGTCTCCCTTCAAGGCAAGGTATTTCATTCATGTCAAGGATTCAACCATTGAATAGGAGATCTCTACCAACATTCAAGACATTCTATTCTACATATCCTTTCAATCAATTCTATTAACTTTTTAATTGCATCCTCTCTTGAGGTGAATTTTACTTCAAATATTTCCTTTCATTTACTTGCAAGTATTTTCAATCACTTGGTTAATTCCAAAATGGGGTTTGACCTGAAGGCAAACCCCCAATCCCAGCAACATTTCCTCTCTTTTTTGTGTGTAGGTTGCAAGTGCACAACTATAATTGCAGGTTTAGGCTTCATTTTCAGAGATGGAAAAACCCTTTTTGGCATGCAAATTTTTCAGAGGACTAAGTACACTTTCAACCAAGTCTCATCAAATTTTGTTGAAATTTGTAGGGGAGCTTCATCTCAACATCTTACTGCTAATTCCAGGTGCAGAAATTCATCCCGCATCTCTATCTCAAGATATAACCATTTCTTTTCCATATTTATACTTAGTCTCCATTCGTTTAACTCAACTTGTCTATTTTAAAAGAGGGTTACTTTACTTTCCAAATCCATTACCAATTCCTTATCATTCATTTAGCATTCAATCTCTTTCCATTTGGATTGGATCTAGTGAATTCAACCCCCTCTTTTAAATGTAATACGTGTGAGAAGTCGAAGGGAATCCTTTGTGAAACTTTCATTCCTCTTTTGAGGGGAATAAAGCTTTCCACTTGATCTCCCCTCACCACTTTTCACCCCATTATATTTTGGTTAACCCGACGTCTTACATGCTTGACATTGAAAATTATTGCATATTTTTCATTTACAAGTTTAATTTTCTTAGAAAACTTAGTGGTTAATTCATTCGAAACCCTACTTACTAAAATTGAAATTGAACTTGTGTTTTGCAAAAAATTGCTATCTATAGTTTTACATCTGAAAATTACATTTCTTTTCAAATTTATTTATTTCCTTGTCTTGTTCAATTTGCAAAATCAAATTTATAAAATAAAGTGGTTAATTGTCAAAGTCCTAATTTTCAAAAATCAACTTGAACTTGAGCAAAAATTGGATTCACATTCAATTTTCCTCATTTTTCCAAAATTCAAAATTTCAAAATTTTGTGGTTAGGGCCTAAAACCCTAATTTTCACATTTACTTGGATTTTGTGCAAATTTCAATAAATTATTAGACAGTTTAGATAACCAAAAGACAACTAAGAGGGGGGGGGGCATGAATCAGTTGTCACAGATTATAGAAACATTCAATAATTAAAACTTTAATACTGAAACCAAAAATAATAATACCGAAATAGCAGTTAATCTAATTAAGTATAAACCATAATCACAAAATAAAAGCCATCCACACAATACCAAGATTTATACGTGGAAAGCTCGGTATAGGGAAAAACCACGGTGGGAAGCCTACCCACAATCAGATAATACTTCTGTAGTAAGTATGTGAATTACAATAAACAAGACTACAATTGTAGGAAGGCTAACAACCTAGACCACACTTCTCATCACAAAAGGAGCCAACCTCACTGACTACATATAAATCCAGACTAAAATCCAAAGAAGTGTTGAACTACAAAAGATATCATCTCCTATGCCAGAGTACAGTTCTAGTTAAGCACAATAGCAGAGGACTAAATCCTCTTACACAAACCCAATTCGATCTCCAATGATCGACCTACTCTTCTGCCTAAATTATATTACATTTATTTGTACATTAAATTCCTTGACCATGAACTCTTCCATTAACCATTATGATCTACAATGAGATCTTACATATATTTATACAAACTTTCAACCAAAAATAATTAGGTCGGCCACCAGACAACAAATTGATTACATAATTACAAACCATGTTGGCCTAAGACCAAACAAGTAATATCAACACATAAGACATCCCAGAAATACATCAATAGGTCCTATCCACACGTTACATTGAAGTCAATCCATAACCTAGATCAACCGAGACCAAGTATAGGTCCACACGCTTTATCAATGATCTCCAACCGCCAAGTCTCGAATGTGATCACCAACAACATCCTGAAACTTCATCATAAGCTGCACCAACACCACTTATGCAATTCATCAAAGATCTCCACTAAAAGCTCTGTCGGTGAAACCCTCGCCGAAATCAGAAACCAATCTTCTAAGCAAGCAAGATAGCATCCAATCACCAGACCAAAACCAATTGACCAAATATATGTATAAGTATCATGAACAAGCCAATTCCATCACCAGATTATACCGGAGCCTACCAGATCATGCCAGATCCAAGTTAACCAGAAATAACTCAACCTACTGGGACCAAAAGGGTGCCAGTAAAGCATCCAAACAACCAGTGTTGACATCAATGACAAAACATCAATGCAACACATAATCAATTCCACCAAATGGACAACAATCTTCTCCTTTGGCATTGATGGCAACACTAGATGTGAAAAACATCTAAGTACCAAGAAATTCCAAACAAGTCTCCCCCTATGGAAGACAGGAAACAATCACCCACATATAACTCTAAATATTAATATCTCTCCCCCTTTGACATTTATCATTTCCTTTATTTATCTTTTTCACATCAATATCACTCCCCCTTTGACATCAATGCCATAAATCTGACAAAAATATCAAAGCAAAACCATAAGCCTCTGAATCTCAAAGCTGACTACTCCCCCTAAGAAGTAGCATCCCAAATCAGTGCCGAAATGAATAGTATCTTTGATAATGCATGTCAGACTAATGCCAAACCACATTAATCAAGTCTCTATCGGAGGGGCAAAAACTCCTAGACTGTCTCTCAGGTACTCAAATGATTCCTTGGATAAAGGTTTAGTGAAAATATCTGCAATCTATTATTTAGTGTTCACATAAACTAGTCTAACTTCATTTGCTTCCACCTTCTCCTTCAAAAAGTTATACTTGATAGATATGTGCTTTGTCTTATAATGAAATACCAGATTCTTTGATATATCAATAGCAGCAGAGTTATCACTGTGAATAACTACTGGTGCATCACAATCCACCTTTATATCCTTCAACATTTGCTTCATCTATAAAACTCATGCACAATTAGTAGCAACAACAACATACTCAGCTTCAACAGTAGATAGAGAAGTACATGATTGTTTCTTGCTGATCCATGAAACCAACTTCTTTCCAAGAAAGAAAGATCCATCGAAATTACTTTTCCAGTCATCAACATCTCCAATCCAATCAACCTCTGTATATGCACATAAAGTAAAGTTATCATCCTTAGAGTACCATAAGCCATATTCTGATGTACCTTGCAAGTATCTAAAAATCCTTTTCACCACCATCTCATGATTCTCTCTAGGATCACTTTGAAATCTTGAAACAATACAAACAATATTAATAATGTCAGGCATAGTCTGAGTCAAATAGAGTAGACCTCCAATCATAGATTTGTATCTTGTAGGATTTACCAGTGCAGAAACATGTTTTCTTTTCAGTTTCTCACTTGTAACCATAGGAGTACTTATCGGTTTAGAATCTCCCATACCAAATTTCTTCAACAATTCGTTAGCATATTTAGGTTGATAAATGAAAATACCTTTTTTAGCCTGAGTAATCTGCAAACCTAAGAAAAATTTCATCTCACCAATCATAGACATCTCAAACTCTTTCTCCATATTATTAGAAACATCTATGCATAATTTATCTTCACCTCCAAAGATAATGTCATCAACAAATACTTCAATAATTAGTATATCATCATTAGTGATTTTATAATATAAATTACTATCAGCACTGCCCTTAGTAAAACCAAGCTTCAAAAGATATTTATCCAACCTTGCATAGAAAGCTCTAGGTGCTTGTTTTAGTCCATATAAAGCTTTCTGGTCTTGCTTACTAGTTGTAGATGTAGATGCATGAAAAGAAGGTTTAGTCTTCACAGCTCCAAAAGGTCAAAATTTCTCAAGCTTAAAAGAAGATAGTTTAACAGCCAAAGTATCTTTGTTGATAGATGTATTAGCCATTGTTCTCAACTCATTAATAGCAGTAGCCTTCTTTTTGTAAGCTAGTGGTAGGGCTCTCAGAAATTTAGAAACAATTTCATCTTTGCTCAGAGGTCCACCACAACATTGAATTCCCATAACAATCTCATTTACCCTTTCCATGAATGCAGTAATCCTTTCATGTTCTTCCATCTTTAGGTTTTCATATCTCACCCGGTAACCATCAAGTTTAGCAATCTTCACTGCAGGGTCACCTTCATTAAGAGTCTCCAACTTATCCCATATATCCTTTCTAGATGATTTGTTAGTTAATCCTATTATTTACTGATCAGAGAATGCACACAAGAGGGCTTCTCTTTCTCTATAATCATTCTCAAACTCCTTGTCCAGGTTTTCCAAAGGATTTCCAAATCCTAGATTAAAGGGTGTGACACCATTCTGTGTGATCTCCCAAATCTTCTTGCCAAGAAATCTTAGATGAGTTTCCATTCGAACTCCATAATGTGTAATTTGTTCCATCAAGCCTCGAAATATCCCTTCCAAAGATATCTCTAGAAGAATTGGATGAACTTGAATTGTTAGTTGCCATAGGATCGTCCTCAAGTGGTTAAGCTTTCTGTAGAGAGGACCAAAGATCTGATTCCAATTGTTAGATAATTCATGTAACCGAAAGACAATTGAGAGGGGGGGGGGGTGAAATAGTTGTCACAAATTATAGAAACATTCAACAATTAAAAATTTAATACTGGAACCCAAAACAATAATACTGAAATAGTAGTTAATCCAATTAAGCATAAATAGTAATCACAAAATAAAAGCCATCCACACAACACCAAGATTTGTATGTGGAAAACTGGGTAAAGGGAAAAACCATAGTGGGAAGCCTACCCATAGTCAGATAATACTTCTGTAGTAAGTATGTGAATTACAATGAAGGGGCTTGCAATTGCAGGAAGGCCAAAAGCCTAGAGCACACTGCTCATCACAAAAGGAGCCTCACTGACTACATATAAATCCAGACTAAAATTCAGAGAAGTGTTGAACTGCAAAAGATAGCATCTCCTATGCCAGGGTGCAATTTTAGTTAAGCTCAATACTAGAGGACTAAATCCTCTTACTTATACCCAATTTGATCTCCAATGATCAACCTACTCTTCTACCTAAATGATATTACATTTATTTGCACATTACATTCCTTGACCATGACCTTTTACATTAACCATGATGATCTACAATGACATCTTACATCTATTTATACAAACCCTTGACCATAAACAATAAGGTTGGCCACTAGATAGCAAACCGATTATATAATTACAAACCATGTCAACCTTAGACAAAACAAGTAATGTCAACACATAAGATATCCTAAAAATACATCAATAGGTCTTATCCACACATTACATTGAAGTCGGTCCATAAGCTAGATCAACTAGGACCAAGTATAGGTCCCCATGCTTCAACAATGATATCCAACCACCAAGTCTCGAACATGATCACCAACAACATCCTGAAACTCCATCAGAAGATGCACCCACACCACTTATGCAATTTATCAAAGATCTCCACTAAAAGCTCTATCGGTGAAAACCTCGCCTAAACCAAAAACCAATCTTTTGAGCAAGCAGGATAGCATCCAATCACCAAACCAAAATCAACTGACCAAATATGAGTATAAGTATCATGAACAAGCCAATTCCATCACCAGATTATATTGGAGCTTGTCGGATCATGTCGGATCCAAGCTAACAAGAAGGGTGTCGTTAAAGCATCCAAACAACTAGTGTTGACATCAATGACAAAACATCAATGCAACACATAGTCAATTCCACCAAATGGCCAACATGAATTTCAGTTTTCTAAATATTATTTAAGGTGGCCCTATCCATTAGGTTCAACCTTTTTCAAAATTGTAATTCAATTTCTCATCTTTCTCAAAACCCTAATAGGGTCCTATTTTGACATTCAAACCTTAATTTTGCCCATCTAAAGTTCATAAAATTAACCAATTTTTTGGGGTTAGCTCTTAAATCATCGTAGACTTCATCTTTGGAATTTTTTTAAAAAGTTGGGTGGACCAGGTACACTTTCAACCTGGTCCTTGAATTTTTTTCTGAAATTTTGGGAAACTGTTATGACTGTATTTAATTGCTTAAATCCTGGAAAAATTGGTTGATTTTTTCGAATTTTGATCCCTCTAAAATAAAAAAATATATCCCAATTTCAACATTACACACTAGTACATTTTGCCTCAAATTTTGATGACAGTTTGTCAAGATTTCTTCTAGAATTCATCGGACTACTGATGAGCAATGCCATCAGAAACTTGTAGTCAGACATTTCGATGGTGCTCAATACCGTCAGAATTTTGACAGAGGTGAAGAATCTTCAGATGAAGACCATGAATGTGCTTAGCCATCAGTAAAACTCGATAAGTTGTCATAATTTCAATGCCTTGTAGGTAATGTTCCAATGGCTAAGGCGTCAGAATAATCTAGAATTCTGATGACCCCCTCATTGCTTAGCCGTCGGTAAAAATCAATAAGTCATCAGAATTCCAATGACAATTAGGGCATCCACATCGATGAGGATGTTGTATGTGTGATGGTTCAGGCATCTGAATTCAAATGACCCCGCCATTGTGTAGCCATCAGAATTTTGACAGCATGAGGGCATCTGCACCAACGAGGATGTTGTATGTGCGATGGTTTAGGTGTCTGAATTCAGATAGCCCTATCACGATTTAGCCGTCGGACATCCAACGGTTATGATGACATCCACACCGATGAGGATGTTGTATGTGTGATGGTCTGGGCATCGACAAAACTCGATAAGTCATCAGAAAAAAAGGGGCGGGCATCGGAATTCCAATGACCCCTCACTACTTAGCTGTCGGCAAAACTCGATAGTTGTCAGAATAAATTGGATGGGCATTGGAATTTCAATGACCCCTCACTGCTTAGCCATAAAAAAAAATCGATATTTGTCAGAACAAATTGGGTGGGCATCGGAATTCTCACACCCCCTCATTGATTAGCCATTGACAAAACTTGATAGTCGTCTGAATTCTGATGCCCTCTCATTTCTTATCCGATGAGGATGCTGTTAGACATACAACATCCTCTTTGGATGCTTGGTGGATGGAAAGGTTTGCACTTATTGACCAATACGATAATACTAAAGGTTCATTATTCTGTATCAACCAACCAAACGATAATAATTTTTTTTGACAATCTAATCATGCAACGGTTCGGGCATCAAATGCTTGGTGGATGGAAATATTTGAATCGATTTACCAATACAATAATACTAAAGATTCATTATTTTGTATCAATCACCCAAATGACAATAAAAATAATTTGACAATATAATCTTTCTGCTCGAAGATTAGCCTCAAAAAACCATGTATGATTGAAGAATTGTGTCCCACGTTAATTTCTTCAATCCCATCAATAGCCACCCATAGGTGGCATACCATAAGATATTATGGGAGGCATTACCATTCCACTCATACCTGGTTGAAAATTCAAAATATATTTTAGCCCATGAGAGAGAACAACCAACTATATGTTTTACCAATTGTATACTTGTTCCACAAAATACACCACCAATTCCTCTGCAAGTTCATGATCACCCGATTGAGAACTAGTTTCCATTGCATCCTTGTAAAGATTATCCTTTTTAGACAGTGCAATATGTTAGCACATAATTTTTCTATAATTTCCTTAAAAAAGCTATTTTTCTATAATTTCCTTAATAATGCTCCTAAAAATGCGCATGCTATTTTCTATAATTTTCTTAATTATGCTCTTAAAATGCTATATTCTGTAAACAAAATAGGTACATATTTATTTGAAATTTTAAAAACTGTCAGTAGAGTAGAACAAGTGCTCCTTGAGGCTCAATTAAGAAAAATGCATACCTCTTGAGCAACAAGATCTTTCTCTTCTTTCTCCTTGGATTTCTCTTCTTGGACAGCCTCTAACTCATTCCACAAAATACCTCTTCCACAAAATACACCAACAATTCCTCTGCAAGTTCACGATCACCCGATTGAGAACTAGTTTCCATTGCATCCTTATAAAGATTATCCTTTTTAGACAGCACAATATGTTAGCACATAATTTTTCTATAATTTCCTTAAAAATGCTATTTTTCTATAATTTCCTTAATTATGCTCTTAAAAATGTGCATGCTATTTTCTATAATTTTCTTAATTATGCTCTTAAAATGCTATATTTTGTAAACAAAATAGGCATATATTTATTTGAATTTTTAAAAACTGTCAGTAGAGTAGAATAAGTGCTCCTCGAGGCTCAATTAAGAAAAATACATACCTGTTAGGCAACAAGATCTTTCTCTTCTTTCTCCTTGGATTTCTCTTCTTGGACAACCTCTAACTTCTCCTTAACAAGCTCATCAACTTTTGTCGTGTATTTTTGAATGAACTTTGAAAAATAAATTCTTTGAATATTAGCTATTTAATTGTGTAGAAGATTTAAAATGTTTATTAAAGAGAAACTTAAAATATTCACAGAATCATCAAAGCATATAAAGAACTTGAAGTAGGTATGGAAACACAGAGTCAATCATATTATTCATCTAGGAAAGTTACAAATCCACATCTGGTCTAATCAAGTCATAGCATATGAACAAGCATGAAGCAAAGCATTCTTTCTTGCCCTGTAGTTCCAAATTGCAAAAGTAAGCCCCATTTCAATGCCCCAATCCAAAATGAAAATTCAAAATATACTTTACCTTGTGAGAGAGAACAACCAAGTATACATTTTACCAATTGTATACTTGCTCCACAAAATAGACCACCAATTCCTCTGCAAGTTCACGATCACCCAATTGAGGTGAGGAGGCATCAGGATACCATATATCGATGAGAGGGCATAGAAAGCCAGAGTTGTACTCATTGACAGAAGTTATATTGATCAAGGAGCAAAGTTGAGAATAATTGATGCATCGGAAAAAATATATCGATATGACCCATCAACATAGTAAACACTAGCGACAACAGTGGAGAATTGTCTTGCCAATAGATGATAAGGGTATCGGTAAGACTTATATCGATAAGAGTGGGGAAAAGAAGAGTCCATTGGTATAGCCAAAGCGATCAGTATGTGTTACTTTGAGCCACCCCGACGCCCAAAGAAATCATCGGTGAAACATATACCGATGGAATATACTCTATCGGGAAGACTTTGCTTATCGGTATGTTTCATTTCGGATTACCTCGATACTCGATGAAGGAGAGGATTGATTGAGTGGAGTGAAGACACTATCATGAAGACTCATGGTGATGAAGCCAGATTCATCGGTATAGCCAAAGTGATTGGTATGTTTTACTTTGAGCCACCCCGATGCCCAAAGAAATCATCAGTGAAATATATACTGATGGAACATACTCTATTAAGAAGACTTTCCTTATCGGTATGTTTCATTTTGGATTACCTTGATACCTGATGAAGGAGAAGACTAATTGAGTGAAGCAAAGACACTATCGAGAAGACTCATGAACATGAAGTTGGTTGCATCTGTATAGCCAAAGTGATCAGTATGTGTTACTTTGAGCTACCCGACACCTAAAGAAATCATCGGTGAAACATATACCGATGGAACATACACTATCAGGAAGACTTTGCTTATTAGTATGTTTCATTTCAGATTACCCCGATACCCAATGAAGGAGTGGACTAATTGAGCTAAGCGAAGACACTATTGGGAAGACTCGTGGAGATGAAGCCAGTTGCATCGGTATAGCCAAAGCGATCGGTATGTGTTACTTTGAGCCACCCCGACGCCCGAAGAAATCATCAGTGAAACACATACCGATAGAACATACTCTATCAGGAAGACTTTGCTTATCAGTATGTCTTATTTTGGATTACCCCGATATCTAATGAAGGAGAAGATTGATTGAGTGAAGTGAAGACACTATCGGGAAGACTCATGGCGATGAAGCCGGTTGCATTGGGAAGATCTATGTCGATGGTGAAGCCCATCGAGGAAACAATGGCTATCGCAATAATGCTAAACGAGCTCACCCAATGCCTGATGAGAATATTGGTTTGAGATATACCGATGAGGAGGAAAAAGAGTCATCAGCTTAGGGTATCATGATAAGAGAAAGTAAGATGTCAAAGTAGATAAAGGTATGTTTAGAGAATGCCAAAAGGGAAATATTCATCAGGGAGACATATGCTGATGAGTCATTGTCATATCAGAATTCAAAACCAAAATTTTTGAAAGTCTTCTATTTGATACTTGCCATAGATATGCATCTATGGTTCGCACGAGGAAAATTTTATGAGAAGTTCATTATTGCAAAAGAATACGACGGAACTAGAAATTGCCTTGTCTAAATACTGTGTTGGTGAAAGAAGAATACACAAATAGAACACATTGCGCCTTTAAAAAACATAGCAGAGGATTGTAATTACAGAAATGGAAACTTTGAGTTCAATAGGAAAGAAGAGGGTGGCCAAGAGCTCTAACTCTAAGGCAAAGAAAGGAAAAACTGAAGAGGTGCCTCCAGTTAGGAAGTTAAACCAAGACATGATAGACCAAATGCAGACACCCGACCCAAAATGCAGAAGGTCAAAGCAACACCTGCCAGGGAGAGACCAATTAGAAGACAAGTACAGAGAGGTCAGAGATGTCTAGACCAAGGTAAGGGGACATGAACTATTTATGTTCCACTATTTGAAAAGGAGCAAGGAGATACCACTCTACAATCCTTGGATGACAAATTTAGGTAAGCTAATAGTCCCCAATGTTTTTGTAAACATAAGATTTCTAGAGGTTTTGGTGAGGAATTATAATTCGGTGAAGAGGTGCATTCAACTCCCAAATGGGGAAGCATTTATTAGATTTTCTATGGGTACCATAAATGAGGTTTTGAATTTAGATCCATCCTGATAAGCCCTTGTCCTTTGGGGAGTTAGAGGAAGAATACCTTAGAATGGACACAACATATACTGACTAGAAATTTTCCATTCACAAGAGGCAAGCAGGAAAATTAACAGTGGAAGATGGGCCACCATTCAGCATTGATTTGTTTAGACACTACTTGCAGTACACATATATGTTGTGTGGGCAAGTAGGAGGGGTGGAGGTGCCTGATCTGACATGCACTGGGCCGTTGGTGTTAGCCTCTGATATACACATGTATGAACCTAGGCCTTTTGACTATACAGTATATCTGGTGGAGAGGTTGCACGAAGGTTTTTTAAACCTTAGGGATGATACTCATCCCAATTTCAAATTTTATTCACTATTGATGCATCTAGTGTTATTTTATGGATATGTAAAGGGTTTTTGGCTTGAAGGACTAAAATTAAATACCAAGAACATGGAAGGTGAGGAGCAACCCGCCCAATTGTGGACATCTCTTTGGGATTCTCGATATATGAGGTCCAACTATATTAAGTTTGAAGAACTTATCGTGATGCCATTGTACTTAATGTATGGGATTTTATGTGAAGGGTCTATCTCTGACGAGATCAAGAGGTTTCTAAAACCCAGGGATTATGATGAAAGACACATTGTTGATCATAATTGGGGGGACTGGTTTGTGGATAAGGATTTTGTTGGCATATGATGAATTGACATGTTGATATGATGATAATGTATGTTGTCATTGCTGTCAATAAGTGCAAGTGAACCGATATGTAGATTGGAAGAAGTTGGTGAACCGGTATGAAGAGATGCAGTGAACTAGTGTCGGGGTTTCACTGAGTGTGACTACCGGTTGGTAGTCTCAGCCCTAGGGTTTCCGGTTTGGCAATCTAGCTTGTGCGATGCAACCGATGACATTATGTGATGAGTTAGCTAATAGATGAAGATGAGTTCAAGATCCCATGTCAGCTTTGTGCCTGTGAAGGATTTCCTTGAGGATCTTGCATGTGAAGATCGACTACATTAAATGTCTACCTTGGGAATAAAAATTCTTCCTAGCAGTATGAGAAGAAAGCATGACGAGTTACTGATTTCTATGTGCGGTGAAGGATGGACGATGCAGATTGTCTTGTGATCTGTTTGAAATTGTATTGCTCTATGCAAAGTGTTTGGATGGTCAGGATTGGACTGACTGTAATAGTAAACCTAAAAGCTTAGGGTTTAGGGTTTATGTTACTGACCTAATTGTTGTCTATAAGGTCAATGATGTTTGTTATTGTTTGTGTTGGCAAAAGTTGTGTGTGTATCCGAGTGATGAGATACTTGCCAGGCCAGTGAGAGAAAACTGCAAAGTGTGATTGTAGAGTAGAGGAACTGAAAAGGATTTGCCTTAGCATATATTGCTGTTATCAGATCAAAGTTTTACCTGTTGTCTTCTAACCATTTCAACAAAAGGAAAATCCCTTTGTTGGGTAGCTTTAACAGGCTTACTGTAAATCCGCTAACCAGGTGACTCAAGTTCATTGAGTTCTTTAAATCCTCTAGCAAGGTAACCTTTAATAGGGTATATAGCCATCCCTTAACCGAGTGATCTTTAACAAGATCGGTTCCTAGTAGAACCTTATTATAAAGTCTTTAACCGAACTAGGCTCCTAATAGAGTGAGCTTCAAAAGAGTTCAAAACAAGCTTGTGGGTATTCATCCCCACCATGGTTTTTCCCATTTGGGTTTCCATGTGAAAAATCTATGTGTCATGAGTTGTGCTTTTTTCATGTGATGATTAAGTATTATTTGTTTAAGTGATTATGCATGCAGAGCTAATGGTTATGGTATTGTTGATACACCATATGCATATGTTTATGGGTGAAGTAGTTATCAAGTATTGAATATATTTGAAGGGTTCAGTTTTACCGATTTATGTTGTTTGAAGTCTTACTGTGTTTAACCAGTATTGCCATGGTTAAGTATAGTAATGAAGACAACCGGTTAGCATTGTTTTAACTTGATAAGTTGTGGAGAAGTTTTTGTATGTACTGATTCACTCCCCCCCTCTCAGTACTAGTTAGGGTATTTGTTATTCATCATTATTCATCAATTTGTTTTAGAGCGACTCCAGGTCCTCGGTGATATAAGCTTAACCGCTTGAGGTAAAAGATCCTACCTTAATGATAAAGAGGGAAGGTCCTAAGATCAATAGAGATAACTTCAAAATATGGAAGGACAGAATGAAGATCTATATCAAGAGTTTGGGTTTTCAACACTGGAGATATGTTAAGAATGCCTGTGTAATTCCCACTGGCACTTTAACCGATGATCAGAAAAGAGAGATTCAGGAAAATGGGCAAGTCATGGAAGCCCTTATTAGCAATTTGTCTGACATTGAGTTCATTGATGTACAAGATAAGGACACTCCTAAAGATGTATGGGACACATTGGAAACTATTTATGGCAGTGATGAGCATGTAAAGCAAGCTAAGGAAGAGAGCCTTAGAGGAAAATTTGAAGACATGAGGATGGTTGAAGGTGAGACCATTCAACAATATGGCATAAGGATCAAGACTGTTGTTGGAGATATCAAGAGCACTGGTGGAACAATTGATGATGCCACCATTGTCAGTAAAGTCTTGAGATCATTGTTATTGGTCTATGCAATCAGAGTTGTTGCTATTCAGGAACTAAGGTCTATTGACAAAACCAAGGTATCCTTAGACTCTATCATTGCAAAGTTAACTACATATGAGTTGAATAGATATGATGGTAGTGTTCAGTAGACTTAGTTAGCTTTTAGAGCATCAGTTGCACCAACCAGAAAAGGAAAAGAAGTAAGTACCAGTTATAAATCCATGCAAAGAAAAGGTATGGATGATGAAAATATTCTGATGGAGTTTGAAGCTCTTCTTGCTAAGAGACTTCCAAAAGGTAATGGAAAATATAGAGGCAAGCTTCCTTCAAAATGTTTTTCTTGCAATAAGATAGGACATATAGCTGTTAACTATCCTAAAAATGAGAATAAGGATAAACCAGATAGGTTTAGAAAGTATAATGGAGGAAATAGAAGAAATTGTCTTATTGCAGTGGATGAAGGTGTTATTGATGAATAATCTAAGGATGAAGAGAATGAGGACATAGTGTTTGTAGCTATAAAGGAAGAAGTGTCTGACAAGAAAGAACTTGTCTCTCACATTGATAACTCTAATGAGTGGATAATTGATAGTGGTTGTTCTCACCACATGACTAGTGATTGGAGAAATTTTTTGTCTCGAGAAGAATATGGTGGAGGTGTTGTCATATTTGGCAATGATGCACCATGCTTGGTAAAAGGAAAACGATCCATCTCATTGAATGGAAGGAGTAGTGCAGATGATGTCTCCTGGGTTGAAGGTCTTAAGCATAACCTGTTGAGTGTTTCTCAGCTAAATGATAATGGACTCATTCTGGAGTTGAAAGGTGGAGTCTGCAGTATAATTGGAAAAAGTGGTGAACTTATTGCCACCGGTAAGTAGACCAGAGGTAAATTGTTTCAGTTGAATGCCAAGATAAGTCGGTGTTTGATGGCAAAGTTTGATGATAGTTGGATATGGCATAGGAGACTTTTTCATATGAACTTTGATAATATTGTAAAGGCTAGTAAGATCAAGGCAGTGAGAGGATTGCCTTTTCTGAATAAACTAGAGAATTATTTGTGTAGAGAATGTCAACTTGGGAAGATGTCTTCCTCAACTTTCAAAGGTAAGTCTTTTTCAGCAGAAAACTTACTTGATCTTGTGCATATTGATTTGTGTGGTCCTATAAAAACTAGAAGTATTCGGGGAGATAGGTATTTCATGATTCTTACTGATGACTGCTCAAGAATGATGTGGGTCACATTCTTGAAAGACAAGTCTGAGGCATTTGGAAAGTTCAAAGCCTTTAGAGCATTAGTAGAGAAGGAAAGTGGTCAAAAGATAAAATGCCTAAGAACTGATCAAGGAGGTGAATTCACTTCTGATGAATTTAGCAAGTACTATGAAGATAGCGGTATCAAGAGGCAACTATCTACCCCAAGGACACCACAATAGAATGGCATAGCAGAAAGAAATAATAGGACTGTATTTGAAGTGGATAGAACAATGCTGATCCAAGGAAAGGTTGCTCACACTTTTTGGAGAGAAGGGGTGAGCATTGCAGTCTATACTATGAACCGGGCACTCATCAAGAAAGGTAGAGTTAAAACCCCTTATGAGTATTGGACTGGGAAAACTCCCACTGTGAATTATTTTAAAATGCTTGGTAGTAAGTGTTACATCAAGAGAGGTGAGCATCTGAGCAAGTTTGATGCTAAATGTGATGAAGGAATATTTTTGGGATATTCCACTAAGAGAAAAGCTCTCAAGTGCTACAACAATAGAACACAAAAAATTGTTGAGAGTGTCAATGTAAGGGTTGATGAATCCCTTGAGGAACCTGAGGAAACTTGCAACAAGGAAGTGGAAGATGAACTAGGTATAGCCTTCTGGGAACTGGTTAAGAAAGAAACATGTAATGATCTCAGTGTTTCTGTACCGGTAGAAGCTACAGTAGGTGAAGAAGAAGAAGTAAGTGAAGAAGAAGAGGAAAAGTTAGCAGAACCAGCTAGAGTCATTCCTAGGTATGTGAAACTACATCATGATCCGAAGCAAATCATAGTAGATAAAGATGTAGGGATACTCACAAGAAGAAAGGTGAAAGAAAACTCTTGCATGATTTCTGAATTGGAGCCCAAGACTTCGAGAGAAGCACTTATAGATGAAGACTGGATTAAGACAATGGAAGAGGAGCTAGACCAAATAGAAAAGAATGCAACATGGTCCTCGGTACCAAGACCATAACACAAAAATGTCATAGGTACCAAATGGGTTTTCAGGAATAAGCTAAATAAAGAAGGCATAGTTGTGAGGAACAAGGCAAGACTTGTATGCAAAGGATATGCTTAGGAAGAGGGAGAAGACTATGTAGAAACCTTTGCTCCTCTGGCTAGACTGGAAGGTGTCCGAATGCTACTTGCATTTTCAGCATTCAAGGGATTTAAGGTTTATCAGATGGATGTGAAGTCTGTGTTCTTGAATTGAATCCTAGAAGAGGAAGTGTATATTGAGAAACCAGATGGGTTTTCCTTATCAGAAGATAGTAATATGGTGTGTAGATTACACAAAGCCCTATATGGATTGAAACAAGTACCTAGGGCATGGTATGAATGGTTACACTCTTATCTTGTGAATATAGGATTTCAGAGAACATGTGAGGATAGCAACATCTACCTAAAATCTAAAAGTGATCAGATTTTGACCCGTGAAGTATTTGTAGATGACATAATCTTTGGAGGAGATGATAAAATGAGTCATTGTTTTGCAGATGAAATGAAGAAAGAGTTTGAGATGTCTCTGACTGGAGAGATAAAGTTCTTCATTGGTTTACAAATTTAGAAAATGAAAGAGGGTATCTTTATTACCTAGTCCAAGTATGTCAAAGAGGTATTGAAGACCTTTGGCATGGAAGAGAGAAAACTGTTTGGTACACCGATGGTGACCAGTTGTAAACTGACTAAGGAAGATGATTCAGCATTAGTGAATGAGAAGGAGTATCGGTCAATGATTGGTAAGATGCACTATGTGGTTCACAACAGACCATATATTGCTCATGCAGTGGGCATAGTAGCTCATTTTTTAGAAGAGTCCAAGAGAATCCCACTTGGTAGTGGTAAAGAGGATTCTTAGATATCTGAAAGGACTAGTTGACTATGGATTTTGGTATCCATATAATGGTGATTTTAATCTCAAAGTGTTTACCAATGCAGATTGGGCAGGTAATGTAGATGATCGAAAGAGCACAACCGATGGAGTATTCTTTCTTGGTGGAAGATTAGTCTCCTAGACAAGCAAGAAGCAAATCTGTACTTCTCAGTCTACAACTGAAGCCGAATATGTGGCAGCAGCATTTATGAACTGTACTTAGGCAATTTGGATGAAACATGTATTGGACGATTTCAAAGTGCCTATATCTGAACCGGTGAGTATATTTTGTGACAATAATAGTGCAATAAATATTTCCAAGAATCTGGTATTGCATGCTAGAGCTAAGCACATTGAGCTTAATTATCACTTCTTGAGAGAAAAGGTTCAGAATAAGGAAGTTGTACTAGAACATGTTTCCAGTAAAGAGCATCTAGTAGATATATTCACTAATCCCTTACCGAAGACTACATTTACCTATTTGAGAGGTGAATTAGGGTTTTTGCCCCTTCATGAAGTCAACTAAAGTTGTGTGCTCCACATCAGTCAGGTACTACAGTGTCAAATATTTCAGGATTGATGTGTTGAAGGATGCTACTCCATAGGGGGAGTAGCATAGTGGAAAATGGAAGCTTGTGCCTCCACTTTGACATTGTTGTCAAAGGGGGAGAAGATATTTGATGTATGGGGAGAAGGTATCTGATGATATAGATACATTGGTCTATGATGTTTATGTTAGGTCCCAGAGACAACTGAGAGGGGGGGAGGGGGGTGAATCAATTGTCCAATAAGTACAAACCAAAACTAACTTAACCAAACTTAACCAAACTTTATGGTGCTAGATAGTTTTATCAATTAATTGTAGTATCAGTAAAGTTTAATGCATGAAACAAAAAGGAAATAACATCCACAACACATAACACATATATTTGTACATGGAAACCCTGTAAGGGGAAAAACCACGGTGGGAAACCTTACCCACAATCAGATGATACTACTGCAGATAGTATGTGTGTATAATATGGAGTCTACACATGCAAAAAGGCCAACTTCCTAGAGCTCACTGCTCAATCAAAAAATGGGAGTCACACTGACTACAATTGGATGGTTAAATCCACTGATAATGTACTACTCAAAATAGCATCTTCATATGTTGGATTCAGTACTAGTTAAGCTATGATTTGCGTTCTTCAAACCTTCCTTGAATCTTAAATGATGTTTGCATGTATAGCTCTGCTTATATTTGCATATACCTTATTATATTCCTCTTCCACTATCCTTATTATAATCTCACAAATGAGATCTTACATTTATACCAAAACCTAAGACCAAATGAGTAGGTCATCTCACTAAAAGATATTACAATAAAATCAATTACAAATGATTCAATATGTGATGCATCATGTCGACTCAATGCATTTACAATAATAATAAATCATCTTCATGACATGTCATGCTGATATGGAATAGATATGCTTACCGGTGCATATCTAGGACCTATTTGCCAATAACAACAAATATGCAAACCCGATTAGACCAATGAACAAATCACCAAAACCAAGTGTTCAAACAATGTTTTTAACATAACCAAGTAATCTCCAAGTCATTCCAAGTGCCCGTGAACAATATAAACTATCGGTAAACCAAATACCGGTGATTGTTCATAAGTCACTGAACATATTGGTGAATATAACCAAAGATCTCCTAGTGCTGATGTTGTTCATCCAAAATGATTAACCCAAGTACACCTGCAATTGATCTATAAAGTAGCCAATTCAATCTATGAAGAACCTCAGGGCTTGGACAACATGACAAGGATATGAATCCTTCTACTCTTCAAGCTCTGCAAAACCTAGGCAGGTATACCTTTGATGCTTAAAATCATATTCATTTACCCACATATGACAACATCAACAAAAGCAGATAGATCTCACTAGGGCTTAACAACTAGGAGGTTACTGTAGATGGGCTAGATCCACATTGACATCTCAACTAAGTTGAAGCATGAGATGGATGAAACATTCCCATAGAACATAAAACAAAGAAAGATATTCTAATGTTGGATTTTAAATTGTTTGAGAATCCCTTCAATTGCAAGATCAGTGCCTTATCCAAGGGCAACAGAGTCACATATCAAACTATAGATGAAAAATTCTATTGCAAATCCATCTTCATTATTAAGTATTCCTGCATTAATGCCTTGCATAAATGGATTACTAAGATCATTCACAAAATTATCAAATCTTGAAACTATATTCCATTATTCATGATATATTACAGAATTTAAATCCTTCCTTGAAGAATCCCTACAAACAATCACAACTATCTCCTTGAGATAACAAATTTCATCCTCCTTGAGGATCTGATTTGAATAAAATGGAAACACAAATCTAGAGACAATCTTGTGTGAATTTATGTATGCCTTACATACACAAGAAACTGCAACTAAGAACACCTACAACAAGAATTAAACTCCATTAATCAAAGAAAAGCCCTACCCTATACAATCTTCAAGAATACTCAGAATTGGAAACCATGAAAATCTGAAGCCTTTCTCTCAAAATTCTGGAACCATTACAATGAGAAGAAAATGGAAATAAGAAGAGGAGGGAAAAATATCAGAATTCATCAGAATTTGCCAAGTGTCTTTTCTTCTAACTGAATTTCACCTCTCTTTCTCTTTCTAGTGGAAACTGCTCTTAAAATATCCCAAATCTATTAAAATTAAATTCATGAATGGATTCCTCATTCTGACAACTTTCAGCGATATAAAATACTTGCCTATTTGACCAAAAATTAGCCTCTGAGCGAATTAAGTCTCAGTATGTGTACACCATTTAAATTTTTAATTTTCTCCATAGTTGAAACTATATCACTTAATTTAATTTTAACTTTAATTTTTCCCTGATTTTGGCCTAACGCCTTGCCACGTGGTAGTCTCTGATTCACTGATAGGGTCCACTAGGTGCCACCTCGGATGAAACCTCATCAATCTACCACGTGTCCACCTCGTCACTGCCATTGGACTGCCTGTTTGTATGCCACCTCAGTGCCATTGGACGACACCCGCGAACTGGACGTCCACCTAGACTTGCCACCTATGCGCCATGTGTCTTTCGCCATTTTGAAATGGCTAACAAACGTGCATCTTCGGGTCACAAAGTCACGCTGGCCGTCGATCTTGATAAACCTGCAGGCTCTTTAACACTTCACTTTTTCACTTGATCTTTTCACCATTTCGCGAAGGGTAGTCTTCGAGCATCTTCCCTTCGTGAATCAATGCGCGCCGTAGATCTCCTACAACTTGCTCACTGGTTAAGTCGCCCTTTCTCTACAAAAATCACCTGCCTCAGGATCCGTACCTACATGGGGTCCACCTGGTTGCCACTTATCCTCCTTGGTCACCTCGGGAAGCGCATCTACATGCGTGGGGTCCTCCTGGGCACCCATCAGCACCTTGTGTCAAAAGCCTCTAGCTTTTGACACTATACTTGTGTGGAGCTTTGTTTATAAATGCTAAAATTTTCCCTTGCCCAACCAATGTGGGATTAATACTCAAGCCTCAGACTGCTCTTTTGAAGGTTTTCTAAATGTTTTAATGGCATTTTTTGCATTTGCTTGGAAATTAAAAAATGCCTTCCACCATGTGTTGCGCAGGGAGGAAGCATTAGCTGTTGATTTCATTTTGCCTAATGTCTCCCTTTTCACTCCACACAGAAAGAGAAAAAGCCAAAATTTTTAATGCCCTCAATCAACCACACAGAGGGAAATGCTTTAGAATGCAGCATGTGGGGGGCTTTTGACTGCTGTTTGCATAGTTGAAAGCTTCTGCATTCTTCAAATAGGCTCACGCAAAGGGAGGGGGCACGAGCTACTGCATTCTCTTCCACACCATCTTCACGCAGAGGCATATCCACTTGCAGAAGTATGTACATCCTTTACCAAAGCCATGCAGGAGGATAGGATGCTTGCAAGCATTAGATTTTGGCTGAAGGTTTAATGCTGTCCCTTTTCACTCCACGCAGCAAGGAAGATGTCGCAGGTTATGGCATTTGGCACTGCATCTGCCAATCACATTTGCTGAAAGCTACCAAACTTTGGACTGACATTTCACCCACCATGCCTTTGATTAAATTTTAAAACCTTTTCACCCATTCATAGCAGGAGGAGGTTGAGATTGGCCTTCACAGCTGTCAATTTGTATTTGTCTGAAAACTTCTACATGTGAGGAGATTTGATTATCAACTACCCAAGAATGATTTAATAGTTGTTGCTCCAACAGCAACAGAGCCAAAAATAGTAAGAGCCTTTAGTAAACCAGTCTCTAGCTTGGTTCTGCCACAATAGTAGATGGTCTAGCCAACAATGAAGTTCCAGAACCAGGAATAGCGACACAACCACTAGAATGATGAACTGTTGATTTCCCATCGATAAACACGTCCCATATTGAACTTTAAAATGATTTGGGTTAACATCTCCAAACATGATTTCTCCTCCTATCTGGCTTTCACCTTATACTTAAATCATATAAACATATGGTTTAAGATATCAATTTAAATCTTGATTCAATAACCTCGTGAAGCTACAAGTCAGGTTGGGCCCAAAGTGGGTTAGACTAAATTTTTTTTTGTTTTCATTCAATTGACCTTTGAAATGACTCATAGACCTAAAACATACCTCTAGAAACTATCAGCATCATTTTCGGATCATCAAACTGAGTTTTGCAACTTTTAGGCACCTACGCCACATTTTCACATTTAATCGCGAAGACATAATTTTCAAACCGGTCAAAACACCTTTCTGGACCTCGCCATCTAACAAGCGTGTACTCTGATATACAAGTATGAACTCTACCAAACAATTTCTCAAGATGAATCCTGAGTGAAGAGATATTAATTGTAAAAAATGATCAACTGGCTTTGTCGGCACTGCAGACCTGATGAAGTCAATGCGCAGGCAACCCATGATGTCTTTCTTAAAAATATCAAACAATCTCCATAGACCCTCAAATCTAAGGCATAGGTACCTTGAAGTACATATCAAATCTTAGAATACTCAGTTTGATCAGGAAGGTAACTGGGTGCAAATGGTGCGCTCATGAAAATGGCTACTTTAACTGATGTGGCAATGAAAATACGGATCACTGAAAAAGATGACTCAAGAAACCCTTTTGAAAACCGATCAAACGGATTGGCAGAGGTTTGAAATTTGAAACATAGCTTGTCATTTATACCAAAAATATCCTAGAAAAAACATTTTGACATGACACTCACTGAGGCAACTTGTACACTTATGCAAAACAAGGCTCTGACTAGCTGCTGAAACAGGGACTTGTCAAACCATACAAACTGCAAACAGATTGAGCTTGCTAAACTAGGCAAATGAATTCATGAAGACTTGAAATTCTACATCGAGGCACACTTTTATGCATACAATTCAATGCACTTTGAAATTATTCATGAAGATCAATAGGGAAAAAGATATAAGCACTCAAAGTAGGCTACTCAATAAAATCTGCATTTTTGCCTAAAATGCACTTTTAGCTCATCCCTCGAAATGGGTACCTGATAAATTGATCCAAACTGAATTCTGAAAGTTGCACAACACTTTATTAACTAAATGAAAGGTGTAGGACACATTTCTCGAGCGTTACCCTTTGAAAATCAACTGGCTCCATTTTGCCCTCTCTAACTAGGCCACCTGAATGAGATTAGGTGCCTTTCTGAAAATGCAATATCAAAATTTGGAAATGGGCCTCTCAAATTATTCAATTTTAATGAGTCCCAATAGTTGATAAGTGTTGACAAGTGTTGACATCAATGAAAAAACCATATCAACATATCCAAAATACCAACATTTTATAGTTGTAATGCTACACTGAGTATTGTCATCAATTCCAAAGGGGGAGATTTTTGGCATATGATGAACCGACATGTTGATATGATGATAATGTATGTTGTCATTGATTTCAATAAGTGCAAGTGAACCAGTATGAAGATTGGAAGAAGTTGGTGAACCAGTATGAAGAGATGTAGTGAACCGATGTTGGGGTTTCACTGAGTGTGACTACCGGTTGGTAGTCTCAGCCCTAGGCTTTCCGGTTTGAAAATATAGCTTGTGAAATGCGACCGATGACATTTTGTGATGAAGATGAGACTGAGATGCCATGTCAGCTTTGTGCACGTGAAGGATTTCCTTGAGGGTCTTGCATGTGAAGATCGACTGCATTAAATGTCTACCTTGGGAATGAACATTCTTCCTAGCGGTATGAGAAGAAAGCGTGATGAGTTACTGATTTCTATGTGCGGTGAAGAATGGATGATGCAGATTGTCTTGTGATCTGTTTGAAATTGTATTGTTCTATGCAAAGTGTTTGGATGGTTAGGATTGGACCGACTGTAATAGTAAACCTAAAAGCTTAGGGTTTAGGATTTATGCTACCGACCTAATTGTTGTCTAAAGGTCGATGATTTTTGTTATTGTTTGTGTTGGAAAAAGTTGTGTGTATCCGAGTGATGAGATACTTGCCAAACTAGTGAGAGAAAACTGTAGAGTGTGATTGCAAAGTAAAGGAACTGAAAAGGATCTACCTTAGCATATAGTGTTGTTATCAGATCAAAGTTTTACCTGTTGTCTTCTAACCATTTCAATAAAAGGAAAATCCCTTTTCCAGGTAGCTTTAACAAACTTATTGTAAATCCTCTAACTAGGTGACTCAAGTTCATTGATTTCTTTAAATCCTCTAGCAAGGTAACCTTTAACAGGGTATATAACCATCCCTTAACTGAGTGATCTTTAACAGGATCGGTTCCTAGTAGAACCTTATTTTGAAGTCTTTAACCGAACTAGGCTCCTAATAGAGCGAGCTTCAAAAGAGTTCAAAACAAGCTTGTGGGTATTCATCCCCACCATGGTTTTTCCCATTTGGGTTTCCACGTGAAAAATCTATGTGTCATGAGTTGTGCTTTTTTCATGTGATGATTAAGTATTCTTTGTTTAAGTGATTATGCATGCAGAGATAATGGTTATGGTATTGTTGATACACCACATGCATATGTTTATGGGTGAAGTAGTTATCAAGTATTGAATGTATCTGAAGGGTTTAGTTTTACCAGTTTATGTTGTCTGAAGTCTTACTATTTTTAACCAGTATTGCCATGGTTAAGTTCAGTAATGAAGACAACCAGTTAGCATTGTTTTAACTTGATAAGTTGTGGAGAAGTTTTTGTATGTACTGATTCACCTCCCCCCTCAGTACCAGTTAGGGTATTTATTTTTCATCATTATTCACCAGATTTTACATGTTTTAGAGTATATGGATTTGAGGGGAGCCCCTACATGCTGCCAAAACTAGTACCAGACATAATATCTTATCTAGAGATTGTGAGGCAATTGAGTGTGTTCAATGCTAAAGATTTTATAGATATGTGTAAGCAATCCTTCCTACCTAAGACACTGAGTTTTGGTGATTTCACCATAGTGTCAACCAAAGCTTATGAAATAATAGATAAGAAGCTGATATAAGAATACAATTTGTATGAGCATTATGCCAGGAAAAAATATGATCCTAAAGGATACATTTAGTCTTGAAAGAAGAGGTAGAACTTGGGAGGTTATCTGAATGTCGGTATTGAAGCTGAAGATATCTTCAGGAACATGGAGGATGCAGAGGCCAAAGATGTAATTGATCAACTGAATAATGAACTGGCAGAAAAGAGATGGAGGGTCGAGGAAATTGAAACCGAGGAGGAGGAGGTAGAAAGTGAATCTGATGAGAATGTAGTTGTCTCTAGATGGCAAGTGTGAGAGAAGGAAGAAGAGCCAGACATGCAAGGCCAAATAGAGACAATATTAGAAGTTCATGCTGACTCTCGGTTATAGGAGTTTTCTTCTTTTGTTGCTGATGATGTTTTTATTCATTCCAAAGAATTTAAAACATTCTTGTACAATTTTAAAGGGAAGAAATTGAGGGACTCTATTCCCAACATAATGCCTAATAATGAGGCTGAGTTGTTAAAGAAATCAAAAGAGTAAAATGATGTAGAGATAACCATGATGACCCCTCAAAAGGGGAGGCAACTGCTTATAGAGGCTGGGTGATTTTGTTTCCCGGATGGGACCTCAGTGTTTCTTTTATCTTTGACAATTTATTGCATTCAGAAAACAAGGAATTCAAATTGGATATAAAAGGTGTAAATTATGTATTTATTGGTTCAAGATTTGATCAAGATGAGGGATCTTTGAGGTTATGGGATTTTTACCCTCCCCACAAGAGACCAAAGATCATTGATGTTGGCAAGGCCTTTGGCCATATGATGAAACTAAAAGTTGGTGAAATTGATCCAATTGTTTCTGCTGATATTGGAGTGGATATTTCAAAATTCAATAAAGCACAGATGGTCAGAGCAGTGAGGGTGAGGAACCAGTACATGGTGTTCTATGAAGAAATGCTAATGAGAATTGGGCAACAGGTTCCAATGGTTCTTACTCCAGATAAATCTCAATGGAAGAAAAAATGTGAGGAGTTGCAACAACAAAATAAAAGGATATTAAAATAGATGCAAAGTGTGAGGGCAGATACTGCTTGTGTATTACTAACTAAAAGATTTGAGGTTTTACAAGGCTTTCTGAAAGAATTATGGATAATATTTCAAAATAACATGGACAATGCAGTTCCACACAATAGAATTTCAAATAGATTGGGAACAAGCTTGCATGATAAAAGAATGGCCAAGGGGGAAACATAAGAAATTGAAAAAATAAAGAGGTTGCTAGCTAAACACAATAAATTTGATGAACAATTACAATTTGAATATGATGAATGCAAAGACACTATTCAACATGGTTTCCCATAGTTAACTGATCAGAAGGGTGAGCTAAAGGATAAAGATGTATGGATTTCAGAATATCGTAGTCTTCTCAATGCCACCCTTGATATTGTCTAAATCGATGGAATTGAATTGAAAGAGACCATGAAATAGATGGAAAACTTTATCATGCTGGAAGTCATTGCTAGGGATATCATCCATGATGCAGACACATATAAGTCAGAGAAGTATTTGGAGCATATCCAGACCTGATGTCTAAGTTGGAGCCCAGAGTCATGTTTTTCTATGTTTTTATAATATGTTCATATTGTAAAGACCATTTTTAGGAAGTTAGGTTTTAGTTAGTTTTAGTTTTAATGAAAGGGAAATTCCCTTTCACTTTCAAACTGAATCATCATCTATAAATAGAGGATCTTTTAGAACAAGTGGGGGAGATACCTCAAATTTTATGATCTTATCAAGACAATTTTATACAACACTTATGCAGTTTGTTTTCTAGAAATATCAAAGTTGATGGACGATACATATTGAAATCAACTGGTTTGATTATCTATTTTCAGTATAAATTTCAAGTGTTCTTCATTCTGAATGGTATATGCTTTTCAATTGATTGATCAGTTCCATGTGATAAATCTATTTTATTAGATTGCGTCAATGTGCTATCTTATACTATTTTTATTGAGACTAATTTCCAGTTTGAGCATCAGTTTGAAAGGTTGGTTGGAAAGTTTCAAATTGTCTTATTGGTCTTTCAGAGCCGAGTTAAAATTCAATAAGACTAACTACATTTTATATTTCAGTTACAATCCATATAGATGCTTTTGATGTGATGGTCTTGTTTTGAAAACAAGTTATTAAAACTGTCTCCATGGTTAAATGTAGAATCTTTCAATTTGAAATAGTATGAAATTAGTAAGGGATGAAGGCACTAGTCTATTGTTAATCTAATATAATTAAATCAATTTATGTCATAAGCAATCTTCATCAAGGAATCATACTTTTAATTTATATAGGCACAACTTCATAAACATTTATAAGTAAGCATTTCATAATTTTCAGCAAGCAATAAATATAAACAGACAGAATTCAAGAATCATTTGCCTCCTCAAAAATTCTCAATAGAAAATCCTTTAACCAGAATTCAAGAAGTTCATGTTTCTCAACCTAATTGAAATTTAAGATCATTACAAAACTATTCAAATGCTAAATTACATCCCACTTTAACTTAAATGAAAGAACCAATAGAGAAGTTCCTCTTACCCTCTGAGCAAGCCCTATCTGATCAAAGTTATCATGCATATCTATAGATTCTGGAAACCTATCATAATCTTCTTCTTCTACATAAATTTCATTCAAAGCCTCATCAACAATAGCTACATTTTTGCTTTGTACTACAACCATGTATGACTTCACAAGACAGATATGTCCAGTGTGGATAACAAATACAACATAACAAAATATAGTCATGAAATTTCTCCAAACCAAATAGTTGCTAAAGAGAACATCTAGAAAAACTTAATACACAAGTGAAAGACATCTCAGTAATCCTAAAAATAGTAACAGAAAAAAAAGAGTTTAGAGCCATACCTTACGCATGATGTCAACCACTAGTGTGTGGTCTAACCTAAGGGTAAGGACATTCAAGAGGTCATTAATAAGATCTGGGTGTTCTTGCAAATAAAAGTGTACAAATTTATAGTAAAATTCAACCTTGGCCACTTTAACTACAACATCTTTGAATTGCATATGATCCCATGCCTTTGGAGAATGGTTCATCGTAGTAGTGGCAACATTATAATATTCATCATCTTAAATATATAAATATGTATTTCCTTCTAGTGTTGCTTCTCATCACAAACACGAATATGAGTTCATCAAAGTGACTCCTGTTTTGATATTAATCACTAACCTCTTCCAAGTCATCCACCTGGAACAAAAAATAAATGTCAGAATCACAAAAAATATAAATTTCTCACCTTCATAGTTGCACATAACACTGTAGATGAACCTTCCCAGATTATCATGAAAAAACAAACTTAAAAAACAAACCACTTACTTGTGGTGTTGTTGTTCGTGTTGGCTTTGTTGGACCCTACAATTAAGATTATATATACATTATTCAATAAGATTAACTATGCAACATAATGAAATATTGAAAAGCATGTTATCTTATTGAACTTCGCTTGGTTTTGAGAATAGTTTAATATTCTCTACTTAACAGGGCCAACCACATGAAGGTGGAAGCTCATTTGGCCCCTCCCCCCCCTAACATCACTCTAAATTCCCTGTTAACATCTAGCATTCATTAATTGTTCCATTCATTAATAAAATATAACATTCATTCATTATCACAAAACGTTCAATAACACATAACATTCATTAACACTCATTAACACGCAACATTCATCAATATTAATTAACACATATCATTCATGAACATTCATTAGCACATAATTACATTCATTAACACATAAAAATCAGTCATTATCAAATAATGTAGATTACAATCAATTTTTTTTTTTGAAGCTATGAAAAGTCTAAGTGGACCATTGTTTTATTCATCACTTCCCCCCTCTTCAGTTGTTTCGCCCTCTTCTCGTGATCTGCAATAACAAAGAAATGGGTTAAATTCAAATCATTTTTTATTTTTGTTACAAGTATTTCATTAATTTAAAGAACATAATTGTGGTGCTCTTTACCTGATGGGGCCACATCATCTTCGAAATCATTTTGTCTAGCCTCAACCTCAACATGTTGAACACCCTCTAGATCCTCTAGAGTTGAAATACAAAAGGTTACATTAATCAATACACCAATTGCAATTAAATATGTTTAAATGAATAACAATGGTCCTCTTTACCTCACAGGGGAACATCACATTCCTGATGTTGTCTACCCATATCATGCTCCACTTGGTCACCACCAACTACATGCTCTAAAATATTAACAAAAAAGGTTACTTTAATTTGTACACCAATTACAATTTAAGATGTTTATTTGTATTAATAATTACATAAGAAAAATTGAATAGAAAATGAATACCTCCACTACTGGGATGCACATCTGAACCTTCATGTGGTGTGTTCCACGATTATCAGGCTACATTCCAATGGCATGCACATTGTTATAATTGCTTTCTTAATTAAAACAAATAAATTCACTTAATGTTGGAACTTAACATCAAATAGATTATTGGTAAGGTATTGAATTTGAAATTATTTTCATATAGCTTATTTACCTGTGTGACAGATGCACTAGAATCTCATGTTTTGCCACTCAATTCTCATAGCCATTCAACCACGACTGTATATCCTTGTTGGTAGGCAATTCTCTTGTCATATTCTGTGGGCGCTCTATTGAATTCAAAGCCCTGCATTTTTGCTTAGTATCGTGAATTTTTCTTGTATTGTTTGCTCAAAAAAAATTGTTTGCAATTTATAAATATTTTGATGCGATATTCCATTTACCGATTCTTACAATTCATGTGGCAAGTTTCATATAACCACCAAAGGCGAGTTTGTCTTGCCTGTTCTTTTCTTGTCTTGCCTTGGTTGCCTTTGACATGTCACTCAGTCTATGAAAAGTTTGAAATATGTTAGATTATATAAATATAAAGAGTAATTAGTACATAATTACATTCTTAATAGTATCACATACCTTCTTCTAGCATCTAGTGGTGGGTTTCCTTTTTTCCTTTCAACTCTCTCCTTCACATCCAAAATTAGGTCCTTCCACTCCCTCTCTAGAATCATGGGGGGATGCTCGTACTTTATGTTCTTCTCTAAATGTGTCCTGTGTTGGTCCCTCACATACTTTAGATATGTGCCAACTTTTTCAAGGAGCTTGGTTTTGTCGAATGTGTCACTTCCGAACAACTCAACCTTATAGTTTGTGAGTTCATCTTTTAACCTATTTTCTTGGTCATTCCACCTTTTAAGCAAAAACAAACCTATTAGATTCAGAAATGAACTGAAGCTACCTTTAATATAGTTCAAGAAATGGATCAAAGGAAAACTATTGTAGAAATGATGTGAAATAAAAATAGTGGATTAGTGTTAGTTTACATATGATGTTCCACCTTTTACATATGGTGGGCCCAAACATCTGCAATGCAATGTCATTAATATTTCTATAAAAAATATCATTTCCTACAAAAAAACATGGGATAATTAGTCCAAAATGAGTGATTAGTAAGTAAATTACAATACACTATATATAATAATAATTTTAAAGTACCTGGAACCTTTTGTATCTTCAATGGAATCAATTCTTCGTCGCTCACCACCAATGTGGTCTGAAATGTTCCCGTACTAGCAATACGGGAAGATCCAGGAAATGATGGTATGGTATCAGTAGTATTCACCTTTGGCGCATCCTCATGTGCATCTCCTTCTACAGAAAATGAATCCACTATGAAATTTCCCCAAGAAAGAACACTTCAAGGGAAATAAACAGATAACAAAAGAGAGAGAAAAAGAGGGATCTACCAATATTGGACGGGTCAACATGATGAGTAGTAGAGGATGTCTGCATGCTGCCTATTGCCGACATTGCATTTGGCAATAACCTCGAATGGGGTGGCCTTTCCATAGGAACATTGGCAACACCTAAAGAATAATACATTAAATAAATGAAAACTGCAAGAATTGTAAACAAGGATGAACCTTTATTAAGAGTTGCAAAGAAATATGAACCTTTATTAAGTGTTCAATACTAATCTTAATGATACAACAATATGAAGGAGAATAAGGAAGGTAGGTTTTGATGCAGGACAAAGGTATGTAAATTTGTGACAAGAGGACAATGTAAGTGAGAAACTAGTATAGTCCTTATAGAAGATAGTCCATGGAATCTATTTATTTAGATTGCTTCAATGTGTTATCTCATGTTGTCAAACTTTATGTTGTCTTATTGGTCTTTGTAATGTCCCTACTTTGAAATATAATTTAATAATAGTAAATTAAAATACAAGTGATCAGATCAGATCAAATGAGAACTTCTAATTGTGCAACTAAATACTTTATTAACAATTTAATAAACTATTATTACAATCATATATACACACAAAACTTACTATTATTCATTCTAAAGAGAGAAAAATAGTATAGATAGGGAAATGCCTATGCAAATAACACTAGCATTAAAAAATCAAGTTCACAAGTCCAAAGAAGGAGTAGTTTTAATGTATAGAACATGGTCATCACCTGCACTACCTGCAATACCTTGATCATGTCCACCAGCTTGAAGATCACACATGAAATTCTGTAAAAACAACATGTACATATTTTAGTTAGTGACATAAAAGAGTATAAAATATAGACCATTATTGAACTTTTGTTATAATTAAAGTTTTCATTATTGCTTAGTCGCATGTTTTCTACTACTTGCATCAATTGATTCAGCCTATCTTTTATCTCATCAGTCTGAGGGGTCGTGCATACCAAAGAAACAATCTCTTTATTAATATTTGTGATAGACACTTTTATCACTTCTACAGGGTTTGTAGAAATTGTGTAGTCCTCATCGCTTAATACTGTGCTGAGGTGCTGATGTAAGGGAGGTTCCTTTCCCTTTCTTCGAACATCTGTCTATGACAAGAATATTATTAACACTATCAAAATTAATCCAAAACAGTAAAAAATATAACATAATCATGTAACAGTTTGCTTCTATCTAATTTGTACAATTACAGTGAGGTTTACTTGCTCAGTAGAAGTGTCGGGACCTACATCCCTGTCTATGCTATGTGATGGATCTAGGTTGCCCTGTGACAAAGAAAAAATATAAACACATTAGCAAAATGAAACCAATAGACAACAAAAAAACTTAATAATAAGATAGTATATTGGAGTCATTAATTGGAGGTTGGTTTAAATGGTATATTGTACGCACCACCCCCATGTTAGTAAATTTGTTTGTATCTATACAATTCAAATTGTAATCGATTAGCAGCTCTTCCCCCGCACTTATTGATTTTATCACATATACGAATACACAATTTCCCTTGCGCGCCTCAAATATGCAATTGAGTTTCTTATTAGCTGACCCAGGTCGCGTACTATTTATAAAACCTGCAATATTTCCTATTTATTTTGGCCTTCCATCAATGTATACAACCACTCATTTAGTTTGATCGTTATCTTTCTGTTGTATATAATTTGCTGATAGTTTATACCTATGCATACTTTTTTATATCGAACAATCTACATCCATTTTTTGTAATTGTAACAAGGTCCAACATACTCCATCAATTCAGCAACTTTGTTGTAACATACCTTTATGTCATCCATGGAAAATAGGCCCAAACCATGTAACAATGAAGGTGTTATGCGATATATCCTCTTGTTAACACAAAAATCAGTGTTTATTGGAGGAAGTTCCTTTGGTACCCATTGTTTCTCTAGATGTTTGTACCTCAAGGGCACCTCGATGTCGCCTTTGGTCTCATCATCATAAGAACATGACCCCCCTTGAGCAAGGAAAAATTCCATGCGTTTACTGAATTTACTTCTAATCTTTTGACTTCTAGTTGATCTCCCTATTTTAGACCTACTACATGTCTCACTTTTGTCGACTATTCCTACATTTCCCTCACTCGAGGAAGACACATCTGACAAATACCTATTTGGTGGTACCTGCACTCCATCAAATGAGAGAGTTAGTTGGTAATGAGAGAGACATTTTTCAAATGAGGGTGATGAAGAAGTCGACCCTAAAGTTGCCATTGAGATTAAAAATTGAATGAGTCCAACTAGGTCCTCAAGTGTTAATAACTATATTAGATTTGTTGCTAATGTCAAGGTTTGAAGAACCGAGGAACTTTGTTTTCCTAGTATTTTTTTTAAAATAAACTATTTATATAGGGTGTATTGACTTATACCTATCGATCCATGAGACTGTGCAGGATCCTCATCAAAGGGGTTTAGGTTCATGCATATGTAATTCAATTATCTTATGTTAGCCAAAAATGACATGATAAGTATACTAAAAATTACATATTACACAACATGAACAATATGCAATCATCATAATCATTGTATTATTTTTTATTCCTTACCTTTACTTTATGTAGGCTGTGTAGGATCCTCAACTAAAGGGTTGATGATGTCTATAGTCAATTACCTATTTACACCAAGGGTGGCAGCATCACACAGAATATATAAATGAAATCAACACCAATAATTGAGCATCATAATTTAGTAGAATTGATCAAGCAATTGAGGAAACTTTGGGGGCTGCAGCTTCTTAGATGGAATCTACGAGTACCCCCTTTACTATAGAGGACATGAAAATCCAAAAATCATGGCCTAATGTCAAAGTAAGACATGGGGCCTGGAATAATAGGAAGTAGAGTAAGCAATATAATTCACCCACGGAATGGGTTCCACCCTAGAGGGGGTGGAACAAAGCAAATTTTGATGGGGTGGCTCAACTCAAAGTGGGTGTGTCTGGTGTGGGGGTGGTGTTTCAGAATGATAGTGGTAGTTTAGTTAAAATTGGGGCACAACATATTAAGAAGGGCACTAACAATGAAGCCGAAGCATATGCAGCATTGTTGGCTACTCGATATGCTCAAAATATGGGCATTAAAAAATTACATCTGGAAGGGGATTCGTTGATCGTAATCCAAGCTATTAAAAATGGTGAAATTAAAGCATGACATTTAATTTTTTTTATTTCTCTAATCTTAGAGGACTTAAATTATTTTGAAGATGTCATGGTTAGTCATATCAGACAAGAGGATAATACAGTGGCAGATAAATTATCTAAATGGGCCTTGTCCTTCAATCAAGAAGAGGATGCACATTTTGAAGTCTTTGATGGAAAGCTGAATTTAGATTGAATCTTTCTATTTTCAAAGGCATAAATTTATAAAATTAAATAAAAAATGCTCACAAATTGTCAAGGCAGTCTCAACATATTTTGATAGGTAGCAGTCAATAGTCTTTGGTTTCCAGATGCAAATGTACTTTTGTGTAAACATAAAAATTATCTATTTTATTCCTTGCTTTTGTACGGTTGGTAGTTTAATTGTTTACTCCTTGTCTTTTGCAAGTGGTGTGCTTGCATGATGGCAGTGGTGGCTGTGACATGAACCCAAAACGTGTGGGTTCTTACAACAAATTACCTATTATGATGACTCTCCCTATGAGAGTAGGCGGTGATGTGATTTTTTAAGCATCGAGCATTAATTACCCAGTGTCACGATAGATATGGGATTGATTTTTCACATGATCTAGCTTTCTTTTTAAGGAAGCCAAACTTGCTATTTTAACATCAGTTTTCTATTTGGCTGGTTTTTCTATTTTTATGTGCAGGTTTTGTTCGGTGGTTAGATGGAGGCCACTTTTACCTTCCAAATGTAGAAGCAACATAAGGCGCTCTATGGGCCAGTTGAAGAGCGTAGGCTCAAGCTCCTTCTCAAATGCACATCAGAGGAGGTGATAAATACGATGTAAGGGACGCTGGGTTATTTCTTCTAGCAAGATACTCATCGATGGAAGTGCAATATAGATATTGCAGCAATGCTTTTGGCCTGGGGCCTTGAATTGGGGGTTTCCGAATTGGAGATTCACTGGGTAATGAACTCTCTGTTTGAGCATGATTTAATCTCCATAATGGACTCTATCCTAGAATGGGCACACCTGAGACACATTTTGATATTGGTGAATTCTTTGAGAGCCAAATTGCGGTGGAAGAGCTAGGGTTTGTTCCCTTTGTGCATTGGCCAAACGTGGTTAATCAAAGGCTTTATCTGAATCATATTTAGGTTGAATGGAATTTTCCAATGTAATAAATAAGGAAACACCATCGTTCACAAGAAAATCAGAGGCCATGGTATCTGAGCTTCATCCCAAGGCGATCATGAAGTGTGTGATAGTGACCAACTCAGGGTTGAGGTCCTCACGATTGGGTTTGCTTTCTTTTTCAAGTGGATAGATGGTTGTCTGTTAGTTTGTTTTTGGTTCTCTGGCTTTTATAGATGAACTTTTTTAGCCCACTTAGGGGTGATTTTGTTATCCTATTAATATGGACACACGACGATATTAGGAATGATTGATGACATGGTTGATGGAGTCAATTTTTTGTTGTAGAAGTTCTGAATTTTGTAAGGGGTATGGGTGTTAATTCTAAATTCAATGATTATCATATGTAATTGGGTAGGTTGTAGACAGTTAATAGTGCATAGACTATTCTGGGCTCAAGTTAGGCCCAATTTTTTAATGTTAACTTCTTTACTTATATATTAATAAAAAACTTTATTATTGAAAAAAAAAAAAACAATTGAGCATCATAAGCATTACATTTATAATTTGATAAACAATAAATACATATGTATCATGAGCATCATAAGCATCACATATGTATCATCATATATATAATTGAGCATCATAGGCATCACATATGTATCATCATAAACATGTAATCTATCAAATATGTATCGTAAATCACCATCCATGATATATCTAATAGACAGTCCACATTCCATAAATAAACACAAAGTTCAAAAAATGTCAATTTTATCATCATAAATATGTAATCCATCACATATGTATTTTAAATCACCATCCATCACATAGCTAATAAACAGTCCAAATTTCATAAATAAACACAAAGTTAAAAAAATGTCATATATTTATTTCATGTCATTGATCTTCTTCTTCATCCAACTCATCATCATGACCATCATGATCATCATCACCATCATCATCATCATCATCATCATCATCATCATCATCATCATCATCATCATCATCATCATCATCATCATCATCATCATCATCATCATCATCATCATCATCATCATCATCATCATCATCATCATCATCATCATCATCGTCATCGTCATCATCATCGTCATTGTCATCATCATCATCGTCATCGTCATCATCATTGTCATCGTCATTGTCATCGTCATCGTCATCGTCATCGTCATCGTCATCGTCATCATCATCATCATCATCATCGTCATCGTCATCGTCATCGTCATCGTCATCGTCATCGTCATCGTCATCGTCATCGTCATCGTCATCATCATCGTCATCATCATCATCATCATCATCATCATCATCATGATTAGTAATAGTAGCATCATCATCATGATCATCATCATCTACATCATCTTCTACTTCTTCAGTATCTTCTTCTTCTTCCATCTCATTATACTTGATCGTCCTTCCTCTTCGATCATGTCTAACAACAAATGAGCAACCCGGTTTATGTGGAACCTCAGAGTAAAATACCTACTCACATTGGCTTGGAAGAACATAGGGCTCATCCCCAACTAGCTCAAATGACCTTGTATTAACCATTGTAAATCCACTATCATGTTCATTAATAGTTCTATCAGGACCATTTTTATTCAGTCGTAGCCTATACCATTTGATAACGAACAAAACTAATTTGAAGGAATTAAAGTCACACTCAAGTATATCATCCAAAATGCCATAGTGTCGATTTTGAGACTCTTGAGGATGTATGTTGTTTCTAGATGAAATATTGGTCACCTCAAAGACTGCAGTTATCCCAGAATCATAAGTTTTCTTCATGTCATTCAACTTTTTGATGCAGAATTTATGACCATTGCAGCACATAGCCTTGTGGTGTTTGACATACAATATGTCTAACATGTTAAAATTATTGCATTGTGAGTTGATAAACATACGGGTGATTAATAAAATTATACGTTCCTGTTTATCTCTTAAACCATATGCTAAATCAATTTCCCTTTGCGTAACATTGGAATCTCCATTATGATGAGCTTCTTTAACCAATGAAGCCACACCTTCCTATGTTAATGTGTGACCAAAATGTTGACATCGTTCAATCCACACCATGATCCAATCAATATTGTTTGCAATATATAAATGTAGCGCATCCCACTCTCGAACAACTGTACAAATAATTAATATATGACTTAGAACCGACTTATTTAGAAGATTAAGAATTAATTAGCTACAATAACATCTTATAATTAACTCTCACTTTCCTCAATCGACCTTTCCCCATCAAGTTATCCCCTTTGAATTTGTTAATGGGCTTGGGATCCCAAATGCGATCTATGTGGATGTTTTCTCCAAACTTAGGAAGATATTCAATAATGTACACCATAGCCTAGTATACCATATATGCCTCCACCATAGACCCCTCGAGATATGCTCTTTGTCAAACCAAAGCCTTCAAAAATTTTAAGTGCCTCTCAACCATCCACATTGACCTAGTATGTACAGGTCCACACAATTCAATCTCCTCAACTTGGTGTATGAGGTAGTGTTCTTATGAATTGAAAAAAGTTGAAGGTAGACACTTTTACATTTCACACATTAAATGATGAATTTTTTTCTTCCAATATTTTATATCTTGTTTATGGATTTCTTTAGATGACAACCACTTAGAAGAGATTCGAGACACAAAAATATATAAATGAGACTTTACAAAATGATATACAATATATTACATAACAAGTAAAACAAATCATAAATATATTATCTATACAACAAATTGAACAAAGATCACTACTTACCTCATGTATTTTCCAAGATCATATATGACTTGCTGTACATTATTGTCAAAGTTGTCTGGGAGAGATAGAGGTAGAACGTACTACAACAATTATCAAATGATATTTTTATTGTTTTCTAACATAATACAATGAAAAGTACATTTGTAGTATACAAATATTTAGTAAGTACACAAGAACATGAATTACCTTAATGAAGGTATGCCAATCATGTGTTTTCATCCCTGGCCCAAATTCACTTTTCTTTGACATGGGATTGTTTATGTTCGCAAATCCTGTGGGAAATCAAATTTTTTGTATGAATTATTTTATAGCCTTGCTTTGATGGTTCGTTAATAACCAAGGAAGGGCACTTATATTAATCTAGTCTCCATTGTTATTTGATTGAATGACATTTTTCATTGTATGATTGGATTCCTGAATGTCACTACAAATTTTGACAATTTTTTCTTTGTCACACCTTCCCTCCAATATTTTCCATAATGTCTTTGTTATATTATTTACAATATGCATAGTATCAAAAAAATGCACAATTTGTAGCTTCTCGTAGTAGGGCAACTTACTAAATTGTCTCAGATAACTTTTTAGTCCCTTTGGAAGGTGGTCATTAATGCCTTGACGACCTTCACGATCATCAATTACATCATCGGTAAACAAAGCACAATAAAAAAATATAAATTCCAAACATAAACTATTAGATGGAATGACATTGATGCAGAGCCCTCCTTGTATCTTGTCAAACACTTCAAGATCTATGACACTGACCCCTTAGCACACCAATAGGATCCTACAAAGCAAGGTTCTACAATCTTAGTTCCAACTTCTCATTTCACTCCAAGGTTCATACTACTCAAATTGGGTAACTTGCTCCATTATGCATCATGAAGCCTCCTAAGGTTCTTGACCTTCACAACACCTATTTTTGATCATACAACACTCACATGGACCGGACCAAACAATGGTTTCAAGGATTCAACCCAATTCCCTATGACATTGTCACAATTAGGCCTATTTGCTTTTAGCCCTTGGGGACGGGTAATGGGACCCTAAGTACAAAATTTTCCAAACAACCTAGGAAAAAAATCATAGATTCAAATACCCTTTATGGTCTTACACAATTGCCCAAAAGGAGAGGTCAAGATCTGACAAGGAAAGGTCTGAACCCGATGATGACCAATTGTCCTAAAGGGTTAATTAGGCCTCCATTTGTGAAGAAACTATATCAAAAAGGAAACACCTTACAACCAAAACCCCATGGGAATTTGGGGAATGATAAACCATTATAGATTCTAGGGCTACACACCTGGAATCATTGCCAATTAACTTCTGGGGTAATTATTGCAGTTTAAGGGCTAGTTAGCCACATAGAGATGTCTACCTAGGGACTGATCAAACAAACATCTCCCTTGCTCCCCTTGCAAAATTATTTTGGAATCATATAATAAATAGGCCAAACTTTCATCCCACCCATTGCCATGACTTTTAGATGAACAGGTTGCAAGTTATGGCCATGGGAAGGCAAAACCTTGGTTTTCTGGGTACCTACAACAAAACTTAGATATTTGGGAAAAAAAAAATGATTAAGACCTCAAATAAAGACCAAATAATTTGTAACTCACTGCACTAACAAAATCACAACATTGGGGATTGGTCCCAATCAATACAACTCCGTACCCTATGCCAAAACCTCACAGTTTGTAGGAAAAACTCAGATTTCTTATTGCTTGCAATCATAGAATCTTTCTCTGTACAGTCTCACCTTGGGAATTATGTCCTCAAGGTTTTTATACCCCTCTACAATTTCTCCCAATGGAAAAAAATAGGTTAGAGCTGTTGGAGGATTTAAACCAACAAAAATTCAAAAAGTTGCACAAAAGTTGCTCATGACAACTTTTGAGAAAGTTGTCAAAAATGTCATTTCTTGCACCCGAATGACTTGGGTCAAGACTAACACCTCTAAACACCATAGAAGCACATAAAACAACTAAAACCACTAGGATAAACCTATCCTAAGCATACTTAGTCCCATTTTGTCCAAAAGTCCTAATTGGCTTATCAAGATGCCAAAATAGGAGTTTGGCTCACAAGATGGGGTCCTTTATTACAAACACAAAATGCATGATTGAAAACACAAGGAAAACATCCTAAGAAATGTTTAAGGTCTTATCCTTCCTCCTCTGAGCCCGAATGATCATGTTGAAGGGGTTCCCTACACCAGAAATTACCTTGATGATTAATTCTATTATATTCCAACTTCCATAGGCAAGGTGTCATTCTTCGTGGCTTTGATGTAGTCTCTTCTTTCCCATTGAAAAGATGTTTTTCAGTATTTCGGTACTTATGATTTCTATGGAGAAATTTCCTATACTCATCAAACACCTACTTTCCTATACTTTTTGAATGACGGGATTTCATCTTTGGACCACAAAATGGACATTCAAATTTTCCCTTTCTTTGAAGACCTACAAGATAATGTATAATTGGATTAAATATGTTAATTTTTATAATTATAATTATAATACGCAACTTGAACACTGTAACGTACCACACAAATGTGTTATCCCTAGGGCATCATGTATTGTCCATACAAGCATTGCATGTAATTTTGTTGCAAATTCATGTTGTTTATGATATATATTATGATAATTGGGACAAGCATCTATTGCTTGATACTCCATTCCAACATCTTTCTTAATGGAAGATAATTCTTAGTATGAGCAAGGTAGAATATTTGATGGTGATAACAAAAACTCACCTATCAATCTACAGAATATTAATTTGTTAATATAAAGAATATTAATGGTACATGATTCACCCTTTATTGACTATAATGACATATACGACATACCTTAACATACGTGAGATTGTTATGTTGGATAAACCATTCATAACCTTGAAGTTCACCAACAAAAATACAACGGAGAGAAGAGTTTTTTGGGAGCCTTCATAAAGGGGCTCTCATGCCTTCTCAAGTATAGGTAAATCATGAACAACATCAAAGTCATCTTGATCATTATGATCGGCTATGCCAGTACTAAATGTATCATGGATCCATGTATTTGTACCATAATCTTCAATTGTGTTTTCTGGTGCATGATCGTCATCTTCCATGAGATCATTATCTTCAGCTTTGATATTCACATCTCCATGTTCCTGCACTTTGAAAAACATATTCTTCGGCTTGTGTTGGTCCATGTCATGTGCCCTAGGGAGCTTGACCTATAGAAAAATGATCAACATAAATAAAACATGATCATGATCTCATCATGAAGTGATTTATTATGTATATAAATTGTTAAAATGATATAATGAATGGCTTACCAATGGATGATAATCATGTCCCCCTTCAATGTGACCATGCTGCCTACAATGTTTCTTAACTGTTTTGATTAGAAGTCTTCTATTCTTTAAGCCCTTTAAAATTTTGTAGGGACAATAACATTTTCCATCATCTTTTCTTTTCAAGTTAGACCACAATCTAGCAATTGTCTCCTTATTTTGTTCTTCACTGATATTTTCTGAAATGGTCTTTCTTTACATGCAAAAAAGTCGGGTTATCAAAACTTTGGTGTGTAACCTTCACAAAATATGCAAAAGGATATAAAAAGTACATAAGTATTCTTAGAGATATTTATATATAATTTTAAATGTTACTTAAACTTAGACTCTCTTCAATTATGAAGACTATTTTATTTAGATAGTTTTCTTGGCTAGAAAAGAAGCTTGATTTTGGCAAGTTGATGAAAAATATTTGAGTTTTAAATAAAGAGAAACCTTTTTATTGTGTCATCTAGTAGAATCAACTTAGGAATGATGAATTTACAAAGAAGTCAACATGAAACCAACTTCATATGAAAGAGAATTGAATTGACTATTAGAATCCAAAATATGAAGAAACTGGAGCGGTTACATTAAGAGTTATAATCAATTCTTTTGTTGGAACCTTATCAGTAGTCAATTCAATTCATGGATGACCTTCAAAAATGTCTTGAATTAAAGACAACTCTTCATTATACAACCTCAAATAGGTTATTAGGGGCTAGATTCAATCCAAATTTTATTAGGAAAAACATCTAAAGCAACAAATAATCATGACTGTAAAAAATAATAGTTAAACGTATTGAACAAAATATCAATTTTCTTATTGAATGTTCATCAAAACATTTTCATATACATAATCTAGAGCAATACACTTTCTTCCTATTTATCCAACAAACAATTACATGGAATTTTTACTTTCAAACTGATATACAACCCTGTAATTGTCACAACCCTGCAGAACTAAGTGATAGTCAGAGGCTTTATTTGATCCAGCCTTACAAGACTTTCCTCCAACTCTGTCACACACACTTAATCCCAATAAATGATGGATTTTATAACCTCTCATGTTTCTATAACTGTTCCAACTGCCCCTAAGACCGAAATGTACAATTTGACAACATTTTATGCATTGTTGCATTACAACTTTTTAGTGACACCTTGACAACTTTTACATTTTGACATGAATGACCACTAAACATTACTTAGATACTTTGAACACCTTAAAATGGAATCAAAAAAACATATTAAACCTTTATTACCCTTCCATGGGTACATTTACATTATTTGAACAATCAGGACCTGAATAGGACTATTTGACAACTTTTGACAAAATGGCACAGTTAGCCTTACACATTGATTTCAAGCTTGACAAGCTTGTTTATTTCTCATTACTCATGATGAGTATGTAGATTCTTAATATTAGTACCATTTATTTTTCTATTTTATTTAAGAAACAAGAGAGTATGGATGTCTAGAAGTGGAAGAGAAATGGAAAAAGTCCATTACAACTCCACAAGTCTGCAAATCAAACTATTAGTGTAGCCTACCCTAAAGAAAGCACCCTAGAAAAGCCAAAGGTAATTAGGAAGTGATTAACTATTGCTAAAAGGGGATAGGAGTTATCTCGATACCCAATAGACACATTGGGAGGATATGCACCGACCAAGTCATTACTAAAGTATCATCGATGTGACTTTCGCTATTGAAACATGTGAATTGATGTCTTGCCGATAGCCGATAAGGCTATCGATGAGACTTACACTAATAGGGAGAGAAGCCTTAGTCATAGGTACAACTTAAAGAGATCAGGGTGTAAAATTTCAAGCTATCCCAACACCCGATGGAAACAATAGAGTAGGAGATTCATCGGGGAAAAAGTAACTATCAACAGATACTGTTCAAAGTTATGCCGATACCCGATGGAGGGATCGGGAAGACACACATCGATAAAAAACAAAGTGACTTAAGGAAAGAAATATTGTTGATGGTGCCAAGGGAGTAATTCATCAGGAAAATTTATAATGATTAGCCATTATAGATATAATTAAAAACTGAAACCAAAGTAGCCTATATTTACTACGTGCAATTGAGTAGATTGATGGCTCACATGAGGCAAATTAAGAACCAAATGTAGGTTGCGTCTTAGTAAAAAACACACAAGGTGAGAACTATTGCTTAGAATTCATCATGCATCATGGAGGCTGAAAGTTCACTAGGAAGAAAAAGGAGTGCTAAGGGCTCTGAATCCACGTCTAAAAAATCTAAAACAACCAAATTCTTGTTGGTATTTTGCATGTGCTGCATTGGTTTTGTCATTGATGTCAACACTTGTCAACACTTTAGAACACCTATCAGCATTTGGAGATCTTTGGTTATGTTCACCGACATGATTCAATGACTTATGCATAATCACTGGTATCTGGTTCACCGATAGATTATATTGTTCACCGACACTTGGAATGTCTTGGAGATTACTTGGTTATGTCGAAGACATTGTTTTGGTGATTTGATCATTGATCTAATCGGGTTTGAATATTTGCTGTTACTGGCAAATAGGTCTAGGTTATGGACTGACAAGCATTATCAGCACAAGATGTTATGGAAATGATTTGTTATTATTGTAAATGCATTGAGCTGACATCATGCATTACATATTGGTTCATTTGTAATTGGTTTAATTGTAATATTCTTTGTAAGCCGACCTACACATTTGGTCTTAGGCTTTGGTATATATGTAAGGTCTCATTTGTGAGATTGAATGAGGATGTAGAGGATATAGAAAAGGATTGTAATAAGGTATATGCGAATATAAGTAGAGCTATACATGCAGACATCACTTGAAGATTCAAGGAAGGTATGAAGAAGACAAGCAGAGATTAACCGGTATTGAATCCAGCATATGAAGATTCCATTTTGAGAAGTACATTATCATTAGATTTAACAATCCAATTGTAGTTAGTGTGCCTCCCATTTTGTGATTGAGCAGTGAGCTCTAGGAAGTTGGCCTTTTTGCATGTGGAGACCTCATATTGTACACACATATTATCTGCAGTAGTATCATCTGATTGTGGGTAGGGTTTCCCACCATGGATTTTCCCCTTATAGGGTTTCCATGTACAAATAATTATGTTATGTGTTATGTATGCTATTTTTCTTTCTGTTTCATTCATTAAACTTTACTAGTATTGCAATTAACTGTTAAACTGTCTAGCAACATAAAGTTTGGTTTACCGGTATTAAGCACTAAGTTTGGTTAAGTCTTATTTAGGTTGAAATTAATAGACAATTGATTCACCTGCCCCTCCCCCCCTCTCAGTTGCCTCCGGGTCCTAACAATTGGTATCAGAGCCTAGTCCTCTTTTTGTAGAGGTTTAACAACTTGAGGAGATTCTATGGCAACTAACTATTTCAGGAAGGACAGTCCGAAGCTTGATGGAACTAACTATGGTATATGGAAGATCGGGATGGAGACTCATATGAATTGCATTGGAAATGACATATGAGATGTTATAAATAATGGCTATGTTGGTCCTACTCAAGGTCAACCTAATCTACCAACCTTGGCTAAAGATGAGGAAAATGATTGCAAAGCAAGAGAAGCACTTTTGAGCGCATTGTCAGAGCAAATCATGGGATTATCATACTGATCTACTGCTAAAGCTATTTGGGATAAATTGGAGACATTGAATGAAGGTGATACCACTGTAAAAATTGCAAAAGTAGAATGCTTCTGGTTCAGGTATGAAAATCTGAAAATGGAAGAAGATGAAAGGATTTCTACTTTTATGGAAAGAGTTAATGAAATTGTTTTAGGTATACAATGTTGTGGAGGATCCTTAAGTGAAGATGAAATTATTTCTAAAGTTTTGAGAGCATTGCCACCGGTATATAAAATGAAAGTAACTTCTATTAATGAATTGAAAACAATGCCTAATGCATCAGTATCTAGAGACACTTTGGTTGGAAAACTTTCAGCTTTTGAACTTGAGGAATTTGGTCCTATTGCTATAATTAAGACATATTTGTCTTTCAAGGCATCTTCATCATCTGTAGCATCATCATCATCATCTAAAAAATATGATTGGAAAGCACTCTATGCTAGAGAACTTGAAGAAATCAGAAGGGAGAATGAAGAACTTGAAGAGCTTGAAGCACTATTTGCAAGGAAAATTCCTAAAGGTCCTATTGGAAGTAAGTATGAAGGTAAAGCACCATTTAAATGTTTTAACTGCAATAAAATTGGTCATATGGAATCTAGGTGTCTTGATAGACATGCAAGATTGAAAGAAGAAGCTAAAAGAACATATAAGCCTAACCTTGAATATCAGAGATACAGATTTAAGAAGAATAGAGACAAATCATGTTATTATGTTGATGAAGGAGTAACTGGTGATTCTAATGAGGAACCGACAGACAATGGATGGGATTTTGTTGCTATAATAGAATTTCAATCGACACCTACTATTCAACTGGTAGAGCAGGCCCTGATAGCTAAAATTGAAGAAAAGGATGAATGGATCATTGATTCTAGATGTTCACATCATATGACTAGTGATAAGAGTAAATTCTTAACCTTTCAGGAATATAATGGAGGTCTAGTAAGATTTGGAGATGATAAAGCTTGTTTGATCAAAGGAAAAGGCACTATATATTTTGATGGTAAGGACAATACTGATAATGTTTACTATGTTGAAGGTTTGAAGCATAATCTTTTGAGTGTTGGTCAATTAGTTGAAAAGGGATTTCAATTATAGTTCAAGAATGGTAAATGCAAAATCATGAATAGAACTGGTTTGGAAATTGCAACCGATAATAAGACTAGAGGTAATACCTTTCACTTGAATAACAATCAGAAAGAATGCTTGATTGCACATATTGATGAAAGTTAGTTATGGCATAAGAGACTGTCATGTAAATTTTGATTGCATTGTGAAAATCCGTACAACTAAGGTAGTAAGGGATTTACCTAAGATTATTAAACCTCACAATCTGGTATGTAAGGAATGTCAATTCGGAAAGAAAGTTAGAACAACTTTGAAGAGTATTGCAGATAAATCTTATAATGTTCTTGACTTAATTCACACTGACTTATGTGGTCTAGCAAGAACTAGAAGCTTACAAGGAGATAGATATTTTATGCTAATCATTGATGATTATTCTAGAATGTGTTGGGTTACTTTTCTCAAGGAGAAATCAGAAGCTTTTGGGAAATTCAAACTATTCAAGGTAATGGTAGAGAATGAAACCGGTAAGAAAATCAAATGTTTGAGATCAGATCAAGGAGGTCAATTCTCATCTAAGGAATTTAATACATTCTGTGAAGTGAATGGAATTAGAAGACAACTATCAGCACCTCAGACACCCCAATAGAATGGAGTTGTGGAAGGAATAACATAACTATTTTGGATGCGGCTAGAAGCATGATATCAGAAGCAAACCTACCTCATGTATATTGGAGAGAAGTAGTCAATACAACTATTAATACATTCATCAGAGTTCACATCAAAGGTGAAACCGGTAAGACCCCTCATGAACTATGGTTTGGTAATACTCCTACTCTTAAATATTTCAAAATATTTGGGAGCAAATGTTATATTAGAAGAGATAGGTATATTGGAAAATTTGATTCTAGAAGTGATGAAGGAATATTTTTTGGTTATTCATCTAAGAGCAAGGCATATAGATGTTTTAATAAGAGAATGTAGAAAATTGTTGAAAGTGCAAATGTGAAGATTATTGAACAGTTTAGAGGTAATCCAAGGTCAATGGACTCTGAACCAACAATAGAGATTATCACAAATGAACCTAAAATAAGTACACTGGTACAAAATGTTGATCCAGTCACACCAGAATCATCTAAGAATTCCACAGTGACTGAAGAACAACAGCAAGTGAAAACACCCCGGTATGTAAGATTGAATCACTATAAAATTCAGATTATTGGGAACAAGTATCAAGGAGTTATGACAAGAGGAAGACTAGAAAATGAAGAGGTATGTCTAATTTCTCAAATTAAACCTACATCTATTATTGAGGCATGTGAAGATAAACATTGGATTAAAGCTATGGAAGATGAACTAGAACAAATTGAAAAGAATAACACATGGACATTAGTTCCACAACCTAAAGACAAAAATGTAATTGGAACTAAGTGGGTATTCAGAAATAAACTTAATGAAGATGGTAAGGTAATAAGAAATAAATAAAGATTAGTGTGTAAGGGCTATTCTCAAAAGGAAGAAATTGATTATAATGAAACCTTTGCATCGGTAGCTAGAATTGAGGCAGTCAGACTATTCTTAGCTTGTGCAGAACACAAGAACTATAAAGTATATCAAATGGATGTTAAATGTCCATTTCTGAATGGTGATCTTGAAGAGGAATTTTATATTGAACAACCTGATAGATTTTCTTTGACAGATGACAAAGATATGGTTTGCAGGTTAAGGAAAGCTTTATATGGATTGAAGAAAGCTCCTAGAGCTTGGTGTGCTAGATTGGACAAATATCTTTTGAAGCTTGGATACACTAAAGGTAATGCTGACAACAACTTATATTACAAAGTGACTAATGATGACATCTTGGTTATTGAAGTTTTTTTTGACGGTATTATTTTTGGAGCAGAAGACAGATTATATAAAGATTTTTCTAATAAGATGCATGAAGAATTTGAAATGTCTATGATTGGAAAGATGAAATTCTTTTTAGGATTGCAGATTTCACAGACTGATAAAGGTATATTCATAAATCAATCAAAGTACTTGAAGGAACTACTTAAGAAATTTGGCATGAAAAAATCTAAACCGGTAAGCACACCTATGACTAGAACTGATAAACTATCTTTGAAGGATGAATCAACATCTGTTAATTTGACAAGGTACAAATCTATGATAGAAGGTTTACTGTATTTGACACAAACAAGACCTGATATTATGAATACAATATGTATTGTTTCAAGATTTCAGAGTAATCCTAAAGAAAATCATGAATCAACAGTGAAAAGGATTTTCCGGTACCTACAAGGCACAACAAATCTTGGTTTGTGGTATCGTAAAGATGAAAATTTTGATTTATGTGCATACACAGAAGCAAATTGGGCAGGAGATGTAGATGACAGAAAAAGCACCACCAGTGGAGCATTTTTTCTTAAGAGCAGACTAATTTACTGGTTGAGCAAGAAACAGAGTTGTACATTTTTATCAACAGTAGAATTAGAATATGTTGCAACAACAACTAATTGTACATAGGTATTATGGATTAAGCAAATGTTGAAGGACATAAAGGTAAAATGCAAAGAACCTATAACCATTTACTATGATAATATGACAGCAATTGATATATCAAAGAATCCAGTATTCCACTCTAAAACTAAACATGTTTCAATCAAATTCAATTTTCTAAAAGAGAATATTGAAGCAAAGGAAGTGAAATTGGTTTATGTGAATACTAAAGAGCAGATTGTAGATATTTTTATGAAGCCTTTGCCTAAGAAAACTTTTGAATATCTCAGAGATCAGCTTGGAGTTATACCCTCACCGATAGAGACTTAGACAGTTGATGTTTGGCATCAAACCGATAGAATTAATAGAGAAACCTTTTTCCAGCTTTGATGAGGAGAGATACTTCTTAAGGGGAATAGTTGGATAAATTGATAAGTTGGTATTTTGTAATAAGTTCTATAAACTATTCTATCTGGTTTTTGTATTGCTTTGGGATTTGATGTCAAAGGGGGAGAGATATCTATGGAAAAACACATTATCTTTGGGGAGAAATTATTCCTAGGGGGAGAGATATTATGTATTTTGATTTCTGGTTAATGATCTCTTTGGGAGATTGTTGGTTTTTGGTTTTTGGCATTTTGGCTTTGGCACTTAGATGGTTTTTCCATCTTGTGTTGCCATCAATGCCAAAGGGGGAGATTTTTGGTATTTTGGTTGTGTTGCATTGGTTTTGTCATTGATGTCAACACTTGTCAACACTTGAGAACACCTATCAGCATTTGGAGATCTTTGGTTATGTTCATTGGCATGATTCAGTGACTTATGCACAGTCACTAGTATCTAGTTCACCGACAGGTTATATTGTTCACTAGCACTTGGAATATCTTGGAGATTACTTGGTTATGTCGAAGACATTGTTTGGACACTTTGTTTTGGTGATTTGATCATTGATATAATCAAGTTTGCATATTTGTTGTTACCAACAAATAGGTCTAGGTTATGGATCAGTAAGCATTATCAACATGACATGTTATGGAAATGATTTGTTATTATTGTAAATGCATTGAGCCAACATCATGCATCGCATATTGATTCATTTGTAATTGATTTAATTGTAATATTATTTGTAAGTTGACCTACACATTTGGTCTTAGGCTTTAGTATATATGTAAGATCTCATTTGTGAGATTGAATGAGGATGTAGAGGATATAGAAAAGGATTGTAATAAGGTATATGGAAATATAAGAAGAGCTATACACGCATACATCATTTGAAGATTCAAGGAAGGTATGAAGAAGACAAGCAGAGCTTAACTAGTATTGAATCTAGCATATGAAGATGCTATTTTGAGTAGTACATTATCATTGGATTTAACCATCCAATTGTAGTCAGCGTGACTCCCATTTTGTGATTGAGCAGTGAACTCTAGGCAGTTGGCCTTTCTACATGTGCAGACACCATATTGTACACACATACTATCTGCAGTAGTATCATCTGATTATGGGTAAGGTTTCCCACCATGGTTTTTCCCCTTACAGGGTTTCCACATACAAATAATTGTGTTATGTGTTGTGTATGTTATTTGTCTTTTTGTTTCATGCATTAAACTTTACCGGTATTGCAATTAACTATTAAATTTTCTACCAACATAAAGTTTGGTTAAGTCTTATTTGGGTTGAAATTAATAGACAACTGATTCACCCCCCCTCTCACTTGCCTCTGGGTCCTAACAATTCCCTCTTGCATGAAAACTGAATCAAGATATCATTGATCAATTGTAGTACCCAAGCCCAAAATCAAGGAGGTCGAAATAGCATTTTCCCAGAAAATACTAGCTTGAGGACAAGTTTAAAGGGGTTGGAGATGTCTGGACAAAGGTGAGAGGTTATGAACTCTTCCAGTTTCATTTTCGGAGAAAGGACAGAGAAGTGCCAATTTGTAACTTGTGGATAACCATCTTAGGTAAAATAGTTATTCCAAATGTTTTTGTAAATATAAGATTGATGGAAGTCTTGGTCAAAAATTACAATTCTGTGAAGAGATGCATTCAGTTTCCAAATGGTGAAGTGTTTATCAGATTTAGTCATGGTACCATAGATGATTTTTTTAGCTTAGACCCTAACCCTGATGTACCCTTGTCGTTTGAAGAACTAGAGGAGGAATTTGTTAAAATAGATACTACTTATAAATGATAGTTCTGATACTTAATGTTAAGTACAAATGCCAAACTAATAAGATGAGAGGGGGGGGGGGTGAATCACACAAACTTAATCTTCCATAAAAACATCAGATTCAACCTCGGTAAGCTATACATCAGTAATATAACCAAAACTGCTAAACATGCAAACTCAAAAGCATATAAACATCATAACACTCATAACACTATATTTAATGTGGAAACCCAAATTAGGGAAAAACCACTGTGGGATTTTGGACCCACTAAGAAATATACTCTTCTAGAGTATGCTTGGTTAAAAGCAAATCCTGTTAAAGATTGCAAACACATTGCTAGATGTGACCTGGTTAAGGGATTTCCCTCAGATCTATTAGGATCTTCACCTTGTTAGAAGTGACCTTGTTAAAGGATTTCAAACACTCAATCATAATGTCACCTTGCTAGAGGGTTTTACAAATAAGACTATTAAGTCCACTCGGTTAAGAGATTTTCTGTCACATTATAAAATAACAGTAATAAAATCTTTCTGCAACTTCACATCTAAAATGCTAAAGCAGATTCTTATTTGCTTAATACAATATAGACATAGAACTAATCTTGTCCATCTACTGGGCTCTATACTCTGTTATTCAAAACAGGTCTTCAAGCTTCTGTGCTCGGTAATCACTATGTAGCATCCCTGTGCATACACTTGCCCGCATACATTATTTATCAACAGTTCCTTATTTATAAACAATAGCTAACCGCTTAATCTCCTTGATCACATTTCCCATGATCAATCATAGCCATCAGATCTTCAAACTTGACCAGGTTTAATGTATCTTTCGATCTAAAAATGTTTTACCCCACCTAGGAACTTGCATACATTTCTTGGAACTTGTGCTAGGGTATTGCGGTTCAATTTGAGCTGTAGATCTTCCTGCCGATTTTCCTTTGCCATAGATTCTTTAACAAACTTCATTCATGGCATACCAATCATTTAATCATAGCCAGCTCATCAGCTTCCTTCATTAAATAATGCTTTTATTCATTCAATGCATTCTGTTATTACTCGGTTGCAACTCGGTAAATACTTAACTTCACTCGGTAGACATTCTGCCTTCATTAATCGATAGCGATAACCTTAGGGTTTACCGACTAGGTTCTTTGCTTGGTAACATAGTATAGTATTAACCTTACAATCAATAACATATGTATGATATCAAAACAATCTAAACATCATGATCTCATCATTGTCTAACTCGGTAATAGTTGCCCATTGAATAACTTATTCCTCCCCTTATTCATCATATTCTTTCTATGTCTTTTACCGAAATCTTTATACTCATCAAATCATACTTCTCAAGATATGGCAACATCATACTAAATTAGAAAATCAATTTCTTGACATCAATGACAAAATAATAATATTAAGACAGTAAAACATCCTTAATTAGTTTTATCCATAATCATCAACAACCTTCTTAATATCCTTATTGAAATGCCAACAATCTCTCTTTGTCAGTTATAATGCCAAATGCCAACAATAAAGGGTGGAACTTATCTTTCCACAGGGTTCAGAAGGGCATTCTAACCAAAGAGGATGGTCCCACATTCAACATGGACATTTTCAGACACTACTTACAGTACACCTATATGTCATGCAGATAGGTTGGAGGTATAGAGGTCCTTGATGTAGCTAATATTGGGCTGCTGGTGTTATCAACAAATGTACAAATGTATGAGCTAAGACCCTTTGATTATGCTACTTATGTTGTAGAAAAATTACATGAAGGTTTATTGAACCTGAGAGATAATAGGGAGCCCACTTTCAAGTTTTAATTGTTGTTAATGCATTTGATTTTATTTTATGGAAGATTTAGGGGTATGTGGCCAATGAATTTAAAATTGAACACAATGGACAAAGCAGGTAAAGAACAACCAGTACAAATGTGGACATCAGTTTGGGATTCACGATATATGAAATCAAACTACATCAAGTTTGAAGAGCTAATAGTAAAGCCATTATACTAGATGTATGGTGTCTCATGTGAAGGATCTATTTCCACTGAAGTTAAAAGATTTCTTAGACCTATTGTTTTTGATGAAAGAGGTATTATCAATCACAACTGGGGTGATTGGTTTGTTCACAAGGATTTTACTTGCTTCAGGATTTATGGTTTCAAGGAACCCCATATCTGTTGCCAAAACTTGTACCAGACATAATTCCTTATCTGGAGATTGTGAGACAATTAAGTGTTTCAAATGCCAAACATTTTGGAGGTATGCATAAGCAGACTTTCCTTCTTGGGACTCTTAGTTTTAGGGATTTTACCATTGTATCAACAAAGGCTTACGAAGTCATTGATAGGAAACTAATTGAAGAATATAGTTTGTTCAAATATGTTGCTAGGGTCAATTATGACCCTGAGGGTTATATTCACAATTGCAAGAAAAGTCAAAATCTAGGACATTATATTCATATTTACTTGGAAGTAGAGGACATGTTTAGAAACATGGAGGAGGAAGAGGCCCAGACGACCATTGATGAATTAAACAAGAAATTGGAAGAAAGCAAAAAAGAGATTGCAAGAAATGGAAACTGAAGAAGAAGAGAGTGAAGGCGAGTCCGAAGAAGTTGAGGTGGTATCTAGGCATCAAGCACCAGACACAACAGAAGAGCCAGACTTGCAAGAGAAAATTGTTGCCAAGCTGAACATTCATAGTGATGCAAGATACAATGAGTATTCTACCTTTGTGTCTGATGATGTTTTTATTAAGTCGAAAGAATTTAAATCATTTTTATATAATTTCAAAGGGAAAAAACTGAGAGATTCTATCCCAAATGTAACCCCTGAAAAAGAATTAGAATTATTGGGGAAACTAAAGGAAGAAATCGGTTTATAATTGACAACTATAACCCCTCAAAGGGGAAGACAACTTCTTAGTGAAGAAGACATCATCATCTTTCTAGGATGGTAGGATGGGACATGAGTGCATAATTTATTTTTGATATCATATTACATTATGAGAATAAGGATTTTAAATTGGATATTTAGGGGGTCAATGATGTGTATGTTGGCTCTAGATTTGACCAGAATGAAGAGGCTTTTCTTTTATGGGCTCTTTACACTCCAAATAAGAGGCCAAAAATCATTGATGTGGATAAAGTCTTTGGTCACATGATGAAATTGAAAGTTGGTGAAGTAGATCCCATTGTTACTACTGATATGGGTATTGATATTTCAAAATTTAACAAAGCACAATTGGTCAAAGTGATCAAAGAAAGAGATTGGTACAAGGGATTATATGAAGAATTGCTAAAAAGAGGAGGACACCCTATGTCACAAATCCATGATGGGTCTTAGTGGAAAAAGAAATGTGAGGAAGTGCAACTAGAAAATAAAAAGTTGAACAGGAAAATGCAGAGTGTGAGGGTTGACACAATCTCTATTTTATTGACTAAGAGATTTGAAAAATTGCAGGGTTTCCTTGAAGATTTATGGGTTGTTTATCAAAAGAATATGGATAATGTAATATCTCACAACCAGATTTATAACAGACTAGGAACTCAGTTGTATGATAAGACAATGGCCAATATAAATGCTAAAGTTATTAAAGGAATACAAAAGTTGTTGAAAAATTATGAAGACTTTGACACAAAATTGCAAAAATAATTTAATGAATGTAAGGACAACATGGTTTTCCAGAAATTGAAGATCAGAATGGATAGTTTAAGGATAAGGATAAATGGATTGTGGAGTACCAAAGTCTTCTCAGTGTTTCCCTTAACATTGCTTGATCTGATGTACTTGACATGACAAACATAATCAATCAGATGGAAAACTTCATCACTTTGGAGATTGCGGTTAGAGATATTATCTACGATGCAAATACCTACAAAACATAGGGATATTTGAAGTATATTCAGAAGTGCGATCAGATGCTTGGAGACCAGCCATAGATATCAAAAGATGTTTAAAGATGTGAATTTGTATTTTATAGTTCTAGTTTGTTAGGGCAGTTTTTAGGTAGTTAGTTTCTAGTTAGTTTTTTGTTAATTTTAGTTTAATTAAAGGGTATGCCCTTTCATTTTTCAAACCGAATCCTCTTCTATATGTGGAGGAATTTTTAGGAGAGATAGATATCACAAGTTTATAGATTTTTTTTATCAAGACAGTGTCTATGCATTTTCTTATGAACTCGTTGTGTGGAAGTACCAAGTTGATGGAGGATATGCATTGAAATCAACTGGTTTAAGTATTTTATTTTCAATGTAAAGATTCAAGTGTATCTCATTCAAGATGGTATCTATCTTTTTAATAGATTGATCAATTCCTTGGATAAATCTATTCACATAGATTGTTTCATTGTGCAATCTTATGTTGTTGTAATTAAGGTTAATTTTTAGTTTGAATATTAGTTTGAAGGATTGGTTGGCAAACTTTGAATTATCTTATTGGTCTTCCAAAGTAAGGTTAAATTTAGTAAGACTAACTAGATGTCGCATTTTAATTGCAATTCATATGGAAGCCTTTGAGATGATGGTCTTGTTACATTAACAAGTTATTAAAACTGTCTCTAAGGTTAAAGGTAGGAGTTTTCATTTGAAATGATATGAAACCAGTAAGGAGTCAAGGCACTAGTCTTTTATTGATTTTATATATTTGAATCAAGTATTTCCAAATAAATTTTCATTAAGGAATCATATTTCTAATTCATACAATCACTACTTTATAAACATTCATTTACAAGAAAGCAGATGGAAAACATTCATTTACAAGAAAGCAAGCAGATTGGTTCTGATATAGTAAATAGGGTTTACTTATTTTTTAATTTTTATACAATACTTTTAGCCTTTATCTAACATAATCGATAATTGGAAGACTTTTCAATAACTAGGGATGGAAAACATTCATTTACAAGCAAGCAAGTAGATTGATTCTGGTATAGTAAATATGGTTTACTTATTTTTTAATTTTTATGTAATTCTTTTATCCTTTATCTAAGATAATCAATAATTGGAAGACTTTTCAATAACTAGGAACTGCAGCATTAGGAAAGTAAAGAAAAATATATAAATGAGAACATACTAGTAGGATGACAAGCTCAAATTTATGAGACACACACTCTGAAATGAACTTGTCTGCAACCAACTTTACATGATTCAAATACACAACCTACAACTCCACAGGAATTTAACAACATGTGAAAATCTAAAGGAATTTCACAATCTCCAATAGTTCGATACCCTCCAAACGAGTTAATTCAATCCTTCATTTTTACCTGCTAGACAACCCAATTTGCAAAGGCAGATGCAGAGGAAGAGGCAGAGGCAAAAGAGGCAAAGGAAACATCGAACCTGATTTGCAGAGGAAGAGGCAGAGGAAGAGGCAAAAGAAAGAAAGGAATTGACAGAGACAGAGGAAGTTGAGAGTTAATTCAATCCATCACGTGTGGTTTTCAAATGAACCCGCTCTTCTCTTTTTTTTTAATAATGCCTCTGGTCCTCAGAATTCCTACTAACATGGGAGTCATAGGAAAATGCCATCGGCATCATCATTGACATTTCAATGTTATCAGGAATTTAAAAAAAAAAATTCACATTTGATCACAAAAAGCCTTGTCCATCGGAAACCTCCATCGAAATTTGAGGCCAAATGTATTAGTAACAACTTTCAAGGAGATATTTAAAATTAAGTGGTATCCCATTGGCCCTAATTTTAAATTTTACTCTCTTTTTATCATAAATTTTCTTGAAAAGTGTGTCATTTCTTCTTTCAACAAAGTTCAAATTGTATAATCATAATTTTCTTGAATTTTGCATTATTCAATTTTGCAAACTTGGTTCTTAAAATTCAAAATTCAAATTTTCCCTCCCATGCATGAGTTTTACGACTATTAGTCCTACCTATACTATCCCCGTTAGACGAAGTATTTGAATTAAGGTTTCCCAAAGAGATGGAGCCTAATTTGGGTGACTTCTTCAATGAGGATAATGCTAATTCTTCCCATCCTAATAACATCCATATCTACCCAAGTGATGATTCCAATGATGAAGAAGAAGCTTTGACTAGACAACTTCCAACAATGGACGTCCCAAGAATATCCTAATAGTGAAGCTCTTCCATTAATTGAAGGTCTAAAACACATGATTCAAAGTGATAAGAATGGAATTGATATGTTGCGTGGTATTTCTCACTTTGTTGATTCTAATGTTATGCCTATAAAGAGTTGTGCTGAGAACTTAGGTTATTCACAAGCTCCTACACAAAGAAATAATTCTATTCCTTTGACCACTTCAATGACTAGTATTCCTACTTTCAGTTCAAACATCATGACTACATCAAATAAAAATGTCATACCTACAACCATTAGTCATGGGGGCAATCCCTCTTCCTCAATCAGTCCTCCATATTTATCTATGCCTTCAATGAGTATTCCTATTGTCTCTCAACCAATCAATGTGACTCAAGGGGGCAATTCATCTAATCATTCTATCCCTCCGTTCGGTGTCCCATTTCCTACTCAATCATCACCCATGCCTAATTACCATAGTGTTCCACCAGCTTATTCTCAATCAATGCCTTCTTTCAATAACATCACACCACCTTCTCAATCAAACATGTCTAACATAAATTCCTCAATTGAGGCAACCATTAATAACCTTTCTCAAACTGTTTCATCATTGCAACAAAAAATTGCTTCTATGAGTCAATCCAAGTTTAGTGTGCCCACATTTGATGTTGTGAGCCCACTTTCTCTTGATATCATTAGAGTTGTCCCTCCTAAACATTTTGAAGTCCCTCAATCGGAGCTCTATAATATAAAAGGTGATTCTTTAACACATGCCAAAATATTCCAAAATTTGTGTATTGACTTTGCTTACGATCAAAGATTGCTTGCCAAATTGTTTACTAGAACATTAAGGGATAAGGCTTTACAATGGCATTTCTCTTTGTCTTCCTATTCCATTACTTCTTTTCAACAATTAGAAAATTCTTTTATTCACCAATTTCAAAATAACATAGGTCCTAAAATCACTTTGATAGATTTAATGCATTGTAAACAAGGTGTTAAAGAAAAAGTGACTAATTTCATTCGTAGATATAAGCATTTGTGTTCTCAAATTTCTTTTCTAGTGCTTGATAATGATATTCAAAGAATTTATATTTCTAATTTACGAAAAGACATTAGGGAAAAACTTCTCCTTTTTGAGTTTACTTCCTTTCTACAATTGTGCGCAACACTTCACCATTATCAATTTTTTGTGAGTCAACTTGAGAAATCTACTCCTATGGCTCCGAGTGATAAGGGCAAGAGTGCTCAACAACCATTTGCGAAGTTCAAACTGAACAAAGGCTTCATCAAATTCAATGACACCATCAACAACAACAATGTGAATGCTATAACAAGTGTGCCTCCTATTTCTAAATTTTTCAAAAGAGAAATATAATTTACTCCTTTGAATGAATCTTTGCATAGAATCATGTCTCAGTTATTACAAAGAAATGTTATCAAACTTCCTCCAATAAAACCAATTGACCCTTCTAAGGCAGCCTCACCTTACTTTGATAATAATTCTTTTTCTCAATTTCATCGTCAACCTGGTCATGATACTAAAAAAATGTTTTGCATTAAAATGTAAGTTTCAAGACTTGATTGATAATAATACTATATCTATGGCAGGCGTGAATTATAAGGGAAACAAATCAGTGGATCCCCCTAATCAAAATCTTAATATTTTCACTGATCCTTTACCCTCTCATACCTCTAACATGATTGAGACTTAACATACCTCTTTCTCTTCCTCTGATTTCACTACCACAGCTCCAAATTTGGTGAATATGGTAGAGAAACAAGAAACACCTAAGGATCCACGTATCACATTTGACCCTAGTGAGACCATTAGAGCACCTGATGCCCCTTTATACATAGTTGTGTAGATCCAAGACAAACCTTGTCATTGTGTGCTTATTGATCCCTCTTGCATGGTTAATATCATCACTGAAGAATATCTTTATACTTTACATTTGTATCAACCAATCTATGATGATACTAATGTGGTTGTTAAATTATTTGATGGATTTTCTTGTCCTACTATTGGTTCTATCACACTCCCTATCGAGTTTCACACTAAATCTATAGATGTCAATTTTGTTATCATTCCTTCATCTAAACAATTCTGTGTGAAGTTAGGCTACCCTTGGCTATCCTGCATGAATTATATTGCTTCTTTGATCCACAAGTGTTTGAAATTTCCCCACAATGGAGAAATCATAACTATTAACCATAGCTTATTTTGACCAACCAAAAGAAGCCCAGGTGTTCCTATTGATTACTTTTGGCCTCAACAATTTCAATCTTTTCCATCAATAAGTGATTCTCTCTTTCAATCTTATCAAAAATGGAAGAAAGATATGATCTTATCCTTACTTGCCATCCTATAACTCCAACACTTGATATTCCCATTATTCTTGAAGATGAATTTCTTCCCCTAACGGATAGAACTGATCTTCCCCTAATGGATAGAACTGATCTTCCTCCTAAGGAAGATTACCAACCTATTCCTATGGATGAGACTATGCCTTCTCCTAAGAAGAACAATAATATTACTCCTAAGGTTAGACCTGTACCTCCTCCTCATGATGGACTTGGTCTCCTTCCTACACAAAACATTCCTCCTTTATATGGTGTAGTTCCGCCTCCTTGCTCTTATAGAGAGAAGAGACTTGCCTATCCTCTTGTCCAACCTAAAAGAACTCAACCTAAACCTCCAACTACCAAAGATGAGAATATTTATCCTTCAACAAAAATGCCTCCTTCAATAAATATTCCTCCTTCTTCTCATCCTTCCGCTAAGACTCAATGGAATTGTTGTGCAAGAGAACACCGATGAAAACATCATGCTAGAGCTCGTGAAGTTGTTTTTTCAAACTATTCAATCTCCCAAAACACCAACAATTGACATGATTCCCATTTCTCCTAAGCAAGACGTTGAACCTAAATCTCCAAATCATAAGTTGCAAAAATATGTGATGGTTTTACTTCTATTCATGTTAGAGCTCCTCTTTCTATAAATCTTGATGAAGAAATAGGTGAAAATGTTATTCATGGTGGGAATACAACTCCTAATGCTTCTGATAGTGAATATGAATATGTTGATGTTGACAAACATTTATCTATAGAATTTTCAAAATCCTTGATCCTAGCTCCTTGAATCGAACAAAGTGACTTAGCACATGGGCATAGTCCTTGTTTGGATCTTGTGATATCTCCATCTGTTGTGCTCAATGCCACTCCTCTATTGTGTTTCCCACCTTCCCGAATTAGTGATCAACAAGATCAGAAGGTGGACGTCGTGCTAGACTAGCTACATTAGCACCATAAATCCTCTACCTCTCTCTCTTTTCTTTCTCTTTTGTGACAATTATTCTATTTGTATCCCTATTCTTCTCTTTGTTGTCCCTAGTGATGTCTACTTGAGGATGATGCAAAGCATTGAGATCTCTTTTGGTCTCTTTCATGTTGACTCAAATGATACATGTGTTCTCTTTCTTCCAAGGTGGTTTTCTTTCTTTGGGGAATGGGGAGTATTCTATGTATATATATACATGAGTTATCATACAACATACTAACCCTGAGGAAAGTGAAGCCACCTCATGCTTTTTATTTTGTGTTCATTATCCTTGGGGTTTTTCCTTGATTAGGGGCTAAATCCTTGGGATAACATGCTCTCACTTTAACGTGGGGGCATACACTCCGCTCATATTTTTCTTCTAGATACTTTGAGTTACTTAGTCGACTTGGCTTTGCTTTGTAAATTTTTGGTATCCTTTCTTTTCATGACTCATAGTGAGGGGAACCTTGCTACTTCCAGTCATGGTTCTCTCCCTCTTGATCTTCCCTTTTACTTTGTCAATCAAAGTTGTAAGATCCTTAGTCCACTGGGGGCTTGGTGTATTTTGCCTCTTTGATGTGGTGAAAGTCTTTCAAACTTGTTTCCTTGTACTTTACCAACAGTATTAGCATATGCTTATACTCTCGCTAAAGTGGGGGCTAAATGTAGCATCATAAAATTGTGACCTTACAATTTTCGACTGCATTTGGGTCTTTACATTGGCGGATGAATCCCTAAGCCTGATTGGAGACCCGAGACATGCTAAAAACATCAAAAACTTGCATATTCTACCACCCCACATTGCCTATTGTCACTGCCTATCTTAAGTTAGGGCAGGATAGAAGCATGGCGCCCCTATCCCTGCCCTATTTCGATCCTCCCTTGATCAAATCTTGCATTGGTCTTGTCAATTGTGAGCAGGAAAAAGTTTTTCTATGTCAGCCTAAGACGAAAAATTAGTTAAAAACCCCTAATTGGCAAGTATATAAGTAGCATTTCCCCTCCTATTTGCATAAGGAGGTTAAAAAAAAAGCGAAGTCCAATAAGAAAAAACTAAGTTCATGAGCAAAGCAACGACAAGCGACAACAAGTTGATCATAAAGAGCATTCAAGCATTCAAGAATTCATTCATGCATTGAGAATTCCAAGTCTCCCTTCAAGGCTAGGTGTTCAATTCAAGTCAAGGATTCAACCATTGAAGAGGAGATCTCTACCAACATTCAAGATATTCTATTCTGCATATCCTTTCAATTGCATCCTCTCTTGAGGTGAATTTTACTTCAAATATTTCCTTTCATTTACTTGCAAGTATTTTCAATTACTTGGTTAATTTTAAACTTGAAGGCAAACCCCCAATCCCAACAACATTTCCTCTCTTTTCTGTGTGTAGGTTGCAGGTGTGCAACTGTAATTGTAGGTTTAGGCTTCATTTTTAGAGATAGAAAAACCCTTTTCAGTGCGTGGATTTTTCAGAGGACCAAGTTCACTTTGAACCCGATCCCGTCAATGTTTTCTCAAATTTGCAGGGGAGCTTCATCTCGACATCTTACCACTAATTCTAGGTGCACAGCTTCATCTCGCATCTCTATCTCAAGATACAATCATTTATTTTTCATCTTTATCCTTAGTCTCAATTCATTTAACTCAACTTGTCTATTTTAAATGAGGGTTACTTTACTTTCCAAATCCATTGCCAATTCCTTACCATTCATTTAGAATTTAATCTCTTTCCATTTGGATTGGATCTAGTGAATTCAACCCCCTCTTTTAAATATAATGTGCGTGAGAATTCAAAGGGAATCCTTTGTGAAACTTCCATTCCTCTTTTGAGGGGAGTAAAGCTTTCCACTTGATCTCCCCTCATCACTTTTCACCCCATTATAATTTCAAGATTGAGAATGCTAATATTTTAATTATTAAAATTTTTGTTGATGATATTATCTTTGGAGGAGATGACAACTTGAGCATTATGTTTGTCGGTGATATGCAGAAAGAATTTGAGATGTGTATGATAGGAGATATGAATTTTTTCTTAGGATTATATATTTCATAGACTAGAAAAGGTATTTTTATATCTCGAATTAAATATGTGAAGGAATTGTTGAAGAAGTTGGGTTAGAAGATTCTAAACCGGTTGGAACTCCTATGGTGACTGGCTGAAAATTGTCTAAAAACAATGAATCTTCGAAAGCTAATCAGACCTTATACAGATATATGGTTGGTGGATTGCTATACCTAACTTAGACTAGGCCTGGCATTATGCATGTTGTGTGCATGGTTGCTAGATACCAAGCTAATCTGAAAGAGAGTCATGTCACTACTATAAAGAGGATATTTAGATACTTGAAAGGAACTGTGGATTATGGTTTATGATATCCGAGGAATGATGATTTCATGTTGTGTTCTTACACTCATGCTGATTGGGCTGGTGATGTTGATGACTGGAAGAGTACCTCTGGTGGTGCTTTCTTTTTTGTTAAGAATGGTTTCATGGGCAAGTAAGAAACAAGATTTAGTTTCTCTATTTACTGTTGAAGTTGAGTACATTGCTATTGCTAGTAATTGCACTCAGGTAGTTTGAATGAAGAAAATGTTGAAGGATATCAAAGTTATCTATGATGAGCCTACTGTCATATACTATGATAATTCACGTGCTATAAATATGTCAAATAACCTGATTTAACATTCAAAGACTAAACATGTATCAATCAAGTATAATTTATTGAGAGAAAAAGTCAGTGAAGAGGAAGTGAAGCTAGAGTATGTTTCTACAAAGGAACAAATTGTCGATATTTTCACAAAGCCTTTGCCTATTGATACATTTTTCTATTTAAGAGACAAGTTAGGGGCATCCACCCCTCCTGATCGTAATTAGATGCATTGAATTGCATCAATCCGGTGGACTTCACAGTCTTATCTTCTTGTCTGGATTGATGAGTTTATGCTGCTCCCTAGGTGGAGTAGTTGATCTATCATTGGATTGGTTATATATGTTTTAGGGGGAGAAAATCATGATTTGTTTGAAGGGAGAGTTTGGTTTTCTGTTTTGAGCATCTTTGACATTGTTGTCAAAGGGGGAGAGAAGCATATGAAAAACTATTTTATCTGCTTAATCCCACCATGGTCTTTCCCTTAATTGGGTTTCCATGTAAAAATCTTGGTGTTATGGTGTTCTAGATCTTTGCTTTGTGTTTCTGCACTTTACTTTTCTTCATTTGCATTAAGTGGTTGAAAGAACATGTTAATAAAGTTAAAAATTGTAGAACACGGATTCACCCCCCCCCCCCCGTCCTTCTCAATATTCCTTGATTCAAAAAATTCCTTTGTGGAAGCATTTTTCTCATAGACACACAACCACAGTCTTGGTGCAAACTAGCTCAGATTCGGTGATTTGTTTACACACTTAGGAATTTTTTCTCTAATACGACTTGATGAAGGGTATTCCTCTTACAAACCCAAATGCACACCAACAACTGAGAAATAATTTAAAAATGCAAAAATAAAACACTTTATTTCTATTATCCTAATGAAATGAAACTACAACACTAAGAGAATAACATGGTACAACCACATAGGCTTTCCCATTACAATAATTTATAAATTAGAGACATAGGCTTTTACACTACTAAAATTGTCCTTTGAAACCCACATTTTTCTTTTTTTATCTAGAATGTTTAACCACCCTAGAATATTCTAGAAAGTGTAACTCTTATTTGGGCTCCATGAGTACCATCGTCTATTTTCCTACTCAAGAATATATTTTGAAATTTTGAAGGGTATATTTCTGTTTTTGACCACTTTTCAAGCCCATCAGGATCCTTTAAGTGCCTCAAATTTAGTTTTGAATATTTAAAAAAGATTTTGAAAAATAAAATTATTAATATCTCTCAAATGAAAAATGACATTGAAATGCTTTCTTCACCATTGGATTCATTTCACCATTCTATAGGTTTGTGTAAGTTTCTGTGTCCATACATGCACAAATGCCAACTTACTAAGAGTAGTAACCCTACCATTTTAGTCCTTATTGAAAAAGAAACAATATTTTTGGGTGATGCAAGATTACTCTTACACCTTATATGCTCTTGCATCGAAACTATTGAAGTTGATTAAATCACAATGCTCTTATAATTAAATAATAATACATCTCATATATACGAATGCTCGTTTATAATTCAATGAAATTAAATGATAATATAGCTATAAATTGTTACATAATTATGTAGCCATGATTAGCATACAATTGGGTTATAGGATCCTTATATATAATTATAGTTCTCTAACTAGATGGTTTGAAACCATATTTTGTTAATTATGATTGGCCTTCCAAAATTCTATTTTGAATGAGTTAGCTACTACAACAATTCCAAGTAAATTATAGAATTACCATTTTCAATTGGGCTCACTATGAATTTTATACATAATCAAACCATTATCTATGGTGTATATGAATGATATATTTGCTAGATCATTCTCAATTTGGAGAGACTCCAATGTTTCAACAACATCCTTCATAATTGGCCTAGATTTAGGTTTTTGGCTAAGACATTGATATGCCAAGTCTGCAACTTTCTGAGCTTCCTTTGTAGAATATTCTTTCTCCATTCTAGGATCAATTATTTGTAACAACTTCCTTTTATTTTTAAGAAGTGGACGAGCCCACTCAACCAAGTTGTATTCTTTGCCAGGCCTTGTCTCATCAATAGATTGCCTACCAGTAAGCATTTCCAGTAATACAACACCAAAGCTATACACATCACTTTTAACTGTTGCATGACCTATTTACAAACAAGTGAAGATATTAGTAGCTAATAGAATATAAGTCATTAAAAAAATTGTAAAAAAGGTATTATGGTATTAGAAACTAAAATAAAAGATTATTCTTAATCCACACTCAATTCAATAGTCAATAATAATATTTAACTAATAAAAATAGAAAAACTATTTAACACTTTTTGATAGGGATAGAAGTTTAAAATTACTATTGACTATTTTACCATTGAAATACACGATATTTAAAGTGACAGTAAATAAAATAACTTTCAAATTCTAATTGTCATGATGTAAAATAGAAACATAATGATGATATAATGCGGAGTTTCAATCTAAATAATTACCATCCTACAACCGTACCAGTCATGACATACACCGGATCTGCATAACCATATGTACCCATGGCATGACTCGAAACATGAGTCTGATCGACCTTAGACACACATTTTGCAAGTCCAAAGTCTGAAAGTTTTGCCATATAATCCTTTATGAAAACCATGGAAAAATAATTGGGAGATTTCATCAGCATATAGTCCAAGTCGGTGAATAAGATGATTTGAATTCATAAAATTTGTTTCAGAGATATTTTTCAAATAAGCCTCTATATAACATTAAAAATAGTGACTAAACAAAATATAATTCATCTTTCAAGTTAAAATGTGTTTAGAAATACTAACCTGATCCAGCAGAATATTTGATGTTTTAAAATCACAATAAATAATTGGCTTGTCAGCACAATGAAGAAATGCTAACCCTTTGGCAGCACCAAGCAAAATCTGCATTCTTTTTTGCCAGGAAAGTGGTATATACATCTCTGTAAGAATCACCAAATAAGATTGTAAGACCAGCAAATGAAATCAAATCTACCCATCATCCACAAATTACCATCTAAAACCATACCCAAGTATTTTTTTCAAATGTGTCCATCCATACGTAGTGATAATTCTATCTATACTAGCAAAATTAGAATTGATGAACATCCACATTGGAGGACTGTGATTGAAAATTGTTTTAGATGGAAGGAAGTTACAAAAGAAGAAACAAGAAAGAAAAACTTACTTCGAAATAGATGGTTTTCAACACTTCCTTTAGCCATAAACTCATAAACCAGTAGTCTGTGTTTACCTTCACAGCAATACCCAATAAGTTTCACCAAATGTGGATGACTCAACTGCCCCAGAATAGTTACTTCTGCCTGCACCCAACCAAATATGGTTAAACTCTGCAATTGAATTATAGTCAAGTTCCCAAAGCTAGTCTGATAAAAAATGGTTATAAGTTTACCAGCCATTCTTTGTGGCCCTGATGACCTTCTAGGTCAAGGACCTTGACAGCAACAGGTTGGGCTTTAAGCCCTGCTTTCATGTCCTCATCAATGAATCCTTTGTAAACTTTGCCAAAACCTCCTTTCCCCAATAGCAAATCCAATCTGAAGTTCTTTGTAATTATTTTAAGCTCATTGAATGTGAAAGCATATGCATTGGAAACAAAATCGTTTCTCAAGACTTCATCCTCGTCTCTGACTGATGGGGGATTATTGTCATCTATTGTAGCTTGCTTATCAGTTGGAACTGATAACAAAAAAAAATGAACATTAAAAAGTTTTATTCGAATCAATACATAGATTGAAAGACATGATACAAATCAAAATTTACATTGAAAAAATTTGAAATAATCGACATTCACATATCTCAAGCTCATGTTTGGATGATGTGGGATTACTGTCATCTATTGTAGCTTATTTATCAATTGGAATTCATATCCGAATACAAAAACACAAAAAATACACATTAAAAAGTGTTGTTCAAATCAATACACAGATTTCCTCTTCATCTTTCATTTCTGCTTCTGTGATCTACATATCATTTGTAATTCATACAGATTTGTAGTAATGAAAATGCAGATGATTTAATTCAGTTTTGATTTTCTTCTCTATTTTACTTGCAAGTTTTGCTTCTTTCTTTTTTGCTAGATCTATTTTATTACAAAACCCACATTGCAAAAAGATGAAATAATCAGCATCCATATAAGCATCCATATATTACATTTCTTACGACTTTAAACTCATGCTTGATTGATGTGGGATTACTGCTATCTATTGTAGCTTGCTTGTGATTGGAACTGATAACCAAATACAAAAACACAAAAAATACATATTGAATGCTTTGTTTGAATCAATATACACATGATATTGATAAAAATTCACATTGGAAAAACATGAAATAATCAACATTCATATAAAATTATCATTTATCATGACTTCAACCTCATATTTGACTGAAAGAATATTATTGCTGTTTATTGTAGCTTGCTTATCAATTGAAACTGATAATAAAAAATTGAACATTAAAAAGCATTACTCAATCAATACAAAGATTGAAAGACTTATATAGATCAAAACCCAAACTGAAAAAACATGAAATATCAACACCTAAAACATAAACAACATTGGGAAAACAATCAAAACACTCACATGTTTTATTAAAATAATCATTATATATATATCATTTGTAGATGATTTAATTCAGTTTTGATTTTCTTCTCTATTTTACTTGCAAGTTTTGCTTCTTTCTTTTCTGCTAGATCTATTTTATTTTGCAGCAATTGCTGCAAAATTCTACAAAACTCACATTGAAAAACATAAAATAATCAACATCCATATATTACATTTCTTACGACTTTAAACTCATGCTTGATCAATGGGAAATTACTGCTATCTATTGTAGCTTGCTTGTCGATTGAAACTGATAACCAAACACAAAAAAAACAAAAATTACACATTGAATGCTTTGTTTGAATCAATATACACATGATATTGATTAAAATTCACATTGGAAAAACATAAAATAATCAACATTCATATAAAATAATCATTTCTCATGACTTCAACCTCATATTTGACTGATAGAATATTATTGCTGTTTATTGTAGCTTGCTCCAAAAATTGAACATCAAAAAGCATTACTCAATCAATACAAAGATTGAAAGACTTGATATAGATCAAAACCCAAACTGAAAAAACATGAAATATCAACACCTAAAACATAAACAACACTGGGAAAACAATCAAAACACTCACATATTCTATTAACATTGTTGAAAGAGAATTCTTGATCTCCTGTCCAGCAAGTTCTAACAAAACTTTCTAAAAATTGCATTGCTTCAAAGCATAAACGGAAATAGTTTTACAACAATCTCTGCAGAAAAACTGTATCAAAGTAAATAATTGAACATCAATATTCACTTAAATATCACTCTTCCATTGCATCTGCCCCAATGAAAAGTATGAGAAATAATTATCCTGCTTTTATTGACTCAAATCTCTCTGTGACCATGAATCTAAATTGATTTGGACTGGTCCTTCTGTAGCTGCCGACAAAATTGAATTGAAACAGTCACGAGCACCTGCATTTAATCATCAGAAATTTCCTGCGGGGGGCCCATCTTGTTTCCCGCATACTAAGGAAATTAAGATCCATTGTATTATCATTCACAAATTGTTCTTAAGGTTTATCAGTACAATTTGGTCTCTTAAAAGATGATCAAATCGAAATACATCATATTTCTTACGTTTGAGTAAGGAAATCCACGTTTGAATGGGAATAGAAAAGTGTAGAACATTCCATTAATCTTGCTATGATTGCGCGGATGCTTCCTCATATAGACTTTGAATAGACTTCATGCAGGAAAAGAAAACAGGTCTTTGGTATACCGTAATGATTCACTATAATAGTAAACAGGTTAATTTAGTGATTATTTCTAGATATTTTTTTCATATTGAGTTTTGATTAATCTTTTTTTTTAGATGATCATTTATAAAATTAAGTTACGTACATGTACAAAGGAAATGTGGGTGGGAAAAATTCACATCCCTAAAGTCTATAGGAGCTAAAATCTTGATCATAAGAACATAAACAAAGATGTTAGATAGAGAATGCTTATTTTTGTTGGGTTTTATCTTTTTTATTTATTTTATAGAAAAATAAAAAAATAAATGATTAGAAATTCAAATTTAGTTTATTGATAGTTGTTATTTTATTATGTTTTAAACAAAAATTAAGAAATATTAATAATAGATACAATGATCTATTAAATTACAAGATACACCCTCAACTTGATACTCTTGTCTATGCAGCCACCAGACTACACATTTGATTGTATTTATTAATGAAGAGAAAATAAAAAAGTTGTTGTTGTGTCTCATGCATGATTGTGCTTAGTTTATGGCCATTTGTAGAAGCTTTGCACAATCCTCTACTCACTAACCATTATTTCAACCTAAAATGTGAGGACTATGACAAATAGTGCCATAGACTTCCTAGACTATCATGCCTAGTGCCATGGTCCAACCATTTTGATTCCAAAATTGAAATCATAACGGTCAAAATTTTGATTAATGGAAAAGTGCTATTTGATGCCAACCTTCTTCAAAATTTAAATCCAAAAAGGTGTAAGTTGTGTATAAATACAACTCCCTTCCTCATTTGACCATGGCCTTTACACATTAAGCATTCAATCAAGCATCTTTAAAGGCAATTGAGGAGAAATCTACATACAAGTATTCTAGCATTCAAGATCAACAATCATGGTCAAGTTATGTACATTCAATCTTTGTGTGAGGCTTCAAGGAAAGGAGTTTCACAACAGAGGTCACATACATACATACATTATGTATTAAAGAGGGGGGGAGAGAGGTTAGAGAGAGACAAAGTAATTAGCAGGAAAACGAGAATGAGAGAGTTGGGGGTAATTAGGGGCTAGGAGGAGAGGGGGGGAGGGGCAAGTATCAAGAAAGGGAGAGAGGGAGAGATGGGAAAAAAGGTGAAGAGAGAGAGAGAGAGAGAGAGAGAGAGAGAGAGAGAGAGAGAGAGAGAGAGAGAGAGAGGGTAATAAGGGGGGATATTGGGGAGAGGGGGAGGGGGGGGGAGAGAGTTGAGTATAGACATGGGGGAGGGGAGATTGGGGAGAGGAAAGTATCAACAAAGGGGGAGGGGGGGAGAGAGAGAGAGAGAGAGAGAGATGAGTATAGACATGTGTAAGGTGGGTGGGGTAGCATGAGAGACAAATTTGAATAAGTTACCAACATTATTTCAAAAATATGTAAAAATATAATTTGTAGAAAATTGAATGTAGTTTCTAAGCTACTAGTTGTTATCTAAAAAAATAAAATCTATTAGACAAATATTTTAAAATTTCAAGTGAGTAGTACTAAAATTTCAGAAAGAAGATAAGAAGCAGGTGTCTGTCTGACCACCCTAACCACAACTAAATCATAGTATTTTTTATAAGATTTTACATATAAGTAGAAGACTCATGTGTCTAGATGTGACACATATTTTTCGTATTTTTATAAAATAAATAATTAATTATGATTTTTAACTACAACATTTTTAAAATAAAAAAAACTTGTATGTTTGATCACCATAGCTTGGTCAAAAATTTATGAAATTCATTTTATTTTTGTTTTAATCCTTTAGTATACAAAGCATAGAATGTGACGCATGTTTCAGATTCAAAAAATGTGATACCGTTTGAAAGTTATAGATATTTTTCAGTTACCCTATCAATCAAGACTTTAGTCAGGATATCGCCACTTTTTGGCCCCTCATGATCCTGCACATGCATATTAATATCATTAATTATATCATATTATATGTATTAATAATATATAAAAATAAAATATTTATAATGTATATTTGTTGGAGACCTAAATAATGCTATATTATGTTATCATTGATGTCAAACTTGTTTGGTGTTTGGCCATAATTAGTTGATGTATTTGATCAGTTTCACTAATGATGAATTTGGTCTACATGTATGGTGGTTGTCTAGCTTCAGATCCAGTCGATGAGTTGATGATTAGTTGATGTGTATAAATCTAGTTCTTCAGTTGTTGATCATTTGTTTGGTGCTCATTTATTGATCAATCATGCAAACTGTATGGCTCAAAAATATAATTGCAATTGTTGTTAATTATGGATTTAGATGTTGATGCTTTGTTTGATGGTGGTTCTTGTAAAGAGTGAATAACTAGGGTTCCCACCATAAGATGTAATAAAACCACTAATTTTTACTTAGGGACCTTCATATTAAAAGGAGGGATTGAATCTAATAGATTTAGTCACAAACCAACAAGGATGAGATTGGAAATATTGATTGGATTCAAGGTATAAATTTGTTCTCCCTCTTTTGTGAGTTATATTGCTGAAATTAGGTTAAAGTGTTTAAAAATGAAGGTAAAAACATGGAAACAACAAGCTATTATCATTGGATTGAGGTATGCACCTGGATCTAAGAAATATAAGCATATTCGGACCTGATCCCCAAAAAGCTCCAAAAATGTTGGGACCATAGTGAAATTTGCCCTGGTCCTTCGAACTTCTCGCACACCAAAGAAGGTTGATTCGTCTCTACAAATAATGTTGATTCTAAAGATCACAACTTCATACTTGTTTCCTACACATAGAAAGAAAGGGAAATAGGTTGGGAATAGGGGTTTGCCTAAGTCAAACCTCAATTTGGAATTAACCTTTATTGAAATATTGCAAATAATGAAATAAAATGATGGAAGGATATACCTCAGATCTGCAATAACTGATAATGATGTTTTTCTTCTTGAATGTAATCACATATGTTGTATGAAATGGCATGAACATGATAGAACCTTAATAAGTCACACATGATTTCATATGAATGATGTAATGTTGCTCCACAATTTATGAATGAGGAATATGCGCCTTTGAAGATCTCTAGAAATGTTTGATGATAAATGCTTCAATGTTTGATTGATAGATTGCTTGAATAAGTGCCTTATGATTCTCCTATTATCTTACTGTATATCAAAATGAATGGGGAAAGCCTCCTTATATACTTTCCTATCGAAAAACATGCTAATTTTGTAACATAGACCAACACAGGGCTAGGTTGCCTACTCAAATTTGGAAAGTCTCAAGGGGTTCAAAGGGGGGCCCAAATAGGAGGACCAAGGCATGGTGCCCTAGTGCCAATGAGGATCAAGCCACCATGCCCTAATCCTACCCCATTTTAGGGTCGAAACAAATGGGCTATGTGGTGTTTGAAGTGAAAATAAGATCATATTTGCATGAGGTAAGTATACTTAGGATTTAAATTAAGCATTGGGGTGCAAGCACTAAGGTGAGGGCTCCAAATATGGACTATGTTAGGATTCCCAAAGATACTGAGAGGGGGGGTGAATCAGTATTTGACTGCTAGGTATATTTTCTTAACTTATAACATAAAAAACATATTAAGATTGTGTACCGGTAAACCAAAAATAATGCAGCAAATAAGAATAACAACCACAACATGAAAAGCACATCATAACACAATGTTTTAACGAGGAAAATCGGTGTAGGAAAAACCTCGGTGGGATTTGTGACCCACAATATTCACTTACTGGCCAATAAGAGAATATTACTGCTACAATAGGGGCCTGCACATGTAGGAAGGCCAAGTGCCTAGAGCTCACTTCTCAATTACAAAAGACATCACATTGACTTACAAAATTGGATTATACAAAATCCAAAGTCTTGTACTGCTTCAGATTAGCATCTGCTATGCCAGATTTAGTATCGATTTAAGCTCTACTACATACATAAACCCTTAACCACTATTTCACATATTAGGTCTGCTACCTTCTATTCATATTTCGCATCCTATCATATCTCAAATGATCTACAATGATCTCATACATATATGAGTCATATTACAATCCGCCATGTCGGCTTACAAAATATTTTACAATTAATTACAAAATACATTAATACAAAATTGATGTCGATCAGGGTGTCGGTAATCTTCCTTTTTGGTGCTGGTGTTCTGTATGCCGGTGTAGAGTCTGTCGGTGTCGGTGCTTGTGTCTATCTATCGGTATCACATGATTGTAAGGTTTCCATCAATGACAATACCTTCAATCACCTACAATATCTCATTAGTGTGTGCATTTGCCAACAATCTCCCCCTTTGGCATTGATGGCAACACTCATGAGAAAAATTCAAGAATGTATCAAAAATTGAAGTCCAACAATTTTGCCAAAAACTATACCAGATGTGTGCTCCCCCTGAGAAGATGATCTCTATTTTTTTATTTTTCTCATCTCTACTACTCCCCCTTTGACATCAATGACAAAGGTTGTCATTCGCTGGCAGTGGAGTCCTGCCTAGATTCTTGTAACCGGTGGGTTACAATTTGAAAAATATCTGTCAAAACCAAATTTAAACCATTACTGAATGATTTGTTGTCTTTTAGTGCCTCTTGAGTTCTCTGCACTATACCAGTGAGTATGTGTATTTTCTCTTCTGGTGTCTTAAGTCCGGAAACCAGAGCCTCAAAAATTTCTTTTCTCAAAGAAATGAGGTAATTTAGTTTTGGACCAAGTCTACATTTTAAGTCCTTTGCTTTATCCTTTATTCTTTCTTTGTCCTTCTCTAGCTGCTTGATTTTCTCTTCTTGCTCTACAATCTTCTTCTCTATCTCCAAAAATGAATCCAATTTGCCTATCAGATTGTCAGCAATATTATTAATCTTATCTTGTGCTTTGCTGATTTCCTTGTCTAGATCTTCTGTTAAAATATTTATTTTGCAAGAATCTCTATACAGTTTCTTGAAGTCAAGAATTATCTCTCCAAGTTCCAGTAATAATGTTCCCATTTTCTCCTTATTCTTCTTCACAATTTCCTCAAAGATTTTCTCTTTTTCTTTAATCATTCTTTCCTTGAATGTGTCCTCATTTATTTTATCAATAGTCAATATATTACCGGTGATGAACTTAGACAATGTGTCTAGTTGACCTAAAGAATATTTGTTATCTACAATACACTTTGGTGCTATCAGTTTAAGAATGGGAATTGTGTCATCAATAGCCTTATAGGCTTGTGCATTGCACTCTGTGATCTTCTTTATTGAATCCAATAAGCCTCTGTTACATTCGTAGGTCTGAATTCTACCATAGAAGTACCAGATGTTTGTCCAACTGTCTTCACAATAGCCATACTACCGGTTGTAGTAATCACTTTACTTGGTTCGACCTCTGGTAGGCCAGCCTGAGTTTTCATTTCTACAAACAAAGGTTTGGGATTTTCAGTTTTGGCTGGTGGCACTGTCTCTGTCTGAACCCGTGTTTCAACCTGTACCTATTTTGATTTTTCCATCTGTATCTCAGAAGGTTTCTCTGAGCTCTCAAAAACTAGTTTCTCAATCTATGTCTCTGTATGCACTTCTAGTTTCTCTGTTTGTACCTCTGCACTATCCATTTCTGGTTCTCCTGACTTTTTATCAGTTGTATCTACCGGTTTCTCTAATGGTTTATGATATAGAGATTGCTAGGTAAGTGATCAAAAAGGCCAATTTGAGTCAAAAGGCCATAGAAGGAAACAAGAGGTATTGTTTGTATCTGCTCTTGATGTTTGCAATAACAAGTTTAGTTACACTTGATAGGTCTCTCAACAAGTCCTCACTAACAACCTCCCTTTTTGGTGATGGCTCACACCCATGCTCAAATCTACTCAAATTGCTCACTCCACCCATCTACACATTCTCAATCTCTATTCTTTGGGCATTCAACCCTCTATTTTAGAGTGCATAAGGAGTCTTCTACATGGACATGTAGGGGCAGCAAGGTTTTATTCAAGTTTTGATGCTCACAATTTAGTTTAAGGCCCATAGCCTTGGCATACTCAACTCACCAACCAAGGGTCAAAACCTCAAAAGGGGCTACACACTATACAAGGACCTATATGCCATCAGTTTCACTATTCTAGGTTGTTCTCACAAAGTTCCAAGGGTCCCCAAGTTCTCCTTGCAATCAGGTTCATGAAATTTGTGTGTTATGCAATCAAAGGGCTACTAGCCCGTGGAGGGGTAATTGCCACTTTTTTTGCTTGTCCTACTCAACGATGGTTAAAACCTTCCAAAAACTTGGTTTGGATAGTGGTTTGGAGGTATTTTCTAACATATTTTCATGGTTTGGGCCTCTGTTAGTGCAAAAAAAGGATTGTCCAATATTTGTGGCATAATTGTAGGATTTTGGAGGGTTTTGAAGTGTAACCACTGGGTTTGCATTCTTGTGCACCTCTTCAAGTTCCTAGGTATTCATAAGACCTATGACATGTCTTCAATAGATGTCCCTTGCCTCTGCCATACAAGCATTATGCCAAACACTTGGCAAGCAATTGAAAAAAAAAATAGTAAAATTGCCACTGTCACTGTCAAACACTGCCCTTTTACCAATCAGTAGTGTTTACACCTTTGGACTTGCATGATGAAGAGTTTGAATTGGAAAATACTCAATGAGGTCTACAAGATACTAAAGAAGTTTCCTATTACATATCCTTCTCAGTTACAAGGCTTGGATTATGCTTTGAAGCATTCCATGAGCAAATTGACAACACAATTCATAAAAATAGTGAACTCACTGTTTCGTTTACAAAATGAGAATGTGTGATAAGAAAAAGCTATTCCAATAAAATAAGATAATTCTCAACACACTTGGCCACATGGGCAGACCTCTACATCATGCATTTATTCACTCCAAATTCCTTTTGGTGCAAATCTTGAGTTTTGATCATGTTACCAGCCAAGTAATCAACACTTGCCTAGTATTCTCTCAAGTCCTTCTTCCAACTACACTATTGGCACAAAATAGAGCATATGTATAGTATATACATGAATGCCAACTTGACTAAATCCATTATGTGGGATTCCAGACCTGGATCAGTCAAGTGGTGGCATTTTGGAACTTCAAACCTTTGATAGGGTAGCGAGCACACAAATTGAAAATAATTTTGTACAATTAAATATCCAAAAGAAACCCAATACAACAATAAACTAGAGATAATTATACAACTATTATGCACACTTTCCAAAGGTACAGTACGAACTATGGAGCTACAGTACAAACTGTTCCACAAAGGAAGGAAAAACCAGTCATAAAAGCCAAAATTTCATGATTTTATTAAGAAGCTCTTGCTCATACAATCACCAAACTTTCTCAAGGAAAAGGGAGGACTTTTTATATCATTTCTAATTAGTTACCAAGCCTTTTATGGACATAAGGCTTCCATAACTACATTTTGCAAGGAAAACCCAAAAATGACAACTTTGACAACTTTTCAAGCCAAATGACAACATTTCTTGCTCCAAAAGACATTTTTGACACTCTAACCTTACCAACTTGTCTAAAAAACTTAGACATGCTTAAAAACACTTAAAAAACATGTTTCAATGCTTTTGAAGGCATTAGAAGACATTTTTGGCAATTTTGCACATTTATGCCAAAAATCGTCAACTGAAAGCGTGAAAGGCAAAACTTGATCTCTTAAGCCCAAAATGAGATCAAAATCACAAAACAAGACACATAAAAACTTAAAACAACATTATCAACTTGGAACAAGACATTACAAACATGGAATCATAAAATACTCAAAAAGGAGAGTTTGACTCCACTAGGTGATCCTGTACCATACTCCCCCAAAAACAAAGAAGTCATGTGACTCCTTGAGGCAGCAAAGAAGAAAAGATGCCAAACTTCTGAAAGTCAGTTTCAGGTATCCATGTGGCCTCTAAGATAGGCTTATCCTTCCATTTTATTAGATGCTCCATGTAGGTGTGATTCCTTGTCTTTTTGAGAATCCTGGAGTCTAGAACCTATTCTGCTTGGGGAAAAGAAAGAGAAGGGAGAGATAGATCAGAAAGGGATTGTGAAACATATTAAACTCTTTGAATCTCCTCATGTGGCTTCCCTTTGAAAGCAATCAAATCTACAACATTAAAAATCAGGGACAAAGAAACATTAGTAGGCAAATCAACTTTGTAAGCATTAGACCCATACTTAGCCAAGATTTTGCAAGGGCCTATTCTCCTCATCTGAAGTTTACTTGGAACTCCCTTTTGTATCCTTGCTTTGTTCAAATGAACCATCACATAATCACCTATGGAGAACTGAACATCTCTCTTTGTAGCATCCAGTCTTGCCTTGACTTTTTGGGAGGTATCTTGGAGAGCTTGTCTCACTTGCTCATGAACCTCCTTCATGGATTGTGCCATGTAATCTATTGTTCTACTCTTACGCTACAAATTAGTGATATCTCTCAACTCCATTATACCCCTTGGATGCATACCATAAACAACTTCAAAAGGGCTTTTACCTATAGATCGGTTGATAGTATAATTGTAGGCATATTCTGCTTGATGAATGAGTTGATCCCAACTCTGCCCATATTCCTTTGTCAAACACCTAAGCATGTTGCCAAGAGACCTATTCACAACTTCAGTTTGGCCATCAGTTTGTGGATGATAAGCTGAACCAAAAGAGAGATTAGTACCCAATCTCTTCCATAATGTTTTCCAGAAATGAACAAGAAACTTAACCTCCCTATCTGAAACAATGCTAGTAGGAAAACCATGTATTCTAACAACTTCTTTGAAAAACAAATAAGCAATATGACTTGCATCATGTGTTGTCTTGGAAGGAATAAAATGAGCCCTTTTGCTAAATCTGTCAACTACTACAAAGATGCTATCAAATCTTGCTTGAGTTCGAGGTAATCCTACCACAAAATCCATACTAATGCAATCCCAAGGCCTATGTGGAATGGGAAGAGGTTGATATAAACCAGCATTAGAGGAATTACCTTTTTCTTTCTGACATACCTGCAATGCTCAACATACCTCCTGATGTCTCTCTACATCTTAGGCCAATAATAGAACCTTTGAACCAACTCTAAGGTCTTGTTGAGACTGAAATGTCCACTTAAGCACCCATTATGCTTCTCTTGAATGAGGTTCTCTCTCATAGAACCTTTTGGAACACACAACTGTCCACCCCTGAGTAACAAACCATCCTGCAAAGTGAAATCAGCATATGCACCATGGAAATTATTCTCAAAATCTTGACAAACTTTATAAGCTTCAGCAAAATGATCATCAGTAGGATATATGTCTTTGAAACTATCAATACCAATTCTCTAAACTTGAATCTCATGAATAGTTAATAACCTTCTACTCAAAGCATCTTCTACTTTATTCAACTGACCCTTATTATGCTTAAGAGTAAAAGTGTAAGCTTGCAAGTATTCTACCCTTTTTACATGCCTATGATTTAGTTTATCCTGTGAGTTCAAGAAACTTAGTGCCTGATTATCAGTGTATACAACAAACTCTTTAGGAAGAAGATAGTGTCTCCATTTCCTAAGTGCTTGTACTAATGCATAAAGTTATAAATCATAGGAAGAGTACTTTTTCTTGGCATCATTCAACTTCTCACCAAAGAATGCAACTAGTTTATTTTCTTGACTTAAAACAACTCCTACAACAATATTACTAGCATTGCATTCAATAGTAAAAAGCTTATCAAAACTAGGTAAAATGAGCACTAGTTGAGTAGCTACTTTAGTTTTCAATAATTCAAACCCCTTATTGGCTGCACTTGTCCACTAAAATTTTACCTTTACACCCCCTTTGATGGTGTCTAACATTGGAGCAAAAATCTCACTGAATCCCCTAATGAATTTTCTATAAAACTGTGCCAAACCATGGAAGCTTCTAACATCACTGGTTGTCCTAGGAGTTGGCCAACTGGTTATTGCTGCAACTTTAGATTGATCCATTTTTAGATTGCCTCCTGATACAACAAAACCAAGATAGACCAATTCTTGCTTCAAGAAATCACATTTTTCTAGATTAATGGTTAGCTGTTCATCAGATAACTATCTCAAAACAATAACTAAATGCTTCAAATGCTCTTCCTTAGTCTTATTGAAAATAAGAATATTATCTAAATACACAACAAAAAACTTGCCAATGAAATCATGTAAAACTTCATTCATGACTCTCATGAATGTACTGGGAGCATTAGAGAGTCCAAAAGGCATGACAAGCCACTCATAGAGACCCTCATTTATTTTGAAAGTTGTCCTCCATTCATCCCCCTCTTTGATTCTTATCTGATGGTAACCACTCTTCAAGTCAATCTTACTGAAATACTATGCACCCCCCAAACAATCCATCAAATCCTCTATCTTGGGTATGGGAAATCTGTATCTGATGGTGATTTTGTTTATGGCTCTAGAATCTATACAAAGTCTCCATGTTCCACCCTTCTTAGGTGCTAACGCTATAGGTACTGCACAAGGACTAATGCTTTTCCTAATCAGTCCCTGGTCTAAGAGTTCTTGTATTTGTCTTGCTACGTCTTCATTTTGTTCAGGGGTCATCTTATAGGCTACCTTATTTGGTAAAGAGGCTCTAGGTATGAAAATCAATTTGATGGCTAATGGCTTTGGGAGGTGGTAAAGCTGCAGGTGTACCATCACTGATTATTGCTTTGAAGTTATCAAGGATTTTCTGCACCTCATATGGTATCTCAACTTTCTTTTCTACCTTTTTTCCCTTGGGTTTCACTATGAGTGCAAATCCCACTCCTTCACCTTCTTCTAGTGTTTTTATGAACTCTTTCTCATTCACTAACAAGATGTTAGGTGCTTTGTTTCTGCTCTCTCGTTCTTCAATGAGGGATTGAATATGATAGGTTACTCCATCTTTCTAAAATGAGTAGGAGTTTCTTTCCCCATCATGTTGTGCTTTTTGGTCAAACTACCATGGTCTACCCAACAGTAGGTGGCAAGCATCCATAGGAAGGATGTCACATAGGATCCTATCTATATATCCACCTATGTGGAAATCTACCCAGGCTTGCTCATTTACTAACACATGTTGTCCCTTATTCAACGATGTGACTTTATATGGCTCCTTGTGTTGTATCCTAGGTAGTTTTAATTTACTCACCGCTTCCTCTTATATGATGTTATCTGTGGACCTTGAGTCTATGATAACCTTACACACCTTTCCCATGATTTTACACTTAATCCTGAACAATGCTCTTCTCTGTGAGACCTCTATACTATGTGGCTTCTTCATTAACACTCTCTTGATCATTAAACTCTCACCATCTTCTGAAGCTAGGTGGTTCAATGCTAAAGTTTTGGTATTACCTCCATCTTCCTGAACATAGTTTACCCTCTTCTCACCACCATAGGATGAACTAGGCTTCTTTGGGCATCTATAGGTAGGGTGGCCCAACTTTTGGCAGTTATAGCACTTCATGGTTGAGAAGTAGGACCCTCTCCCTAGTCCATTAGATCTACCCCTACTCAGGTTGCTTGATCCCCTACCCCTATAGCTGGGTTTGCTCTGAGAATCCCCACTTTGCTCTAGAAGTTTAGACTCTCTCTAGGATCATTGATCTATGCTCCTTCCCTCAAAACTGCCTCTATGGCCTCTTCCATCTCTTCCCCTACCTATCCCTCTATTATTTTTTTTTTGCTTTCTCCTACCTTTCTCTTCCACTTTAAGTGCCAATTGATAGCACTTTTGTACTATTTGTGGGCATAACAAGCTCATCTCTTCCTGGATGTTCTATCTCAACCCATTCAAGTACCTTGCCACTTTTATACTCTCATCCTCTACTACTCTGGATCTCATACAATTTTTGAAACTCCTCAGTGTAGCTACTGATATCTAGGTCTTTTTGTCTCAAATTTTGTCTTTTCCTGTGAATTTGTATTTCATAGTCTTCTGGAAGGTAGGTTTCTTTTTATTTTGGCTACCATTGTTTTCTAGGTGGCTATTGGTTGCTTACCTCCTTTCACCCTTTCCTCTTGGATGAACACTTACCAAGTTAAGGCCTCCCCTCTCAGCCTTGATTTTGCTACCTTAACCTTTTGTGCTTCAGTTACTCCATCACATTCAAAATGGTTTTCTAGACCTTCAATCCACTCTATAAGAGCATCTGGATTCATCTTCCCACTGAAAAGAGCCACTCCCTCTAAGGTTTTACCACTCGTATCTCTCAAGGCTTTCAAAACTGGTTCTTTCTCAATGACAGGGTCAGACACAAGGACCTCATCCTCTATTGCCATCATTTTACCCTGATCTCCAACCTTATCATGGATTTCTTCAGTTTTGACTTCTACTTCAGCTAGTTTCATTGCTAGTTGATCTAATCTTTCTCTGAGTGCCCCATTTTCCTCTTCTTGGTCCTCAACCTTCTTGGCTAACTCTACATTATGTTGGTATTTTGGTATGGTTTTGTCATTGATGTCAACACCCACTGAAACACTAGCACTTTGGAGATCCAGCAACATTCACTGGGAAGCAAGTAACTATTGCACAGTTACTGGTATATGGTTCACCTGCAGAATATAATATTCACCGGCACTTGGAATGATATGGAAGACACTTGGTAATGTCGAAGACATCATGTGGACACTTTGTTTTGAAGAATTAATCATTGGTATATTCATATTGGCATATTTGCTTTTATTGGCAAATAGGTCCAAGGTTATCTACAGTTACACCAGCAGGCTTATCTTTTTCAGATCAACATGACATGCTATAGAGATGATTTATTATTGTTGTAAATGCATTAAGCGGACATCTTCAATCGGTTATTGCATCGGATATTATATTATTTGTAAAATGTTTTTATTGTAATATCTTGTAGAGCAGACCTACTAAAATTGGTCTTAGGGTATGATATAAATAAAAGATCTTATTTGTAAGATTGAATGTGTGGAATGTGAAGAAGAATTGTGTGAAGGTATATGCAAGATTAAGCAAAGGTATACATGAAGACATCATTTGAAGGTGAAGTTAGGTTTTTGTAGAAGCATATCAACATTACATCGATACTGAATCCAGCATATGAAGATGTTATTTTGTACAGTACATTCTTGTTGGATTTAACCATCCAACTGTAGTCAGTGTGACTCGCATTTTGTAATTGAGTAGTGAGCTCTAGGTTGTTGGCCTTTCTGCATGTGCAGACCCCATTTATGTACACTTACTATCTGCAGTAGTATCATCTAATTGTGGGTAAGGTTTTCCACTGTGGTTTTTCCCCTTATAGGGTTTCCACGTACAAATATTGGTGTTATGTGTTGTGGATGAATTTATGTTTATGTTTCATGCATTAATCATTACTGGTATAGCAATTTACTATTAACACTGTCTACCGGCATACTTAACTGGTTTACCAGTATTAAGCATTAAGTTGGTTAATCAGTTTTTGGTTTGAATTAATTAGACAACTTATTCAGCCCCCGCCCCCCTCTTAGTTGTCTTCGAGACCTAACACATTAGTCACCATGTTTTCCCAAATGTTCCTTTTCTCCTGAATCTTTTGTTGGCTCTAATACCACTATGATAGGGAGATTGCTAGGTAAGTGCTCAAAAAGGCCAATTTGAGTCAAAAGGCCATAGAAGGAAACAAGAGGTATTGTTTGTATCTGCTCTTGATGTTTGCAATAACAAGTTTAGTTACACTTGATAGGTCTCTCAACAAGTCCTCACTAACAACCTCCCTTTTTGGTGATGGCTCACACCCATGCTCAAATCTACTCAAATTGCTCACTCCACCCATCTACACATTCTCAATCTCTATTCTTTGGGCATTCAACCCTCTATTTCAGAGTGCATAAGGAGTTTCCTACATGGACATGTAGGGGCAGCAAGGTTTTATTCAAGTTTTGATTCTCACAATTTAGTTTAAGGCCCATAGCTTTGTCTTACTCAACTCACCAACCAAGGGTCTACACACTATCCAAGGACCTCTATGCCATTAGTTTCACTATTCTAGGTTGTTCTCACAAAGTTCCAAGGGTCCCCAAGTCCTCCTTGCAATCGGGTTCATGAAATTTGTGTGTTATGCAGTCAAAGGGCTACTAGCTCGTGGAGGGGTAATTGCCACTTTTTTTGCTTGTCCTACTCAACAATGGTTAAAACCTTCCACAAACTTGGTCTGGATAGTGGTTTGGAGGTATTTTCAAACATATTTTCATGGTTTAGGCATCTTTTAGTGCAATATTCTAATAAACTAAGATGATGCTCAACACACATGGCCACATGTACAGACCTCTGCATCATGCATTTGTTCACTCCAAATTCCTTTTGGTGCAAATCTTGAGTTTTGATCATGTTACCAGCCAAGTAATCAACACTTGCCTAGTATTCTCTCAAGTCCTTCTTCCAACCACACTCTTGGCACAAAATAGAGCATATTTACAATATATACATGAATGCCAACTTGACTAAATCCATTATGTGGGATCCCAGACCTAGATCAGTCAAGTGGTGGCATTTTGGAACTTTGTTGCCCTCATATTTGGCATACTCATTATTTGAATTTCAAATTGTTCCCAAGGTTGGAAAAAGGACTAATGAGTGCGTTGTCCAAGGTCATTACTAGTCAAAATCCAAAAAATGGAAAAAACTTGAGAATTAGCACAAATTGGAAGAAACCAGTTGACAATCAGGATCTAAGTATCATTTTGCATCACATGTCCAACTTTCATCTGAACCTAGTTTACACTTTGTCATACTTTAAACTTTCAATTTTCGGTGTCAGTTGTCCCCAAATGATTAAAATATCTCATTTAAGGTTTCATCATGAGGCTTAAATAATTGTGTGGGTCTATTTCCCTACCATTGATGTGTGTTTGAAATTTCAGGATCTAACTTCTTATTGTTTGAAAGTTATGCCTTCTTTTTTTCTCCAGCCAAAGCAATATATTTAAAATATTTAAATTATTTCTCAAATAATAATTTAATATGTCTGGTCATTTGTGCTTAAAAAGTTGGTCAAAAGCATTGGATGCATTCTTCCTTGATTCCTCTCAGTGGTCAATGGTTCCCAAGATGTACTCGATTGTTCGTTGAAGCGGGAGGTTAGAAATGCTCACTTTTTGAGCATTCTTAACCTCGTTTTTCAACCTTTTGTCAAAAAGTTTGAGCATTTCTAACCCATTTTTCTAACCTATCACAAAAAGGTTAGGAATGCTCCAAAATTGAGCATTTCTAACGTCATTTCTTAACCTTGCGGGTCCTAGTTTGTCAAGAGGTTATAAATGCTAAAAAATTGAGCATTCTTAACCTCCTCCATAAGAGTTTTAAAAAAAAAAAAACACAACTGTGAGAAGTACAGATTATTGACAGCTATCAAAGTATTGTAAAAGGGAGATTTTTTGTCACATAATATAGCTGGAAATGTTTTGCTTGATTCATGTGACAAATGTGGAAGGCAAGACAAGGCATGAGACTTGTTTCATAAAATGACTCAAAAAGAGACTGTGCACAGAATATACACAACCATGAAATGTTTGGCAGAATACTCAAAGAATTTCATCTCCTAGAATTCTATGATTATTGGTTATGCAGGAAATGAGAGATCCTTATACTTTTTTTTAGAATTGTAAAAAAAAAACATGGCACTATTTTGTTTAGTTGTATGCTTGATAGAAATGTGATCTCATGGAATGCAACGATTACACTATTTGCACAAGAAAGATTTGTTGAAAAAGCTTCAAAAACTTAAAAACAAATGCAATCAACAATCGTAAAACCAATTTCAAAAACCTTGTCCAACGTTCTCTATGTCAAACACTGAATGGGAGACAAATAGACACTATTTGTAAGCGTAGACAACACATGTGAAAAGTTTGACAGAATTCCTCAAAGAAATGTGGTCTCATGAAATGCGATGATTGTTGGTACCACATGAGGATTGGGAGAGCACAGGAAATGCACATGAACTGGTTGGCAGAATGCTCCAACAAATGCAATTTTTGTGGCAAGGGTACACAGTGCTGGAAGCATGGATATAACACGTTGACTGGCTGACAAAATTAAGCATGAAAACTATTTGATTATACTCTTCATAGAAACGTGATCTCATGTTCAAGTTTGACATAGGGAATGTGTAGACAACACATGTTAACTATTTGGCATGCATGTTAACTGATTGATAAAATTCCTCAAAGAATATTGTGGTCTCAATAGTGCACATAAACTGTTTGGTGACATCCTTCAAATCAGATGGTCTCAGGGCATGATAATGTGACAAGGCGCGTGGACTGTTATAAACATTGTTTCCAGCAGAGGTAGTCTTTGACAACATTTTTCAATTATGCTGCAAATCATGAGAAATGTGGATGTATAGATCGCAAAGGTCAAATGATTGATATAATTCCTCAAAGTAACGTGGTCTCTTGGAATGATAATGATCAAGTTTGATTTTCACAACCTTTTCCAGAATCCTCCTTGCACACAATAAATCAACTGATCAATGGCGTAGTCTTTAATATAAAATAAAAAGAATTACATCTGCAGCTTTGGCGAGTATGAGTGAATTACACAAGGCATCGTGCTGTTGAAATGGCGATATGGATTTTTAGTCAAGCCGTAGAGATAAATTTATGTCAGATGTTGTAGATGCAACCACTCCAGTAGCCATATATTGCAAATCAGGGGGAAAGTGTAGGAAATGTCTCAGGATATTGGAAGGCTTTGTTTTTACAAAATTATCAATCCTCTTTAAAATAGTGCTGAGTGGGTATTATTTTTATTTTTCACAGAATGAAATATAAATTCCATAGCCCTGATTATGCTCCCATTCTTAAATGTTCGCATTTAGATATTGGAGATACCAAGTTGGGAAATGTAAGTCTTGCGGACTTCTAGAAAACAATGGATTGAGAGGATAGGACTTTAACAACTCAGAGATTATTAGATAGTGGACTAGCTCATGCAATAGGATATCCCACATCGATGCAATGTCCAGAGTTAGTTCTGGAGTGCATGAAAGCATTTAATCTAGAGACAAAAGAAATTAGGACAGCAGAAGGTAGTGTGGTCGCCAAACTTGATCCAATTTCCATTGCTATAACTCTCAGGTTACCTTTCAGAGATCAGTTCACGGAGATCAACAAGGAATATGCTGAAAGTTATTTTATCAATAATGAAACCTAGTGCTTGAATAGCATAGCCAGAAAGTGGTTAGCAAAACCAAGGAAAGGAAAAACATAGCTTCCTAAGATAATTCATAGGTCTCTGCTGATGGAAGATATCGCCAATATTGTTATTTTCTTGAATCGGGTCACAGGAAATGAAGACTCAAATGACTTGGAAGGATGGATGTTCTTATTTATTAATATCATATGTGAGGGCATACAATTCATTAATTGGGCTGAGATTATCAACGATAATCTTTGCGATCAGTTACTCAAATTAAAGGATAGTCATAACTTCTACATGACATCATACCTCTTCTATGCTATTGCTGGGATGAAAAAATGGCCAGGATTAAATATTGAAGGTATTTATGATGATATGAACCAAATCTACAATTATCATGAACAATTGCAGCTCGAGGAAAGTTATCATCACTTCAGGAGGATTAATGATGCTTTCACTATGTTGACAGTAAGAGAATTGCAGGGAAATATTGGACTCAGAATATCCTCAGAAGTAGCAGCATTGATTCAGAAATATGGTAGTTATTTTATACAGTTTCCAAGGTTCACATACATTCAGATAGGTGGTTTGATGGCTGCCCTCTCATGTTGCCAAGGATTGTTGAAGATAAGTTGGTTCTCATCGAGGTTTGCTGACAGATTGCACAAGTCACCAAAATTTTCTGGAATAAAAGAAAGGGTATTATTTCTTTCCCCATTGGACTTGGTTATTATAGTTGTGAGAGCCATTCAGTTGCACAAAGTATCAAGAGGTCTATAGCAAAGATTCACCTGTATCCTTATGAGATGAGATTTCCCTTTGATAGAAAAGGATATGCTACAGGAGAGTTAGAGCTCAGTGCCGGATTTGAACATTTTCCTGATATGGAGGATTTTTGGCAAGACTGCGAAGATGATTTTGAAGTGCGGAAAAGAGACTAGATGAGATTTTCTATCAGGCAAATAATTGTTTATAGAATTGAAATAAATGTAAATGGCATTGAAGATGATGAATCTGGTTTGATTGATGGTTTCTACTTTGAAAAGATTTTGCTTCTTCCACTTCCACCCATCAAATGGTCAATTCCAGAAATAAGGAGTATTCAAGAAAGATCAGCTTATGTGGTTTGAAGGACTTTCGAATGGGTTAAAGGCAGGAGGATTGAGTCTACGCCAACTAGACCTTCACATAAAGCTAAGTGCTCAAAGGATAGAAATGGGGCATAGGGAAGTTCTTCCATTCCAGCTAATTCGCAAAGATCTAATCCAGAGATGGGTTCACACCAAAATGTTTCCAAAGGAGGTGACGATGGAAAAGATCTAGAAAATGGAAAGGATCTTGCCAAGGCATGTGAAGTCAGCTCTATCATGAAAAAGAAGAGATCAAAGACAAAGGAAAAAATAGTGAATCTTGTCCAAGAGATTGAAGATGAATTAGAAATCGCTTCACACCAACATCCTCCAAATATTGAGAGTCAGCAATTTCCTTCCGTCTCACCAACTATCATTATTTCTTCACCCCAACAGGATGATTTTGCTATTCATGAGGAAGTTGAAATAAACGATGCTCAAGCTAAAATTCAATCTCTGCCCTTCCCAAATAATTTAGCATCTTTAACCTCTGCATATGTGAACAATCAAGAATCATTGCCATCATCCTCATCATTCTGGTTATAGCAGAGTTTACAGAATAAAAAGAGAAATGTCCAGCTAGTAACTCCTAGTTTTGATGCAGTCGCAAATGTACTTCACAGGATAGCTAAATCCAAGAAAACTAAAGTTGCATCCAGATTGGGGATTAATCCATCCTCAGGAAACTTATGTGTTGAAATAGCTCAACCAATTGTTGAAAAAGATATAAATGAAGCTAATGAGGCTGATTTTAGTATGACACAGCTGGATCTTTGTCCTACAACACATGAGGGAGTTGTTCATAATTTTCAGATTTCAGCAGCTATCCTTATCGATAAAGCAAATAAAGATAAGGAAACAAAGGATCAACTTAAGCAGAAAATTCAAGTTCTTTCATCCCACATCAAATCTATTGTGGATTCTTCAGATACACAATTGGAATCGGCTTCAACTTCTACGTTGACACACACTAGAGGAATTATTGAGAAAAAGGTAATGGAAGATATACACAAATGTAGGAAACGGAGTAGAATGCTAGAAGATTGGATTAATCAAATGAAATCTAAAGCACAAGGTTTTTTTGAGAAGGCCAAAGATTTTCACACTAAGTTGGATGCACATGAACAAGAAATTGCAGTAGAATTGAAAAATGCTAAAGAGAAAGAGATGTTTTGGTAAGATACTTTGCAGGAATTCCAAAAGATGGTGAAAAGAGACATGAATGTACTCATTGCTAAGAAGGTCTTGTCTCATAAAGAAGAAAATCAGTCACATACATGGTGTAGTAGTATAAGTTGGAAAATCGAGAATATCAAGCAATGCTTGGATGAATACCAAAAACTCTTGATAGCTTGTGAACAGATAAAGATGAAGATTAAAGAAGATACAATGAATATCATTGGTGATGTATCAATAAAAGAGCAATTTTAGCAAATCGACAAGCAACTGCTCTTAACAAATTTTCATGATAGAATTAATTCTGAGTTAACAGATGTACAAGTGTTAGATGCAAATAAGATGAAGAGACTTGGTGTTGTTTTAGTTGCCTTAGAAGCTTGTGATATGTCTTCATATTTTTGGGATTTGGTCAATATTCAAGATAATCAAGCAATTGCCAGACTAAAAATGGATAATGTGATCATTCCTAGGTACAAGTTCATGGTGGACGTGCTCAAAGCATACAAGTCATTCAAAGCCAAAGCACCAATTCAACAGAAGAAAATAATCAGTTAGCATACTGTAGACACCTAAAATTGTCATGTCTAATTAAATAAATATTTTATTTATTTAATTATCTAAGCTTAATTCTTCTATTAATTAAATAAATCTTTATTTATTTAATTAATTCATTTATCCTCTTCTAGCCTTATTTCTCATTTAAATAAATACATTTATTTATTTAAATTATCATTTTCCTAAATTAAATAAATATCTTATTTATTTAATTGATCCCACTTCTTCTATTAATTAAATAAATCTTTATTTATTTAATTAATTCATTAGCCTTTTCTACCCATGACACATGTCATTCATCTCTTAATTCATACACTACCTACCCCTTTCATTATTTTATTATTTCTTTTACCTACCCTCTAATCATAGCCGACCTCCTTTTACACCTCTCAATCTTATCCCTCCATTTCATATAGTGTCTTCTATATAAGGAGATGCTTCCTTCATTATCAAACCCTAATCATTCATTCTAATCAATCATCCTAATCATTCATGCTAATCATCTTGTATGCAATTGACTACACTACAATCCTACTTGCAACCAAATTCCGTTCTTTGTTGAGCTCTTGTGCATATAAAATCTGAGAGCAAATATATTAAGCAAGATCAATGGAGATAGGAAGAATGGAGATCAAAACCCTATTGGACATGTGATGGTATAATCTTTGTGATTTCATGTGATTTGCATTGTCTTAGGTAATCTTCATATGTTATGGTGGATCTTTGTTGATTGTTAGGCTAGGGTTTTGTGGTTGAATTCATTTAGCCTTCCAATATTGTTATTATTGTTATCCATTTTCACCATATACACATACTTTTTGGAATGTCAAAACTGACATCATGTTCACATCTTTGTATATTTTATTTTTTTATGTGATACGTGATTAGTCTTCAGTTTATTGCTGATTTTCCATAGCATGGAGTCAAGGTTAATAGGTTGACTATTTCCATGCATAAATGTGCAAGTTATTAACTTATTGTAATTTGCACAGAAATGAGTTAGTTACTAACTCAGAATCAAGCTAGTTATGAAGTAGTTATTTGAAGAGACTATAAATGCTAGAAACGTAGACGAAAAAAAGGGCTTTTTGGATTTTATGATTTTGGGACAGCTGAAAATTTTGGATTGTATTATTTCATCATTTTTGAATACAAGGCAAATTGGGAGTGCTCCCATGATTGTTAAGTGTTATTTTGCTTGATGTTATGTGATTATCATATGATATTACAATAGCAAGCCTGCAAATTACTTTCCCAGTTTCATGAAGACAATGGTCATATAACGTTACAAGTTTCTTTGGTATCTTGGAAATATATAAACGTTATGCAAGTTAGATGTGTTGTATCACTCTCTCCTCATGCGTAGTCTAGAGTTGATAGTGACAGGTTTAAAAGTCAATGGAATCCAAGTGGCAATCCTATGTTTGTTGTGAAGATTCCTTCTAAATCCATTTGTAGTAATTTTTTGTTTTCATTCGCAAGGTTAATTATCTTCAAAAATACAAATACACCTATCATATGAGGGAGCTACCGCTCTCAAACACGGAGGAAGATCGTGCTCCATAGAATGATCTCTCCAACTATTGGGAAATTTTTTTCACTCCTCCATTGGGCAAATAGTTAAGATTTTCAAGTGACAAATCTATTTGCCAACAGATTTTTGGGGCTTCTGCTGGGGATCGAAACAAGAAGATGATTGGCTTGATATTTTCTTTCTTTTTGCCATGAAGAAAGATGGTTCTTCCGCATGAAAACTTGTTTCCTATGCTGCAACCAAATCTTAATTGGGTTCAAGATGAGTAAGAAAATATAGTGTCATAGCTGGATACTTTAGCCTAGATAAATAGAAGAAATCGGGCTAAATACGAGAGAGTGAGTTTAATTCTTGAAGAAGAACAAAGACAAGCTAGAAATCTAGTGGTGGTCTTCAAAAGAATAGTGGAAAGATTTCCTCTAGTTTCCTTAGGAATAAATCCAGTTGTTGAGTTGAATCAACCTTAAGCTCAAAGACAACCTAGGAGATAAGATATTGTGTTATGTGAATAGTTATGGTTTTGACTCGTCAAAAACCACCAGTCCTACAACCAAATCTAAATCAAGTGCAAGCTAAACAAGAAGACGTGATATTATAGTTCAATAGGCTCACGTGGAAGAGTCGCAAAAGTGATCAAGAATATCAACAAGTACATCAAATGTTGGTTGAAGAAGGAAAGTTTGGTGATCTTCTCAGGAGGGCACCTATTGGACAAGAGGTGATCGTCATTGAAAGAATCATTGTAATTCCAAGGCACAATAGGCAAAATTTTCAGCACATACAAGATCAGCTGTAGCAAAATAACCAATAAACACACTGGCAAGCAAAAGACATACCAGAGGTGATAGGAGTAAGGGTATTCTTGATCCTGATTTTGCTGAACTAGATAAGATTAATTTTGCAACATCTTTCATATCTCATAAGAAGAAAGTTAGGTTTACTAGTAGACCTTCTTCTCTGAAGAAAGCAAGTATATATCCACCATCTTTTCAAGCTTTAACCTTACTTCCTCCTCTTGTTATTAATTTTATACCACTAATCATGCAACAAAATCCTCTACCTATTCCCTGGGGCGCTGCCATAGGTCCTTTGGCTTTGGGAAATTAGTTACATGGCTTGCCAATTGGCTCAAGAAAGCATCTTCCAAAATTTTCAGGAGATGGAAAAGTTTCTACAGAAGATCACATCAGTGCTTTCTTTATCGCATGTGCAATTCTTGGATTTCAATACGAAGATGTTTATGTTCAACTCTTTGTTGAAACTCTTGTTGATGCCGCAGCTGAGTGGTTTAATCAGCTCACAATAGGTTCTAGCCATAATTGGGTGACTCTGATACAAAGATTTGAAGACAGGTTCAAAACTATTGATGATGGACACTTGCTTCTGGCACAGTTGACACAGATGAAGAAAGAAGTGCATGAACCTATGAGAGAATTTGTGGCACGATTCAAAAAACTCGTCAATAGACTTGCGGTTGATAATAGACCCATAGAGGAAAATCAAAAGTGTTTCTTTATTAATGCACAACTTCTGATGTAAGTTTCCAAATAAGGCAAGGATGAGTTCCTGATCTTGCAGTGGCACAAAGGCTAGCTATTGAGGTCAAAGATGACCTATTAAGTGCAGGAAAATGGAACAAAGAATTGCAGAAAGGAAAGACGCAAGCCAACCCTGTAACCACTGATCCAATGGTTCAAAAGTTGGCTAATGATTTGCTCTAGTTGAAGAAACAGTTGCCATAGAATCCACCACCTTTATATTAGGATATTCCTATGAGAAATTATCCTTATCAACAAAATCGGCAACCAAAGCTTCCTGCCCCTACACCAAGGTTCGCCATCAAACACCCATCCACAAGTAATCGCCAAACCACTATGATGTGTGACTTTCACCTCACCACAGATCATGATGGAAGTCTGTGCCCTGAACTGACTCGGTTTATGCAGATGAATTTAACCAGTGAGAAAATTGAAGAATATATTGAGGATGAAACTAATCAATAGCTTGGTTCATCTATAATTAACTTTTTGGAGTATGAGTCTGGTGAAGAAGATGAGAAAGAGAGTGACATCAACAATCATTCTTGTAATGTCTTTACAAAGAATTGGTGCTAGAAACTAGAGGAAAAAGCTAAAACTGCTACTAAAGATAAAGAAGCAGAAGATGTTCCTAAGCGGATCTTATTTAGGAAGCCAAACAAAGAAGAGCCAGGATTGTCAAGCAAAGCCGACAAAGCTTTTGAACACAATGAATGTTCCCTTGAAGATTCTTTTGATTTTCTAGAACATTGTAAAAAGACCGAGGTACAAATTTCTCAGTTTGAGTATCTCAAGAAGAATCCACAGTAGTTGGATAAATTGGTGCATTGTATTAAAAAGGACCTTAAGCAGTCTCATTCCTATGTACACCAAGAATTGGGTAAGAACCTTGATGATGATGATCGAGAGGAATCTATTGTAAAGGAATCATCACTTGGTGCTACTTCCTTTTCTGATAAGCCTGATCCTTTTTATATATCTTTGTATATAGTTGGTTGTAAGTTAAGAAATTGTATCATTGATTCTGGTGCATCTGATAATGTAATGCCTTCTAAAGTTGCACGTGCATTAGGTTTATCCTTGAACAAACCAACCGGAAAAGTATTTTCAATGGAGTCTAAACAAGTCCCTCTTGTCAGACAAATCAAAGATGCCCAAGTTGCTTTAGTCTCTCACCCCCAAAAGAAGTTGAAACTTAGCATCTTGGTTGTTGATATCCCAGCTAGGTATGGAATTCTCTTAAGTCATAGTTTTTGCAAAGATTTAGGTGGTGAAATTCAGATAGACTGGTCCCATGCTTTGATACCTCTAGGTAGCAAGAAAGTCAGGTTAGATCTAGAGCCTAAAGCAAAATATACAGTCCTTAAAACTGATGACCCAAGGGTAGAGATATTATATGTTGAGATTGGTCCAGGTACTTATATGATGACATCAAAAGGTGAGAATGTCCCTTAAATCCTAGCTCCTGATATATCTTCAGAACATTGGAAGATGCAATTTGATGGAAGTTTCTCATCTTCCAGCTTAGGTGCAGGAGTGGTGCTGATTTCCCCATCAGATGAAAAATTTCCTAAAGCTTATAAACTTGCATTTGATACCACCAATAATATTGCAGAGTACGAGGCTCTCCTTTTAGGGTTGGAGTTTGCTAAGGAGAAAGGTATCAAGAAGTTGTAGGTCACAGGAGATGTTGAGTTGATAGTGAATCAAGTAAAGAATAAATACTTGAGCAAGAACAAGAGGCTAAGGTCATATCGAAATAAGGTGTGGGATGAGATCAAAAGTTTTGATGCTTTTCCCATACAAGTCATTCCAAGGGAACAAAATACAAAGGCAGATTCTCTTGTTGTCTCGGCTTCATTGTTACTTCCTCATCCTGAATTTGATAGGAGTGTCTATGTTGTAAAGATGATCTATCGACCTAGTGTGCCGAATAATAATCAGAATTGGCAGGTCTTCGATGATGATAAACATATCATTTCATTTTTGGAAGGGAGGGAAATATTTTCCAGTTTGTCTTTTGATGGGAACTCACCTTCGACTAGTCAACAAACTACTAAAGAAGAGGAGAAGGAACCTAAAATTATGTAGCTTAAAGGTAATACCATTCCCAAAGGCTTGGTTTCTCTCAAGACTTTGTTTAATAAACATGATCAATTTGTGAAGAATAAAAGTGAACACAAGTCCTCAGGTTCTTTAGAAGTTGAGAAGATTGACATAGGTTTTGAAAATGATCCCAAAGTGGTTTTGCTCGGGAAATGCCTCACACAAAAGGAGAGAAAGGTATTCCTTGATCTACTCACATGATACATCAATGTTTTTCCATGGTGCTATGATGACCTCAAAGAATTTATGAATGGTGAGTTCAAGCATCAAATTTCCCTCAAACCTAATTCAATTTCGTTCAGGCAAAAGCAGAGGCAATTCAACCCGAAGATAGCAGATGCAATCTTCACTGAAGTGGATACAATGCTAAAGGCCAAAATAATTTTTCCAATTCATCATTCTACATGGGTAGCGAATATAGTTCCTGTTAGAAAGAAAAATGGGGAGATCAAAATTTGTGTTGATTTTCACAATTTAAATCAAGCATCCCTCAAACTTCCAGTTATGGATCACCTTCTCCAAACCGTTTCTGGATCTGAAATGATGTCCATGCTTGAGGGTTTTTTAGGCTATAATCAGATCAGTGTGGATCAAGAAGATCAGCACAAAACCACTTTTACTACTCCATGGGGAACTTTTTCTTACAACCGAATGCCTTTCGGTTTAATTAATGCTGGTGCCACTTTTCAGCGTGCAATGGATCTCTCCTTTGGTGATCTAAGAAACAAGATTGTGGTTGTTTATATGGATGACCTAACTATCTTCTCCAAGAAACGAGAAGAGCATGCTTATCATCTTGAATGCATGTTGCATCGATGTAGGCAACAAGGGATCTCCTTGAATCCAAAGAAATCTATTTTTGGGGTAACTGAAGCGAAGCTGTTGGGTCACATTGTTGCAAAGGAAGGAATTAACATTGATCATGAGTGAGTTAAGGCCATTCAGCTGTTGCAATTACCTTCTAGTAAGCCAGGAGTTCGCTCATTCTTTGGCCAAATCAATTTTATAAGGAAATTCATCTCGGATTTTTCTGAGATCACAAAATCAATTGTTGAGATGATGAAGTGTAATGAGGTTTTCAGATGGTCAGAGGAAGGGAAGCGAGCATTTAGTCAAATCAAGTCAGCCATAGCGGATGCTCCCACGTTGATGTATCCAGACTTCAACAAGGATTTCAATGTTTACTATTATGCTTCAAACTCCAAATTGTCTGCAATTTTAACTCAAAATAATAATGATAACGTTGAGGCACCAATAGCTTTTATGAGCATTCCCTTGAAGAAACATGAACTGAAATATTCTATTGTCAAAAAACAAGCTTTTGCGGTGGTGAAGGCTGTGAAACAATTTCGTTTCTACATCTTGAATTCATACTCTAATATATATGTTCCAAATACTATTGTGAAGACAATTCTTACTCAACAAGAAATTGGATTAAGCAAGAGGGCTTCTTGGATTGCAAAGGTTCAGGAATATGATATTGATATCAAACCTACCAAGCTTGTTCAAGGGCGAGGATTATGCAAGTTGTTGGCAAAAAATAAATCTGAAGGGGAAGTTATTTCCGAGCCTGAATTGCCTTTGGTTTTGTTCATTAGCACCACAGACGATTGGTTCACCAATATAGTCTACTTTCTCACATATGGAGAATGTTTGGCTTATCTCACTTCTAAGGAGAAATGAACTATCAAGTTGAAGGCAACTAAGTATATTATTTGGGGCGATGTCTTGTATAAAAAGGGAATCAATGGTACTTTCCTCAGATGTGTGGATAAAGAGCAAAGAGAGTAGCTTCTTAAGTTCTTTCACAATGAAGCATGTGGTGGGCATTTTTCTTCCTCAGTAACGACATACAAGATGCTAAGAAATTGTTACTATTGGCCTGGGATGTTTAGGGATGCTGATGAGTGGGTGAAGAAATGTGACACATGTCAGTAGTTTTAAAGGAAAGGTACAACTTGTTGCTTTACCATTAAAGCCAGTAATCATAGAGGAGCCTTTTCAACAATGGGGTTTGGATTTCATCGGTCCTATTCATCCTCACTCTAGTGCAAATCACACCCATATCCTGTTAGCTATGGATCATTTTACTAAGTGGGTTGAGGTTGTTCCAGTAAAGCAAACAACATCGGAGGTAGTCTGTGACTTCATCAAGAACACTCTCTTAGTAAGATATGGAGTTCCACATAAGATTGTCACCGACAATGCCACCAACTTCTCTTCCCATGAGATATCAACTTTTTGTTACAAATATGGAATCATTCTCTCTCATGCATCCAACTATTACCCACAAGGGAATGGTCAAGCTGAGGCCAGTAATAAGAATATTATTACCATTCTCCGGAAGCTGGTTGATGAAAATCAAAGGACTTCGCACAAACATTTGTATGAGGCATTATGGGTTGATCGCACCACGAAGAAATGAGCTATCCAGTTATCTCCTTTTGAAATAGTTTATGGAACAGAAGCAAATTTGCCTATTCCTTTGAAGTTATCTTTTCTCAAATTGCAGGAAGTTTTGCAGAATTATGAATTCAAGGATGCCCTAGAGAAGCGAGTGATGTATTTGACCAAGATGGAACAACAAAGGGAGGTGGTGGCTGATAGAATTAAAGAACATCAAATGCAAGTCAAGGATTTATTTGATAGAAGAGAAAGGCAAAGACTATTCTGTGTAGGTGACTTGGTTTTATTGTGGGATAAAAGAAGAGAGCCAAAGGGAATGCATGGTAAATTTGATTCACTCTGGAGAGGACCCTTTCACATCAGATAGGTTTGCAGTGAGAATTCATTCTACTTGGCGTATATGGATGGAACATGGTTGCCCCTTCCTTATAGCACGCAACATTTGAAATGTTATAATCAGTAGGGTGGACTGCCATTCATCCATGTACATAATGTAAATAGGGTTTTTGTCCTTGTCCTAATTTTGGTTTGTAATGAAGGATTTTTCTTCCCTTCATGATTTTTCTTTTTTCCTTCCCTTCTTCTTCATGTTTTTGTCTTGTATCCCTCTTGACTCTTTGGCCCAATGAATTGTGCACTAGCCTATGAAACCAAAGATTTGGGTTCACCCTGCATCCTTTTTAGTCCTTGTCCCTAGTCAGAGCTAGCTGTTGCCCTCATATTTGATGTACTCATTATTTGAATTTCAAATTGTTCCCAATGTTGGAAGAAGGACTAATGAGTGTTTATGCATAGGTAATGAGCATGTTGTCCAAGGTCATTACTAGTCAAAATCCAAAAAATGGAAAAATCTTGAGAATTACCACAAATTGGAAGAAACCAGTTGACAGTTAGGATCTAAGTATCATTTTGTATCACATGTTCAACTTTCATCTGAACCCAGTTTACACTTTGTCATATTTTAAACTTTCAATTTTTGGTATTTGTAGTCCTCAAATGATTAAAATATCTCATTTAAGGTTTCATCATGAGGCGTAAATAATTGTGTGGATCTATTTCCCTACCATTGATGTGTGTTTCAAATTTCAGGATCTAACTCCTTACTATTTGAAAGTTATGCCTTTTTTTTTTCTCCAGCCAAAGCAATATATTTAAAATATTTAAATTATTTCTCAAATAATAATTTAATATTTTAAATTATTTTAATATGTCTAGTCATTTGTGCTTAAAAAGTTGGTCAAAAGTGTTGGATGCATTCTTCCTTGATTCCTCTCAGTGGCCAATGGTTCCCAAGATGTACTCGATTGTTTGTTGAAGTTGGAGGTTAGAAATGCTCACTTTTTGAGCATTCTTAACCTTGTTTTTCAACCTTTTGTCAAAAAGGTTAGAAATGCTCACTTTTTGAGCATTATTAACCTCATTTTTCAACCTTTTGTCAAAAAGGTTATAAATGTTCACTTTTTGAGCATTTCTAACCCATTTTTCTAACCTATTACAAAAAGGTTAGGAATGCTCAAAAATTGAGCATTTTTAACCTCATTTCTTAACCTTGCAGGTCCCACTTTGTCAAGAGGTTTTGAGCATTTCTAACCCATTTTTCTAACCTATCACAAAAGGGTTAGGAATGCTAAAAAATTGAGCATTTCTAACCTCATTTCTTAACCTTGTGGGTCCCACTTTGTCTAGAGGTTAGAAATGCTCAAAAATTGAGCATTCTTAACCTCCTCCATAAGAGTTTAAAAAAAACAAAAAAAACAACACAACTGTGAGAAGTACAGATTATTGACAACTATCAAAGTATTGTAAAAAGGAGATTTTTGGTCACATATTATAGCTGGAAATGTTTTGCTTGATTTGTATGACAAATGTGGAAGGCAAGACAAGGCATGAGACTTGTTTCATAAAATGACTCAAAAAGAGAATGTGCACAGAATATACACAGCCATGAAATGTTTGGCAGAATACTCAAAGAAATTTCATCTCCCAGAATTCTATGATTATCGGTTATGCTGGAAATGAGAGACCCTTATACTTTTTTTTAGAATTGTAAAACAAAAACATGACACTATTTTGTTTAGCTATATGCTTGATAGAAATGTGATCTCATGGAATGCAACGATTACACTATTTGCACAAGAAAGATTTGTTGAAAAAGCTTTAGATACTTAAAAACAAATGCAATCGACAATTGTAAAACCGATTTCAAAAACCTTGTCCAACATCCTCTATGTCAAACACTGAATGGCAGATAGATAGACACTGTTTGTAAGCATAGACAGCGCACGTGAAAAGTTTGACAAAATTCCTCAAAGAAATGTGGTCTCATGAAATGCGATGATTGCTGGTTACCACATGAGGATTGGGAGAGCACAGGAAACACACATGAACTGGTTGGCAGAATGCTCCAACAAATGCAATGTTTGTGACAAGGGTGTGCAGTGCTGGAAGCATGGATATAACACATTGACTGGCTAGCAAAATTAAGCATGAAAACTATTTGATTATACTCTTCACAGAAACATGATCTCATGTTGAAGTTTGACATAGGGAATGTGTAGACAACGCATGTTAACTATTTGGCATGCATGTTAACTAATTGATATAATTCCTCAAAGAATACTGTGGTCTTAGCAGTGCACATAAACTATTTGGCGACATCCTTCAAATCACATGGTCTCAGGGCATGATAATGTGACAAGGCACGTGGATTGTTATAAACGTTGTTTCCAACAGAGCTAGTCTTTGACAACATTTTTCAATAATGTTGCAAATCATGAGAAATGTGGATGCATAGATCGCATAGGTCAACTGATTGATATAATTCCTCAAAGTAACATTGTCTCTTGGCATGATAATGATCAAGTTTTATTTTCAGAACCTTTTCCAGCATCCTCCCTGCACATGATAAATCAACTGATCAATGGGATAGTCTTTAATATATAAAAAATAATAATTACATCTGCAGCTTTGGCGAGTATGAGTGAATTACACAAGGCATCGTGCTGTTGAAATGGCGATATGGATTTTCAGTCAAGTCGTAGAGATAAATTTATGTCAGATGTTGTAGATGCAACCACTCCAGTAGCCATATATTGCAAATCAGGGTGAAAGTGTAGGAAATGTCTTAGGATATTGGAAGGCTTTGTTTTTACAAAATTACCAATCCTCTTTAAAATAGTGCTGAGTGGGTATTATTTTTATTTTTGGCAAAAAGAAATATAAATTCCATAGCCCCGATTATGCTCCCATTCTTAAATGTTTGCATTCAGATATTGGAGATACCAAGTTGGGTAATGTAAGTCTTGCGAACTTCTGGAAAACAATGGATCGAGAGGATAGGAATTTGACAACTCTGAGATTATTAGATAGTGGACTAGCTCATGCAGCAGGATATCCCACATGGGTGCAATGTCCGGAGTTAGTTTTGGAATACATGAAAGCATTTAATCCAGAGACTAAAGAAATTAGGATGGCAGAAGGTAGCGTGGTCGCCAAACTTGATCCAATTTCCATTGCTATAACTCTCATGTTACCTTTTAGAGATCAGTTCACGGAGATCAACAGGGAATATGCCGAAAGTTATTTTATCAATAATGAAACCCAATGCTTGAATAGCATAGCTAGAAAGTGGTTAGCAAAACCAAGGAAAGGAAAAACACAGCTTCCTAAGATAATTCATAGGTCTCTGCTGATGGAAGATATTGCCAATATGGTTATTTTCTTGAATTGGGTCATAGGAAATGAAGACTCAAACGACTTGGAAGGATGGATGTTCTTATTTATTAATATCATATGTGAGGGCATACAATTCATTAATTGGGATGACATTATCAGCGATAATCTTTGCGATCAGTTACTCAAGTTAAAGGACAGTCATAACTTCTACATGACATCATACCTCTTCTATGCTATTGCTGGGATGAAAAAATGGTCAGGATTAAATGTTGAAGGCATTTATGATGATATGACCCAAATTCACAATTACAGCTAGAGGAAAGTTATCATCACTTTAGGAGGATTAATGATGCTTTCACTATGTTGACAGTAAGAGAATTGCAGGGAAATATTGTACTCAGAATATCCTCAGAAGTAGCAGCATTGATTCAGAAATATGGTAGTTATTTTATAAAGTTTTTGAGCTTCACATACATTCAGATAGGCGGTTATGATGGCTACCCTCTCATGTTGCCAAGGTTTTTTGAAGATAAGTTGGTTCTCATCAAGGCTTGCTGACAGATTGCACAAGTCAACAAAATTTGCTGGAATAAAAGAAAGGGTATTATTTCTTTCCCCATTGGACTTGGTTATTATAGCTGTGAGAGCCATTCAGATGCACAAAGTATCGAGAGGTCTATAGGAAAGATTCACCTGTATCCTTATGAGATGAGATTTCCCTTTGATAGCAAAGGATATGCTATAGGAGAGTTAGAGCTCGGTGCCGGATTTGAACATTTTCTTGATATGGAGGATTTTTGGCAAGACTGCAAAGATGATTTTGAAGTGCGGAAAAGAGACTGGATGAGATTTTCTATTAGGCAAATAATTGATTATAGAATTGAAATACATGTAAATGGCATTGAAGATGATGAATCTGAATTGATCAATGGTTTCTACTTTGAAAAGATTCAGCTTCTTCCACTTCCACCCATCAATTGGTCAATTCCAGAAATAAGGAGTATTCAAGAAAGATCAGCTTATGTGGTTTGAAGGACTTTCGAATGGGTTAAAGGCAAGAGGATTGAGTCTAAGGCAACTAGACCTTCAAATAAAGCTAAGTCCTCAAAGGATAGAAATGGGGCACAGGGAAGTTCTTCCATTCCAGCTAATTCGCAGAGATCTAATCCAGAGATGGGTTCACACCAAAATGTTTCCAAAGGAGGTGACGATGGAGAAGATCCAAAAAAATTAAAGGATCTTGCCAAGGCATGTGTAGTCAACTCTTTCATGAAAAAGGAGAGATCAAAGACAACGGGAAAATAGTGAATCTTGTCCAAGAGATTGAAGATGAATTAGAAATCGCTTCACACCAACATCCTCCCAATATTGAGAGTCAACAATTTCCTTCCGTCTCACCAACTATCATTATTTCTTCACCCCAACAAGATGATTTTGCTATTCATGAGGAAGTTGAAATAAATGATGCTCAAGCTGAAATTCAATCTCCGCCCTTCCCAAATAATTTAGCATCTTTAACCTCTGCATATGTGAACAATCAAGAATCATTGCCATCATCGTCATTATTTTGGTTATAGCACAGTTTATAGAATAAAAAGAGAAATGTCGAGCTGGTAGCTCCTATTTCTGATGTAGTCATGAATGTACTTCACAGGACAGCGAAATCCAAGAAAACTAAAGTTACATCTAGATTGGGGATTAATCCATCCGCAGGAAACTTATGTGTTGAAATAGCTCAGCCAATTGTTGAAAAAGATATAAATGAAGCTAATGAGGCTGATTTTAGTATGACACAACTGGATCTTGGTCCTACAACACATGAGGGAGTTGTTCATAATTTTTAGATTTCAGCAACTATCCTTATTGATAAAGCAAATAAAGATAAGGAAACAAAGGATCAACTTAAGCAGCAAATTCAAGTTCTTTCATCCTACATCAAATCTATTGAGGATTCTTCAGATACACAATTGGAATCAACTTCAACTTCTACGTTGACACACACTGGAGGAATTATTGAGAAAAAGGTAATGGAATATATACACAAATGCAGAAAATAGAGTAGAATGCTAGAAGATTGGATTAATCAAATGAAATCTGAAGCACAAGGTTTTATTGAGAAGGCCAAATATAATCACACTAAGTTGGATGCACATGAACAGGAAATTGCAGCAGAATTGAAGAATGCTAAAGAGCAAGAGATGTCTTGGCAAGATACTTTACAGGAATTCCAAAAGATGGTGAAAACAGACATGAATGTACTCATTGCTGAGAAGGTCTTCTCTCATAAAGAAGAAAATCAGTCACATACATGGTGCAGAAGTATAAGTTGGAAAATTGAGAATATCAAGCAATGCTTGGATGAATACCAAAAACTCTTGATAGCTTGTGAATAGATAAAGATGAAGATTAAAGAAGATACAATGAATATCATTGGTGATGTATCGATAAAAGAGCAATTTCAGCAAATGGACAAGCAACTGCTCTTAACCAAATTTCATGACAAAATTAATTCCGAGTTAACAGATGTACAGGTGTCAGATGCAAATAAAATGAAGAGACTCAGTGTTGTTTCAGTTGCCTTAGAAGCTTGTGATATGTCTTCATATTTTTGGGATTTGGTCAATATTCAAGATAATCAAGCAATTGCCAAACTAAAAATGGATATTGTGATCATTCCCAGGTACAAGTTCATGGTGGACGCGCTCAAAGCATACAAGTCATTCAAAGCCAAAGCACCAATTCAATAGAAGAAAATAATCAGTTAGCATACTTTTTGGAATGTCAAAAGTGACATCATGTTCACATCTTTGTATATTTTATTTTGTTATGTGATACGTGATTAGTCTTCAGTTTATTGCTGATTTTCCATAGCATAGAGTCAAGTTTAATAGGTTGACTATTTCCACGCATAAATGTGCAAGTTATTAACTTATTGTAATTTGCACAGAAATGAGTTAGTTACTAACTCAGAATCAAGTTAGTTATGAAGTAGTTATTTGAAGAGACTATAAATGCTAGAAATGTAGACGAAAAAAAGGGCTTTTTGGATTTTATGATTTTGGGAGAGCTGAAAATTTTGGATTGTATTATTTCATCATTTTTTAATACAAGGCAAATTGGGAGTGCTCCTATGATTGTTAAGTGTTCTTTTGCTTGATGTTATGTGATTATCATATGATATTGCAATAGCAAGCTTGCAAATTACTTTCCCAGTTTCATGAAGACAATGGTCATATAACGTTACAAGTTTTTTTGGTATCTTGGAAATATATAAATGTTATGCAAGTTAGATGTGTTGTATCACTCTCTCCTCATGCGTATTCTAGAGTTGATAGTGACATGTTTAAAAGTAAATGGAATCCAAGTGGCAATCATATGTTTGTTGTGAAGATTCCTTCTAAATCCATTTGTAGTAATTTTCTGTTTTCATTCGCAAGGTTAATTATCTTCAAAAATACAAATACACCTATCATACGAGGGAGCTGCCCCTCTCAAATGCAGAGGAAGATCATGCTCCACAGAATGATCTCTCCAACTGTTGGGAAATTTTTGTCGCTCCTCCATTGTGCACATAGTTAAGATTTTTAGGTGACAAATCTGTTTACCAACATATTTTTGGCAACTCTACTGGGGATCAAAACAAGAAGACATTTTCTTTCTTTTTGCCATGAAGAAAGATGGTTCTTTCGCATGAAAACTTGTTTCCTATGCTGCAACCAAATCTTAATTGGGTTCAAGCTGAGCAAGAAAATATAGTGTCAAAGTTGGATACTTTAGCCTAGTGAAATAGAAGAAATCCCACTGAATACGAGAGAGTGAGTTTAATTCTTGAAGAAGAACAAAGACAAGTTAGAAATCCAGTGGTGGTCTTCGAAAGAATAGTGGAAATATTTCCTCCTATGTTCTTAGGAATAAACCTAGTTGTTGAGTTGAATCAGCCTTAAGTTCAAAGATAGCCTAGGAGATAAGATATTGTGTTCTCTGACCAGTTATGGTTCTGACTCGTCATAACCCACCAGTCCTACAACCAAATCTAAATCAAGTGCAAGCTAAACAAGAAGATGCGATATTACAGTTCAATAGGCTCACGTGGAAGAGTCGCAAAAGTGATCAAGAATATCAACAAGTACATCAAGTGTTGGTTGAAGAAGGAAAGTTTGGTGATCTTCTCAGGAGGGCACCTATTGGACAAGAGGTGATCGTCATTGAAAGAATCGTTGTAATTGCAAGGCACGATAGGCAAAATTTTCAGCACATGCAAAATCTGCTGGAGCAAAATAACCAATAAACACACTGGCAAGCAAAAGATATACCAGAGGTGATAGGAGTAAGGGTATTCTTGATCTTGATTTTGCTGAACTAGATAAGATTAATTTTGCAACATCTTTCATATCTCATAAGAAGAAAGTTAGGTCTACTAGTAGACCTTCTTCTCTTAAGAAAGCAAGTATATATTCACCATCTTTTCAAGCTTTAACCTTACTTCCTCCTCTTGTTATAAATTTTATACCACCAATAATGCAACAAAATCCTCCACCCGTTCCCTGGGGCGCTGCCACAGGTCTTTTGGCTTTGGGAAATCAGTTACATGACTTGCCAACTGGCTCAAGAAAGCATCTTCCAAAATTTTCAGGAGATGGAAAAGTTTCTGCAGAAGATCACATCAGTGCTTTCTTTACCATATGTGCAATTCTTGGAGTTCAATACGAAGATGTTTATGTTCAACTCTTTGTTGAAACTCTTGTTGACGCTACAACTGAGTGGTTTGATTAGCTCAAAGTAGGTTCTAGCCATAATTGGGCGACTCTGATACAAAGATTTGAAGACAGGTTCAAAACTGTCGATGATGGACACTTGCTTTTGGCACAGTTGACACAGATGAAGAAAGAAGTGCATGAACCTATTAGAGAATTTGTGGCACAACTCAACAAACTCGTGAATAGACTTGCGGTTGATAAGAGACCTATAGAGGAAAATCAAAAGTGTTTCTTTATTAATGCACAACCTCCTGATATAAGTTTGCAAATAAGGCGAGGATGAGTTCTTGATCTTGTAGCGGCACAAAGGCTAGCTATTGAGGTCGAAGATGACCTATTAAGTGCAAGAAAATCGAACAAAGAATTGCAGAAAGGAAAGACGCAAGCCAACCCTTTAACCACTGATCCAATGGTTCAAAAGTTGGCTAATGATTTGCTCCAGTTGAAGAAATAGTTTCCATAGAATCCACCACCTTTATATCAGGATATTCCTAGGAGAAATTATCCTAATCAACAAAATCGAAAACCCTACACCAAGGTTGGCCATCGAACACCCATCCACAAGTAATTGCCAAACCACTACGATGTGTTACTTTAACCTCACCACAGATCATGTTGGAAGTTCTTGCCTTGAAATGAGCTGGTTTATGCAGATGAATTTAACCAGTGAGAAAATTGAAGAATATATTGAAGATGAAACTGATCAGGAGTTTGGTTCATCTATAATTAAGTTTTTGGAGTATGACTCTGGTGAAGAAGATGAGAAAGAGAGTGACATCAACAATCATTCTTGTAATGTCTCTACAAATAATTGGCGCCAGAAACTAGAGGAAAAAGATAAAACCGCTACTAAAGATAAAGAAGCGGAAGATGTTCCTAAGCGGATCTTATTTAGGAAGCCAAACAAAGAAGAGTTAGGATTGTCAAGCAAATCCAACAACAATCTATAAAGGGATGTGATGTTTTTTGATTTCAAGCAATATCTAAAAGAGAACTTGGGACAAGAACCTCTTAATGTTTTGAGAGTTGGGATGGATTGATGATGAAATGATGATGTATGAGTAAGATAATGGATGAAATGTTTTCAACTTCAATAAAAACTTTGTGTCACAAATGGGACAAACTCTACCTCTTCTCTTTCGGGTGTTGGTGGTATTTCTCGAGCTGTGTTGTATGTGATACAGACATTTGGGAAAAAGTTGGGATTAATCTTACCTCCTTGGTTTTTGTGATAACTCGGAGCTCTATATTGCATAAAAGCTCTGCGGTTCAATGATTTTGAATCAAATTCGTTTGTTTTTCCTTGAAGGTAGAGGTGCATGTGATGCATAAAAACTCTATGGGAGACAAAGATTTGTCTATTTGTATAGAAGAATTTTCTCCTTTTGATCAAAGTCTTTGAGCTTAATGGTCTTCTTTTCAAGTTGATATTTTGATGATGCTTCTTCTTTCGCAAGATGTGAAGAATGCTCATAAAGTTTATTGATACTTTTGTTGTTTGCACTTTTTTTTTGATGTGTTTGGTTGGATAAATACTTTGTTTTTGGAAGTGATTTTCTAATTTTTTTTTTGACAAGAAAACAAAGCAAGCACACAAACACAAGAATGTTGCCCCCAAAGGCACAAATGAGTATGGGTCTAGATCAACCCAATCCTTGGACTTGTATATGACCCTTCCTTTAGATGTATTTTTAAGGTGTATTTCCAAAGCCTGAAGTCAGCTCAATTTGCACTTGGTCTTTAAAACGAACACACTTCAAACACTTTTTATCCCTAAGGTCAAATGGCCAGTTGTGATAAATTTAGCCCACATCTTGATATTTCTTCGACTTTGGTACTACATACCTTATGAATCCTGCCGTGGCGAGTAAGGATGTGATATATTAAGTCTTGCACGAGCATAACAAATAGATGATCCCTATGATGGGGGAGTCACCACTTTTATCAAGCCACAAGTGACTTTTCAAAAAGCTATGTTTCTACTAAAGGAAATATGTATGGTGAGTATCTTGGGAGCAAAACCATCTATGCTCTTGCACTAAATTATATCGCAAATATCCTCAATCAACAGAACGGATGGGCTACTACTTAAAGGTGTTTAGTCATGTTCGATGTTTTTGGACATAAGTTCATTCTGCAGTGATTCACTTAAGAGCCTTGTAACTAGTGGTGGGGCCCATATGTCTTTTCGGCCAGTTACACTATAGGAACAACTATACCCAAGGCTACAGCTTTCGCTCTCACCTGATTTTTATAGTGGCTCGAAGGATTTACCGCATGAGATCATTCCCAAGAGTGATGTGTCTCTTGGCAGGCCTCTCTTAAAAAAAATAAAAATTTTGAGTGTTACTAACATGTTTCTCTTGCACCTAGGACCACGAAAGCCAAGGGAGAGGATAGTGTGTGTTAGAAGTAGGACCACTCGACCAACCTTTTTGCACAAGTGTGTCAACTATGAAAAACACTTGTTCTTTTTAATCTGTTATTGCAATGTGATCTAACTATTTGGAGATGTTGCTCCAACAGTCATGGTGTTCGTTTTAACTTCAAAGGAAATATGTTTGAGTAAACTAGAATTTCAAATCCTGGTCAACTTAATGACAAACATGTTTGCATGAAGTAAAATCATTTTTGCAAAAAATTTTAAACAAGTTGATTGTGTATTTTATGTGCATAAAAAATAGAAGTGTGGATTGTAAATTCTTTTGATGCAAGAAAGAATGGAAGTGTTGATTTTAAGAACCAAATGAAGTGTGTTTCCTAACTTGCAAGAAAACAAATGTTTGTTTTGTTCAGTTTTAATGCACCAAAGAAACAAGTGACTCTAACTAGAAAGCAAGGAAAGTTTGTTTGTTCAAGTTTCTAAAGCACCAAAATAAAGTTTGTGATTTTTTTTTTTTTTTTTAAGGGTGAGTTTTAAACCTACACAAACAACAATCGGTTAGTAAAATCCATGTCTAAGGGGGGCTTCCACAAGCCTAAAAGAACTTTCACTTTTTCGGTTACAAGGTCCTTTTTACAACGTTCTGTTACAATAGTGGTAGTCTGTGTTTGAACAGAAGCGCTATTTAACACAAAAGCGCTAAAAAAAAAAGAAAGACAGAGAAGGCAGATGCGCCAAAACAGGGTCAATAATGCCAAAACAGTGTCAAAAGCACCAAAACAGTGTCAAAAGCGCTAAACTTGATACAATAGCGCTAGAACAACAAGTATCAATAGCGCTAGAATGAGTTCAATAGCGTTAAAGCACAACCTGTGTGACATTTTCAACATTTAAACATGTTATTGGTAAAAAAAAAATGATCTTTTTGGTGTTTGGATTCATGTTGGGTTCACCAAATGATGCTCTGCTAAATGTACAAGGTTAGTCTGTGATAAATAACACACACACAAGAAACCGTTAGTGTTAATCAATAAAAAAACTTATCTAAATAGGCATATCAAAAGAGATACTAAAAACATGAAAGCATATTTAACTAAAGAAGCAAATATGATGAGGTATCTCCAAATACCTCTTGGCATGCTCTTAGCTCCTTCTCCCTTGTTCCTCTCCTCTCCAAGTTCCAAAATAGTGTAGCTCTCAACAACTTTTTGCACTATGGATGTTTATGGAGGATTGAGATTTGGGTATTTTGCTCAAAATATAAAATGAAAAACTAAAATACTCGATGCTATTTAAAAATGATTGATAACCAAAATAACAAGATTTTAGTTTGCTATGCTAAATGCTCTCTAAAATGCCTATAGGTTAAATGCATACAAGTTTTCAGGATCTGGATTATGAAGAAATGGGCTCTATTTATAGGAAAAATGGAGCAATGGATGGTTGAGATTGAGTAATCTCAACAAGGGTCAGGATTGAATGATTTCAAATCCATGTGAGGGCTTTCAACCCAATCTCAGGATGACAAGTGTCAATGTGAGATAGGTTGAGAGGAGAAGGAATAAGCATTAAATGCTTGACATGGCTTTGGGAGTTAAAGTCAAGGTTAATTGAATGAATAAACTCTTTATTCAAATAATAAAGCTTTTATTCAATGGATAAATTCTTGTGCAAAGGCAAGAAGGATAAATATGGTCAAAGCAATAAATACTTGGGGGGACAAGTTTGAAATAACTATAAATGGTTATGTAAGAGCCATAAATGGTCATGTAAGAGCCATTATTGGTGTTTGAAGACTTTGGGGGTTAATTTGTTGAACACACAAAGCATTAAATGCTTTTCAAAGACTTTTGAAGTCTTTGAGAAGTGACTCTAGTTTGTTTAGGATTGTGACAATAATTAGGGGATGGATTAGGTTAATTAGGAAGGGGTTAGAAGAATCTAGAAGGGGATTAGATTTTGCAAGTGGATTTGGTGGGTGAGGGAAAATAGGATTTTATTAAAATAAAATTCATTTATTCCAATAAATGTGTGCAAGTTGCATTTGTAGGAAAATGCAAGGGGGGGGGGGGGGAATAAATGATTTAAATAAATATTTTTATTTAATTTATTTAAAAGAGGAAAAGGGGACTTTAATTAAATAAATAGATTTTATTTATTTAATTGATTGTGAATTTGATTTAATGAATTAATTAAAATAAATTGAATAATTTATTTAATTAAATGGAGAATGTTTGAAGATGAATTAATTAAATATTAATGTAATTAACTGATGGCTAGTGGATTTTTAATCAAATAAATAGCGAATATTTATTTAATTAAGTTGGACAGATTTGTGTGAGTACATTTGCCCCTCTTTGAGACGGTGCGGTTTATCGCATCGTTTCAAAGAAAGAAAAACTGGTGTGAAGAAAATGCCCCATAAAATGTTAATTTAATGGGTGGTATGCCCCCTTGAGAGATGGGCCGAAATTTTTTGAAAAATTGGGCGATCTCTCGAAAAAGAATGCAAATTGGCAGGGTTTTAGAAGAAAAGGAGTTAGCCATACAGGTGAAAAATAGAAGAAAATGTGGGTAAAATGGATAAATGGGGAGCTCAGGAAGTTTACGGGGACCATGGCAGTGAGCGGGGGGGGAGTTATGGTGACGGTGAAGGGTATAAATGGGGTGAAAGGGATGAAAATAGGATCATTTGTGACTGCGACTAGTGTGAAACCAGAGCTCTGATAGTGACATTTTGGAGGAGTGAGCAACAGTCAGGATGCCGATATCGATTACAAAGCACAGATTTGAGCGAGTCTGATGGTTCCAGCAGCCAGACGACTACAGACCAGGGGCACGTAAATTGGAATTTTGAATTTTTAAGCATTTTTTATAGGCTTTTTGCTGAGTCCAAATTGAGTCGGAGCAATAGCGCCGAAACTATAGTTTTGGCGCTTTTGCTCAATGAACTAGCGCTATGGTGTTGCAATGGCACTATTGGCCTATTGTTTGAGTGCTTTTGAAATGTTTTAGCGCTATTGTATGCATTTTTAGGTGCTATTGATTAATAAGTGCTATTGAGTGCTTAATTGAGCGCTATTACTCTTAATTAGCGCTACTGCGTAGGTGTTTTAGCACATTTGTAGTTTGAGCACTATTGGATAGCTTATTGAGTGCTTTTGTTAGGGTTGTAGCGCTATTGTTGAGAAACTAGCACTTTTGTTGGTAAAATAGCGCTTTTATTTTAGGATAAAGAGATGCCCCAGTTTGGATGAAGAAAATCTCTTGATGCCAATGATGGATGGATGGCAATGTGAAGTGGGAGTTGTTTTGAACCATAGCAGCCTGATGAGACTTAGGTCATTTTTAGGATAAATGCCCATTGAAGTCTAGGTGGCCATGATTGCTTACCTGTTGAGACTCGAAGATACTTGATCAAAGTATTTGTCGATAGTCTAGGTTTAAACTTAAGAAAGTTTGAAAACAAAACAACTGATGGTGATTGATGAATGTCTATGTGCAGGAGGATCTAGGTGTGTTGCAGTTATGTGAGAGACATCCTGCGACACAGGGGTTGCGGGATTGATTGACAGAGGTAGAAATAGATTGTATTGCTGCTACTGGATTGTATGAGGTGATGCACATGCCCGTGATTCGGATGAATCACGGTTTGATCATAGCGTTAGCTGAGCGGTGGCATAGCGAGACGTGCACCTTCCATCTGGCACAGGGGGAGATGACAGTGACCCTAGAGGATGTGTGGCGCATCCTACAGATTCTGATTCAGGGGGAGCTGGTTACATATGACAGATCTTGGGGGACCCTTGCAGTTCAGAGGTTTTTTGATGAGGACGTTTTTATTGATGACGGCTCGATTGCTTGGGAGGAGATAGCGGCATTATATGAGCCTCTACCAGCAGTCTTATCAGGTATCGTGGGAGGACTTCTTTGTCCAGACAGGCGATCACATGGTTTGGCCATGGGGTGGGGGCAGGTGATCGAGATGATGATTACCAAGGGGACTTGATTTGCGTGGGGGTCGTGCATACTGCGCACTTGTATCAGGAGCTGCATGAGGTGGTTTACTGGGGGAGGGGTTCCTTAGCAGTGGGCGTGACGCTTCTACATATTTGGGCCTGGGAGCACCTACCAGTGACTCGACCAGTGAGTTTGAGGTTTCGTGTAGTAGATCAGCTATATATGTTCATGTATAGCGGCATGATGAGTCATCCCCACCTGGGGAAGTTAGAGTGGTGGCGGCGGGCACTGGATGATCTAGATGCAGTTATATGGCGACCATACCTGGAGTGTGAGCCATGAGATGATGATGCAGAGGCACTGCCCTATGTTTTTATGACCCAATTTTTCATTGGAAGGACCTCATACCATGTGGAGAGACAGGTGCTCGGGAGAGTTCTGAGACAGTTTGGACGACAGCAGGGACTGCCTAGTGGATCAGGGGAGTATGCTCGGGTGATTCAAAAGAGGTACGCATGGGGGTCAGTGTTGTCATATGATTAGGCATTGGCAGAGTTTCAAATGCTGCAGGTGAGACCATGGGATATACGACCGAGGGTCGTGGATGTAGGAGTAGCAGATGAGTACACGCAGTACCGGGCAGTGCACCCGATCCTATGGATATCAGATCCAGTAGAGCCGATTTCGGATTTTGAGGATGAGAGGGGATGGAGACGGAGGAGGGCAGTAGGTCGAGGACTGAGGGCAGGTGGAGGAGGTGGAGGAGAGGGTGGAGGAGGAGGTGGTGGAGGAGGAGGAGGTGGAGGAGGTGGTGGGTTGGGGATGTGGATTCAGTGGAGTGGGAGAGGTGGACTGCCTCTATGGATAGCACAGGGACCATTGATACAGGGAGGAGTTTGGCTGGGTGTGAGGGGGATGGAGAGGGAGATCCCGATGGACAGAGGGGAGGGAGCTACTGGAGAGGGTGGTACAGGTGAGGCTGTGATGGAGACCGGGGGGGGAGCCACTGGAGATCTTCGAGATCACATGATAGCACATTTGCAGACCCAAGTAGAGGATTTGCAGGTGGAGGTGGCAGCTAGGGATGTGCAGCTATTTGCATGGGAGTCAGAGTTGGCGGTGGTGTTGCAAGAGAGGGATAGTGCAGTGGAGAGATTGGTAGAGCTGCAGGAGAGAGTGTGGATTGGAGTAGGAGCATAGGAGCCTATGGGGGAGGTGATAAGGGAGATGCGACGAGCACAGGCATAGATAAATTACTGGTGGGGTTTATATGAGCAGGTGGTGCCAGCTAGTCAGTGAGCTCTTAGCTATTCTCAGATGCGGCAGGCCAGATCAGAGAGATCATAGAGGGTGCAGAGAAGTGGGGGTGTGATAGGTCCTCTGTGGAGGGAGAGATCAGGGGATGCAGGAGTGAGTGGGGGTTCGATGAGGCCTCCACAGAGAGATGGATCAGGTGGAGTGGGCACCAGTGTGGGAGCAGGTGGTGATGGTGGTACAGCATCTGGCCAGAGTGGCATTTGAGAGAGCATTTTTGCATATATGTATATGTATCATTGTTTATTTTTTGGACTATATCTTCGATGGCTCTTGGTAGCCGATTTTGTAGACTTCATTGTACTCTGATATATGAGATGATATATATGAGGAGATCCCATATTTTGATGATATGCAGTTGATATGTATGGATGTTTATGCAGGATGATGAGTGATTGCTTAGATGGATATGTTTATATGTATGCATTTGATGAGATGTTTCTTATATGCATGTGTTTTTATGATGATGTATGATGTGGGATATTGACATATGAATGCAGGTTTATATATGTATGATTTGTTTGATTTTTGATGTAATGCTTTATGTATGTAATGCCATGATGACGATGTATGCTTATGATGATTTATGAACAGGATTTTGGTGTTTCCTATGCAATGATAATTTATGCGATGATGTTAATGCAATGGTTGGATGAATGATTTTATGTATGGATATGCATCTAGATGTTTTTAGAGGAATGTAATATGGATAAACAAAATGTAAAGTACAAATGTTTATATGATAATGTTGAAATAAATGCCTATGTATAATGGATATATATATAATGGTATGAACCAATGTTTGGAAACAAATGGATTTATGATTCTAAATGCTTTTTAAATATTTAAATACAAATGATAATATGAGGATATTACAACTTATGGTTTTAATAATTGTACCTTGATGCAATGAAAAAGGATAATGAATGCAATGTGAATGAATCCTAAAATGAGCATAATAAGATACTTTAATAAATGGATGAATGAATGCACTTTTTCACTAATGAATGGATGCAATAATAAATGATAAAGGATGATGAAATGATGATGGATAATTGACACTAAATGAATGCCTAGTAAATGATTTTAAAACAATCAAAGACAATTTGATCCCACGGATGAATCTAATTATTTATGATTGATGTAATGATGCAAATGATTAATGAAAACTAATGTCAAAAATGAACTATATGCAATATTAAGTTAAAAATGACATGAATGGACTTAATGCAAGATGCAACTAAATGCGATGATGATATGACCATGAGGAATGCAAGGTTTTTAAGACTTTGCATGATGCATTGATGATGTATCAGAGTACTCGGTCGTGATTGTATCCAAGACCAACTTTAATGGTCACTTTTGCATATAAATCCTACATATGAATGAATGAATGGATGGGTGACATGCAACGAAATGCAAGATATAAATAGATGAGATGAAATGATGATCCATAGTGCTCTATTTTCATCATTGAGCTTAAAAATGTTGGAAGAGAATACAAGCATCTTGACATAATGATTCAAGATGACCTGAGTATTCCTTACATGGATTTTATATAGCAAGTTAATACAAATGACTTGATATAAGGGTCAAGTTGACTAGAGTATTGCTTGCAGAATAGACAAGGATTATCTCCGTTCATGCATGACTTGGATCGTCCTCCTTGATCTTAGGCTGATCATATCCTGAGACAAGTGCATACCGTAATAAGAGATAAAACCTTTATCCAGTTTGGATGAGGTAGGAGGAACCAAAGAAAGAGCATTGTTCCTACAAACAAACAGTATATACATAAAGAATAAAGAATAAGGATCCTTGGTAATGGTTCATGCTCATATGGTCGAGGTATACGCTATAGTCAGCAAGCCGTAATGATCTATGACTGTATTTGGCATAAGATCACGTAGCTTAGTGAACTTCCCACATAGACACCATTAGTACATGCCCCAGAACTTCATCGGAAATAATGCGCAAATGATACAAAACAATGCTGAAAGATCCCGATACAGATAAACGAATGATTGTACTCACAAATCAACCAAGTATTTGATAGCTTAACATAATTTTCTTGTCAAAGAAAATGTCACTTTTGTCTCTGTTTTGGTAAGGAAGGATGCATCCTTGTTAAAGACAATTTCCGATTTGTTGATGTTGATTGTGTGGTTTGATTGGTAAGTGATCATTGTGTGAGGATTTTGTCAATGTTTGTTTTGTATCTATGCAGGTGAGTATGTACAATGTGTTGCCATGTTTTTGATTTTCGATGGTTTTTTCGTTGTTTTTGGACTTTGTATTGTTTTTGAATGTTTTTGGTATTTTGTGAGACATTTTTGAATGTTTTTGGTATTTTGTGACATTTTTGAATGTTTTTGGATTTTTGTGAGACATTTTTGAATGTTTTTGCCAATGAATCACCAGTAATGTAGAATCCACTTCCATTATCTAGTTTTTAAGGGTATTGCCCCTAAGTGTAGACATGACTATGATAGAGTGGGATGCAAGATGCATGAAGTACTATCTCTTTATTGCATATCAAATAACAAGCCATGGTTTGGATGGATGGATGTGTGTATGTATGAATGTGATCACAACGAGCCTGAAAGATACTGGAGCCATTGTCTTTACGAGTGGCGCCTGTTTTCCAGGTTTTCACCATTGCACTTACCCAAGGTGCCACTGGAGTGGTTGTTCACCATTTGGATGCATGATTTTTCTTTAGTTTTTTTAATGTTTTTGTATTTCTTCAGGACATTTTTCTGAATGTTTGTGGTATTTTCTGGTATGTAGGGAAGCCTGATGCTTTGTTCAGCTTAGGTATAAAACCGTTTGAGGTGCATGTTGTTGATTGGATCTGTGAGCGGTTCTCCTTCTGATGTAGCCAACTGATATGCCCCAGACCCGAATACAGCAGTGACAACATATGGGCCCAACCAGTTTGATTCAAACTTGCCCTGATGTTTTCTGTTTGGTTGATTGCGAGGAATCTCTCGTAGAACAAGATCACCTACCTCAAATGTACGAGGTCTAACTCGGTGATTGTAGCTTATGCTCATGTGTTGCTGATAGGCTTTGAGATGGTTGTATGCATCTTGTCGTTTCTCATCTAGTAACTCTAAGTCCTGAAGACGGGATACTCTGTAGGCTTCATCATCTATTAGATTATGCAAGGAAACCCGTAGTGATGGTATCTCAACCTCAATAAGCAAGATAGCTTTTACACCATAGACCAACGAATAAGGAGTTGCACCTGCAGGGGTTTGAATGCTAGTTCGATATACCCATAGTGCTAGATTTAGTTGAACATGCCAATCATGACCGGCATCATTGACTATCTTCTTTAGGATCCTCAATATGTTTTTATTGGATGCTTCGGCCTGACCATTGCCTTGTGGGTAATAGGGAGTGGAAAAGTGGTGTTGGATATGAAATTTCTCACAAAGTTCACAGACATCCTGATTTTTGAAAGGAAGACCGTTATCTATGATGATGGACATGGGTACACCATACTAGCAAATGATGTAGTTGAGGATGAATGAGGTGATCTGCTTGCTAGTGACTTGGGTAAGTGGAACAGCTTCGATCCACTTTGTGAAATATTTAGTGGCGGTAATAATGAATTTATGGCCATTGGATGAAGATGGATGAATCTTACCCACAAGGTCAAGGCCCCATTGACAAAAAGGCCATGGTGTTGTGATTGGTTGCAGTTCCTGGGCTGGTGCATGTATTAGGTCGCCATGAACTTGACATTTCTTGCATTTTCTGACAAAGTAGTAGGAATCCTTTTCCATAGATGGCCAATAGTATCCATTGCGCAGGAGTTTCTTGGCTAGTGACGGACCACTTGAGTGAGTCCTGCAAATTCCTTCATGGACTTCTTCCAAAGCCTTTGTTATCTCACCTTGTTCCAGACATCGAAGGAGAGTACCATCAAGACCACGGCGGTATAGGGTTTCAGCAATAATGGTATATCAAGCAGTTTGGCAAATGAAGGTTTTACGTTGGTTATTCGATTGGTTGGGAGGAAGGGTGTGATCGTGGAGATAGGTGTAGAACTCACCATAACATGGGGATTTAGAACTGACAAGGTGACATATCATTTCAGATTTGGGGATATCATAAGAAGGAATCCAAAGCTGTTCTACCAAGAACTCGTAGTGTGTTGAATTCTGTGGAAGATCTAGGAGAGATGCGATGGTAGCCATAGAGTTAGCAGCTCGATTCTGATCTCTTGGTATCTGCTCAAAAGTGATAGTAGTAAATGATGTCTTTAGAGTGTCCACCATTTTCTTATATGGCATGAGTTTATCATCCTTGGTCTGATATTCATTTGTTGCTTGTCAAATGACCAGTTGGGAGTCGCCATATACTTGTAGTTCTTGTAATTTCCATTGTACAGCTAGCCTGAGTCCTGTGATCAAGGCCTCATACTCTGCTATGTTGTTGGTGCATGGATTTGTGAGCTTGTAAGACTTCAGGATGCTATCACCTTAAGGTGTGATAAATAGAATGCCTGCCCCCGAGCCTTGCCTGGTGTACGAAACATTGAAGTGTAGTTTCCAGGGTTGTGTTGTTGTAATCATGAATATCTCTTCATCTAGAAAATTGGAAATGAGAGGATGATCGCCTATGAGAGGTGCATCGGCCAATTGATCCGCAATAACTTGACCTTTGATAGATTTACGATCTACATACTCGATGTCAAATTCACTTAGAATCATCACCCATTTAGCCAAGCGACGTGTCAATGCTGCTTTGCTGAGTAAATACTTGAGTGGATCAATCTTTGCAATGAGTTGTACTTTGTCTGTTAATAGATAGTGCCTCAGTTTAGTGGCTGCTAAGATTACTACTAGGTAAGCTCGCTCAATAGGGGTGTAATTGAGTTCATAGCCAACCAGTGTATGAGAGATGTAGTAAACATCACACTCTTTTCCTTCTGCATTATGTTGTGCCAGTAGTAAACCCAATGCTGTACTTGTGGTTGAGATATAGAGTAACAATGGTCTACTTGGATCTGGTGGGATCAACAATGGTGGTTTCATGAGATAGTCTTTAAGTGTCTGAAATGCATGTTGGCATCGGGCATCCCACTGAAAGCAGATGTTCTTGTATAGCAGGTGTGTGAATGGGTGACACTTATCAGCCAATTGTGCAATGAATCTTCGGATGGATTGAAGCCATCCTTGTAATGTCCTTAGCTAACTGATATTCTTTAGAGGTGGCATGTCCATGATTTCTTTTACCTTTGCTGGGTCGACCTCAATACCTTTGCTTGAGACAATGTATCCGAGAAGCTTCCCGGAGGTTACTCCAAAGACACATTTCTTTGGGTTGAGTCAAACATGGTATTGTTCCAGTCTATCAAAGATTTTATCTAAGATGTGGAGATGCCCTTCTCTGGTGAGTGATTTTGCTAGTAAGTCATCCACATAATCTTCCATCATAGTATGCATCATGTCATGGAAGATGGTGGTCATTTCTCTTTGATAGGTTGCTCCTGCATTCTTGAGACTGAAAAGCATTACATTCTAGCAATATGTGCCCCATGGACATGTGAAGGCTATCTTATGTTGGTCCTCTGGTGTGATCTTTATTTGATTATATCCTGAAAAGCCATCCATGAGTGAAAGCATGGCATGTCCTGCTGTCAGATCCATTATGATGTCGATATTTGGTAGGGAGAAGTCATCCTTAGGATATTCCTTATTTAGATCTCTGAAGTCGGTACAAATGCGGATGCCCCCTTTTGGTTTTCCGATAGGCACAATGTTGGATATCCAATCTGCATAATCAATTGGTCTAATGAAACCAACATCTAGGAGTTTCTTGAGTTCTGTTTTGACTAGTACTGTAGTTTGAGGATGCATCTTACGAAGCTTCTGCTCGACAGGTTTGGCTCCTTCTGCGATGGTGAGGTGATGCATGACTAAATCAAGATCAAGCCCAGGCATGTCTGCATATGACCATGCAAAGTTGATCTGACGCTTTTGAAAGAACTCTATGAATTTAGGCTATTCCTTTGGAGTGAGAAGAGATGCCAGATGTATGAGGTGAGGATTTTCAGGAGTCCCCACATTGTATTCTTTGGTTTCCTTGATGAGAATCATTGATCGTTCCTATTGTACACTAGTAGGGAGAATGTCAAACCCTTCATCCTCAGGCACCTCAGAGAGGTTTTTACCATTAGATACACTCTTTCTTTTTACTTTTGTTGAATCAAACAGTGCCATGGTGTGGTTTTCACTGGAAGATCCATGTTTTATTGTGATATTTTTGCAACTGAAGGGTTTGGCATCCACCCCAAAGTATGCTACGCTATTAAGTTCAATGGTGAATCCAGCTTTGTGATCCCTGCTTGGTAGGTTATCCCTTAATTCCAAAAAGTTAATGATGGCCTCATCATTTTGGAAGAAGTCAAGACATGGGGGATTTGGTTGGTTCCATTCGATGAGTTCAGGGTGGATAATGGACATTACTTCATCGATTAGGTTAAGTGCGTTAGATGTATCAGTGAGGGTTAAGACATTATGGTGAAGGTCTTTGATGGTACTCTCCCTATCAGAATTAGGCATAGGATGAGACGTAGGGTCTGTGGAAGATGTTTCCAGCTCAGGAACCCAAGAAGTCTTTATCTATGCTTCTCCATAAATAGGGATGTCTTTGCGTGGTGGAGGTAGTGATGTGTCTTCCTCATCTGAAGTGTTAAGATGTACAGAATCAAATTCCCACTCATGTGAGTCGGTCTCTGAGTCACTTTCCAGCATCTGATTACTATACCATACTGGGATGTCTTTTGAGTTAAATACTACAGGTGTGATTGGTTGATGTACCTTTGTAGTGATTGGTGCTGCAGGAAGGTCGATGGGGATAAAAGAATATGGTACAGGGAGTATTGGCAGTGTTGACTCAGTGGCTTTTGCTGGAACTGCTGGTGCCATAGATGCTGCTACGGGTTCTGATACAGTTTCTGCTACTAATGGTTTTACTGATGGGACTACTGGTTTGTTGGGTGGGATGATTGGCATTGTAGCTGATTGTGTTGGGATTTTGAGTCTCGGTGGGGCAGCTGCGATGGTGTTTGATGTTGCTCTGATAATAAAAGGTGTTCTCTTTGCAATAGGCTGATATAGTGGTTTGTTGGGTTTTCCTTTGAATCTGAGCTTAGGAAAGATCTCCTTTTCAAAGCCTAGGCCTGTATTATCCTTGGGCTTTAATTCTGGCAGTAGAGGTTCATGTCGTCCTTGTTTGCAATATCCTAAAGCACTCTGACCATCATACCCCATTGTTTGCATAATGAGGAGACCTTTGCCATACTGCTCTGTAGGAATTTTAACTTTTAGTATATCAGTGGTGATGGGATCTTTATAGATCCATTCTGTTAAGTCCTCATCTTGGGTTTCTTCTTCTTGACTCTTTCTAGGGATGAAAGGTGTCAAAGCACATGCTGGCGTGATCAGTGGTTGTTGGAGTAACTACTGTGGTTTACCATGTGTTCTAGGAGAAGTGGGCATTTGTCCCACACAAAAGAGTTGACTCAAGTTGTATTCCCCAGGACCTTCCTCTTCTATCTTCATCTTAAGCTTTTCTTTCTCGGGTATAGTGGTGTTTGAACTAGCAAGAGAGGTGGGACTTATATATGATGTGGAGGAAATGGCTTCTCTATTATTAGGAACAGTAATCTCTGGTTGATGGCTGATATTATGACAGTATGCAAAGGGATTTGCATCACCCAGGATTGTGATCTCTGCACCGTTATGTGAGAACTTGATACATTGATGGTAGGTAGATGGAACGGCTTGCATGGCATGTATCCAAGGTCTTCCTAACAATAGATTATATGGCAGAGGAAGGTCCAAAACCTGACAGATGATGTGTTTTACCATAGGGCCTACTTGGATTGGTAGTACCATAGCTCCTTTGGAGGAACGCTCCGCATTGTCATAGGCTTTGATTGTGATCTTCTTACGGGGATCCACTGATTCTATTGCATATCCCAATGCTGTGACCAACTGTAGTGTACAAATATTCAGGCCTACTCCATTATCTATCAAGACTTGCTTGATCCTATGCTGGTTAATAAATCTTTCGATGTGGAGTGAGGCATTATGAGGTTGTTGGAAGGAAGAGTTGTCACTTTCAAAAAAAGTGAGACAAGGTGATAACTTTAGACTTCCAACCATGACTTGAAATTGGTCTGTATTCAGGTTTGTAGGGACTGATGCCTCTTGGAGTGCTTGATCCAAGATAGTTTTATGAGATGGTGATAGGCGCAATAGCTTTAAAATGGATATAAGTGCAGGCATTTTATCTAATTGTTCCACAAGATTGTATTGCTTTGGGATGGAGGTGGTACCTTGTGGAGCTGCCTTTATGGTAACCTTACCGCGATGCGTAACAACATTGCAATTTGAGTTGGGATTTTTGAAGGTTATAGTTGCAACTTGTTCACTGGCATCATACAGATGATTTACAGTGTAATTATACGCAGCCTGTGTATAATCTGTGGTATCAGTGCCTCACCTGGAAGTGGAAGGACCCCTTTGATCTTGTGATGGAAGTGGATTTTTGAACATCAGATGATCATTATTGGTTTTTTTGGGTCATGTCCTTCTATTTCAATTTCTCCTCAATCAATAAGATCCTGAATGAGATCTTTCAATCGGTGACAATTACTTGTCTTGTGTCCTCTTCCTTGGTGGAAATCAGAGTGTTCAGTATCTCTCCACCATGTAGGTTTGACCTGAGGTTCATAGTTTGATGTTTTTGGTAGGGTGACCAAATTTGGAGAAATGAGTTGTCGCAATACTGTTTCAATGGGTTCCCCTAAGGGAGTGTATGTGCGTTTTTGTTTTTGCTGACGAGGTCTTGGTTCATCATGAGATGTGATGTGACTTTGACTGGAAGGAACATTTGTGTTATTCTGAGGTGGAGGATTCTATCCTGCAAACCAAACCATAGGTTGTGCAGTTTGTATAGTCCTAGCCTCCACAACCCCATCATTGACGATATTCTTGTTTTTGTTCTAGAAGCTTGGTTTATCACTATTGAAGCGTTGGAAAGGACCATCATTTGGTTCATTATAGATTTTGATGAGTCCTTTCTTGATGAGGGCCCGCTCACATTTCAAACCCTTGGTGATCATATCATTAAAAGAGTCTGTGTCTTTGACATCCAGGTGAAATTCCATTTCTTCGCTTAAGTTGGAAATGAATATTTCCACTAGCTCTCGTTCAGGTAGCTGAAGAGAACATCTGCTAGACATTTGGCGCCATCATTGCAGGAATACTGAGAATAGTTCACCTGGTTTTTGTTTGGTGTTGCATAGATCAACCATGGTGATGTCGCATTCAATGTTATGAGAGTAATGAGCGAGGAATTTCTAGATAAGTTCCTCAAATGTTCTAATGCCACCTGATAGTCGGGAAAACCATGATGTGGTTGTTCCTCCCAAGCTTTGGGGAAAAAGGCGCATTAGGTATGTGTCTTCATATGCTACTTTGAGACAAGAGGAATGAAATTCTCTGACATGATCGCGGGGATCCCCCTTTCCTCTATATTTTTCGAATTTGGGTGTTTCGAATCCTCGTGGAAAGGGTGGCATATAAAGATTCCTATCAAAAGGATAGGGACAGATGTCATTGAGTGAGAATTGGTTGGTCTTGACACCACTATGAAGTTGTTGGGCGAGATTCTCGACTTGTTGCCGCAACATCTCCATTTCAGTTGGAGGAGAAGGTGGTGGGTTACCTCGAGGAATGTTATATCTGATGGGATCTCTACCTCTTTCCTCTTCATGGTGACTTTGTCTTTCTGATGCTTGTCTTAATTGGGCAAGATCAAAGTCAGAGGGGAGTTTTGCTCCTTCTTGGGCGAGCTTTAAAAAGTGAGCATCCGCATTGCTCCTGAGTATTTCATCAAATAGTCTATTAAAGAGAGGGTTATGTTGAGCCCTTTCTATTGTTGCAGGAGTAGGAGTACTTGGGTTTTCGTCATTTGCATTTCCTCCAAGTGCTTCTTGAAACTCATTGAGATTTTCCTCTTCTTCTTCTTCCATTTCTATTTCTCGTTGCCTTGACTGTGATCGGGTTTGGGCCATTTTGCTTGCAAAATTTTGTTGAAGTTGTGTGAAAATGATGATGAGTTGTTTGATGAAATGAAAGATTGATGGTTGGTGAATTGCATTGTATGTGGATTTCTAGCACTTTTAAGGTAGATGTAACCGAAATTCCTTCTTTGAATTGCTTGTTTGTTTGATAAGTTTTGATGTGATAAGGTGTAGAGAAAACTCAGATGTGTTACAGATTTAACTACCTAGTAATGAGAGGATTCACTCATGAACTAGTTTTAACCCGCATAGATGTGTCTCTTAGGATGAGCTTATCCTAGATGTAGAAACAATCTATAAAGGGATGTGATGTTTTTTGATTTCAAGCAATATCTAAAAGAGAACTTGGGACAACAACCTCTTAATGTTTTGAGAGTTGGGATAGATTGATGATGAAATGATGATGTATGAGTAAGATAATGGATGAAATGTTTTCAAATTCAATAAAAACTTTGTGTCACAAATGGGACAAACTCTACCTCTTCTCTTTCGGGTGTTGGTGGTATTTCTCGAGCTGTGTTGTATGTGATATAGACGTTTGGGAAAAAAGTTGGGATTAATCTTACCTCCTTGGTTTTTGTGATAACTCAGAGCTCTATATTGCATAAAAGCTCTACGGTTCAATGATTTTGAATCAAATTCATTTGTTTTGCCTTGAAGGTAGAGGCGCATGTGACACAGAAAAACTCTATGGGAGACAAAGATTTGTCTATTTATATAGAAGAATTTCCTCCTTTTGATCAAAGCCTTTGAGCTTAATGGTCTTCTTTTCAAGTTGATATTCTGATGACGCTTCTTCTTTTGCAAGATGTGAAGAATGCTCATAAAGTTTTTTGATACTTTTGTTGTTTGCACTTTTTTTTTGATGTGTTTGGTTGGATGAATACTTTGTTTTTGGAAGTGATTTTCTAATTTTTTTTTTGACAAGAAAACAAAGCAACCACACAAACACAAGAATGTTGCCCCCAAAGGCACAAATGAGTATGGGTCTAGATCAACCCAATCCTTGGACTTGTATATGACCCTTCCTTTAGATGTATTTTTAAGGTGTATTTCCAAAGCCTGAAGTCGGCTCAATTTGCACTTGGTCTTTAAAATGAACACACTTCAAACACTTTTTATCCCTAAGGTCAAATGGCCAGTTCTGATAAATTAGGCCACATCTTGATATTTCTTCAACTTTGGTACTACATACCTTATGAATCCTGCCGTGGCAGGTAAGGATGTGATATACTAAGTCTTGCATGAGCATAACAAATAGATGATCCCTATGATGGGGGAGTCACCGCTTTTATCAAGCCACAAGTGACTTTTCAAAAAGCTATGTTTCTACTCAAGGAAATATGTATGGTGAGTATCTTGGGAGAAAAACCATCTATGCTCTTGCACTAAATTATATCGCAAATATCCTCAATCAATAGAACAGGTGGGCTACTACTTAAAGGTGTTTAGTCATGTTCGATGTTTTTGGACATAAGTTCATTCTGCAGTGACTCACTTAAGAGCCTTGTAACTAGTGGTGGGGCCCATATGTCCTTTCAGCTAGTTACACTGTAGGAACAACTATATCCAAGGTTACAGCTTTTGCTCTCACCTGATTTTTATAGCGGCTCGAAGGATTTACCGCACAAGGTCGTTCCCAAGAGTGATGTGTCTCTTGGCAGGCCTTGCTTAAAAAGATAAAATTTTTGAGTGTTACTAACACTTTTCTCTTGCACCTAGGACCACGAAAGCCAAGGGAGAGGATAGTGTGTGTTAGAAGTAGGACCACTCGACCAACCTTTTTGCACAAGTGTGCCAAGCATGAAAAACACTTGTTCTTTTTAATCTGTTATTGCAATGTGATCTAACTATTTGGAGATGTTGCTCCAATAGTCATGGTGTTTGTTTTAACTTCAAAGGCAATATGTTTGAGTAAACTAGAATTTCAAATCTTGGTCAACTTAATGAAAAACACGTTTGCATGAAGTAAAATCATTTTTGCAAAAAAATTTAAACAAGTTGATTGTGTATTTTATGTGCACCAAAAATAGAAGTGTGGATTGTAAATTCTTTTGATGCAAGAAAGAATGGAAGTGTTGATTTTAAGCACCAAATGAAGTGTGTTTCCTAACTTGCAAGAAAACAAATGTTTGTTTTGTTTAGTTTTAATGCACCAAAGAAACAAGTGACCCTAACTAGAAAGCAAGGAAAGTTTGTCTGTTCAAGTTTCTAAAGCACCAAAATAAAGTTTGTGATTTTTTTTTTTTTTTAAGGGTGAGTTTTAAACCTACACAAACAACAATCGGTTAGTAAAATCCATGTCTAAGGGGGGCTTCCACAAGCCTAAAAAAACTTGCACTTTTTCAGTTACAAGGTACTTTTTACAACGTTCTTTTACAATAGCGCTAGTATGTGTTTGAACAGAAGCGCTATTTAACACAAAAGCGCTAAAAGAAAAAGAAAGACAGAGAAGGCAGACACGCCGAAACAGGGTCAATAGTGCCAAAACAGTGTCGAAAGCGCCAAAACAGTGTCAAAAGTGCTAAACTTGATACAATAGCGCTAGAACAACAAGTATCAATAGCGCTAGAATGAGTTCAATAGCACTAAAGCGCAACCTGTGTGACATTTTCAACATTCAAACATGTTATTGGTTAAAAAAAATGATCTTTTTGGTGTTTGGATTCATGTCAGGTTCACCAAATGATGCTCTGCTAAATGGACAAGGTTAGTCTGTGATAAATAACACACACACAAGAAATCGTTAGTGTTAATCAATCAAAAACTAATCTAAACAAGCATATCAAAAGAGATACTAAAAACATGAAAGCATATTTAACTAAAGAAGCAAATATGATGAGGTATCTCCAAATACCTCCTGACATGCTCTTAGCTCCTTCTCCCTTGTTCCTCTCCTCTCCAAGTTCCAAAATAGTGTAGCTCTCAGTAGCTTTTTGCACTATGGATGCTTATGGAGGATTGAGATTTGAATATTTTGCTCAAAATGTAAAATGAAAAACTAAAATACTAGGTGCTATTTAAAAATGATTGATTTTAACCAAAATAACAAGATTTTAGTTTGCTATGCTAAATGCTCTCTAGAATGCCTATAGGTTAAATGCATACAAGTTTTCAGGATCTGGATTATGAAGAAATGGGCTCTATTTATAGGAAAAATGGAGCAATGGATGGTTGAGATTGAATAATCTCAACAAGGGTCAGGATTGAATGATTTCAAAACCATGTGAGGGATTTCAACCCAATCCCAGGATGACAAGTGTCAATGTGAGATAGGTTGAGAGGAGAAGGAATAAGCATTAAATGCTTGACATGACTTTGGGAGTTAAAGTCAAGGTTAATTGAATGAATAAACTCTTTATTCAAAGAATAAAGCTTTTATCCAATGGATAAATTCTTGTGCAAAGGTAAGAAGGATAAATATGGTCAAAGCAATAAATGCTTGGGGGGACAAGTTTGAAATAACCATAAATGGTTATGTAAGAGCCATAAATGGTCATGTAAGAGCCATTAGTGGTTTTTGAAGACTTTGGGGGTTAATTTGTTGAACACACAAAGCATTAAATGCTTTTCAAAGACTTTTGAAGTCTTTGAGAAGTGACTCCATTTTGCTTAGGAATTTGACAATAATTAGGGGATGGATTAGGCTAATTAGGAAGGGGTTAGAAGAATCTAGAAGGGGATTAGATTTTGCAAGTGGATTTGGTGGATGAGGTAAAATAGGATTTTATTAAAATAAAATTCATTTATTCCAATAAATGTGTGCCAGTTGCATTTGTAGGAAAATGCAAGTGGGGGGGGAATAAATGATTTAAATAAATGTTTTTATTTAATTTATTTAAAAGAGGAAAAGGGGACTTTAATTAAATAAATAGATTTTATTTATTTAATTGATTGTGAATTTGATTTAATGAATTAATTAAAATAAATTGAATAATTTATTTAATCAATAGGAGAATGTTTGGAGATGAATTAATTAAATATTAATTTAATTAACTGATGGCTAGTGGATTTTTAATCAAATAAATAGTGAATATTTATTTAATTAAGCTGGACAGATTTGTGTGACTACATATATATCTTTGTATATAGCTGGTTGTAAGTTAAGAAATTGTATCATTGATTCTGGTGCATCTAATAATGTAATGCCTTCCAAAGTTACACATGTGTTATGTTTATCCTTGAACAAACCAACTGGAAAAGTATTTTCAATGGAGTCTAAACAAGTCCCTCTTGTCGGACAAATCAAAGATGCCCAAGTTGCTTTAGCCACTCACCCCCAAAAGAAGTTGAAACTTAGCATCTTGGTTGTTGATATCCCAGCTAGTTATGGAATTCTCTTAAGTCATAGTTTTTGCAAAGATTTAGGTGGTGAAATTTAGATAGATTGGTCCCATGCTTTGATACCTCTAGTTAGCAAGAAAGTCAGGTTAGATCCAGAGCCTAAAGCAAAATATACAGTCCTTAAAACTGATGACCCAAGGGCAGAGATATTATATGTTGAGACTGGTCCGGGTACTTATATGATGACATCAAAAGGTGAGAATGTCCCTGAAATCCTAGCTCCTGATATATCTTCAGAACTTTAGAAGATGCAATTCGATGGAAGTTCCTCATCTTCAAGATCAGGTGCAGGAGTGGTGCTGATCCCATCAGATGAAAAATTTCGTAAAGCTTATAAAATTGCATTTGATACCACCAATAATACTGCAGAGTATGAGGCTCTCCTTTTAGGGTTGGAGTTTGCTAAGGAGAAAGGTATCAAGAAGTTGCAGGTCACAGGAGATGTTGAGTTGATAGTGATTCAAGTAAAGAATAAATAGTTGAGCAAGAACAAGAGGCTAAGGTCATATTGAAATAAGGTGTGGGATGAGATCGAAAGTTTTGATGCTTTTTCCATACAAGCCATTCCAAGAGAGCAAAATACAAAGGCAGATTCTCTTGTTGTCTCAGCTTCATTGTTACTTCCTCATCCTAAATTTGATAGGAGTGTCTGTGTTGTAAAGATAATCTATCAACCTAGTGTGCTAGATAATAATCAGAATTGGCAGGTCTTTGATGATGATAAACATATCACTCTACCTGCCATTAGTGCTACGTGCCAATGAGCAGTGGAGAATACTGTCCGGTTTGCTTCACTAATTAGTTTATCTATTTCATCAGGTGAGTTGACTGGATGTACTGCAAGTAATTTTTCAATTTTAATTTTCTTGTCTAGCTCAACGATGGCTAACCTTCTAGCTTCCAATCTCCTATATAGATCAGTTGGTATTTCATCAACAACTTCCATCAAAAATTTCTTATATATATATCCAAGTGTGATATTACACTATTCTCTATGCTTTCCTTGTCATTTGCAGATAGTGTGTTGTATATTTTGCTGATGTTCTCCAATTTACCATCTTAAGTTATTTCACTTAGAAGTTTATCCAGTGGACCAATATCTTGTTTTACCTTTCTTTTCTTCTTTGGTGTCAACTTCTTTTTCACTGGAGGCCTCACTGCCTATTGTTTTTGCCTTGTTTTCCTAGGTGTAGGTGAGGGTACCGGTGATGGTTTTCTTTTCCTTTCTACCCTTTTAAATACCGCTGGCATATCACTCTCAGAGGAGGTTCCAACTAGTGAAAGATGAGCTTCTGGTTGAAGTCCTTCCAACTCACTTTCATTTATACCAGTTTGCTTCAAAACATCTTCCTTAATTGCTTTAGTCTGTCGAGTTCCTTTTCTTACTGTTTCTTCGAACTTCTTAACCCTTTTTCTAGACTGAATTGCACTCTCAATTGTTTCAGCATTACCAAAAACTTTCTCAGTGGGTTCCTTTGGTGCTTCAAGGAGGGCTTTTGCATAAGTTTCAATAATATTGCCATCTATTTCATAGCCCATTTCAATTACCTAGATAGTTCAAGGGACAACTGCCTCCTTCCAGATTTGATCCTTTTTAATTACAAAACAAATTTCTTTTTGATACTTGTCCACAATAGCTTGTGATAGTCTTACTCTAGTTTTCATTCGAGCTTTCAATGCTTGAAAATAGTCATTTAGGTTTTTCTCCCTATTTTCTCCCATGTTGTTTAGTAGATCCAATAGTTGCTTTCCTACCAGTATGTCAAAGCCAAAATCTCTTGCATCAATACTGGGTACTTGTTTAGTTATGTACAACATTAGACAAACAAGTAAATTTCCAAATCTGAATGTTCCTTTCTTATCTCCTTTAATCTTCCTCAGATTGTCTATCAATTCATCTTTGAGCCATTCACATAAATTTATTCTTGCATTATCATTAACCATGTCATAAGCACTTTTAATACATAGGCTAGAAACTAAGTTCAACCTATTTGCATGTGTAGCTTTGTAATCTAAGATCATACTGATAAATCTCACATTTATGTCCTTTACATAATTTACCCTTAAAGACCTTTTGTCGGATGTTACACCAGTTAGGTTTATCACTATGTCATTTGAGACTCTTCTTTATTTTTTCAGGTCTGCTACTAGTGGAAGGTAACCCTATTACTACCTTAATGGCTTCCTTTTTGATTTTATGAATTGTATCCAACTAGAAGAATTCACCATGAACTCTGCTTAGCACAATTCTTATAATATGCTTGGGAAAATCTGGGATACTAAGGATTTCAGTAAAACCTAGGGTTTCTACTATCTTATGTTTCGGCTTGATATTTCGAGATTCATCACAAATCACAGTGCTATACATGTTTTTGATCTCATCATCACCTAGTTCCTCTATATGACAATGCATGTACATCCTAGGGTCTTCAGCATATACTACTCCCTTAGGAATTTGAGAAAATGAACCTATGCTATCATCTTTCTTCGCTATTTCAGGAACCAGTTTGAATACGGGTCTAGGGCACTTAACAACCTCAACAACAATAGGATTTGTAATAAATTCAGGAGTGGATGAAGATGCCATAGATATAAATACCTTAAGCTGCCTTTATGATGAATGCTTTGATGAATTGCTTCACTTTTTCGCTCAGGAATTTTCACGCTCTCGAAGGTTTCAATGCTCGGTGAATGAAAAAGGAGCCAAAACATTTTCTTTATAATGTTATTTTCTCCAACTACCACATTTATTGCTCACCGGTTAAGTCACAACTTAACTCATCTGCCGGTATAGAAGTAATTTCAACTTCTCACCATCAACCAAGGGAATAATAGCATGTTTTTCATTTTGTTGCTAAACCCCCAAAGGATTTTCCTTTAGTTAGATAAAGAGTCTCTTGTTGGTGGAGTGATGCTCTGTTCTATTGGTGGATGGGTATTTCCTTCAACATTTTGATCTTACTTTCTATTCCATTGTTTTGAGAATTCTTTCTTTAGCTCTTCAACCTTTTCTTAACCTTTCAAACTAGGACCTTTGTTATTTGCCGCTGGGGACTTGCTTCTACAAAATTTTGCAATATGTCCAATTTTGTTATAGGCATAACAAGTCACATTGTTTTTCTGAATAGCTTTCCCATATCCTATGCCGGTATGTGTTTTGCATTGATTAGATAAGTGTCCAAATCTTCCACAAACATAACATCTTACATTCATTCTACAATTTTCTAAATTATGACCAACTTTGTTGCATTTAGAACATTGACCGGTGGGTGTATTAGTGTTTTGATAATTTCTAGATCTACACTGATTTTTTCTATGACCATACTTGTTACAGTTAAAGCATTTCCCATTGAATTTGTAAGCATTAGGTTATCTTATTGCTTTTCTATGATCATGATTGTTTGTAGTACTAGAGATTTCACTAGTTTCAAAGCCAAGGCCATTTGTATCACCATTAGTTTTCTGATTCTTCATCATGTCAACAAGTTCTTCTGAACTTTTCTTGAATATCTCCTTGTGTTGATTTGCAATAGTCAGTTCATTCTCCAAGATCCCTTTCTATCTCATGAGTTCAGTTCTATCATTTTGTGTGTGCATCAAATCTGTCTTCAACATATCATTTTCATGACTGAGTCTTGTGTTTTCATTTCCAACATCATTTAGTCTTCTAGTCAAGTCATCTGCATTCTTCTTTCTATCTTCAATTTCTTTACAAAACCTCATAGTCATATCTTACATCTCATTTTTTGTTGTACAGTTATCTTGTCTCAGCTTGTTTACTAAATCATTAAGAGTTTCCTTTTCATCTTCCTCTTTCTGCGTCTTCTCACAAATTTCTCTTCTTTTATTCCTTGCTATACTGTAATTTTCTTGAAGTGCTTGAATGATATCCTGAGCAGCCTTCAGATCATCCTCAAGTTTGATATTTTATTTTCTGCATCATAGTCTGAAAGAGTTGTTTCCAATTGCTTTCTCCAATTTTCCATCTCTACTAGTGTCAAGATCTTCCTCAAGCTGTTAGGCTTCTGAAAAATAGAGGACCAGGCTCTGATACCAATTGTTAGGATTCCCAAAGATACTAAGAGGGGGGGTGAATCAGTATCTGACCGGTAGGTATATTTTCTTAACTTATAACATGAAAAGCATATTAAGAATGTGTATTGGTAAACCATAAATAATGTAACAAATAAGAATAACAACCACAACATGAAAAGCACACCATAACACAATGTTTTAATGAGGAAAACCAATATGGGAAAAACCTCAGTGGGATTTGTGACCCACAATATTCACTTACTGGCCAATAAGAGAATATTACTGCTACAATAGGGGCCTGCACATGCAGGAAGGCCAAGTGCCTAGAGCTCACTGCTCAATTACAAAAGAAGTCACACTGACTTAAAAAATTGGATTATACAAAATCCAAAGTCTTGTACTACTTTAGATTAGCATCTGCTATGCCAGATTTAGTATCGGTTTAAGCTCTGCTACATACATAAACCCTTAACCACTATTTCGCATATTAGGTCTGCTACCTTCTATTCATATTTCACATCCTATCATATCTCAAATGATCTACAATGATCTCATACATATATGAGTCATATTACAATCCACCATGTCGGCTTACAAAATTTTTTACAATTAATTACAAAATACATTAATACAAAATTGTTGTCCGCCAGGGTGCCGATAATCTTCCTTTTCGGTGTCAGTGTAGAGTTTGTCGGTGTCGATGCTTGTGTCTGTCTGCCGGTATCACATGATTGTAAGGTTTCCATCAATGAAAATACCTTCAATCACCTACAATATCTCATTGGAGTGTGCATTTGCCAACAGAATAAATTTTAAGGGAGTACAATTTAAGATGCTACATTTAACTCCCATTTTAGCGGGAGTATGAGACTATACAAATACTCATGGTAAAGTAGACAAAAGAGATGAAGAAGAGTTGCAATAAGGACAAAAATTACAAGGAGTATAAGACATCATTAATTTTAAGGAACCGAGATCCCAATCTTAGGATCTTAACTCACTCAAACATATGAAAGGGCACACATAACAAGACAAAAATAAAAAGACAAACAAAGACACAAAAGACCAAAGACACACTTGACATAAAAAAGATAAGAACCAAAAACAAGACCTCATGTCAACTAGTTGAAGAGATCTCAATTGAAGACACCTTAATATCAAAATGTCTCAACCACTAATATCATGCTTTAAAATTGCCATGTCAATAACACAAGCAATCACATAAAAGAGAAAAGCATGCATCATACATGAACCATCAATAGAAAAGCTATTCATTCATAAGAAGAAGGAAAGAGAGAGCACTAATAAACACTAGATGCATTTTTCTAGATGATCCATGAGAAGAATGATGAAAGAGGACATAAATATTTTCCCCTAGATGTGTTTTTCTAGGTGATCCATGATTGGGAGGAGAATAAGAGTATTCTAGACATGTTCTACTAGTCCCATTCATCCTCATGCATGTGCACAAGTGATGTCTGATTTTGAGCATGTAAGACTATTTTGTTTGTATAAGACAAATGATGCATGAAATGGGAATGAAGAATGCAGATGCAAAAATTCCATGTTGATAAATGAGATGAGGATTAAGCATGAGGATGCATTAATCCCATAAATAGTGGACAAAATAGGGATGAAACATGAGTATGCAACAATCCCATATTGATAACTAATAGTAAAAAATGCAATTACGAGACCACATATATGCCCCCCCCCATTAAGATATCAACATATTCCTATGTTGATGTCTTAAGGTAGATAGAAACAAGGATACCCACCTTTAACACAAAGGAGATACACTAATCAATAATACATGCAATCCAAGCTAGAAAGAAAGACTCCTGAATAAGCTTCATTTCTTTAAGCAAGAAGAGGCGATTGTAAAAGAGATTTGCAATAAATGTAAAAGGATCCTTTTGAGGGATGCATGATTAAGAAAGGAGGAATAGATATTTTCATAAAGATATATACCTTCAAGAATAGAGGAGATCCTTAATAAAGATGACATCTTGGAAGGAGAAGAGGACTAAGAATACACACCTTCTCCAATGTTTAGGAAAAAGTAGATTCTTAGGATTGCATATTTTTACTAAGGAGATATTATTCATAAAAGATACACCATTTCAAACAAAGAATAGATCTTAAACAAGGAACATGCATGCATTTGTATAAAAGATAATTCTATTTAAGAAATGCCATCAAATCATGAAAGATGCAACTCAACAAAGGAAAAGACAATATTTGGAAGAAGAGATAGAATTGAAATATTATTCTTTCCCCCCAAGCAAGGTATGTGCACCAAGTTTTGGTACCAAAAGGGGGTCTTAAGATGCCACTTTTTTTCTGAGATCAGCAAAGTCTGAACTTCAATGACAAATTGAAGATAGTTACACTCCAAATTCGAAGATGCAACAAGAACAAGAGTTAGAATTCTCCGATTCTACTTTATAAACTACTAATTTGTTTTGAAAATGGTGGAGATTAAGGGCTTCAAAAAGGGGAGCCACAAAAAGTGGTCTTGTTTTATGCAAAAAACATAACATAGCATCTGTTGTGGCCCCCCTAAAATGTTAACTTTTTTTTTTGAATTTTTAAAATCATTTTGGTGAGAAATTAGCTAACACCTTTTAGTGTATGCCATATTTTTCAGCTAATTTTTTAACAAGTATATGATTTTTTACTAATTTTTGAAGTGGAGACATCCAGAAAAACAAAAATTTGAGTGTGCCTCCCCCTAAAATTATTGATAACTAATCAAAATCATTTTTTTTAAATTGTGTATAATGGAGTCTAGTTTCTAAAAATATAAGTTTCTTCAAAATACGATGAACGTATAAAAAAATATACCCAAAATAGTGCATGTTGGTTTTTGACCAAAAATGGACACACTAACAAAAGGAATTATAGATGAAAGCCTTAATGAAATCAAAATGTAAAAAAAAATACATGCTTGAATAGATAAGAGAGAGATTGAGGTTTCTATGGTAATATTTTTTAGTTTCATTGAAACATGTACAAACTTGATGGAGAGCACAACCAAAAATATGCAAAATTTTTTAATCTTCTGATAAAAACTCGTTTCAGGCCTGAAATGATCATCCAACCCTTTGGGTTGGATTCCCATGTACAATCCAACCCAAAGGGTTGGTGGTTTCCAATCCAAATCATTTGGCAAGTGCCAAATGCAAAATTTTGAATTTTCACATTTGGCTCTTGCCAAATGTGAAAAGTCATTTTTTTGCATTCGATGAGTGCCAAATTTCATGCACCAAATTTTCCAGCATTATCCAATGTGAAGGGTTTGTGAGTGTTATGCTCTATATGACTTATAATGCAGATTCTAGTTTTAAGAGGATTATATAAAATTTTAGACAATCAAATTTCAATAATCAACATGCTCCTATTACCATTCTTTAGCTATGTATCTCACTCTCTTTATCGTCCCCAAACTCTAGACCTATTTATATCCCTCTCTTATCTCTCTCACTTCTCTCTCCCCTCTCTAGGTAAACCCAACTTCTCTACCTATCATTCCTTCCTTAACCCCATATCTATCTTTGACTCCCTCCCTCTCTCTTCTTCTCTCTCATTCTCTTATTATTTCACTCCCCTCCCTCTCCATTCTCTTGGCCACTACCTATCCCTTATATCTTCTCTCTCCCCATATCTAGGTCTCTTCCTCCCTCCCTATTCACCTCACTACCTCTCTTTCCCTATATTATTACCCACCTCTCTCTCTCTCTCTTGGTATCTCACCTAATGAATTATCCACCATCTAGTTATCTCCCCCATCTCCATATTTATCTCCCTCTCCCTTACCCCTATCTATTTATGAACTCTCTCCCTCCATTCTCTCTCTCCAAACCTATCTATCTCCTCATTCCTTAGGTCTCTGAATCCCTCCATGTCTACCTCTCAATCCATCCCCTCTTAGTCATCTCTTTTCTCTTCTATCTATTCCCTTTCTCCATTGTCTATGTTGTCACCTCTCCCTCCTACTCTCTCTACCTTCCTCTCTCAAATTTCTAGGTTTCTCCCTCATTCACTCTCATGTTGGTATTATGGATGACTTCATCATTTGTTGCATTGATTTTGTCATTGATGTCAACACTTTTCTTTCTGGAGGTCTACATTGTTGATTTGGCACTCTGGTTATATTGGTTTGTTGATGAACCGACACATTGTGGTCCTAGCATGGATATTGGATTATGCATAATTATCGGTATATGTTTCACCGGCACCTCACGAAGTTGACGATGAGTTGTTATCATCTAGAGATCATTTGATTATGTCGAATACATGGATTGGATGTTTGCATTTGATGGTTTGCATATTGGACTGAATGGGTTCACATATTTGCCTTAACCAATAGATAGGTCCAGGTTATGAACCGATATAAGAAAACATGTTCCAAATCATCACGACACATGTTTGAAATGATTTATTGATTGGATAATGTGTAAATGTATTGAGGTTGACATATTGTATTGCACCAAGACCTATTTTGTAATTGATTTAAATGTAATATCTTTTGGGAACTGACCTAATGGTTAGGTCTTAGGTTTTGTATAAATAATTGTAAGATCTTATTTGGAAGTAGTGTGTGTATGTGTTGAGATTGTTGTGAAGAGAAAAGACAAGTAGATCCTTGTGGGAATCATGCAGATATTAGCTGAAGGTTGAAGGAAAGAATGTTAAAGGTCATGAAGGTGTTTAGTCCTTGCACAAAGCTTAAACTGGTACTGAATTTGGCATTGAAGATTCTAAATTAAAGCAGTACATTGATTATTGGATTTAACCATCCAACTGTGTAGTCAGTGAGACTCCTAATTTTGTGATTGAGCAGTGAGCTCTAGGCAGTTGGCCTTTTTGCATGTGTAGACCCCATTATTATATTTACATACTATCTGCAGTAGTATCATTTGATTGTGGGTAAGGTTTCCCACCATGGTTTTTCACCTTACAGGGTTTCCACGTCAAAATCTATGTGTCATGTGTTGTGGATGTTGTTTTGCTTTCTGTTTCATGCATTAAGTTGTATCGGTATACTATAATTCTTAATCTGTTTTACCAGCACTGATTTTAAGTTTGAGTAATTTGTTTTGGGTTGCAATTTATTGACAGCTGATTCACTCCCCCCCCCTCTCAGTTGTCCTTCCCCATTCCTAACAATCGGTATCAAATCCTAGTCCTCTCTTTGCAAAAGCCTAACAACTTGAGGAGATCCTTGGCAGCAAATATCTTCAAGAAGGATAGTCCCAAAATTGATGGAACTAACTATGGTATATGGAATATTAGAATGGAGACACATCTAAACTGCATTGGAAGAGAGATATGAGATGTTACAAGGAATGGCTATGTTGCTCCTAATCAAAATGACCCTAATCCACCAACCTTGGCTAAAGACTTGGAGAATGATTGCAAAGAAAGAGAAGCACTTCTAAGTGCATTATCAGATCAACAAATGATGGGATTATCAGAAAAATCTATAGCAAAAGCTATTTAGGACAAACTGGATACATTGAATGAAGGAGATTCCACCATCAAAATTGCAAAACTGCAATGTTACCGGGTCAGTTATGAAAATTTAAAAATGGACGAGGATGAAAGAATTTCTGCATTTATGGAAAGAGTTAATGAAATTGATTTAGGAATACAATGTTGTGGAGGATCTTTAAGTGAATATGAAATTGTTTCTAAAGTTTTAAGAGATTTTCCACCGACTTACAAAATGAAAGTGACAGCTATTAATGAGTTGAGAACAATGCCTAATACATCAGTATCTAGAGATACATTGGATGGAAAACTTTCAGAATTTGAGTTTGAAGAATTTGGTCCTGTTGCTACAATCAAGACTGATATAGCCTTCAAAGCATCATCATCATCATCATCATCTAACAAATCTAATTGGAAAACACTTTGTGCAAAATAACTTGAAGATATTAGAAGATAAAGTGAAGAACTTGAAGAACTTGAAGCACTATTTGCAAGGAAGATGCCTCAATGTCCAGCAGGAAGTAAGTATGAAGGTAAAGCACCTTTCAAATGTTTTAATTGCAATAAAGTTGGTCATATGGCATCTAGGTGTCCTGATAGAAATTCAAGACTAAGAGATGAGGCAAAGAGAACATATAAGCCTAACCCTGAATATCAGAGATACAAATCTATGAAAAATAGAGATAAGTCATGTTACTATGCAAATTAAGGTGTTACAGATGATTTTGATGAAGATCCAGCAGATAGTGGATGGGATTTGTTGCAATAAAAGAAGATTAATCGACACCTATTGTCAAATCGATAGAGCAGGCATTAGAAACAAAAATTGAAGAAAAGGATGAATGGATCATTGATACTGGATGCTTGCATCATATGATTGGTGATAAAAGCAAATTCTTATCATTACAGGAATATCATGGAGGTCAAGTAAGATTTTGAGATGACAAATCTTGTTTGATCAAAGGAAGAGGCATTATACCTTTGGATGGTAAGCACAATACTGATAATGTTTATTATGTTGAAAGTTTAAAGCATAATCTTTTGAGTGTTGGTTAGTTAGTGGAAAAAGGATTTCAATTACAATTCAAGAATGGAAAATGCAAAATCATAAACTGAACTGGATTGGAGATTGCAACCGGTAATCAGACTAAAGGTAATATCTTTCATTTGAATACCAACAATAAGACATGTTTGATTGCTCAGATTGATGAAAGTTGGTTGTGGCATAAAAAACTCTGTCATGTGAATTTTTATTGCATTTTAAAGATCAGTTCAACCAGGGCAATAAGGGATTTACCTAATAGTATGAAACCTCATAATCCGGTATGTAAGGAATGTCAAATGGGAAACCAAGTTAGAACAACATTTAAGAGAATTTTTGAGAAATCCAACAATATTCTTGATTTAATTCATACTAATTTATGTGGTCTAGCAAGAACAAGAAGTCCTCAGGGTGATAGATACTTTATGCTAATAATTGATCATTATTCTAGAATGTGTTGGGTTACTTTTCTCAAGGAGAAATCAGAAGATTTCGAGAGATTCAAGATATACAAGGTAATGGTAGAGAATGAAACTAATGAGAAAATCAAATGTTTGAGATTTGATCAAGGAGGAGAATTCACATCTAGGGAATTCAATGCATACTATGAAGAGAATGGAATCAAAAGACAACTATCAGCACCCCAGACACCCCAGGAAAATGGAGTTGTGGAAAGGAAGAACAAAACTATACTAGATGCAGCAAGAACCATGATGATGGAAGAAAATATACCTCATATATACTCGAGAGAAGCAATAAATACAACAGTTTATACTTTCAACAGAGTTCAAAGGTGAAACTAGTAAGACCCCTTATGAACTATGGTTCGGTCATATTTCTACTCTTAAATATTTCAAAATATTTGGAAGCAAATGCTATATTAGGAGAGATGAGTCTATTGAAAAATTTGATCCTGGAAGTGATGAAGGAATATTTCTTGGTTATTCAACTAGAAGCAAGGCATATATATGTTATAATAAAATATTGCAGAAAATTATTGAAAGTACTAATGTGAGGATAGATGAACATTTTAGAGGAGAATCAAGATCTATAGGATTTGAACCAGCAGTAGAACTGATTATAAATGAACTGGCATGGATTGTAGTGGAACAAAATGAAGATCTAGTCACACTAGCATCATCAGAGAACTCAACTGTAACTGAAGAATAGCAACCTGTGAATGGAAATAAAAAAAAACCCAGGTATGTAAGATTGAATCATTCAGAAAATCAGATAAATGGAAATAAAAATCAAGGTGTTATGACAAGAGGAAGATTGGCAAATGAAGAGGTGTTGTTAATCTCTCAAGTTGGACCAGCATCAGTTGTTGAAGCATGTAAAGATAAACATTGGATAAAAGCAATGGAAGAAGAATTAAAATAGATTGAAAAGAATAATACTTGGACATTAGTTCCCCCGCCTAAAAACAAAAATGTAATTGGAACTAAATGGGCATTTAGAAATAAACTAAATGAAGATGATGAAGTAATCAGAAACAAAGAAAGATTAGTTTGTAAAGGTTATTCTCTGAAAGAAGGAATTGATTATAATGAAACCTTTACACCGGTAGCCAGAATTGAAGCAATAAGACTATTTCTTGAATTGTTAGCTCACAAGAACTACAAGGTTTTTCAGATGGATGTAAAATGTGCAATTTTGAATGGAGATCTTGAAGAAGAAGTTTACATTGAGCAGGCTGATGGATTTTCATTAACAGATGATAAGGATATGGTTTGCAGATTAAGAAAATCTTTATATGGATTGAAGCAAGCTCACAAAGCATGGTATGCTAGACTAGATAAATATCTTTTAAAGATAGGATACACAAAAGGTAATATTGATAGTAATTTGTATTACAAAATTACCAATGATGACATTTTAGTTTTTGAAGTATTTGTGGATGATATCATTTTTGGAGGAGAAGAAGAGCTATGCAAAGATTTTGCTAATAGGATGAAGGAATAATTTGAAATGTCTATGATTGGAGAGAAATTTTTTTTTTCTAGGTTTGCAGATTTCTCAAATAGATAAAGGTATATTCATTTGTAAAAAATAAATACTTGAAGGAACTTTTGAAGAAATTTGTAATGGAAAACTCCAAACCGGTAAGCACTCTTATGATTACAACTGATAAATTGACATCAAAGGATGATTCGGTACCTATAAATCCAACAAGGTACAAATCTATGATTGGAGGGTTACTATATTTGACACAAACCAGACCTGATATAATGAATGAAGTATGTATTGTTTCAAGATTTCAAAGCAATCCTAAAGAAAATCGTGAAACTGTAGTGAAAAGGATTTTTTGATACCTGCAAGGCACAACTAATCCTGGTTTATGGTACCCTAAGGATGAAAATTTTGAGTTATGTCCATATATAGATGCAAATTGGGAAGGAGATGTGGATTATAGAAAGAGTACCACTGGCAGCACATTCTTTCTTGGTAGAAGATTATTTTCATGGATCAGCAAGAAGCAGACTTGCACATCATTATCTACAACAGAAGAAAAATATGTTGCAACAACAACTAATTGCACTCAAGTATTATGGATCGAGAAAATGTTGAAGGATATCAAGATAAAATGTAATGAACTAGTAGTTATTTATTGTGATAACTCAACATCAATAGATACAACTAACTACTCCCCTTGAGCAGTAGCTCTCCTTCATCAAGATGGAAAATATTTTTTTGTTAGTCCCTATCGATTTGATGCCAATCTGCAACATTTAAGTCTCTGTCGGTGGGTTGATTACCCCAAGCTTCTCTCTGAGATATTCAAATGTTTCCTTAGGAAAAGGCTTTGTAAAAATATCTGCAATTTGCTCTTTATTGTTCACATAAACCAATCTCAATTCATTTGCTTCAACATTTTCTTTCAGAAAATTATACTTAATAGAAACATGCTTTGTTTTAGAGTGAAATACCAAATTCTTTGATATATCTATTGCTTCTGAATTATCAGAGTAAATAATTACCAATTCTTTGCATTTTACCTTGATATCCTTCAACATTTTCTTGATCCATAATACCTGAGTGCAATTAGTTGTTGTTGCAACATATTCTACTTTTGTTGTAGATAATGATGTGCAAGTCTGCTTCTTGCTGATCCATGAAATTAATCTTCTACCAAGAAAGAATGCACAACCAGTGGTACTCTTTCTGTCATCCACATCTCCTGTCCAATTTGTGTTTGTATATGCACATAACTCAAAATTGTCATCCTTAGGATACCATAAACCAAGATTTGTTGTGCCTTGTAGGTACCAGAAAATCCTTTTTACTGCAGTTTCATGATTTTCTTTAGGATTGCTTTGAAATCTTGAAACAATACATATTGCATTCATTATATCAGGTCTAGTTTGTGTCAAATACAGTAACCCTCCAGTCATAGATTTGTACCTTGTCAGATTTATAGGAGATGAATCATCCTTTGATGTCAATTTATCAGTTGTAGTCATAGGAGTGCTTACTGGTTTGAAGTTTTCCATTCCAAATTTATTCAAAAGTTCTTTCAAGTACTTTGTTTGACAAATGAATATACCTTTATCTGTTTGAGAAATCTGCAAACCTATAATTTTTTTTATCTCTCCAATCATAGACATTTCAAATTCTTCTTGCATATTATTAGTAAAATCTTTGCATAGCTCTTCTTCTCCTCCAAAAATGATATCATCCATAAATAATTCAATAACTAAAATGTCATCATTGGTAATTTTGCAATACAAGTTACTGTCAACATTACCTTTTGTGTATCCAATCTTTAAAAGATATTTATCTAGTCTAGCATACCATGCTCTGGGAGCTTGCTTCAATCCATATAAAGCTTTTCTTAATCTACAAATAATGAGAAAAATGAGATAGAAGGGGCAATTTTGTTGCACATAGATATTTATAAGAAAACCTTAGTAGAAATTTTGAAGGAAATTCCTCTATCAATGTACAATAAACTAGATGCTAGAAGACTTGACACAGTCAAGAGGGATAGAGAGTTAAGGAAGTAGAACTCTTGAATTTGTGTGGTGCAATAAGTAATGAAGAAATGAAGAGGTGTATAGATGTTGCTAATTGGATAGTTTTTAGTAGAAAACTCTGACAAATAAGCCTAATGATGGGCAGAGTTAATGAGGTTATAAATGAGACAAGTGAGGGTTGGGCCAAATTCTTCCAAAGGAATCCAAACTTTCTTACCTCTTAAGAAGAATTTGTTAAGGGAACAACTTCCACCATTCCAAATAAATCAAAAGGGAAAGGTATCTTGGGGAGTTTAGAGCCAATTTTAGATATACCGGCAGAAAATAAGGGTGTACAGACACCACCAGAAACAAAGGAGAGTGTACAATTTATACCAGCAAAAACTATTTTTGAGCAAGGCAATGTACAGGATACTGAGAATATTGTGGATAATACTCCACCGATAGTAATTGTTACTGCACCAAGTGGGGAATCCACTGGTGCAAAGGAGGTAAAAGTAAAGGGAACTGAGACTATATTGGCAGTAGATATTGATTCCTCGATGAAGATTTTGGCAATTGACACTTCTCAAGTTGAGAAGAAAACAATAATTGAGATGAGTCCCACTGAATTAATGATGGTAGGTACTCAAAAGTTGCTAAAAGAGGGATCTGCAGATAAGGGAATAATAGAACATTCAGTTATAGTTTTGCATAGATTAATACCTAATTGTATGATTAAAAATTAAGTAGTCCCTTCTGGAAAGCTTAAGACACTAACTGAGCACATATCTAACAATTTTCAATCACTGCAGTAGATTTGTGACTGATAGGCACTAGAGAGATTCACTATGGCTAAAAGAGCCGCCTTTGACCAAATCATTGAAACTGAGAAGAAGAAAATTGAAGATAAACTAATTCTTATTGAGAATTGTTTGAAATAGTATACAAATGTCTACAAGGTCTGTTCTAACATAGAAATTCTTATAGCAAATGTAGATAGCAGATTGAAGGAATTATATGATAAGGTAGCTAACATTGCAAATTCTTTTGATGGATTGACCTCTCTAATAACATCTGTTGATGGTCAAATTTTGTCTTTGGAGAATCAAATTTATTTTTTTGAGAAGGAGAGAGAAAATATAATTCGAAGAGCAAGGAGTCTTAGAGGATTGTGAGTCCAAGATTGGATTCACTAGGTGTACATAAGAGAGAGTGTATGGACATGATTGCAAAATTGACACTGATAGAAGTCTCAAATACTTGCACACTTACTGAGTGGACTAGTATCCATATCAGAAACCTTCAAAACCAACTGGGATACGTACTTACAGTTGCTAGACAAGGCTTACCTAGAAATTTTGAAATTGGTCAAGCTTCGGTAGAATAATCAGTATTTATTCATTCTTTCACTGGTTTTTGGCATTGATGCCAAAGGGGGAGTGTATATATGTGAAAAATATCAGACAAAATAATATGGGAAGGATATCAGAAGGAGTGTATTGCTCAGGGGGAGCATATGTCATTTTTTCAGTTGGACCAATAGCTTATCCATTTTTCACATGAGTGTTGCTATCAATGCCAAAGGTGGAGATTGTTGGCAATTGACACTCATCAGATTCATTTTTTTGTCATTGATGGCAACAAGATTAGATGGAAGTCATATACTGGCATTAGGAGGCATTCACCAACAGACATCAACATTGAGCATCCAGGGTTACAACCGGCACTAGCACCAACATCCAACACTTCAGGGAAGCTGACATCAAGGAAGTTTTATTTGTAAAATCATTTTGTAATTATTGTATAAGGCCGACATTATATATCTTTTTGTATTGTAAGCCCACATAAGGGATATTGTTTGTAAAGGGTATATAGGTCAGTGTGTTAGGTCATTATGACATGATGGATAAGATTGTAGATTATAACAGAATTGGATTGTGGATATAGAACTGTGTAATGCGAAGATCATTTGTATACAAATGTTGTATCATGCAATGATCTATAGATGTTTTGTAAGGAATTATTGGAGGGAAGGAAATACCAGTAGAAGTGTTCAGGATTTATGAACCAGTACAGAGAAAATCCATAACTAGAACTCTTTTTGGTTTAGGAGATGCATTTTGTGAGTTCATTATTATTGTTTTACTTCAGCATAAGCTTGTAGATAGTGAGACTCTTTAGTGATGAGCAATGTGCTCTAGGCAGTGTGCCTTTCTGCTTGTGCAAGCCCCCTCTCTATGTAATGTCTTTCATATGGTCAGTACATTGATATTGTGGGTCACAAATCCCACCATGTGTTTTTCCTCTTTGAGGTTTTCTACGTATAATTCTATGTGTTATGATGTTCATACATGTGGATGATTTATTTTCTTCAAGCTATATGTTTATTCATTTACCAGTTTATGTGTATGTAATAAAATTATAAAAATCTTATCTTACCGACAAAAAACTGATTCACCCCCCTCTCAGTGTTCTTGGATCCCAACAATATGATCCCTAAGGACACCATATGGTGTCGTTAGGGGTCATATGGTGTCCTAAGGTGTCATAGAACACCATATGACCTGTTTGGATACAATATGGCCCCTAACAACACCATATGACCCTTAATGATGCCATATGGTGTCCTAAGGGGGCATATGGTGTCTTTAGGGGTCATATGGTGTCCTAAGGGGCAATAGAACACCATATGACTCCTTAGGACACTACATGACTCCTAACAACATTAGATGACCCCTTAGGACACCATATGGTGTCATTAAGGGTCATATGGTGTCCTAAGGGGTTAAAGAACACCATATGACCCCTAACGACACTATATGACCACTTAGGACACCATATGACCCCTAACAACACCATATAGTTGTTGGTATTTTGGTTATGTTGATATGGTTTTGTCATTGATGTCAACACTTATCAACACTTGGAGATCTTTGGTTATGTTCACCAGCAAGTCAGATACTTATGCACAGTCATCGATATTTGGTTCACCAATAGGTTATATTGTTCATCGGCACTTGAAATGACTTGGTGAGTACTTGGTTATGTCGAAGACATTATTTGATCACCTGGTTCTGGAAATTTGGTTACTGGTCTATTCAAGTTTTCATATTTGTTGTTACCGACAAATAGGTCCAGGATATACATCAGTAGACATATCTATTCCAGATCAGCATGACACATTATGGAGATGATTTAAATTTATTGTAAATGCATTGAGCCAACATCATGCATCGAATATTGTTTTATTTGTAATTGATTTTATTGCAATATCTTTTAGTGAGCCAACCTATTCAATTGGTCTTAGGTTATGGTATAAATGTAAAATCTCATTTGTGAGATTGATATGCGGTTGAAAAAGGATTGAAATAGGGTATATGTGAAAATAAGTAGAACTATACACGTAGACATCATTTGAAGGTTGAAGGAAGGTTTTTGTAAAGGTAACCAGAACTAAACTGGTACTAAATCTAGCATATGAAGATGTTATTTTAATCAGTACATTATCATTGGATTTAACCATCCAATTGTAGTCAGTGTGACTCTCATTTGTGATTGAGCAGTGAACTCTAGGCAGCTGGCCTTTTTGCATGTGCAAAATCCATATTGTACACACATATTATCTTCAGTAGTAACATTTGATTATGGGTAAGGCTTCCCATCATGGTTTATCCTCTTATAGTGTTTCCACGTACAAATATTGGTGTTATGTGTTGTGGATGTTAATGTCTTTCTGTTTCATGCATTAATCTTTACCGGTACTACAATTAACTAATAAAACTGTCTACCAGCATAAAGTTTGGTTTACCGACATTAAGCATTAAGTTTTGGGTAAGTTAATTTTGGTTGAATTTATTCAACAACTGATTCACCCCCCCCCCCTCTCAATTGTCTCTGGGACCTAACAATTGGTATTAAAGCCTAGTCCTCTTTTTGTAGAAGTTTAACAGCTTGAGGAGATCCAATGTCTTCTAACTATTTCAGGAAGAACAGTCCTAAACTTGATGGAACTAACTATGGAATATGGAAGATCAGGATGGAGACACATTTGAATTGCAATGGAAAGGACATATGGGATGGTACAAAGAATGGCTATACTGCTCCTACTCAAGGTCAACCTAATCCACCTAACTTGGCCAAAGATGAGGAAAATGATTGCAAAGCAAGTGAAGCACTTTTGAGTGCATTATCGGATGAGCAAGTCATGGGATTATCAGATAGATCTACTGCTAAAGCTATTTGGGATAAACTGGAAACATTGAATGAAAGGGATTCCACAGTCAAAATTACAAAACTTGAATGCTTTTGGGTCAGGTATGAAAATATGAAAATGGAAGAAGATGAAAGAATTTATGCTTTTATGGAAAGAGTAAATGAAATTGTTTTAGGTATACAATGTTGTGGAGGAACCTTAAGTGAAGATGAGATTGTTTCTAAAGTTTTAAGAGAATTGCCACCGGCATATAAAATGAAAGTTACTACTATAAATGAATTGAGAACAATGCCTAATACATTAGTATCTAGAGACACTTTGGTTGGAAAACTTTCATCTTTTGAACTTGAGGAATTTGATCTTGTTACTACTATTAAGATAGATCTAGCTTTCAAAGAATCATCATCATCTGTAGCATCATCATCATCATTTGAGAAATATGATTGGAAAGCCTTTTATGTAAGAGAAATTGAAGAAAGAAGGAGAGAAAATGAAGAACTTGAAGAGCTTGAAGGACTATTTGCAAGAAAAATGCCTAAAGGTCCAATTGGAAGTAAGTATAAAGGTAAAGCACCCTTTAAATTTTTTAACTGTAATAAGATAGGTCATATGGCTTCTAGATGTCCTAATAGACATCCAAGACTAAGAGAAGAAGCTAAAAGAACATATAAGCCTACCTTGATTATCAGAGGTACAAGTTTAAGAAGAATAGAGACAAATCATGTTATTATGCTGATGAAGGAGTTACTGATGATTTTGATGAGGAACTGACAGACAATGGGTGGGATTTTATTGCTATAACAAAAGATCAATCAACACCTACTGTTCAACCGGTAGAACAGGCCCTGGTAGCTAAAGTTGAAGATAAGGGTGAATGGATTATTGATTCAAGATGTTCACATCACATGACTAGTGATAAGAGTAAATTCTTAACCTTTCAGGAATACAATGGAGGTCTAGTAAGATTTGGAGATGATAAAGCTTGTTTGATCAAAGGAAAAGGCACTATATCTTTTGATGGTAAGCACAATACTAATAATTTTTACTATGTTGAAGGTTTGAAGCATAATCTTTTAAGTGTTGGTCAATTAGTTGAGAAAGGATTTCAGTTACAATTCAAGAATGGTAAATGCAAAATATTAAAGAGAACTGGTTTGGAAATTGCAACCGGTAATAAGACTAGAGGCAATATCTTTCATTTGAATAACAATGAGAAAGCATGTTTGATTTATCATATTGATGAAAGTTGGTTATGGCATAAAAGACTTTGTCATGTAAATTTAGATTGCATTGTGAAAATTAGTACAACTAAGGCAGTAAGAGATTTACGTAAGATTGTTAAACCTCACAATCCAGTATGTAAGGAATGTAAATTTGGAAAGCAAGTTAGAGCAACTTTCAAGAGTATTCCAGAGAAGTCTAACAATGTTCTTGATTTAATCCATATTGATTTATGTGGTCCAACAACAACTAGAAGTATACAAGGAGATAGGTATTTTATGCTAATCATTGATGACTATTCTAGAATGTGTTGGGTTACTTTTCTTAGGGAAAAATCTGAAGCATTTGAGAACTTCAAACTATTCAAGGTGATGGTAGAAAATGAAACTGGCAAGAAAATCAAATGTTTGAGTTCAGATCAAGGAGGTGAATTCACATCTAGGGAATTTAATACATTCTATGAAGTGAACGAGATCAAAAGACAGTTATTAGTACCCCAGACACCCCAACAGAATGGAGTTGTTGAAAGGAAAAAACTATCTTGGATGCAGCTAGAAGTATGATATCAGAAGCAAATCTACCTCATATATACTTGAGATAAGCTGTCAATACAACAGTCTATACATTTAATAGAGTTCACATCAAAGGCAAAACCGGTAAGACCCCTCATGAACAATGTTCTGGTAATACTCCTACTCTTAAATATTTTAGAATATTTGGAAGTAAATGCTATATTAGAAGAGATGAGTATATTGGCAAATTTGATCCTAGAAGTGATGAAGGAATATTTATTGGTTATTCATCTAAGAGAAAGGCATATAGATGTTTTAACAAGAGATTGCAGAAAATTGTTGAGAGTGCAAATGTGAAGATTGATGAACAGTTTAGAGGAAATTCAAGGTACATGGACTTTGAACCGACAATAGAGATAATCACAAATGAACCTACTATGAGTACACTGGTACAGAATGGTGATCCAGTTACACCGACATCATCTGAGGATTCAACAGTCATTGAAGAACAACAGTAAATAAAAACACCCCGGTATGTAAGATTGAACCACTCTGAAGATCAGATAATTGGAAACAAATTTCAAGGAGTTATGACTAGAGGAAGATTGGCAAATGAAGAGGTATGTCTTATTTCTCAAATTGAACCTATATCAATTAATGAGGCATGTGAAGATAAATATTGGATTAAAGCTATGGAAGATGAATTGGAACAGATTGAAAGGAATAACACTTGGTCATTAGTTCACTAGCCTAAAGACAAAAAAGTAATTGGAACTAAATGAGTTTTCATAAATAAACTTAATGAAGATGGTAAGGTAATTAGAAATAAAGCAAGATTAGTGTGTAAGGGATATTCACAGAAAAAAGGAATTGATTACAATGAAACCTTTGCACCGGTAGCCAGAATTGAGGCAGTCAGACTTTTATTGGCTTTTGCAGCACACAAGTGTTGGCATTTTGGCACTTAGTTGTCATTGATGTCAACAGGAGGAGATTGAGCATGGTAGATGGCTGCCTGGATGATGAAGAGTCAAAATGTTAAGATGTACAATTGGTACAGGATGCTATATCGGTCAATAGGCATAGAACACTCTATTGGCAAAGGGTTTTACTGGTATGTGTTTGTCAGACCGACTGACCATTGGAAAGTCATGTCCTAATTGGAGTAATGTCATGTGAAGCTAAGGTGGCAAGTAGGCAAGTAGGGTGTAGTTGGCGAAGTTTCACTCACCTAGTTGATGAAACTGATATTCGTCATTAATGAATGAACCGCATATCTAGGAATCATAGCAGACTGATTGCGGGTCAAGGGAGAAGGAATGTAAGAGGAAGATTGGGGGAGTAGTTGATTTCTGGATCAAAAATAGAAGATCGGATTGAAAGATCACCTCAAGAAGGAAATAGGAGGAGCATTAATGGCAATCTATAAAAAGTAAATCTAAAATGAAGGATCACGTTTCCCAGATTTGAAAACGCATGAAAATGATGGTGAAGAATAGATGGACATCAAGGAGATCAGATCTTGCATATCTGATTGGATTTAATTTGCCTCAAGGATAGTGTAGAAACCCTAACCGCCTGGATTTTGAATCTACCTTTTGGTGGAAACCTATTCAAGAAGAAAAGGGGAGAATGGACTGAAGAAATGATGATGCTGCAGTGAAGAAAGTTGTGAGGAGAGGAGTTGGAAGAAAAATAACTTGAGAAGGGATTTCGATGAAGTTACAGTGTGAGCAAGCAGGCAGACCAATCAAAGGATCCTACCGGTAGTTTCATAGTGGAGCAATTGAGCCCTATCGGTAAGGTGTGGCAGAGTAGGCAGCATCCCACTATGATAGTGTGTACTGAGAGACTGTATGAGAGAAGGAGAGAAAAATAACAGAAAGTTAATTGATTCAAGAGCTATAGATTTCATTTGCAGTAAGAAGCCTAAGTTGTACTCAAATAATATTTCAATATACATTGCCAAGTTGGAGCTTGGTGTAGGGGTTGGTGCTCCTTGGGTTGGTGCCCTAAACTTTGTAACTATGGTTTTCTGTGAGGCTGGATTGGAGCAGTAGTCTTTAGCAGCTTTTCTCATCGGGTTTTTTCCCATATTGGGTTTTCCTCATAAATCTGGTGTTGTGAGTTGGTTATGTATGCATGATCACTTTGCTCTTCTTTCTTATATTACTGGTTGGAATGTCTATGTGATAAAGTAAATAATTGATATTCTCAAGTTAGATCAGAAAAAGAATAGACCAAGGAACCATTGATTCAACCCCCCCTCTTAGTGGTACTCTGTGTTCAATAATTGGTATCTGAGCCTAAGTTCCTAGTTATTTTTAAACCTTGGGTAGATTCTAGACTTTGAACACAATGGCAAGAAGTGAGTCTGCTTCCTCAAAAGATCCTTTGTTTGATGGATCTAACTATGCTTTCTGGAGCAGAATAATGGAGACATATATTTCATCTTGGCTTTGATGTATGGATGTTAGTCAAGAATGGGTATGTTGTTCCTAATACTCCTCCCACTGATCCGGATGCAAAGAAGGAGTATGAAGGCAATGCAAAGGATAAACATGCCAGATTGAGTGGACTATTTGAAAATGAATTTTTCAAGGTTATGCACTATGTTTCAGCAAAGGAAACATGGGACAAGTTGCAAAGATTATTTGAGGGAGATGCAAAGGTCAAGGAGGCCAAGCTACAAACTCTAAGGAGCCAACTTGAAAGCATCAAAATGAAAGATGATGAAAAAATAGCAAAATACCTTCACAAATTTGATGAAACTGTGAATGCTATTAGAGGACTTGGTGAAGAGATTGCAGATGAAATTCTTGTCAAAAAGATACTTATATCTCTCACTCCAAAATATAATACCAAAGTGTCAACCATAAAAGAAGCCAAGGATCTTAAGATTTTTACTATGGATGAACTATTTGGTTCCTTGACCGCTTATGAGATGAGAACAACTGGTGAGACTTCCTCAAGAAAAGAAGCTTCTTTCCATACCACCAAAAAGGGGAAGGAAGTTGTTACTCTTAAAGAATCCAGTGAAGACTCTAATGCTCAAGTAGAAAACTTTGTCAGGAAGCTCAAAAGAGGGTTAGGCCAATACAAAGGAAAGTTGCCACTTAAATGTTTCAACTGTGGGAAGGTAGGAAACTTTGCCACAAGCTGTCCTCACAAAAAAACCGATGGAGATGAGTCAAGAGAGTTTAGAAGATCTATCGGAAAGGACAGAGAAAGAAATGAACATCGACAAGGAAGAAGAGACTACCAAAACCAAAATAGTTTATATACCATTGAGGATGACACAACAGATGATGAGGATGCATCAGAAGATGATGACCATGAGAACCAAAAAATAGTAAATCTTTTAATGGGACTTGACAGACCTACTACTGAAGATGAGGAAGAAGAGGATGTTGAAGTTGAAGTGGATTTGGAAAGTGAACTTATCAGTGCACTTGAAGAACTAAGTAAAACAAGAAGAGAACTCAAGAGAGTTAAGCTTATTGTAGTAGATGAACAAGATCTCTTGAAGCAGTCTCTAGAAGAATCTGGTCAAATCATATCTGACCTAAAGCTGCAGCTGGAAGAAACTAAGAGGATCAGTGAAGCTACAACCCTTGACTTAACAAAGAAAGAAAATGAGCATCAAGAGTTGGAAGCAGAAATAATGAAGCTCAGAAAGGAGCTTGAGGAAAGTAAGGAAGAAATAAAAATAAGAAGCAAGTATGAAGGTAACATTGAAGCTTTGGATAAGATGTTGAGCAAACAAAAGCAATCCAAAGACACTGGTGGCTTAGGCTTTGAAGTTGGTCAAGGATCAACCCACAAAGGAAAATGTGACAAAGAGATAATGTTCACTTCTTCAATTGAAGGAGAATAAAAGAAGACATTCACTATAGGCAAGGAAACCGGTAGAAATACATATGCTGATATTGTTAGAAATCATCATTCAAACCGACATACAGAAATGAACTGGAGGTCACATTTAATGCACAAATTTGTAGATCTAAGAAGGAATGCCGAGATTGACCGAGAAGGATTCACCAAATTCAACAACATGAATAGAAGACCCAAATTGAGGCAATTCCATTCTGGACCAAGACAACATGACTAGTATGTATCAAATTTTCATGGTTACTGTTACTGGTGTAATAAATTTGGGCACAAATTAGCTGACTATAGGTTAAACAATAAACCTTCTATGAATTTTGAAAGTAGAAATTCATTTAATACACTCTAAGATATGAATGTTGTTTGCTATCAGTGCAATGAATATGGACATAAGAGCTTTGATTGTAGGAAGAACCAGCCGATATCCTACAAAAGTGTTAAAAATGCTTCTTTTATTAAAAACATAAAATGCTATAACTGTTAAAAAATTAGAGACATAGCCAAATTATGCAGAAATAGGAAGATCAAGCAAGTGAAGGAAAATCCTAATCGAAGACTGGTATCTAAACCTGAGCAGAATCCAAGAGCTGACAATAAGGAGGAAATCAAGTCGGTTTGGGTTGAGAAAGAAAAGGAAAATGCAAAATCAAATCTCATAGTGCAGATTTCCTTGCATGTGGAGAGGAAAAATCTATGGGTAGTAGATAGTGGTTGCTCAAACCATATGATTGGTGACAAAAGAAAATTCATTAATCTTGAAGATTGGAATGGTAGATCAGTAAGCTTTGGAGACAATTCCTCCATCAAAATAAAGGGAAAAGGGACACTAAGTATTCATGGAAAATTGAAAGCACATGATGTATATTATGTGGAAGGCCTTAAACATAATCTACTGAGTGTTAGTTAGATGTGTGATAAAGGTTACAAATTCATCTTTGACTTAGCCGATTGTCAGATAAAGAAAGATAGCACCGGTAAGGTGCTTGTAAAGGGACAGAGAATTGATGGAAATGTTTATAATCTGAAGGAATGCTATGAGTCCCAATACATGTTAGGACAAGTAGATGAAAGCTGGTTGTGGCATAGAAGATTAGGCCACATAAATTTTGATAACTTGGTTACAATGAGGAAAAAGGGATGTGTGAGAAATATTCCACCCATCATCAAACCAATTAACACATTTTGTGATGAATGTGTAAAAGGCAAACAAACAAGAGTAAGTTTCAGAACAAAGAAGCACAACTTGAAATTGTGCATACAGACCTATGTGGTCCAACTAGAACAAGAGCCCTTGTCGGTGATAGATACTTCATTCTTTTCATTGATGACTACTCAAGGATGACATGGGTCACCTTTCTGCAAGATAAATCACAAGCATTTGAAAGATTCAAGATCTTTCGGAAGATGGTGGAAAAGGAAAGTGTGTACAAATTAAAATGTCTAAGATTAGATAGAAGTGGAGAGTTCACATCAAATGAATTTGAAGATTACTATGAAAAACATGGAATTAGAAGACAATACTCTACTCCTAGAACACCACAACAAAATGGTGTGGTAGAAAGGAAGAACATGACAATCAAGGAGATGGCCAGAACTATGTTGAATGAGGCTAGTCTATCAGATACTTATTGGAAAGAAGCGGTGCATACTGCTGCATACACCTTGAACTAGGTTCAGTTAAGAGAAAATAGAAAGATGACACCATATGAATTATGGTATGACTGGAAGCCATCAGTCAAATATTTCAAAGTTTTTGGAAGAAAATGCTTCATTAAGAAAGATATGGATGGTTTTGGGATCTTTGACTCTAGGAGTGATGAAGGGATCTTCCTTGGTTACTTGTCAAATGGCAAGACCTGCAAATGCTACAATAAAAGACTAAGAAGAATTGTTGAAAGCGTGCATGTAACAGTTGATGAGGATATGCACAAAGGATGTCAACCACATATTAATTGGTATGATGACTCTGATGATAAAAATATTGATGTTTAGTCTGACCCTGAACTAGAGGTAGCACCTCAGAAGGCTCCCAACCAGTATGTACAGTTGAATCATCCAGAAGAGAAAATACTAGGAAATAAGAGTGATGGTGTGCAGACTAGAAGAAGACTTGCTTGAAATGATGAACAAGTCAAGCTATATCTCATGACTGAAGTTGAACCCAAAACCTTCATTGAGGCTAACAAGAGACAAGAATGGATGGATGCCATGGAAGAAGAAATGCACCAGATTGAGAAGACCAAGACTTGGGAATTAGTCCCTAGACCAGAAGATAAGAACATCATTGGCATAAAGTGGGTCTACCAAAACAAAATAAATGAAGAAGGTAAGGCTATGAGGCACAAAGTTAGACTAGTGTGCAAAGGATACTCTCAAGTAGAAGAGATTGATTTTTCAGAGAATTTTGCACCGGTGGCTAGATTAGAAGCAATTAGGATGTTCCTAGCTTACTCTGCCTACAAGGGCTACAAAGTGCACCAAATGGATGTAAAGTCTACTTTTCTAAATGAAAACCTGGAAGCAAAAGTATACATGGAGCAACTGGAAGGATTTATGTTGCATGATGATGAGACATTTGTATGTCAGTTAAAGAAAGCTCTGTATGGTCTAAAGCAAGCCCCCAGAGCATGGTACTCATGGTTATATCTATATCTAAAGGATCGGGGATTCAAAAAGGGAAGTGTTGACAATAATTTGTACATAAGAAAAGATGGGCATTACATGATTATTGTGGTTGTGTATGTAGATGACATCATCTTTGGTGGCAACAAGGATACTCTCTGCAAAGAGTTTTCTGATTAGATGCAGTCAGAATTTGAGATGTCAATGCTTGGTGAATTTACTTACTTCCTTGGCTTACAGATACTACAGAAAGATGAAGGAATCTTTATCTCACTGGTCAAGTATGCAAAGGAGATGCTAAAGAAATTCCAACATGAAAATTGCAAACTAGTAAGTACTCCCATGGTGACTAGTAGCAAATTAAGTAAGAATGATGAATCACCGATAGTGGATCAGACTTTGTACAGATCCATGATAGGAAGTCAACTATATCTAACTGCTTCAAGACCAGAGATTGTTCAGGCAGTATGTATGGTGGCCAGATTTCAGGCTGCACCAAAGCAATCGCACATGAATGTTGTTAGTAGAATTTTTAGATATCTACAAGGAACGCTCAACTATGGTCTGTGGTATCCTAAACAGAGAAAATTTATTTTGGAAGCATAAACTGATGCCGATTGGGTAGGGTGTATTGATGATAGAAAGAGAACAAGCGGTGGTACATTCTTTCTGGGAGACCGGTTGGTCTTATGGCATAGCAAGAAGCAGGACTCAGTCTCCCTATCTATTGTTGAAGCTAAATACATTGTTGTTGCTACATGTTGCTCTCAAGTGCTTTGGATGAAGTAGACTCTCAAAGATATCCAAGTGGACATCACTGATCCCATTCTTATCTGGTGTGACAATTCAAGTTCCATCAACATAGCAAAGAATCTGGTCATGCATTCTAGAACAAAGCACATTTAAATCAAATACCACTTCCTCAGAGAGAAGGTTGAAGGACAAGAGGTAAGAATGGATTATGTTCCTACTGGTGAACAAGTAGCAGACATTTTCACCAAACCACTACCGCTCAAAACGTTTGAGTACCTCTGACACAAGTTGGGAGCTGTATCATTTACCTAAGAAGGTTTGTGTGGTCCAGGGGGAGAATTGTATGGTTCAAAGGGGGATAATTGTACCGGTATGAAGTGGACTATGAGAAGTTGACATCAATGCCAAAGGGGGAGATTGTTGGAATTTTAGCACTTAGTTAGCATTGATGTCAACCCATGGAGATTGAGCTTGGTAGATGGCTTCCTGGATGATGAAGAGGCAAAATGTTAAGATGTACAACCAGTATAGGATACTATACCGGTCAACATGTGTAGAACACTCTACTGGAAAAGGGTTTTACCGGTATGTGTTTGTTAGACTGACTGACCATTAGAAAGATATGTCCAGATTGGAATAATGTCATGTGAAGCTAAGGTGGCAAGTAGGCAAGTAGGGTGTAGTTGGCAAAGTTTCACTTATTGGGTTGATGAAACTAATATTCATCATTAATGAAGGAACCGTATATCTAGAAATCGTATCAGATTGATTGCGGGTCAAGGGAGAAGGAATGTAAGAGGAAGAACAAGGGAGTAGTTGACGTCTGGATCAAAAATAGAAGATCAGATTGAAAGATCACCCTGAAAAGGAAACAACAGGAGCATTAATGGAAATCTGTAAAATGCAAATCTAAAATGAAGGATCACGTTTCCTAAATTTGAAAAAGCACAAAAAATGATGGTGAAGAACAGATGGACATCAAGGAGATCAGATCTTGCATATCTGATTGGATTTAATTTTCCTCGAGGATGGTGTAGAAACCCTAACCACTCGGATTTTGAATCTACCTTTTGGCGGGAACCTATTCAAGAAGAAAAGGGGAGAATGGACTGAAGAAATGATGATGTTGCAGTGAAGAAAGTTGTGAGGAGAGGAGTTGGAAGAAAAATAACTTGAGAAGGGCTTTTGATGAAGTTACAGTGTGAGAAAGCAGGCAGACCGGTCAGAGGATCCTACCGGTAGTTTCATAGTGGAGCAGTTGAGCCCTATCGGTAAGGCGTGGTAGAGAAGGTAGTATCCCACTGTGACACAATGTACTGAGAGACTGTGTGAGAGAAGGAGAGAAAGATAACAGAAAGTTAATTGATTCAAGAGCTGCAAAATTCATTTGCAGTAAGAAGCCTAAGTTGTACTCAAATAATATTTCAATATACATTGCCAAGTTGGAGCTTGATGCAGGGGTTGGTGCTCCTTGGGTTGGTGCCCTAAAAGTGCAAGGGTTGGTTCTCCTTAGTTTGATGCCCTAAACTTTGTAACTATGTTTTTCTATGAGGCTGGATTGGAGCAGTAATCTTCAACAACTTTTCTCACTGGGTTTTTTTCCCATATTGGGTTTTCCTCATAAATCTGGTGTTGTGAGTTGGTTATGTATGCATGATCACTTTTCTCTTCTTTCTTATATTACCGGTTGGACTGTCTATGTGATTAAGTAAATAATTGATATTATTAAGTTAGATCAGAAAAAGAATAGATGAAGGAACCACTGATTCGCCCCCCCTCTTAGTTGTACTCTGTGTTCAACAACAAGAACTATAAAGTATATCAAATGGATGTTAAATGTGAATTTCTAAATGGAGATCTTGAAGAAGAAGTTTATATTGAACAACCTGATGGATTTTCTTTGACAGATAACAAAGATATGGTTTGCATGTTAAGGAAAGCTTTATATGGACTAAAACAAGCTCCTAGAGCTTGGTATGCTAGATTGGACAAATATATTTTGAAGATTGGATACACTAAAGGTAATGCTGACAACAATCTATACTACAAAGTGACTAATGATGACATCTTGGTTATTGAAATTTTTGTTGATGATATAATATTTGGAGGAGAAGATGGATTGTGTAAAGACTTTTCTAACAAAATGCAACAAGAATTTGAAATGTCTATGATTGGAGAGATAAAATTCTTTTTAGGATTGCAGATTTCACAGACTGATAAAGGTATATTCCTATGTCAATCCAAATACTTGAAGGAATTACAAAAATAAATTTGGCATGGAAAACTCTAAACAGGTAAGCACACCTATGACTACAATAAATAAATTATCTTTGAAGGATGAATCTAAACCTTTAAATCCAACTAGATACTGTTAGGATTCCCAAAGATACTGAGAGGGGGGGGGGATTCAGTATCTAATCAGTTAGGTGATTTTCTTACTTTATTAAATGAAAAGCATTCCAAAACTATGTCGATAAACTAAAATTAATGTAGTAAATAAGAACAATAATCACAACATGAAAAGAACACCATAACACAATATTTTTAACGAGGAAACCTAGTGTGGGAAAAACTTCGGTGGGATTTGTGACCTACAATATTCACTTACTAGCCAATAAGAGAATTTTACTATTACAATAGGGGCCTGCACATGCAGGAAGGCCAACTACCTAAAGCTCACTGCTTACATACAAAAAGAGAAGTGTCACTGACTTACAAAAGTGGATTATGAAAATCCATTGTCATGTACTACTACAAAAGGGCATCTGTTATGCCAGATCTAGTACCGGTTTAAGCTCTGCAACTTCCAAAACCTTATACAAAATTTTGCCTTAATATTCGCATAAATAATCTAACCATATCTGCATCTAAAAAATGATTTACATGAACTCATACTTATATGAGTCATATTACAACTTTCCTTGCGAGATTACAAAAAGATATTACAATTAATTACATTTTGCAATAAATAAAATCCTATCGGCTAGGATGCTGGTAATCAATCTTTTCGATGCCGGTGAACGTATGTCGGTGTAGAGTCTGTCAGTGTTGGTGCCTGTCGGTATCATATGATTGTAAGGTTGCCATCAATGACAATACCTTCAATCACCTACAATTTCTCATTGGAGTGTGCATTTTCCAATAATCTCCCCCTTTGGCATTGGTGGCAACACTCATGAGAAAAATAAAAAAGGTGTCCAAAAATGTTTGTCAAAAGAATCTGCCAAAATTGTCAAAATCAAAACTGTGTTACCAAAATGTGTGTTGTGCTCCCCCTGAGCTGATGATGTCTCTGCTGAACATTTTTCTCATCTCCACTACTCCCCCTTTGGCATCAATGACAAAGGTTGTCATTCTATGTCAAATGGAGTGTGATTCTTGCCTAGATTCTTGTAACTGGTGGGTTACAATCTGATAGATGTCTGCCAATGCAAAATTTTGACTGTCGCTGAACCTTTCATTGTCCTTTATTGTTGCTTCTGTTCTCTAAATTGTACTGGTGAGTATGTGCATTTTCTCTTCCGGTGTCTTAAGTCCTAGAACCAAAGCCTCATCAATCTCTTTTCTCAAAGAAATGAGGTTATCCTATATATTTTTTTTATCAAAAAAAAATATAATAGTTTAATATTATTTAAATGTTAACTTTAATAAAGTTTTAATTATGATTAATTTGGCATTAATTAATAATTTATGATTAATTTTATATTAATTAATTGTATAATGGTAAATATACGTTAATTAATATTTAGATTTCATTTTATTATTAATGCATATTTTTCTAATTAAATACTTGAATTGTTAATTTCGTTATTAATTATTGATTTGTTATATTTTATTAATCACGGATTAATAAATATATACATTAATTAATAGTTAATTTTGGTATCTGTTTTATTCAGGAAGTATCTTTCTGGGAAAAGATAGAATATTATTTTAATTAGAAATTTTTGAAATTAAATATATTTATTATTTGGTGATTTTTAAATAATATATTATTCAAGAATATATATATTTTATTTGAATGATATAGGTCATCTGGGAACTTTAGAAATGAAATACTAAAGTATATAAGTAATTGAAAAATGAAATGTTTATCATTGGATATTTTGAAAACTTAAATGATATGCTATTAGAATTATCGGAAATTTAATAATGTATCGATTAGAAAATTGGTAAGTTAATGATATCTTCATTTAGTAAAATAAATGGTTTAGTTATATTCTTCCTCGGTATTGTGAAATAGACATATGGTAATATTGCAATTATAGTATTGTATCCACATTGTAATGGTGATTTTTCTGTTAATGTATTTTTAAAAACTTAGATCATTTGGAAAACTTGATTGACCTTTATTGTTTAAACCAATAGGAAAGAAGATTGTCCTTTCCTGGTTATTGCCTATGCAAGTTTAATTTATGTATTCACTTTTGTTTTAAGTAATAGCAAGGCCTTGATATGTTGGTTTGGACCCTGTCGTTTGGTTGATTTGGGGTACCTGTTTATGTCTTCGGTCTCTAGTTTGATTGTTGCCTTGTGATGGTGTTAAAATTGGTCTTGTCCTTTATGCAGGTGTCGAGTGTTGATTTGTGGTTGACCATAGTTGGTCAGATCTCTAGTTAGAGTACCGTCAGGGAATGGACCTTTGTATTTGCTTTTAATATGTTCAGTTGGATCCGTTTCTATGTAGGGATCATTTATGTATTTATTGACTGATGTGGTCGTTTGTATATTGGTTATGTTCACCTTGATGGCAGGATTGTAAATAATGTGAACCTTATGTATCCTTAACTTAGTTAAATGATCAGAGGGGTCTTGCAGTTGAGAAGACCCAGAAATGTAGCCCTTTAGGGGTGAACTCCGATATCAATTTGGTGTTATGTGATACTTTTGTTCTTATGTTTCATGTTTAGTGTTAGCATGTATGGATGGCATTTTGGTAGAATGTATAAGTGGATTAGGTGAGATGTATCGTCAATGCATGTATGCAGTCATCTCTTAATGCAGTAATGTGAATCATGAAAGAGTGTAGTTTTTGATTAGCAGAATGTATTCTATTATCGTTAATGAAAATAAGTATGCTTAAAAGATCTCACTAGTTATGATGAAATTATAGTGTGTTTTGGAATAAGATGCATGGCATGTGTTTAACGTAAAATTGAACACAATGAATGGTTAAAAATTATTGGATGAACTCGTCATGTTACCTAAATTGTAATTCTAATGGATGAACTTCATTTTGTTATCTACCTTTTAACCTTAATAAATGAACATCTTATTAGTTATATTTTAACTATAATGGATGAACTCATTTGGTTATCTACATTTTAACCTTAATAAATGAACTTCATCATATTAGCTATAATTTAACTGAAAGGGATGAACTCGTCAAGTTAACCATATTTTAGCCTTAATGGATGAATTCATATGTTATCTATGTTTTAAATTTAATGGGTAAATTTTCTCATGTTAGCCTCATCTTCAAACATAATGGATGAACGCGTCCTATTAATGATGATTCTAATTTACTGAACAAATTATATCCTTGTTTAAAGTAACAACATGAAATTAAGCTAACCTGCTTTTCTGGGTCAAATGTCATGAGTTGAGTTATATGTTAAGTTACGTAATCATGTCGGGAAACTCCTTAAGTATTGTTTAGTCTTCCGTTGTGTTATCTGAACCTTTGATAACTCATTGTATAATTATGTTATGTTTAATTTAAAATATATATATATTTGCACTCCATTCGTGTGTTTTAGCTTTATCCCTTTAGGGTTTCCTGGCGGGGCATTACATTAAAGCCCTCCTAGAAGCCCCTAAAGAACCAACAGAAAAAGTATTTGGAAATGCAGAAACCATTGAAAGCAAAATCCAATCATAGAAAAGGATAAAGAAAACTGAACAGACAATTAGAAAGGGAACAAGGTAGGCAAAATCAATTAAGGAAGATATATTGAATAAAACTGGTATTAAGGAGAGTGACTTGGAAGGATTAGAACCTGAAACATATCTTTCACCAGTTGCTACCTCCCCTGATAGTGAAATACCGATGAAGTTCAAAAGGGTAGAAAGAAAAAGAAAACCCTCACCGGTACCCTCTCCTGCACCCTAGAGAACAAGACAGAAACAACAGGCAGTAAGGCCTTCGGCAAAGAAGATGACACCAAGAAAGAAGAAAGAAAAGAAAGTTGTCCTTCCCTTCGACAACCTTTTAAATGAAATAACTGAAGATGGTAACTTATCAAATATTAGCAAGTTGTATAATACATTTTCAAATGAGGAAAAGGAAAGCATAGAAAACAGTGTATTCCTACACTTAGATATCTACAACAAATTTTTGATAGAAGTTGCAGATGACCTACCTAATGACTTGTATAGAAGGTTAGAAGCAAAAAGGATAGCAATTGTCGAACTGGACAAAATGATAAAGGTAGATAAACAACTTGTAGTTCACCCAGTAAGATGGGCCAAAGAGATTGATGAACTATTAAGTGAGGCTAACCGGACTGTATTTTCCACCAGTCACCAACATGTAGCATTAATGATTGGTAGAGTAAATGGGATCATGGAAGAGACAGTGGGTAAATGGGATATCTTCTTTGTCGAAAAGGAAAAGCAAGAAGAGCTTAAATGACTAAAGAGTTTCAAAGTCTATCAAAAAGAGAAAGACAAAGATAAAGGCAAAATAGGTGGTCCTCTGAGCATAAAGGTGTTGGCATTTTTGATGTTCATGTTGTGATTGTCATTCATGGACACAAACTTGCATTAAGATCCTCTCTATATGTATGAGTTTGAGCACAACCGGTATTTGTTCCAACCGGTATGTTGTAGGTATGTTGTATTATAGTCTTTAGACTATTGATGTTTTGCAAAATGTGTTTCCTGGTCTGAAGCGGCATGTTGACCCCAAGCGGTTCATGGATACCAAGCGGTACGAGGGATTAAAGCGGCATAACACATTTTTACCAATCTTCATTTTGACAAACCGGCAACTGGTATTTTGTATGAATCGGTAATACTTTGTGATGAGTTACCAACCGACATTTTGTGATGAGTTACCATCCATTGATTGTTTGACGGTGCCGACACTATAATGATGCTTTTTGTGTCATGTTACCAGATATGTCCAGATGCATTGAACCTAGAAAATTGTTATGTAATCCTATTGGACTGACATGAAATCAGTTTCCTTTATAAGGACATCATGTCTAGGGTTCTAAGGTTGTTGTTGTTGAGGTTGATGTTGTTGCTAGGGTTCAAGGTAACTGAAGAGTTAGAGAGAGTATGCATGTGTAGAAGACTAAAGTAATGTTGTAATGCATTAAGATCGAGCTATCAAGGATCTAACCAAGAAATTTATGCTATTTGCTAGGTCACTCACTTGTTGATTGCTCACATCTTTGACAAGTCTGTAGCCCTTAACCGGGTAGGCCCAAAAGCCTCTTGTGAATCCTCTAACAAGGTGGTTCACATATGTGGATCTAAAATCCTCTAGCAAGGTAGTCTTTAATCAAACTTATCTCCTAATAGAGATTGAGATTTCTAATAGGATCTGTTCTGGTAAAGAACGTTATAAGACCTTAACCGGTCTGACCTTAACCAGTCTAGTTTCTATTCTACAGATAGTTACTTGTGAGTTCCATCTCACCGTGGTTTTTCCCATTCGGGTTTCCACATCAAAATCTCTTGTGTTATGGTGTTTGTGCTTCTGTGGGTGAATGCATTATTAGCTATTTGGTTTGCATGTTTGTTAACCAGTTTGTCTACTAAATTGTTTTACCGGTTTACTGTCCGTCTTGCAAAGTGTTTAAGTGCAAATTTTTTTGGCATACTAATTCACCCCCCCCCCCCCTCTTAGTATTTATCAATTGGTATCAGAGCCTACCTTTCTATAAGTTTAACCACTTGGAAAGAGATATGGGGGAATACACCTTGAGGGAACTTACTCAATGGCTCACTCAGTCTGACCAAGCCTATGATGATCTTATGGTCAAATACAAGGCATCTCAAGCAAAAAGGAGAGAACATGCAGAAAAGCTGATGGAGTTATCTGAAAATAGTTCTGCAGATGAAGCAGATATGGAAGCCCTAATTGTAGAAGTAAATAAGCTAAATGAATCAAACTCCAACCTGAGAAAGGAGTTGGAAGGACTGACTATCTGGATGTGTCAAGAGCTTGAGAACTGGAGAAAAGCTGAAGACCTAGTGAAAGAAAGAGATTTTGAGATCTCCAAGTTGAAACAATAGATAAGTGCCCTAAATCCTCAACTCCATGCAAGCAAGGTGGAAAAAGAATGAGTACAAGGTGAACTAAACATAGCCATCTTTGAGAATGCAAGCCTAATGGAGTCAAATGCTGCTATTTCCAAAGAACTCTTTGACTCAAAGGAAATACTTGCTAAGTTCAACAAGAGCAATGTTAAGCTAGAGCAAAAGCTTGAGTTGGCTAGACCGGTAAAGAATACCAATGGACTTGGTTTCTCTGGACATGAGGAAGGAGAATCCTCAAGAACAAATGCTGAAGCATCAAAGAAGCAACCAGCATTCAAAGGAAAAGGTAAGAAAAAATTCAAACCTATTTGCTTTAATTGTCTTAAAGAAGGACACACTACCAATGTATGTAGGAGAAAAGCCTACAATAATTTTCCTTACTTTATTATTAATGTACCTAGATCCAATAAGTTCAATGGTCATTGTTATGCATGCAACAAGTTTGGGCATAGAGCATTTGAATACAAGTCTGTCATGAACAACACCGGAAGATATCCTCAGAGGACCCAAGGAGCTGGTCCGGAATCTTTTGTGAATCGGAACCCCAACCGGTTTAATGCTTATAACCATCAGTCAGGTAACAGTGGCTATCAACCGGCAACTGGATGGAGAGAAAACTATTGGATTTGTCATGGTCATGGTCACACTATTGATACATGCAGAAAGAAGAATGGAAACATGAACAATGGACCTTGGAGAGCACCTAGAATGATTTGCTATCATTGCAACAAACCGAGTCATGTGGCAAGATTCTACAGAAGCAGAAAGAGTATATCTGATGATATACCGATCACTCCAGAAGGAGGAATTGATGTTGAAATAGTTCAAGTGGACATGAACAAAACCTGGAAGAGGAAACCAGTAATGTTGGAAGAGGAACCGGTTTCTACACCTAGTGTGGAAATATCAGAACCGGCAAACTAAGCTTCAAAAGGCTTAGGGGGAGCAAACGGCAAAATGTTTTTGAACCCCCAGTTTATACCGGCAAAAGACCTTAACTGGTATGTGATACCTGTCGCTTGGCAGAAGACCGAAAATGGTAAAAAGGCAAATTAGGGTTTATGCCCTAAAAAAGGAGCATTAATGGTGGTAGGTGAGGAATATGTTTAAAAGCATTTTTCAAATCATTTCTCACTATTAGTTTTCAAGTGAAGAAATTTTTTTCAAAGAGCAGAGCGACGAAAAGGCGATTTGAGCTGAGATTTTGAGAAATTGAAAAACCATGAAGGAGATTCAAATTGAAATAGAAAACAGTCAAGTGGAGAACACAAAATGGTGATTCAACTACCGATGAAGTGAGGAGTGAAGAAGAATCGGAAAGCCCTAAATTTGCGTGTTTTAAAAGGTATTTCTTGAGTTCTTAAAATTTCTACAATGGCTTCCGCATCTCATACCAGTTCTAGTGCATCTATTGAGTCTAAAAGTTTTATTCAACAGAAGTCAAAGTATAATTCCCTATCACAAGTTCAGCCTGGAGTGATAGTAGAAGAGGGAATTTCTAACTACATAGATTGCAAGATTGAAGACCTAGGGTATCTAGCCATCCACTCCCAACTAGGTCTGTTTTGTGGAAAGGATAAGAAAATCAAACCGGAGTATAGTATCTTGGAGAAGAAGAAACTCCATAATGTTGTATACTTCCTAGAAGACTTTACAAAGGATCATTTTGAGCAGAGTCCATGGTGACAAAATGTACCTGGAGAGGACGCATGATATCATGCCGCAGGAAATTCATGCTGTCACCAGTTTTTGCAATACAAGGGAAGTACCAGCCCTAAGGATGGTTAGCAAGTCTGAAATGTCCAGGCTCACCAGTTTAGTGCGACTCACGGGGCATGACTATAAATTCATCAAGGATGATCTGGTTAAGTATGCTTGCATGGTGATAGGCTACTAGAAATTCTCTTCCAGCAGAATCAACTCTATATCTATTGTAGCTATAAATGCCGCTTACCAGATGATAAAGGAGGATGCATCATTTGATCTATGCACCAGCATGTAGAGGCAACTCCTGTCAAATCTGAATTCGATCAAACAAGACAATGCACTAAGGTTCAAGTTTGGACAACTATTGGTTGGGTTGTTCTTCTATTTCCAAGGCAACTTTCCTGGAGTAGGAGATGTCCAGTGGTCTCCTGACCAACCGGTAACCAAGCAAATCAAGGAAAGCATTCAAGCAATTGGAACCGGTTACCCTAATGTTCTGAACAAGTATTTTGATGAGTTCAGACAAAAAATGAGCCAAAGGATGAGGATCTCAGGTGATATCATCAAGAAATATGAAGACGATATCTATTTCACCATCAAGGTGGACCAATGCACAATGGAGGCTGTGGAGCCTAGATAGGAAGAAGTGGAGCCAATGGGCTATGAGGTGATGTACGACATGCTAGAAGGGTATACCTCTACCCTTATTGCCTCACCGCTTGATCCTAAGGCGAAGAGAACCGACACCTACCTAGAGAGGATAGCACCAGTTGAGGAAACACCAACAAAGAAAGGAAAAGAACCTGCAGTAAAGAAGGCAAAGACAGTGCCTACAACATCAGCACCAGTTACTACTATGACTCCAAAAGTGACCAAGTAGTCACTAGCCAAAAAGAAATGGGAAGCAGCACTGGCTAAAGTATTCAAGAGGAAAAGGAAGACAAAAAGCAACTCTCTAGACTCAGAGGAAACTATGTCTGAGGAGCAGCCCAAGAAGGTAAGACAGACAAGAAAGAAAACAAATAATGAACCAGCATCATCTACACCAGTAAATATTGATATCTCCTCCTACAAACCTTTGACACATTGTCAAAGAACTATCAAAAACATTAGGAGAAAAGTATTGAATGATTTAATTGATTATTTTGATGACTTTAATGATGATGAAAAGGAGGCGGTGGAAAAAGAAATAATTCAATATTTATGTGTTAGTGACCGGTCCCCTTCAGAAATTAGATCTAAAACACTGGATTGTTTGTATAAGTCCTTAGACAATAAATGGCGCATTGCCATAGAGCAAGAACATGAAATGAGAGAAAAAGTCTTTGCTGAACATTTTCCTGATGTATCAAATTCGGAAGTGTTCGATGTAATGAATAAACACAAAGGTTTTTTCTTCATGAGAAGAAGAAGACTCTTGTTACTAGAAGGAAAAGGCAAGGAAGTGCTCAAGGATACACACACTCGTGCTCTAGATGCTTTGAAGATGCATCGAGTGGTTGAAGCCAACTGAAAAGCTGAGAAAGAACCAGTTATATCCAAACTGGGTGAAGTACTTGATGATGAAGGAAATCCGGTCGATGAACCGATCGACACTATTGATGTTGATGCCTTGGACAGAGAAGATGTTACCCAGGAGATACCATCTAAGGCAACAAGACAAGAGCAATAGGATGAATAGGAGAAGAAAGCTGAGGATAGACAAGAAGTGGCAAAGGAAGAGGCAGAGCAGAGGAAAAAGGATGAAGAGAAGCAGAAGAAGAAGGAAGAAGAGAAAAAGAAGAAAGATGAAGAGGAAAAGAAGAAGAAAGATGAAGAAGAGAAGAAGAAGAAGGATGAGGATGAGAAAAATAAAAAAGATGAAGAGGAGAAAAAGAAGAAAGATGAAGAGGAGAAGTAGAAGAAGGATGAAGAGGAGAAAAATAAGCAAGAAGATGAAAAGAAAAAGAAAGAAGAGGAGGATAAGGAGCAGGAGAAGAAGAAGGAAGTAGAAAAGAAAAAGGTTGAGGAGGAAAAGGAAGCAGAGAAGAGGAGAGAAGTGGAGAAGAAGAAAGCGGAAGAGAACAAGGCAGGAGAAGCGGCGAAGAGAACCCAGATGGAGACTCCGAAGGCAACCGGGAGTCAAGCCAAACCGGCTGACCTCTCCAGTCCTATAGATCTCCAGTTTGCAAGTGAATCGGAGCTAATGTAGAGCATCAAGGTTGCTCAAGAGCACCTTGAAATCATTCGAAGGAAGAAGGAGCAGGATATAATTCAAGCGGCTATGGACACACTTACCGGTTTGATACCTGGTACAAATCTTCCCAACACTAAATCATCACTAGCAAAGCTTACGCTACTATGCACAGTAGTGGATGATCAGGTGCAGAGCCTAGAAGAAGTAGCTGAGGCAAATGTCAAGAAAGAGCATCAAAAATCTCTTAACATTATTCTAGTAAAGAAGTTGAATGAGCTCTAGTCTGAACTACAAAAAGACCAAAAGGATATAAGGGACACTTTGGATGAGGGAAATCTGCTACTTAGCAAAATCTACCAACCCCATCTATTCTATGATGATGTGCTAGCTCAGAAGTAGAAGCTTCAAACAGACTTACAGTCTTACTTGAGCACATTCAAGCCACCTTATGATTCCTTCACAACTTATGGGCAAACTGTTCACCGGTTTCATATCCATTCAGCAAAAATGGAGCAAGAGATCATCACTTGGTCTAGAGATTTGTAGGAGCTTCAACTGGTTCTACTCCCATGATTGCAAATTCTTCAAAAGTTCTATCTAAACCTATATGCCTTAACTGTTACACAAGAAATGAGCACAATTGATGCTATGGAAGAACAGGTCTCCTAGATGCAAACAAAGAAAGAAGTGGCCACCTCCCTACTTGAGTCTTGGTCTCTATCAATGAAGCAATTCTTGTAGGACTATAAATTTGTTTTTGACAAGTACTATTCCTTATTGTCATAAACTTTTATTATTTTTATATCAAATGGAAACAGGGTTGTTTAGCGGTACTTTGTCATTGTTGGCAAAGGGGGAGAAGTATTCTATTTTGGAGAAGTATAGGGGAGAAGTATCTGGTACTTAAAATTTTTCTATATGCTTTGATATATGCTATATGCTCTGATATCTCAATGTTTATGCTCTGTATGCAAAATTTCTATACATTGTATTGATTAAGGGATAGTGTATATGCTTAGCGGGAGCAATTTTTCTTATGGCATGTTTTTGTTGTAAAACACTTAGATGTCAAAATTTTATTTTCCTAAGTGTTACCATCAATGCCAAAGGGGGAGATTGTTGGCATTTTTGATGTTCATGTTGTGATTGTCATTGATGGACACACACTTGCATTAAGATCCTCTTTATATGTATGAGTTAGAGCACAACCGATATTTGTTCCAACCAGTATGTTGTAGGTATGTTGTATTATAGTCTTTAGACTATTGATGTTTTGCAGAATGTGTTTTCCAGTCTGAAGTGGCATGTTGACCCCATGTGGTTCATGGATAGCAAGCGGTGCAAGGGATTAAAGCGGCATAACACATTTTTACCAGTCTTCATTTTGACAAACCGGCAACCGATATTTTGTATGAACCAATAATACTCTGTGATGAGTTACAAACTAGCATTTTGTGATGAGTTACCATCCACTAATTGTTTGATGGTGCCAACACTATAACGGTGCTTTTTGTGTCGTGTTACCAGATATGTCCAGATGCATTGAACCTAGGAAATTGTAATGTAATCCTATTGGACCGACATGAAATCAATTTCCTTTATAAGGACATCATGTCTAGGGTTCTAAGGTTGTTGTTGTTGAGGTTGATGTTGTTGCTAGGGTTCAAGGTAACTGAAGAGTTAGAGAGAGTATGAATGTGTAGAAGACTGAAGTAGTGCTGTAATGCATTAAGATCAAACTATCAAGGATCTAACCAAGCAATTTGTGCTATGTGCTAGATCACTCACTTGTTGATTACTCATATCTTTAACAAGTCTGTAGCCCTTAATCAGGTAGGCCCAAAAGCCTCTTGTAAATCCTCTAACAAGGTGGTTCACATTTGTGGATCTAAGATCCTCTAGCAAGGTAGTCTTTAATCGGACTTGTCTCCTAACAAAGATTGAGATTCCTAACAGGATCTGTTCTAGTAAAGAATGATGTAAGACCTTAACTGGTCTGACCTTAATCGGTCTGGTTTCTATTCTGTAGATAGTTACTTGTGAGTTCCATTTCACCGTGGTTTTTCCCATTTGGGTTTCCACATCAAAATCTCTTATGTTATTGTGTTTGTTCTTCTGTGGGTGAATGCATTATTAGCTATTTGGTTTGCATGTTTGTTAACCGGTTTGTCTGCTAAATTGTTTTACTGGCTTATTGTTCATCTTGCAAAGTGTTTAAGTGCAAATTTTTTTGGCATACTAATTCACCCCCCCCCTCTTAGTATTTATCAAAAGGTAACAGATAACTTGCCCCCACCTTCTTCTGATACTCCACTAGCACAAACTGTTGATACACCACCGGTAACAGAAAATGTGGAGAGTATGGAGACAACACATGAAGACACCAATCCTAAGTCTGAGGTGTTGTATACCATGAATATTGACACTCAAGAGGTCAACATTGTGGTTGATAAGGAAACAACTAAAAATAGAAATGTGGCAACTAAGCCACCGACAAAAAACATTGCAGTTGAGATAAATATTGAGGATACAGTTGGAAACACTGAAATTAGGGTTGAGCAACAAACTGAATAGTCAACTGATCCCCTGGTTATTGGAAAGACTAATGTACATACTGAGAAACCGACAACTGATAGCACTAACAAATCTGTTGAGACACCAGGTGTAGATAGTTCAGAGGTAAACAAAGAAAAACCGATAGAAAACACAGAGTCACAATCAGAAAAACTGGCAGTGGAAAGCTCTGAGAAACAGGTAGAGGTACACTCTGAGAAATCAGAAGAGAAGAAGGATGAGGTAAAGGTTAATGCAGAGACTGTGCCACCTGGCATCATCTGAGAAACCAAAACCCTTGCTTGTAGAAATGTAGACTCAAACTGACCTACCAGAGGTCACCATAAGCAAAGAAGTTACTCACACTGGCGGATTACAAATTGTCAAGGCAGTTGGTCAATCATCTGATTCTTCACTGATAGAATTCTGACCAATAAATGTAGCAGAGGTATTACTTGATTCTATTAATAAAATAACTGACTGCAATGCACTTGCATATAAGGCAATTGATGACACCATACCAATTTTGAAGATGATTGCACCCAAGTGTAATATAGAAAATAAAGATTCTTTAAGCAAATTAGACACATTATCTAAATATATAACCGACAATCTACTAACAGTTGATCAGATCAATGAGGAGACTTTCAGAGAGAAAATGAATAAAGAGAAGGAAAATTTCTTTGTAGAATCAATAAACAAATGTAAGGAACATATTGATGCTTTATTACTGGTACTAGGTAAGACAATAATGGACTTCAAGAAATTGTACAGAGATTCATGCAAGACAAACATTTTGACAGAGGATATAGATAAAGAGATCAACAGAGCTCAAAAGGAAATCAATGGCATTGTTGATAATCTAATAGGGTCATCAAACTCCATATCGGTAGAACAAGAAATATCAGGTTTTGAAGAAAAACTTGAGAAATTGGAGAAGGAGAAGGAAAGGATAAAATACAAGGCAAAGGTACTAGAATGTAGACTAGGTCATAAACTAGAAATGCTCATCCCTTTGAGAAAAGAGATTTCAGAGGCTCTTGTTGTCTGTGTGAAAAGTGGACCTATATCTATAAGCACAACACTTCAATCAGGTCATTACATGCATGGTTAAACAGATATAAACATGTATATGAAAACCATAACAAATCAACCCATTGCCTTCTAAAAGATGCGAGTATAAGATTGCTCTCAGATTATAATCAATACCAGTGACTAGACAACATCAAGACGAAGGATTTTAATTTATACGAGCATGATATTAATGCTAGATGGATGCGAGATTAATCTAACATGATTTAAGCAATAAATGAGATAAATGATCTAAATATGTATGCAATATTCTCAATGAACCTAGAGCAAAAATAGAATAATAACAATATATTCTCCAGCCTCCAGGATTTTTTGAATGAGAGATGAGCCTGAATTTATAGAAAATTCAGAAAGAAACCAATGGCTAAGATCAAATGATGATGAACAGTCAAGATTTTCCAAGAGGAAGCACAATCCAGGTGAATTGATGTGATTGGATGCTCTTCTCAGTTTTAAAGGGATTTGAACTAAAATTAAGATAAAATCAGAAAAAACTAATTTATTCTCTATTTCATTCAATTTTGGGATTTAATTATTTTAATTGCTTTCTGTGAGATTATTCATCAATTTTTAATTTTTTTTTCAAGATTATCTCCAATTGATTTCTTTTCTCAAATTTTTAATTCTTTCTTTCCAATTAATTTCTTTTTTGATTTATTTCCATTTTTGAAGATTTGTGCTCAATTGATTTGTTTAATTAAATTAATTCCTCTTTTTGATGATTTGATGGAAAATTGATTTATTTAATTAAATATGCTAGGATATTTAATAAAATAAATAAGATAATTGTTTAAAATGATTTACTTGGAATGATTTAATTAATTAAATAAATATTTAATTAATATTGGTTGATTAATTTTGCCATGTGACATTTGATGATTTAGAATTAATTGTGTGCTCAAGATTTATTTAATTGCCTTTGCTTAGGACCTTGGTGATGTTGTCGAGATTAGGGGCTCATTGTTTAGATGACCAATTTTAGGGTATTACATTTGCCCCTCTTTGAATTAATGTGTGAGCAGTGCATTGGTTCAAAGAAAATTTGATGTCTAGGAGACGCTAGTTCTGAACTTGATTGATCACGAACTAGATGAAAGCGAGGTGTTAAGCTTGATTCGAAGTGACAAAGATGAATGAAGTCTGATTAAAGCGACACCGATCCCAAACTTGATTGAACATAGGAACGATAGAAAACAAAAGATACCGTACTTGAACTTGATTGATCAAGAAGAGGATCTTACTAATCTAGAACTTGATCGATCTAGACACAGCGAGTGATGATAAAAATAGATATTGAACTTGATTGATCAAGATACGATAAAGATAAAATGGTCAACTTGATCAAGAAACAAATACTGAACACCTGCTTAGATTTATTGTGATCAAAGAAACTCCTTAACGTTAAGAGATTGATTCAGATAAAAGACAAATATCGGTTTGATATGAAGTGATGAAACTGATATGCCCCTAGAAATTGATTTGATTTAGATGATTGAGAAATCTCAACTTGATATAAAGCGATGAAGTTGAGATGCCCCTAGCGAAGAGGTCTTATTTGATTGGTTTTCTTTAGTTGAAAAAGATGTTTTGCTCGAGTTTCGATGAATATTTGAAAATTTTCTCAACACTGAAGAATGTGAGGTCATAAGGTCACAAGTATGCCCCCTCAGGAGCAAAATCAAAAAATAGCGAGGGTACATAACGACAGGCAATTTAAGGGATGATAAGTTGTTTTGAGCACAAATTAATTCAAAGGAATTTTAAAAATTTTTGTGTTGATTGAGCGCAAAGTTGATTTATAGAAATTAAGTTGAGATGCAATTTGATTTGCGAGAAATTGAGTGAAATTTAAAGAAAGAACATTTGATGAAAAGTGCTAAGTGGTCCAAATTCTGAAATTGACTAGCAAAATAATCTCGAATTTCGATTTCGATCCTGAAAATGGAATTAGAATGATCAAATTAGCTAAGGATACAATTTTCATGCCCATCGGAGCAAGTTGAAAAATTAGGTTTTTGGCTATATATGGGACAAAAGTGTCATTTTCAATTCATTTTGGCCCTCCAAGTTTGAAAATTCAAAAAGCCTTCTGCGAAGAAAATGGTGGTCCCTACTCATCAGCATCGATTCGAGCACCAGATGAGATATAATCAACCCCAAAACTATGAGCCAGCGGTAAGTGATCAATCTTAAGCCTGTTTGTGTTTCCAATTTTGAATTTTTTAATGCATTTTTTAAGTTTTTCATGGGTTTTGGGTCGGGTGTCTCGGTTTATCGTGTGAGACAGAATCCTGTCTTGTACGAGAAACTAGTAAAATTTGTTTTGTCATTTTAGACTATTAGATTTATCGTTCTAGGGCCACCAATGTGTTGTACGACATGTCTGTAAAAAGACCATTTTGTCGTGCACACTCTAATAAATTGTCGTTTGAGATTGTTTTGTTGTACGACACCTATTCTTGACTCGTACGAGATGCTGCTTCTCTGTGTTTTGTCGTACGAAAGATAGTGAGCATTTTTGAGGGTGTAAACATGAAAATTTTATTTTGCATTTGACTTAGTTGGATTTGCGTGATGTTTTGCTTCTCATGTAGGCTCATTTGGAATATTTTTTGATGCTTCATTGTTGGATTGTTGCAGGTGCGCTTACCTCCTATGCTCTTTAGATGCATGTATCCTCCCACTATGGCATTAGTTCAAGATTTATCTGAGGTTGAGCAGGCTCATGTTGATATGTGCGGCTTGACTCATCTGTTGAGGTTACCTGATATCCATGTGAACCATGGGATGCTCACAACATTGGTAGAGAGATTTCATTCAGAGCATAATATATTTCATTTGCCAGTTGGGGAGTTGACTATCTCTTCCAAGGATGTGTACAGGATCCTTCATATCCCTTTTGCTAGGGGTAAGTGTTGGCATTTCAATAGAAAGAAATATTGTTGATATTCATTAAGGATATTGAGAAGGTTGTTGAAGATTATTTGATATAACTGAAAAGGGATGATAACTATCTTTATAACATTATTTTGTCATTGATGTCAAGAAATTGATTTTCTGATTCAGTATGATGTTGCCATATCTTAAGAAGTATGTTTTGATGAGTATTAAGTGGTCAGTAAGTGACACAGAAAGAATGTGATAAGAAAGGGGAGAAATAAGTTATTCAATGGGCAACTATTACTGAGTTAGACAATGATGAGATCATGATGTTTAGATTGTTTTGATATCCTACATATGTTGTTGATTGTAAGGTTAATACTATACTATGTAACCGAGTAAAGAACCTAGTCGGTAAACCCTAAGGTTATCGATATTGGTTAATGAAGGCGGAATGTCTATCAAGTAAAGTTTAGTATTTAATGAGTTGCAACCGAGTTATGATAGATCGCATTGGATGGATAAAAGCATTATTTAATGAAGGATGCTAATGAGCTGGAGATGAATAAATGATTGGTATGTCGTGCATGAAGTTTGTTAAGGATATATGGCAATAGAAGATCGACAGGAAGATCTACAGCGTAGATTGAACCGCAATAACCTTGTGCAAGTTCCAAGAAAGGAATGCAAGTCCCTAGGAAAGGCAAAACATTTTCAGATCGAAGGATGCATTGAACATGGTCAAGATTGAAGATCTGATGGCTAAGATTGATCATGGGAAATGTGATCAAGGAAATTCAGTGGTTAGCAAATTGTTTATAAATAAGAAATTGTTGATAAACAATGTATGCGGGCAAGTGTAAGCACAGGGATGCTACATAGTGATTACCAAGCATAGAAGCTTGACGACCTATTTGAATAATAGAGTAAAGAGCCCAGCAGAGGGACAAGATAAGTTCTATGACAAGATTGTTTTGAGCAAATAAGAATCTGGTTTAGCATTTTAGATGTGAAGTTGCAGATATATTTATTACTGTTGTTTATTTTGTAAGTGACAGAAAATCTCTTAACCGAGTGGACTTAACAGTCTTATTTGTAAACCCTCTAGCAAGGGAACATTCTAAATGAGTGTTTGAAATCATTTAATAAGGTCACTTCTAACAAAGTGAAGATCCTAACAGATCTGAGGGAAATCCCTTAACCAGGTCACATCTAGCAATGTGTTTGTAATCTTTAACAGGATTTGCTTTTAACCGAGCATACTCTAAAAGAGTATATTTCTTAGTGGGTCTGAAATCCCATAGTGGTTTTTCCCTGTTTGGGTTTCCATGTTAAATCTGATGTTATATGTGTTATGATGATTATGTGTTTATGAGTTTGCATGTTTAGCAGTTTTTGGTTATATTGTTGAAGTATAAGTTACCGAGGTTGAATCTGTTGATTTTATGGAAGATTAAGTTTGTATGATTCACCCCCCCACCTCTCATCTTGTTAGCTATTGGCATCAGAACTTTACAATAAGGTGGATTATGATACCATGTTGTTACCTGGACTGCAGGCAGTGAGGAACGTATTCAGGGATCCAGACATTTTGACTCGTTCCATGAGTTGGGACATAATTATGAGCAGATACAGTGAGGAGTATCCCCTAGCATGTGTTCTAGTAGGGTTCATCGGGTGCTTTTGATGCCAGACAAGGGGCAACAAGGTTTCCAGAGCGGATGGGGTTGGATGCTAGAGAGGTTGATAGAGACCCCTCAGAGACTTGGCTGGGGCTCTTGTTTATTGGCCCACATGTATCGGGAGATGCATGAGATCGTATACAGAGATTGGCAGAGCATGGCCGCAGGTGTGTACATTTTATAGATGTGGGCTTGGGAGCACCTTCCTATTTGTCGGCCCATAGTAGCAGACAGCAGAGAGCTTGGGCAGCCAATCATTTACAAGTATGCTAGATATATCACACAACCCCGTCTAGGCAAGACAAACTTCTAGAGACAGCAACTCGACGACCTGATAGTCATCGTATGGAGACCATACAGAGGGTTCGAACCATGGGATGATTGGTGGCTAGTTCATAGGGACCTGTTTGTTACATGCCCATTGAATGGGAAGTCATAGACTATTGTGGAGCGATTCGTCATTTTGTGAGTGATGAGGCAGTATGGCCAGCCCCAAGGGATCTCGCAGGAGTATACAATGTATGCTTGATATGCAGATGAGGAGAGACAGGGATGGTCTCCACGGTCCTCATACGCATTGGCAATACAGGATTTGATAGGGTTACACCACCTGAGGTGGGATTACGTGGATGATATAGAAGATGCGGGGGTATTGCCACAGTATAGAGATCATTTTCAGCAGCATCCACTCCCATGTTTTACAGACTCGAGCGAGCAGGCTCCTCATATTGAGGATGTTGAGGAGGATTCCCCCACACTAGCACAAGGATAGGGCCAGAGATAGGGCCAAAGGCAAGGTCAGGCACAGAGAGCTGAGGCTCTGCAATGAGGTAGTGGTGATCCAGGTGCTAGCAGTAGCAGGGTACTAGCTAAGGGTGGACAACAAAGGGGTGAGGGTGGATCCCTACAATGAGTGGGTGGGATGGAGGAGGAGCGAGGAGCTCCTAGATAGGTGTGATAGTGGAGAGAGGAGCAGGGTGGAGGTGGTGGTGGAGGTGGAGATGGGGGGCCTATGAGAGAGAAGGGGACAGATACTGGACGGTAGATGAGGGCACATCTTGTAGAGCTGTAGTCACAGTTGATAGTGTTGCAGACTCAGCTGGCTGAGGTGAGGGCTGAGCGTGATCCCAGATCATAGCATTGAGAGTAGAGTCGAGAGCGGAGATAGAGTCTCTACGATAGGAGGTCCTTCTCCAGAGCAGTAGGGCAGCGTATTACGTAGTAGCATATAGGGTTGTAGTTCCTGTTGCACAATAGGTGCAACCCTATTCATAGTATATGTCCTGATCAGAGGGAGCACGAGCACCTTGATAGGATCCTGGGCATCAGGCTCCTCCTCCTCCACCAAGCGATGAGGGAGAGGGTGCGAGCTAGATTATTCCTTTTTGTGTAGCTTGGAATTTTTTTTGTAGACACACCCATTTTTTGTAGCCTATATGATTCTTTCTCCGATGGGAGTTTGTATATGTCATTTGACATCACTTTGTACTCTTATACTTGACATGATATATATACAAGATCTGATTTGACTTCATCATACTTGTGTTGATTGGTTATGAGATGTCTTTATATGCTTTATTCTATATGTATGCATTTCTTTTCAGCATGAATGTATGAATGCAAATGAATATGGATGTCTATTTTTCTTTCTTTTCATATGCAAATAAATGAGTGTGAATGAGCAATATGAATGATGCAATTTATTTTTCTTTTTTTCTATGTAATAAGATGAATGCAAATGAGTAATAATGAATGTATGAATCTATATAATATGCCCATGTATGCAGTTAACATCTCAATACACAAGTACTCGATCGGAGAAACAATGATGAAAAAGAGACCACTTAGCTAAGAAATGATGATGCTGCCAACTCTCATTCAGAAGATAAAGAGAGAATTGTTATTATATCAAAATCACTCTAAATTCACGAGATGTAGAATGAAATGCAAGATGATATGTGAAATGTAACCTAAACCTAGTCACTGGATTTTCAAAAGCTTAATTGTCATCATTGAGCGCTTTACAACCACAACAGGCAGATTAGAGTTCCTTGCCTTTCATGTGCAATATTAATTATCTTGTCCGCAATGACCCTTTTTTTCTCGTTCATATCCTTAGACAGATTGCGCATGGACACGGATTGCACAGTGAAGAAATTCCCTCAAAATAGACAAAGAAATGATATGGAACCTCCCTGTAGCATTCAAATAAGCAAAGTTGAGGTATGTGAGGCGAATTCACCTTGATGTGAAGGCTCTTATCATAGACACCCAGCTAATTTAGATGTTTCTAGATCATTGGAATCATTCCTATAAGCAGAAAAACAAAGAAAATATTATGCCCCCAATCCTTGCTCCTCTTAGTCAAGATAGACTTCCTCGAGTTACTCAGAGGGATAATAATTGAAAACCAATATAAAAGACAACATACAAAGAAAATTTTCATTCATAGCTCAAACTATTTAGTGATTGTTTTCTGGTATGTTGTTTTTCTTGTTAACTCAGTGATAAAACTCTTTAGTAGTCAGGAGATAGGTGACTGACTCGGAGTGGATGACCAGGCTTCACTGACGTAAGATTGGCTTGGTTGATATTGCTTAGGACATGTAATGTGCTCTATTGATTAACCTAAGATTATGACAATGCTCGGTTTCAAGCCATGAGGGTTCCAATGAACTAGGATGTCACGAAAGCAATTGAAATATGTACAAGTGAAAGCAAATATGTAGGAAAGAAGGAATGCCAACGTTGCGTTGATAGATGGAGCATTTGAGTACAAGAGGCATCTGTTTACCAAATTTTCACCTGCTTGGCAAAGATTCATTCATTTAATTTTTTTACCAAGGTGCTTGTTTACCAGGTTTTCACCAAGGTATTTTCTCTCTTTTTTCCTTTTTTCTTCTATTTTTCTTTTTCTCTTTTTTTTTTTTGAATTTCTTCAGGACTTTTTCTGATTTTTATGATTTCTTTAGGACTTTTTCTGATTTTTAGGGTTTTTTTAGGACATCTTCGCTGTATAGGCTGCTGGAGTAGAGAATATTGAGGTGAAGATTTTCTTCAGATGGATGGTGTTGATCGGCTCACAGAGTTGTTCTCCTTTTGATATTGAGAGTTGATAGGAACCTGAGCCAAAAGTTGTAGTAATGATATAGGGACCTAGCCAGTTGGGTTCAAACTTCCCTTTGTTGTCTCGAAACTGTTGATTTTTAGGATTCTCTCTTAGAATCAAGTCACCAACCTGAAATTTGCAATGTTGAACTTTCTTGTTATATCCTTTGGACATTCTCTTTTGATACACTCTGATATGATGAAAAGCCACTTGTCGATGCTCATCTAGCAATTCGAGCTCTTGTAATCTAGATATTCTATAGTCTTCATTAGTAACAAGACCTTGCAATGAAACTCTTAGAGATGGTATTTCCACTTCAATAGGTAGTAGTGCCTCAGACCCGTACACCAATGAGAAAGGTGTAGCCCCAGTAGGTGTTCTGATACTTGTTCTATAAGCCCATAGTGCAGGATTGAGCTGCAGATGCCAATCCTTCCTGGATTTGTTCACTATTTTGTGCAAGATAATTAGTAGGTTTTTGTTAGATGCCTATGCTTGTCCATTACCTTGAGGGTAATATACTGAAGACTAGTGTTGTTTGATTTTAAATTTCTCACAAAGGTCATCCAAATCTTTGTTCTTGAATTGTCCTCCATTGTCAGTTATGATAGATGAAGGTATACCATACCTACAGATGATATAATTAAGAATAAAGAGAGCTACTTGTTTTCTCATGGCTTTGATGAGAAGAATTGCTTCTACCCACTTATTGAAGTATTCAGTGGTAGTGATAATGAATTTGTGGCCGTTAGATGATGCAGGATATATTTGACCAATTAGATCAAACACCCACTGCTGAAAGGGCCATTGTGTCACAAAGGGTATGAGATCCGTTGCTGGAGCATGAACAAGGTGCCCATGTAGTTGACACTTTTCATAGGTTTTAGCAAATTTTATAGCATCTTTCTCCATGTCTGGCCAATAGTAGCCAACCCTTAGTAGTTTTTGTGCTAAAGTTAGACTGTTTGAATGGGATCCACAAACACCTTCATGAACCTCAGATAGTGCACATTGGGACTCTTCGGTTTCTAAACATCTAAGCAAAGTATTATCTAAACCTCACCTAAATAGGTAATTAGCGATGATGATGTACCTTGACACGTTTCAAATTAGGTTCCATTTTTCATTTTAGGAAAGATTGGCAGGGACAACTTGGTCATGTAGGTAAGAGTAAATGTGGCTATAACGAGATGACTCATGTCCAATAATAGAATAGACTACCTAGGACTCGAAAGAATCATAGGCAAGGCAATCTAACTCTTCCACTAGGAATTCAAAATGAAAGTTAGACTGCTATAGTTGTGGTATAGATGCCAGAGTGGCCATTGCATCTACTGCTCTATTTGTTATTCTGGGGATCTGCTGAAATGATATGGAGGTAAAATATTTCTTGAGGTCATCCACCATCCTGTTGTAAGGCATCAGTTTCTCATCTCTTGTCTAATATAGGTCATTGATTTGGTTGACGATGAGTTGTGAATATCCATAGATGTGTAATTCAACAATCTTCCATTCGATGGCCAACTTGATCCTGTTTACCAAAGCTTCATATTCTACAATGTTGTTTATACAAGGGAAGATATTCTTGTAAGATTTTGGAATTGAGTACTTTTGGGGAGTAATAAAAAGTATCCCAGTGCCAGAACCATGTTGAGTGAAGGACCCATCAAAGAACATCTTCCATGATTGTTCTGTAAGGTGCATGATCGATTCATCTGGGAACTCTATATGCAGAGGTTGATTGTCTTCAAGTGGAGGATCAACAAGTTGGTTTGTAATAACCTGTCCTTTGATGGCTATACGTTCCACATATTTGATATCAAATTCAGTCAGAACCATGACCCATTTAGCTAGTCTTCCTGTAAGCGTTGCTTTACTGAGAAGATATTTGAGTGGATCAATCTTAGCTACTAGCTTAATAGACTGTGCCAACATATAGTGCCTTAATTTTTTTGATGCAAAGACCAATGCTAAGCATGCCTTCTCTATTAGCTACTAGCTTAATAGATTGTGCCAACATATAGTGCCTTAATTTTTGTGATGCAAAGACCAATGCTAAGCATGCCTTCTCTATTATAGTGTAGTTCATTTCATATGACTCCAATGTTCTACTGATGTAATAAATAGCTCGTTCTTTTTTATTGTCATCCTGTTGTGCTAGAAGTGCCCCTAGTGAAATATCTATAGTTGATATGTATAGGATTAGTGGCTTACCTTGAATCGGTGGCATTAATATGGATGGATTAGAGAGATATTCTTTGATCTGTTGTAAGTGTCATTCACAATCTTTATCCTAGTTGTATTGAATCCATTTCCTTAATACCTTCGTGAATGGTTGAGCCTTCTTAGCTAGCTAAGATATAAAACACCTTATGGACTGAAGACGGTCTTGTAGACTTCTCATCTGGCTGATATTCTTGGGTGGAGGCATGTCCATTATAGCTTGGACCTTTTCAGGATCAACCTCAATTCCCTTTTTTGAAATTATGTAACCAAGCAATTTTCCTAATGTGACTCCAAATGCACACTTTTTAGGATTTAATCAAAGCTTGAATCTTTCCATTCTATCTAGTATGAGGCCGAGTTCCTGAATATGCGTAGATCTCTTCATAGTCTTTACTAGAGTGTCATCAACATAATCTTCCATGTTTTTATGCATCATATCATGGAAGATAGTGGTTACTACTCTTTGGTAAGTTGCTCCCATGTTCTTTAGACCAAATGGCATAACATTCCAGCAGAAGGTTCCCCATGCACATGTGAACGCTGTCTTTTCCTAATCTTCAGGTGCTATCTTGATTTGATTGTAACCAAAGAATTCATCCATTAATGAATACATCTCATATCCAGCAGTCATATCTACTATCATGTCAATGTTGGGCAATGAAAAATCATCTTTCGGACATGCCTTGTTGAGATCCCTAAAATCTTTGCAAACTCTAATAGATTTGTCTTCTTTTGATATAGGCACTATATTTGATATCTATTCTGCATAATCTATAGCTCTGATAAACCCAACTTTTAGCAACTTCTCTAATTCAGCCTTGACTAGCAGTGCCACATGGGGATGCATCTTTCAGAGTTTTTGCTTGACTGGTTTAACTCCTGGTGTAATAGAGAGATGATGCATGATGAGATCAAGATCAAGTCCTAGCATATCTGAGTATGTCCATGCGAAGTTGATCTTCTTTTCTAGAAAAAGGTTGCTGAAATCTTTTAATTCTTCTGCCGAGAGTGATTGGGCTAAATGAATGATATGTGGTGTCTCTTGAGTCCCAATGTTCATTGGCTAAGTTGGTTCAATCAATATGGAAGATCTCTCCTGGAAGTGACTTGGAAGTATATCAAGTATCTCACCTTCAAGTGCCTCAAAGAGGTTTTCACCTTTAGGTACGTCCTTTATTTTCTCTTTTTTAGAGTCTGACACCACCACAATGTGATTTTCGCCATCAGATCTTTTATTCTTATTTTTCTTATTTTTGCGATTAAGATACTTGATATCTGCTTCAGTCATGTTCTCATTATGTTCGCTGGTGGAAGAGCACATGGGTTCAACTGCATTGAGATAGTAGGCTAATGTATAGTCATTGGCAAAGGTAGGGACATTCAAGGGTTGGTTATAAAGAGTACAATCAATCAGTTATGGATGTATTAAAGATAAGGTTGGAATAGGCTCAAGGGAGTGCACGATACTATCATCATGACTTCGGACCAACCAGTCAAGTTCTAGAAGACTACCTTGCATATGTGTCTTGAGACCAGGAAGAGTTACGCCATGATTATCGAAATTCATGTTAGTATTTATTGGACCTAACCCAGCCAACCTACTTCTAGCATTGTCACCTACTTCAGACTGGACTACATACCGTGGTGTGACAGTAGACAATATCTCATCATTCATGACAAAGTAGTCATAATGCGTTGTTGAATAGTTGTTGTTATAAATAGAGCTCCTGTCTAAGTCATCAGAGTCATAGGATGAAGTTGCTGACTCATCTTCAATTGGCTTAGTAAAGGTATATATAGTATCAGCACCCACATCTTTGATGCTGCAAGTCTCTTCGTGATTTGGTTCGTTGATTGCTTGTATTTGACACACTTGTGAACATAGCTTTGATGGTTTTGTTAATCCCTATCGTCTGTTCCATTCAACTTCTTCTGGACTGATGACTAGTTTTGTTGTTGTAGCCTCTAGTTCTTCTTGTGTAGTTTCATACCTGACTTGTCTTATTTCATTAGAAGGGCTAGTAGGTGAAGGAATTGCTTGTGTCCGATCTTTCTCCAGCTATCGTTCATAGTCTTCTTGTCTCCTTAGTCTAATTTCTTCTATCTCCTTTTGCATTCTTAGGCATATCAGCTCTTGTACGTCATCTATGATATCATTAGATTCTTCAAGGGTTTCTATAGTAAATATATCTGAAATATGGTCTGGACCCCACTCATACTCATTTGAATCAGTTTCTGAATCCTCTGTTAGTTGTCTGCCAGTGTATGTGACTGGAACTTTTAGTGGTGCAAACAAATCTCTGATCCTATATACTTCATCTCTCATATCCTCTAGGATTTCTACTTCCTATGGTATTACAGCCGATACAACTGGATCTTGACTATCATCTATTTCCTCTTTTTGGGTGGGCAATCCTTTTTGTTCATCATCACACTCTTCCTGAGTTTGTTGAGTATTGATTTCTTGTATTGTTAAAGGTAGTACCTTTTTCTTCCACTTACACTGATAGTGAGGCGTGTGCTTCTGATCTGATTGCCTTCTTGGATCATATCCCACTCCAGCTTTATCATTGATAGACTTAGTTTGTAACTGAATGGGTTCAACAATACCTTGTTGATGCTTGCCTAGAGGACCAGTACTTGAATATCCCATGCATTCAAGCATCTTGTATCTTGGACCATATTGTGTCAGAGAAATCTCACAATGTCGTATTTCTTTGCTTGCACTGTCTTCTTTGAAGAGCGATTTGAGAACATCATCCTCTTCTATTTCACCTACAAGAGAAGTAGAGGAATGTATAAAGGTGCCATCATAAATGACTTGTGGAGCTGAATTTTGTGGCTTCATAACCTTTGATGGTTTTCCCGACTATCTTGGTGATGGAGGAAGAGGCGTTAGTAAGAGTATAGGCTCTATCTTGTAGCCATCCATGCCAATGTTTGTGATTTTTAATTTCTTTTCTAAATCTCTCAACAAAGATTCTGAACTTTCAGCTACAAAAGCTGCTCTATTGTTAGGAACAAAAGCATCAGCACCTTGCATTAACGCATTGTAGGTATAGCTTGCATTGGCGGAAATATTGACTTCAACTCCATTATGAGGAAATTTCAGGCATTGATGATACGTAGATGGTACTGCTTTCATGTCATGAATCCATGGCCTACCTAGTAAGATGTTGTATGAAAAAGGAAGATCCAAGACTTGAAAAATGACATCTCTTTCCATGGGTCCTACTCTGATTGGTAATAGTACTAGACCCTTAGAAGTTATTTCTTCTTCATCATAAGCCTTGATTGTTATCTTCTTTGTTGGATCAATAACATTTTCAGAGAATCCTAGCTATGTCAATAGATTGTAGGTACAAATATTCAACCCAGCACCTCCATCTATCAAAACACGTTTAACGTGATGTTTATGAATCATGGCTTCTATGTGTAATGGCTGGTTATGCGAGTGACTCAGTGAGTTATCATCTTCTTCATAGAAAGTGAGGTAATGAGGTGAGGTCAAGTGACCCACCATAGATTGAAACCGATCTACATCTAAATCTTTAGGGACACTGGTGGTAAGTAGAGCCTTGTCTAGGACCTCTCTATGAGCACAAGAGATCTTAAGCAATTCCAAAATGGAGATTTGAGCATTGGTTCTCTTCAATTGTTCGACAATACTATAACTAGGTGAAGATGATGAAGCTAGTTGTTTTGATTTGGCCACGATCGTGTCTGTTTGTCTATTTGGTAGATTTGATGTTGTTTGATCAAACATTGAGGAATTAGCTCCTGGGAGTGTAATTTTCCTTTGAGCGCGAGTCACAACATTAGCGGTTTGTGCTTGATTTTGGTGATCTTGGACTATGATCACATTGCAATGTTCAGTGTGAACAGATTCAATCATGTTGATCACGTTATCATTGCTACTATAGGTATAATTGACTCTAGCTCCTCCTTTGGATTTTGAGGAATCTCCTTGTTCATACGTTGGTAAGGGATCTTTAAAGGCCTTCTGATTAGCATTTGTCACGTGATTTCCAACAATGATCTTGCCTGTGTCAATGAGATCTTGGATTTCATGTCAGAGTTTCATGCAGTTGTTTATGTTATGCCCTTTGTTTCGATGGTAGTCATAGTATTCGTTTTCTCTCCACCACTTGGGTCTAATTTCTGGGTCATATGGTCTAGAATTGTCTGGTAATGTTATCAAATTATTTTCCAATAAGGTTTTGAAAGCTGATTCATATGACTCATCTAGAGGAGTAAAATCACGCTTAGGCTTTGAGACCCAAGGTTTGTCTTTAAACCATTCTCTTGTTTTCTTTGGGGGATTATTTGTTTTAGTTTTAGCTGCCTTGAGTGCTTGCATGCCACTGGCCAAGTTAAATATTGTGGATTTTGTTTTTGTTTGGACAGTATCTACCACTCCATCATTAACAATGTTCTTGTTGCTATCTTTTCCATATTTCCAGTATTTGCTCTTTTCTTTAGAGCTAGAGCCTTGTTGTGTTTCTTTCCAAAGTGAGATATCTCCCTTTTTGATAAGCACGTCTTCCATTCTGAGGGTGTTATCTACCATTTTGTTGAATGAGGGGTGTACTTGCATTTGGACACTATACTTCAGTTTAGGGACTAAGTTGTTGACAAAGATATCCATTTTCTCAAGATCTGGGATAGTCCGTGAATATCTAGAGAACATCTTTCTCCATTGTTGAAGTGAGGAAGGGTTCTCCTGTCTTTTGTCTGGTATTGCAAAGCTCTATCATGGTGACTAGGTGATGAATGTTGTACGAGTATTTTTGCAGAAATAGTTGGATTAGTTCTTCAAAAGTTTTTATCCCTTTGGGTAGGCTTCCAAACCATTCCATTGCTTGACCCCCTAAAATTCTTGGGAAAAGACACATGAGATACGTTTGATTGTGCATGAACTCCATACAGGTGGCACAAAACTCTCTGACATGATCTTGAGGGTCTGAGGTACCATCATATTTGTCAAATTTTGGGATCTCGACACATGAAGGAAATGGAGACATGTAAAGGTTTTTGTCAAATGGGAATGGGCATATTGTGTCTAGAGAGTATTGTTTTGGCATTTTATCTCTATCTTCTATTCTTGTGACCATAGTTTGTAATGCTTGCATTTGTTTGCTTATTTTTCCTATGGTGTTTCTTCTTCTTTAGAAATGAGGGTCTCCACATTATAACCGGTAGGGAGTTTGGCACCTTGCTTGGCCAATTCTAGGAAATAGTCTTCTTTTTCTCTAGCCATGATGACCTTCATTATTTTCCAGAACTCTTTATCATTCTGAAACTTAAGTATTTCTTCTTCAAGAGGTTCAGGGAGCTCTAATTCAGTTGAGGAATCATTGTCAGTGGCATGATTATTGAAATCATTATGAGTATCTCATTTACTAGCTTCTCATTCTTGCCTTTCTCCAGACATGGTGTGAGATTTGGGCTGGCCAAATATTGGTATGTCATAAACTGGTATTTGCGACGAGGATGGTTTACTTTGAAAGAGGTTTCCTGTGAAGAATGGATTCTCATTAAGTGAGGAGGGTGTTTCTTTCTCTTTGTCTATTTTATTGCATGAGTGTCTGGTTTGAACAAGCATTTGTAACCGACAGGACCGAGAGCAAGATGTGTTGCAGAAGTCAAGATCAAATTGTAGCTAGTAGTTCATTTAACATAGTGATTTGAGGGAAGTAACTTAAGATCTGGTCTGGTTTCAGGAATGATCTATCCTATGTAAGACGTTATCTAAGTTATCTTAGGTTTCGTAAGATGTTTGTTTGAACTAGCTTAAAGATGATTGACAAAATTGTGCAATGCAACGACAGAGGTACACTATCAAGGTTGTTTTATGCTCAAGAAGATGATAACCAGTTTTGGGCTCGCTATAAAATTATTTTGGATAGGTTTTGACTATTCTAGATTGACAGAATCAGAGACTCGTACAACTATATTTCTAGAACTGTACGACAGTATAACAGGTTTAGGATGACAACAGTTCTGTTTTGTACAAGTTACTAACTAGTACTGTACGACAAATGGGTAGGTCCCGGACAACAAATGATTTTGTTCAGTTTTGTCTCGTACGACACATGATTTAGCTTCAGATGATAGACTGCTGGATCTTGTATGACAGAGGATTGACCTTAGGATGAAAAATAAGAAGACTCGTATGACATAGGATATGGTACAGGATGACAATTTACCAGACTCGTACGACTGTTCACAGAACAAAGACTAAAAATTCTGGGTTTTTCAATGATTGGATAAGGCAACTGAACATGACCAATTCTGAGGTGGACTGATTTCTGACCAGGATAGACTAGTTTGTGACACAGACAGAGTTTTGATCACTGAGTTTGTTGATTTGTGTTCTCTAGTTTTAGTATTCCAGTTTCAGTTTGGGGGATGAAAACATAGAAAAAACGCAGTATGAATAGCAACTCCAATCATAGCATGCAAACCCTATGGAAGTTGGCATAGAGAAGAAAACCTTTGCTTGCTGACTTAGATACACACCCAATAGCTAATTAGAATATGACCGCTGAGTCTCACGCAATGGATTCTCAACACCATATTAGCCAACTCCAAACGCTAATGGGGGCACAATATGGCAAGTGTCTTGGGAGAATTACTATCTCTCTTGCACAAAGATTATCAACCTTTCATGGGTGAATCGGGTAGCTTCTAATTTTATCGGATCGAGTAAGGGTTTTGTTTGGCACGTCGAGGTATAAACTCAATTAAGAGGTCTCCCAGCCTTGAAAACCAAGGTTTAATATACCCGAAGGTACTAAGGAGAGTCCCGAGCACTGTCATTGACTTGATTTTCATCAAATCACGTTTATTTTATAGTGGGTTGGAGTACTTGGCATTTAGCCATTCCCACTTAGATTGTTCCCCTCTCACCGGCCATAAAGGCTATAGAGTTATTAGCTCTTGGGGAGGGCAGGCCTGCTAAAGATGTACAAATCTCAAACAAAGAAAAAGCCTCAAGGGTCTAGATTTCTGATTGTCTTAGAAAGACAAGAGCATACTCTACTACCTCTCAGAATTTTTCAAAAAGACACAAAAGATAGATTTGTTCATTTACCCAAATAGCAAGTTAAGTGCCTAGAAAAATTAAGGAATACACAATGTTTGATTGGTTTCTCCTTAGGCAACCTGCAAAAACAACGCATCAGTAGTCATGTTGTTTTTTTTCTTTTCTTTGACAGGCATATGTTTGGTCGATAAATTCTTTGACAAATGTCCTGCAAGAAACTGGTTAGGTTGTGAAAATATTAGGCAGACAGAAAACAGTTCAGGGTTAGCATTAGCATAATCAAAATTTAATCCAAAAAAAATCCTAAAAGGTAGTCTGTTTTTAATCTATTAGAAAAATTGTACGACAATCTTCATAAAGTAGAATGACATAAATCTTTATTGTACGAGTTATAAATCAGCACAGAATGACAAAAGATAGAACAAGCAGTATGTGGTACGAGTTAGGAATTAGCATAGAATGATAGAGTATAAAAGAATCAGTATGTCGTATGAATGACAATCTTGATTCATACGACAATTTAAAGGATATGATCTTGTTTCATACGAAAAATTGTAGGTGTCAATATAATATCGTACGATGCAGTGAAATAGCTCGTACAATATTTCATAGAGACTGTATGGACGAAACCTGTAGGATAAAAAATGATGATTTTGAGACTGAAAAAGTAGTTTTTGCCCCACGGTGGGTGCCAGAAATGTGTGTGTGAAAAGTGGACCTATATCTGTAAGCACAACACTTCAATCAAGTCATTACACGCATGGTTAAACAGATATAAACATGAATATGAAAACAATAACAAATCGACCCATTGCCTTCTAAAATATGCGAGTATAAGTTTGCTCTCAGATTATAAGCAATACCAGTGACTAGACAACATCAAGATGAAGGATTTTAATCTATATGAGCATGATATTAATGATAGATGGATGTGAGATTAATCTAACAAGATTTAAGCAATAAATGAGATAAATGATCTAAATATGTATGCAATATTCTCAATGAACCTAGAGCAAAAATAGTATAATAACAATATATTCTCCAGCCTCCAGGATTTTTTGAATGAGAGATGAGCTTGAATTTATAGAAAATTCAGAAAGAAACCAACGGCTAAGATCAAATGATGATGAGCAGTCAAGATTTTCCAAGAGGAAGCACAATCCAGGTGAATTGATGTGATTGGATGCTTTTCTCAGTTTTAAAGGGAATTGAACTAAAATTAAGATAAAATCAGAAAAAACTGATTTATTCTCTATTTCATTCAATTTTGGGATTTAATTGTTTTAATTGCTTTCTTTGAGATTATTCATCAATTTTTAATTTGTTTTTCAAGATTATCTCCAATTGATTTCTTTTCTCAAATTTTTAATTTTTTCTTTCCAATTAATTTATTTTTTGATTTATTTCCATTTTTGAAGATTTGTGCTCAATTGATTTATTTAATTAAATTAATTCCTCTTTTTGATGATTTGATGGCAAATTGATTTATTTAATTAAATATGCTAAGATATTTAAGAAAATAAATAAGATAATTGTTTAAAATATTTTACTTGGATTGATTTAATTAATTAAATAAATGTTTAATTAATATTGGTTGATTAATTTTGCCATGTGATATTTGATGATTTTAGAATTAATTGTGTGCTCAAGATTTATTTAATTGCCTTTGTTTAGGACCTTGGTGATGTTGTTGAGATTAGGGGCTCATGGTTTAGATGACCATTTTTAGGGTATTGCACTTGTTCCTAGACTTAAGACATCGGAAGAGAAAATGCGCATACTCACTGGTACCATCCAAAGGACAGAAGAAGCACTAAAGGAAAGTGAGAGGCTAAGTAACAACTTAAATTTTGCATTAGCGGATCTATATCAGATTGTAACCCACCGGTTATAGGCATCTTGATAGGAACTACACTCAATTGACATTAATTGACAACCTTTGTCATTGATTGCAAAGGGGAAGTAGTAGAGGATGATAAAAAGGAGTAAGGAGTAGTAGGATGATAAATGAATGACACAAAATATCATCTGCTCAGGGGGAGCATACAGTTTTGGTAACATAGTTTTGATTTTTGGACAACACTTTCTGGACAAAATAATTTTGGCTTTTTCTCACGAGTGTTGGCAAATGCACACTCCAATAAAAAATTGTAGGTGATTGAAGGTATTGTCATTGATGGCAACCTTACAATCCTATGGCACTGACAGACACATGCACCGACACCGGCAACAACAAAGATGATTACCGACACCCCAGCCGACAAAATTTTGTTTATTATATTTTGTATTTAATTGTAAAATATTTTTGTAAAGCCGACAAGCCAAATTGTAATAGGACTCATATATAAGTATGAGATCTTATAGGACCATGTGCATATGTATAGGTAGATGCAAACATATTAAGGTAGATTTTTGGAATAAGGTTTATGGAAGTTGTATGAGCTTAAACCGGTACTGACCCTGGCATAGTAGATGTTGAAATCATCCATTTTTGTAATTCAGTGAGACTTCTCTTTTGTACTTAAGCAGTGAGCTTTAGGCAGTTGGCCTTCCTGCATGTGCAGGCCCCTATTGTAAGTAATATTCATTTATTGGCCAGTGAGTGAACATTATGGGTCACAAATCCCACCGATGTTTTTCCCACACTAGGTTTCCTCATTAAATTATTGTGTTGTGTTGTGCTTTCTATGTTGTGTTTATTGTTCTTATTTACTGCATTAATTCTTTTTTATTGGTACACTATTTTGGAATGCAAATTGTCTAATAAGATAAGAAAATCTGTTCACCGACAAGATATTGATTCACCCCCCCTCTCAGTATCTTTGGGAATCCTAACAGACATGAATGGACTTGGATTTGAAGTTGGTGAAAGTTCTGGTATTGCAAACAATCATGATCATAGTAAACCAGTAAGACAACCTAATGCCTACAAATTTAATGGGAAATGCTTTAATTATAACAAGTATGGTCATAGAGAAAATCAGTGTAGATCTAGAAACAATCAAAACAATAATACACCCACCGGTCAATGTTCCAAATGCAACAAAATTGGTCATAATTCAGAAAATTGCAGAATGAATGTAAGATGTTATGTTTTTGGAAGATTTGGACACTTATCTAATCAATGTAGAACGCAAACTGGCATAGGATATGGAAAGACTATTCAAAATAACAATGTGACTTGTTATGCTTGTAACAAGATTGGACATATTGCAAAATTTGGTAGAAGCAAGACTTCACCGACAAATAATAAAGGATCCCAGTTTGAAAGGCAAAGAGAAGGTAGATGAGGTAACGCAAGAATTTTCAAGACAATTGATTAGAAAGAGAGATCATAAGGTTGATGAGACTATTCCTTCACCGGTAGAACAGAGTATTACTCCACCGGCAAGAGATTCTTCATCCAACTGAAAAGTAACCCTTGGGGGTATTGCAACAAATTGAAAATCATGCAAGTTTACCCTCGGTTTATGGTGAGAAAATGAACTTCTTCTTTATTGGTAGATTTGTTAAGTTACACTTAACCGATAGGCATTTATTGTGGTTGTTGAAGGAAAAGACATTATAAATCAGTTTTTTTCCCTCTTTTTCATTCGTCGAGCATTCAAACTTTCAAAGAGCACGAAAAAGCCGAGTGAAGGCATCCATAGCGAGAAGTGAAGCAAGTTCTTTCAAGCATCCAAACCTATCAGGAAGATTAAGGTATTTATCAATGGCTTCCTCCTCTGCTCTAGAATTCATTACAAACCCTACTATTATTGAGGTAGTTAAACGCCCTAGGCCCGTTTTCAAGATTATCCCCGAAGTAGAAAAATAGGATGATACCCTAGGTGCTTTCTCAAAAATCCCTAAAGGAGTTGCATATGCAGAAGACCCTAGAATATATATTCATTGCCACATTGAGGGATTAGGTTCTGAGGAAATCATGAAAATATACAAAAATGTTTTCTAGTGATGAAAATAGAATTGTGAAACCCAAACATAAGGTTATAGAGACTTTAGGTTTTGTGGAAATCCTTGACATCCTAGAATTTCCTAAGGAAGTTGTAAGGATTGTGCTTATAAGAGTTCATGGTGAATTGTTTTGGCTAGACTCTATTCATAAAATCACTAGAGAAGCAGTTAGGGCATTGACTAGTTTACCCTCCATCGGTAGCAGGCTAGATAAAACTAAAAAGGTTCCTAATAACACAGTGATGACACTAACAGGAGCAACCTATGATAGCAAATCTATGAGAGTTAATGATGTAAAGGATGAAAATGTTAGATTCATAAGCATGATCTTAGGATATTAAACCACACATGCAAACCGACTGAACTCAATTTCAAGTCTATGTATTAAAAGTGCATATGATATGGTCAACATTGATCCTAAGATAGATATATGTGAATGGTTGAAGGGTGAGTTGATTGACAATCTGAAGAAAATCAAAGGAGATAAGAAAGGTACTTTCTATTTTGGCAATCTTCTTATATGCTTAATGCTATATCTTACAAAAGAGGTTCCCGACATTGGCAAGAAAGACTTTGGTTTTGATATACCAGTAGGAAAAAAATTGTTTGATATCTTCATCGGTATGGGGACAAATAAGGATAATAACATTACTGAATATTTCCAAACATTCAAAGCAAAAATGAAAACAAGGGAAAGGTTACCACAAAGCATTGTAGACAAATATGAAAAGGAAATTTGTTTTGTAATTAAGAAAGATGAGATATGGATGGAAGCAGTTCTTCCTAGAACTATTTGGGTGACAGAAATGGGATATGAGGCTGATGTGAACATAATTGAAACATATGCCAAAGCCTTATTAGGAACCCCTAGAGAACTGGAAGAAAAAGTTTTTGGGAATGCACAATCAATACAAAGTGATGTACAGACACTTAAACAAAGGAAGAGAAGAGAAAAATACATAAGGAGTGCATCTAAACAAGTTAAGGAAATTAAAGAAAATGTAATGAATATCACTGGTGTAAAGGAAAGTGACTTAGAAGGATTACAACTAGAGGCACATCTCTCACTGGTTGGTACATCCTCATAAAGTGAAATCCCTGTAGAATTCAAGAGAGTAGATAGGAAGAGAAAACCCTCACCGGTACCCTCTCCTCCTCCCAAGAAAACTAGAATACCAAGGAAGAAGCAACAAGTAGTGAGGCCACTAGCTAAGAAGCTGACACCTAGAAAGAGAAAGGAAAAACAGGTCATACCACCACTAGACAACCTACTGAATGAGATAACAGATGATGGTAATTTATCCAATGTAAGGAAATTGTATGATACATTTACCAATGAGGAGAAAGAAAGTGTTGAGAATAGCATCATCTTACACCTTGATATTTATAAGAAAGTTTTAATAGAGGTTGTAGATGATTTGCCTAGTAATCTATATAGGCAGTTAGATACTAAAAGGTTATCTATTATGGAACTTGACAAGAAAATAAAGATTGAGAAACTACTTGATGTACATCCTGTGAAATCAGTTGAGGACATTGACGAGTTGATTAGTGAAGCAAACATAATGGTCTTTTTGAGCGGACACTGGCATGTAAGTATAATAGTCGACAGGGTTAATGAAATCTCAGAAGAGACAACTTACAAATGAGATATTTTCTTTGTTGAGAAAGAGAAACAAGAAGAACTGAATAGACCTAAAACATTCAAGGTATACCAAAAGGATCAAGACAAGGGAAAAGGCAAGGTAGGTGGTCTACCTAATATAAAAGTGACAGATAATCTACCACCACCTTCAGTTACTCCACCGGTACTAACTGATTGTACATCGGCCACTGAGAATGTGGAAACACCACATGAGGACACAAACCTTGAGTCTGAAATTTTGTATACTATGAGCATAGATACTCAGGAAGTAAATATTGTAGTTGACAAAGAAAGCACAGAGGAAAAGAAAAATGATGTTGCTACTGAGCAACCGGCTGATAATGTTGGGATTGGGGTTAGTGAAATGGTTACTGACAATACTGTCAATGCATTCACTGAAAAACCAACAGAGATAGAGTTACCAACTGCTGAGAATACAAAGAAACCTATTGAGATCTTGATAGTGGACAATGCAAAGGTACTGATAGAGAAACCAGCAGTGGATACCACTAAAAACCATCAGAAAAATTGGCTGACAACACTGTGAAACAGACAGAGAAACAGGTTGAGAAATAGGTACACACAGAGACAATGCCACTGACATCTACTAAGAAGCCTAAACCTTTGCTAACAGAAATGCAAACACAAAATGACCCTCTAGAGGTTGAGGCAAGAAAATTAATTGCTCCTACCGACAACACTTAAATTGTTAAGGTAATTGGACAGTCATCCAGTACTTCTATGACATAATTGAGACCAACAAATGTGACTGAAGTACTCTTGGATTGTATTAAGAAAATTACTGATTGTAATGCATTGGCTTATAAGGCTATAGATGACACAATACTTATTCTTAAATTGATTGCACCCAAGTGTAATGTAGATAATAAGGATTCTTTGAGTTAGTTAGACACATTGTCTAAATACATAACCGGCAATATACTGACTATGGACCAAATAAATGAAGAGACATTTAAGGAGAAAATGGACAAGGAAAAAGAGAAATTATTTGGAGAAACAATAAAGAAGTGCACGGAACATATCGATACCCTCTTTTCGGCACTGAACAAAACAATTATGGAGTTCAAAGAACTATATAGAGTCACCTGTAAGACTAATCTTTTGACAGTGGATATCGATAAGGAAATCAGCAAAGTGCAAAAGGGAATTGATAACATAGCTGATAATATCATTGGTTCACCTGAACCAATATTAGTTATTGAGCAGGAAATTGCTGAATTTGAGGAGAAATTGGAGAAGTTAGAGAAGGAAAAGGAAAGAATAAAGGGCAAAGCAAAAGATCTTAAATGCAGACTCAATCAAAAGTTGGATAGCCTCATCTCTATATGGAAAGAGATCTTTGAGGCACTTATTCAAGGGAAGAAGACACTGGAAGAGAAAATGCACCATCTCACTAGTACTATTTAGAGAACAAAGGCAACTTTGAAGGATAGCAACAGGTTTACTTAGAGTTTGAACTTGGATTTAGCAGACTTATTCCAAATTGTAACCAACCAGTTACAAGGTTCTAGCTGAAAACTACACTCATTTGACAAATTTTTTTGACAACCTTTGTCATTGATGTCAAAGGGGGAGTCGTAGAACAGAGAAAAATGGTCATCAGAAGAGATCATCTTCTTAGGGGGAGCACACATTTTTGGTAAGATTTTTGGACTTCATTTTTGGGACAGATTTTTGGACTTTTCTCATGAGTGTTGCCATCAATGCCAAAGGGGGAGATTGTTGGCATTGCACACTCTAATGGTAGTTAAAGGTGATTGAAGGTGTTGTCATTGATGACAACCTTGCAATCTTATGGCACCGGAAGGAACTGGCACCAACAGACTCTACACCGATAGATACTTCACCAACAACAACAATAATGTTTACCAACATCTGAGTCGACAAGATTTTGATTATTATATTTTGTATTTAATTGTAATATCTTTTTGTAAGCTGACATGGCATATTGTAATAAGACTCATATATAAGTATGAGATCTTGTAGATCATTTTATGATACATCATAGAGGATAGATATGGTGAATATGTAGAGCGAATATTAAGGTAGATTTTGTAGAAGGGTTTATGGTTATTGTATGAGCTTACACTAGCACTGAACCTGGCATAGTAGATGCTATTTTGTAGCAATACACTATATTGGATTCTCATAATCCATTTTGTAAGTCAGTGAGACTTCCTTTTGTAATTGAGCAGTGAGCTCTAGGCAGTTGGCCTTCCTGCATGTATAGGCCCCTCTTGTAAGTAATATCCATTCATTGGCCAGTGAGTGAATATTATGGGTCACAAATCCCACCAAGATTTTTCCCACACTGGGTTTCCTCATTAAACATCTTGTGTTATGGTGTGCTTTCTATGTTGTCTTTATTGTTCATATTTACTACATTAATTCTTGTTTATGAGCACACTATTTTGGAATGCAAAATACTTAATAAGGTCAAATATTATGTTAATCGGTTAGATATTGATTCACCCCTCCTCTCAGTATCTTTGGGACTATCATCAATCCTAACACCCTCAACCCTCAATTACAAAATTGCATCTCATGATATATAAATCAACTACCAAACCAATACAATGATATACATGACATAGCATGGACCTAAATCAAATTTCCAAACACTCATCACCACCAGAAATCTCGCCAAGATCAACTACAACACGTTACACCACCAAGAACACTGCATAACATGAAGAATATCACCAAATCAGCAAAATCACTATTACCTTGCACAAGGATCAATGTGGACCATTAAAATAAAAAGAAAACAGTCACAAAACACCAACAAGCACATTAGAACCATCTGCAATAGCTACACCAACACTAGTTATTCAAATCTTCATCAATCAACATGCTAACTCACATGAATACTCAACAAAAACAATTTGGACTAGAAAGATAACTTGTTAAGCACCAAATCATGAACCATTTGAAATGAAGATACACATGAACATACAAAACATTCTCCCAAAACCGCAACCAAAGATATAGTCAACTAGATCTCACTAGATCAAATACCAAACTCTACCAACCACTAGACACAGAAAGACTGAACTACAAACTGGATCAAATAATATGATCAAGTAAAATTTCAGATCACTAAAACTAGTAAGGAATGAAGTAGAGATACTAGAGCTACATCATTACTAAACCACAAATCCTCAAACCAACCAAATCAACTTAATGCAATCACACCAAAACATAGGAATATGTTGACATCAATGATAACAATATATCCTAGTAGTAGCAATGTCCAATAGGTTGGGAATAGTCAAACCCCAATTCAGAATTAGCCTTAATTAAGGATATACCTCAATTATGCAATGACTAATAATGATTCTTTTCTTCTCGAATGTAATCACATATGTTGTATGAAATGGCATGAATATGACAAAACCTTAATCACACACACATGCTTGCATATGAATGATGTAATGTTGCTCTACAATTTATGAATGAAGAATATGTAGCCTTGAAGATCTCTAGAAATTCTTGATGATGAATGCTTTGATGTTTGAATGATAGACTACTTGAATGGGCACCTTATGATTCTCCTATTATATTCCTATATATCAAAATGAGAGGAGAAAGCCTCCTTATATACTTTCCCATCAAAAAACATGTTAATTTTTTGACATAGGCCAACACGTGGCTAGCTTTCCCACTCAAATATGCAAATGCTTAAGGGGTTCAAAGGGGGGTGCAAATAGGGAGGACCAAGGCATGGTGCCCTAGTCCCAATAAGGACCAAGGTGCAACACCCTAGTCCTACCCCATTTTAGGAATAAAACAAAGTGGCCATGTGGTGTATGAAGTGAAAATAAGGTCATATTTGCATGCGGTAAGCATATGAGGTCTTAATTAAGCATTGGGGTGCAAACACTAAGGTGAGGGTCCCAAATGTGGACTAAATTGTAAGGGAGTGCAATTTAGGATGCTATAGTGTTGTTGTTTATGTGTGTGGTATTCTTGACATCTATAGTTGTGGGTGTTTTAATATGGAATGAGAATTGGTATTTTGTTTGATAGTAATGTTGAGTAAGCTTCAATATGCAAGAAAGAGTAGTTATGTCCTATGTGCAAATAAATGGTACATTGTTTGGTTTGTCACAACCAATTTGTGTAACTATGCAACAAATATTTAATTATGATAAGGATTTATCAAAACTTAGAGATGATGGTTATTGATTAATTATGTTGTCACATATATCATTCTTATATTTCATTCCTAGTTGCGGTTTGTTTTTTATTGCAAGTGTTCAGTAATGTATATGATCCAGGACTACATGTTCAAATTTTATCAGCTTATCATGCATGTTTCCTAATACTAATCTTTTACATACAAAATTTGGTTTCATAAGGTTACAATACATGAAGTTTTGATATGTAGGAAATAGTATTTAATGTTCTAGTGGGAGAATATTTTGAATCCTTCTAGAGTATTAAGATCATGATGTGCATATTTATATATAATGTTTATGTTCTGTGAATGGCGTACTATCACCTGTGTAGGTCCTCTAATTTCTTAGATGATGGGGTTAGTTGTTGCTAGTTTTTTATAGTAACATTATCTGTTAGACTGGTCTAAAAATTACCTAGTGACTTTTGGATATGTGGATTCAATGATTGTCGTTTGAAGGAAATGTTAATTTTGTTTATGTAGTATTCCAATTCAAATTTCAATTTTGCTCAACATGCTCTATTGTGTTGAGTCTCAGTTATTTCAATTGATCTATCTTATTCATTTTATTCACTTTTGGTCTAGATATTCTTGGAAGGATGAGTTAGATTATTGATATGGATGTCACCATGGTGTGTGGTGATCCATACTTAGTAATTTGCAATGTTAGATGTTTGTGGGGTGACCAATTGATGTGTTTTATTATTTTTCTACATGTTTCATTTGGCACTGATCTTGGAGATTTTAGTAGTGTGTGTGGTTCACTGGTATCTACTTGAATTAATGTATTATGATGTGTTTGGGTCCCCTTTATCTCTTGGAGAGGACCAATGTGATTGTTTTAGGTCCAAATTATCGAATTTTTATAATATTTATTATTCTATCTTGGTTGATCTAATTGAGGTTTTTTAATGAAAACTTTGTATATAAGAATGTATAGTTTTATGAGTTGAGGTATGGAATGAGTGAAAATCATTGTGAATTGGATGAGACTATTCAAGAAGATTTAGTTTTGGTGATGTGTGAAATCTAGTTGAGAAGTGCTTTGATAGTTATATCTTAGAGTGACAATGATTAGAGAAAGTATTTGTGATTATATGTGCTTGTCATGATATCAGTTTCTTAGCACCAAGGTTTAGGGTCAATTTCATGATCAGGAGATCTTACTCATTTCTATTTCTACTATTTCTCTTGTCTACTAGTGGATAGTGAGTCTATTGGTAGAATTTTGTATCTTCCCTTGAGGGAGTGCATCTCAATTTTGCAAGTCTCTTTGTGTCTTTCCCTAAGGCTATGTGCCTTAGCATTTCAATTCCATCGAGTGCCTATTGTTTCGTGGTAGTGAGCCTAAAATCTTGTAAACAGTTTTCTTATATTTTGAGTGTGATTCACACTATGGTTTTTCTTTTATAGGGTTTTCCATGTAAATCTAGTGTTCATATGTTGAATGTTCTTTGTTCTTTTATGTTTTACAATTATAGTATATGTTTAATTGTTATATAAATCTAAAAGGAATTGATTAGAATTAATTAACTGCCCCTCTTAGTCTTGTGAGGCATTGAACAATTGGTATCAAAGAAACGTTCCTCTTAGTGAGCTTAACTACTTGAGTTAGATCCGATATGGTGAAAAAATCCAACCAAAAAGAATCAAAGTTTGATGGCACAAACTACTCCAATTGGAAGGAGAGGATTGGATGCTATTTGGAAACTTTACCAAATGGAATATGGGAAATTGTCAAAACTAGCTATACAATACTAGAGAATGGTCCTCTGACTCTGGATGAGGTTAACAATCATGAGAACAATGTGAAGGGTAGAGATGCAATTATCATTTGTATAATTGATACAATATTTTCTAAAGTTACAAGATTCAAAATTGCCAAAAATGCTAGAAGAAACTAATTTATGCATATGAAGGAGATCCAAAGACAAATCAATCTAAGATAATGAACTTGAAGCACAAGTTTGAGATCCTAATAATGTCTAATGATGATAATATTGAAGAATATATATACAGAGTGAATAAAATAGTAAATGATAATAAGGGTGCCAGTTGAAAAATGGAAGAAAGTGATGTTGTGAGAAAAGTGTTATTGACTCTATCGAAGCCCTACAAAACCAATAAATATGCTATTAAAGAAAGTCATGATTTGGATAAATACATAATGGACCAGATCCTTGGTTCACTATTTTCTTATGAGATTGTTGAAATGGATGATATTAGAAGGGAAAGGAGGGATAGGTTGTATTAAATGTGTCAATGAAGCCTGAAGATGAACCATAAGCAAGTAAAGATATGGACGAGATCAAAGGAAACTTTGTGAGGAGACTCAAGAGAGGGACTAGAAGGTACAAAGGTGTGTTACCCTTGAATTTCTTTAATTGTGGAGGAATTGGTCATTATGCTTCTAGATGTATATATAAGGAGTACAAGAAATAAAGTGATGGAGAGAAAAAGGATAAATAGAGAAGAAATGATGAAGACAAGAAGTTAGATGACACAAATAAAGGAAAAAGGGGATTTTTCTCAATGGAGGTATATTTATCTTGGGATGAAGATGGTGATGATGGTAATGAAGAGTTTTTGTTTTTGACTATAAAGGAGAAGGATAAAGAAAGATCCAAAAGACAAGATGGTGGAAACCTAGTTAAAGAAAGAAATACTTTGCATGCTAACAATGAACCAAAGGCTTGGATTATTGACTCTAGATGATCAAACCATATGATAGGAGATAGATAGAAGTTCATTAACCTTTAAAAGTATGATGGTAGATTAATAAAATTTACAAGAGAAGAGTGAACTCCTATTTGTGGAAGAGGGAGCATTACAATTGATGGTAAGCATAAGATAGAAAATGTCTATTATGTTAAAGGTTTGAGACACAATCTACTGAGTGAAAGTCAGATGCACAACAAAGGGTATTGGGTTACATTAAAGAGATCACATGTGAAATTAGAAATGGAAGGTCTAGAAAACTTGTTGCGAAAAGAATAAGGGCTAAGGTAAATGTCTAGTCTATGAAGGATAACAATGCTGACAATCGCTTATTGGTGCAACTATGTGGAGACTAATAGAAAGCTAAAAATATATGTGAAACCAAAACTGAAGAAAAAGTTACCCAAAAAGATAATAGCTGGACAAGAATAATGGAAGAAGAGTTTAATCAAGTAGAAGAAAGTAGGATAATGGAACCAATGTCCACCCTCACATAAATATATTTGAATGAAGAAAATAAAAAGATAGTTTTAATTAACTAACTCTAATAAAGATCAATGATTCTTCACTTTAGTTTAGAACAAGAAGAATGTTATAATTTCTCCCACTACCCAAACTAGGTATTCAACTCTCAATGGGGACTATTTTTCTTGAAGTTTAGATATAGAACTAGTGAATATAGAAGAAAAATCGAATCAAAATCCTTTAATGGACAATGTTACAATTGTAATAAATCTGGACATAAGGCTAGTGAATGTAGAGATAAGATAAAAAAATAATATTTTAATAGAATATGTTATGCATGCAACAATTTTGGACATAGACCTACTGAATGTAGAATTAGTATAATATCAAATGGATATGGAACTACAATTCATGATAGATATGTTCAGTCTTTCAATGGATATTATTATACTTGTACCAATTTTGGGCACAAAGTTGTTGAGTACAAGTCTAATGGAAGGTTCTATAAAATTAATGGTGGTAAAATGAATGGAAATGGACAACTACAAGGTCCAACATGCTATAATTTCAATGAATTAGAACACATTGTTATATTTTATAGAGGAGAAAATGAGAAGATTAGTCTAGTTAAGAAGATTGACTTAATAAAGAGAGACAAAATATGGAGATAACTTGGGTGAAAAAAGTTGATGAGATTGTTGAATCAAATGTTAAAGTTGGATATGCACCATCTATTGTTGTTGATTCTTCTTCTAGAAACCAATTAGTATTTCAATGTTTGATGGGGAGAGCTGAATGCAGATCTAGTGTGCCCCCCTCATTTTCTAGCTATTGAGATGTCCTTAGCATGGAAAAGTGTGGGAAGATCTTTTGTAGAGAATTTTAGATGTTTCTGCAAATCCACAACATAGGTGTTAATTGATAAATATGTGCATCTATCTAGGGGAAATTTATAGTTAACCTTTTGGATTTATATTCATGTAGTGGCTTCTCTCATGGGGAGCATTGGTATGGTTACAATTTGGTGGTTTTGTCTTGAGAAGTTGTGTAGTCATCTATGTAAGATGGGTAAGTAGTTGTTTGCAGCTATGTGACCTTTGTCCTTGGTGTTAAAATGTTGGCAATTGCCACTCAATTGGTTGGTTTCAATATGTTTTCATTCATGGCAACATGTTCTCGCTTTATATTTTAGTTTAGTAGTGTACCGACAGACACTTCATCGGTACCGACACTGATACTGACATGATGGATGAAATTATTTGGTTACCTACATTTGCAGGCCGACATGGTTTATATTCAAGTTATCGGTATTGGAGGCCGACATCATTTGGGAGATTCGACATTGGAAATTATTTTTGATATTCATGCATTTATGTTATTGAGATGACATGTATATTCATATTGTAATTATCTTTGTAAGATGACATAAGGCATGATGAATTGTAAAGGGGTATATAGGTCAGTTGATTAGATCAATTTTGATAGATATAGGAAAGGATATAGATATGTAAGGTTATGGAATGTAATGTAGATGTGAAATATATGAGAAAGATCATGTATGTGAGGATATTTATGTAAGAGGGTATTCTGGAAAGGGTTTAGGGTTTCAAAAAAGAACTATATTGAGGCATAGAAGATGTTATCATTGCAATTCAATCATTTCTCTAGATTGTAGTATGGATTTATATGTATTCAGTGAGGCTTCTTTTCTGATTGAGCAGTGTGTTCTAGGTTGTAAGCCTTCCTACAAGTGCAGGCCCCTATATTTTGTAATATCTCTTCATATGGCTAGTGGATTGATATTGTGGGTCACAAATGCCACCGTGGTTTTTACTCTTTGAGGTTTTCCATGTATAATTCTCTATGTTATGGTATTCATTTGTGTGATTGGCTTGTTGGCTACTTTACTTCTTTCAGTCTTATATGTATTGGTATACCAATTGGTGAATGCATGTTTTAATAAGGTTAAAATTGATTATTCTGGTAGAACATTGATTCACCCCTCCTCTCAGTGTTGTTGGATTTCAACATAAAGAGGGGGAGATTCCATAAGATTTTGATGATACAAGTGTTGCCATTAATGACAAAAGGGGAGATTCTTGGAAACTTGAATAATGATTTGTTGTGTTTTCATTGATGTCAAATTTGTCCAATAGGGGGAGATTGTTGGAAACTTGAATAATGCTCAGTTGTTTTGTCATTGATATCAAAATTTTCTAGTATTTTTTCATAATTAGTTGGTGTAGTTGATCAATTTTCATTGATTCTAAATTTGGTCTACCTGTCTAGCGGTTATCCAGCTTCAGATCCATTTTATGAGTTGATGATTTGTTTGATGATCAATTTATGTGTTTATTTGGTTCTTCAATTATTGATCACTTGTCTGGTGCTCAGTTGTTGATCTATCATGCAAACTACATGGTTTATAAATATTAGTACACATGTTGCTAATTATAGATTTTGATGTTGATGCTCTATTTGATGGTGGTGTTGTTGTTTATGTGTGTGGATTTCCTAGCATATATATGTGGATGTTTTAGTATGTAAAAGACAACCGTTATGTTATTTCATAGTAATGTTGAGTTAGCTTTGATATGTAGGAAATATTATTTATGTCCTAAGTGAAGAAAATGACACCTTGTTTGGTTTGTCACAATGAGTTTATGTAAGTATGTAGCAAATATTTAGTTATGATAGGGATGTATAGAAACTTGGAGATGATGGTTGTTGATGCATTATGCTTTCATGGATATCAGTCTTATATGTCACTCCCAGTTATTGTTTGTTTCTAATTGCAAGTGTTCAGTAACATATATGATCTAAGACTAGATGTTCAAATGTTATCATGTTTCCTAGAACTAATTTTTTGCATACATAAGTTGGTTTCATAAGGTTATAGTATAAGAAGTTTCAATATATAGGAAATAATATTTAATGTTCTAGTGGAAGAATCTTTTGCGTCCTTCCAGATTATGAAGATCCTTATGTGTAGATTTGGATATAGTTTTTATTTTTTTCTAATGGTGTATTATTATGTATGTAGGTCCTCTAATTGCTTAGATGACTATTGGTATTTTGATGATGTTTAGTTATGATTGTCATTGATGGACACACACTTATTTTATGTATGAGTTATTCTCAACTGGTAGTATGTGTTGTATTGATCACATCGGTATTGTATATCATTAATATGTATAGTCTTTATTTGTTTAATACTATCGGTGTTTTGCAGAAGATGCTTACCAGTCAAAGCATGACCGAAGACCCCAACTGGTATGAAGATCTCAAAGCAAAATGAAGACCCCGAGTGGTAGTTAATCTTTTGATCGGAACACAATGTTCTAGTTTTCCAGTCTTCACTTGTCAACCGGTAATCGGTATACTTTGTTAGCTGGTATAATTGTAGTGTGTGATGAGTTATCATCCACCGACACATTGGTGGTGTTTCTGTGTCGTGTTACCAAATGTGTCTAGATGTACTGTACCTAGGAAATCGTAGTCTAATCTTATTGGTCCAACATGAAATCAGGTTCCTAGATGAGGACATCATGTCTAGGGTTTTAAAGAAGTTGTAGTATGCGAATGAAGAGAAGGTCTGTGTGAGAAAAGGTCTCACATAATAGAGATAGAGAGTGTGAAGTATAGAAGACTGAAGTAATGCTAGAATGCATAAATAAGAAGTTGCCAAGGATCTAATCAAGCATTATGTGCTACTATCTAGATCATTCACTTGTTGATTACTAATATCTTTGACAAGTCTGAAACCCTTAACTAGGTAGGCCTAGCCAAGTCTATTGAAAATCCTCTAACAAAGTGGTTCACAGTTGTGAATCTAAAATTCTCTAATAGGGTAGTCTTTAACATGACTTATCTCCTAACATAGATCTGAATTCCTAACAGGATCTATTCTGGTGAAGAATGTTGTAAGGCCTTAACCGGTCTGACCTTAATCAGTCTGGTTACTATTCTATAGATAGTTGTCTTGTGAGTTTTACTCACCGTAGTTTGTCCCATTTGGGTTTCCATGTCAAAACATCTTGTTTTATGGTGATTGTACTTCTATGGGTGAATGATTTATTGGCTATTTGTCTTGTTTATGTTTTAATTGATTTATTGTTTAATATGCTACACCAGTCTGCAGGTAAATTGCTTAAGATTTTATTTAAGTTTTTGGGTATACTAATTCACCCCCCCCCCCCTTAGTATTCATCAATTGGTATCAAAGCCAACCTTTCTATAAGTCTAACCACTTGGAAGGATATATGGGGGAATACAACATGAGGGAACTCACTCATCGTCTTATTAATTCTGAGAGAGCTTATGATGAAATCAAAGTCAAGTATAAATCCTCTTTGGCCAAGAGAGGAGAACTTGATGAGCAATTGATGGAATTTACTAAAAATATCTCTTCTGACAAAGCAGACATGGAGGCCCTAGTCGGAGAAGTGGAGAAACTAAATGAATCCAAAACTAACCTTAAGGAGGGAGTTGGAAGGACTGACTATCAAGATGAGTCATGAGCTAGAGATCTTTAAGTTGAAACAAGAAATCAGTACCATTATCGTCTATCTGTGAGAGGGTAAAGAAGAGAAAGAAGAAATACAAGTTGAACTGAATGTAGCGATTTCTTAGAATGAAACCTTGATGGAGACCAATGATGCTCTTTCCAAGGAACTTGCTGAGACAAAGGAGATACTTGCTAAGTTCAACCAGAGTGCTACTAAGTTGAAGCAAAAGCTAGAATCAGTGATGCCATCAACGGATACCACTGGAGTTGGTTTCTTTGGATACGAGGAGGTGAGACCTCTGGAACCAAGAGTGATGTACTGAAGAAGAAATCAACGCCTAAGATCAATAGTGGGAGTAAAGGTAAGGAAAAGTTTAAACCTATTTGCTTTAACTATCTTAAGGAAGGACATACTGCCAATGTATGTAGGAGCAAGGCTTACAATAAATTTCCTTACTTTTAGAATAATGTGGCTAGATCTGGTAGATTTAATGGTTACTATTATGCATGCAACAAGTTTGGGCATAAAGATTTTGAGTGCAGGTCGGTTATGAAGAACTCTAGAAAATATCCACCAAGAGCTAAAGGAGTTGTCCCGGAACTTCCTAAAAACCAGAACCCAAACCAGTACAGACCCTATGACCACTGATCAAATGGTTATGAAGTGGTAACCAGTTGGAGAGCAACATGTTTTATCTATTGTGGTATCGGTCACACTACTGCAACATGCAAAAGGAAGAATGAAAATGTGAACACTGGACCATGGAGAACACCTGGAATGGTATGCTATCATTGCAACAAACTAGGACACACTGTCAGAGCATGCAAACAGAGAAATAATCAATTGGGAGACATACCGATCAACCCAGAAGGGGAGATTGATGTTGAAACTGTTCAGGTGGATATGGATAAAACTTGGAAAAAGAAATCTAATAAGAAGCCACAAGATGTACCAGTTTCCACACCTAGTGTGGAAATTCCTGAACTGACAAACTAAGCTTCAAAAAGATTAGGGGGAACATATCGGTAAAAATGTTACGAACCCCCAGAGTATATCAGTAAAGTACCATTATCAGTATTTGTTACCTGTCAACCGACAAAAGAAATGAAGCGGTAAAAGGTAAAATTAGGGTTTGAGCCCTAATGATGATGCATTTATTATGGTAGGCAGGAGCATGTTTAAAAGTGACTTGTGCCATCATTTTTACTTACCTATTTTTTAGAGTAGAACTTTTCTAAGCTTGAGCAGCACAACCAGAGCAATTTATCTTGCATTGAAAGAATTCAGAAAGGAATCTTGCACAAGATTTTGCAACCACTTCAAGTTATTAGTGTGGAAGTCAAAGTGGTAAACAAAGCGTCCGAAGAAGTGTGTTGTGCTTGACATCGGAAAACCCTAAGTTTGGAGTGTGAAGGTGTTTCTCATTGAAACATTCTTCTCATTTGAAATCTTCTAGAAATGGCTTCTTGCAAATGCAATCCCTTCTAGTTCTATTGAACCTGAGGATGCACCTGAGCTTCTTAAAAACAAGATGAAATATAATTCCCTATCTCAAATTCCATTCGGAGTCATTGTCAAAGGTGATGTTTTAGGATATATTGATTGCAAACTAGAAGACCTAGGGTCCCTAGTGATTCACTCCGAGCTGAGTATGTTCTGTGGAGATAATAAGAAGATTAAACCTGAATATAGCATAATGGAGAAGAAGAAATTTCATAATGTAGTATATTTTCTCGAAGAATTTACAGAAGAACACATCAGGATTATCCTTAGTAGGGTTCATGGTGATAAGATGCACCTTGAGAGAACCCTTGATATTACACTGGAGGTAATTCATGTCGTGACAATTTTCTGCAATGTTGGGGAAGTCCTCGTTCTTCAAAATATCACCAAAACCAAAATGACAGAGCTCACCGGTCCTATGAGTGACCAACAGGAAATGATGGTCAACACCATTAAAGATGATTTGGTGAAATATGAATGTATGGTAATCGGGTATAGAATATTCTATGCTAGTAGAATGAATTTTGTTCCTTCAACTACGGTGCATGCCGCTTATAGGAGGATAAAGGAAAATGTAGAATATGACTTATGTACCTGTATGCAGAAACTACTCATAGATAACTTGATGTAGTACCCCTACTCGTTTGAACTCATTAGACTCATATTTTATTATTGTTTGTTTTCAGTGGATACATTACCATGATGTGTTATTTAGATTTATATGACATTATTTCATGTTTTATCTGGATATGAGATGCATAATTTATTTGCAATATTTCAGTACTTGTGAATTGTGGTATTTTATGGATTATTGCTATGTACCGACACTTTACTATATCTATGCAATGTGTAATTATATGTTGTGTATCTGTGAGTGTATTGGATGCAGGGGGACGATTTTTCTTCACTCATTTCGGTGAGATAGGGAAAGTTGCGATTCTCCTTCATTGGTGTGTATGTCATGTTTTCTATATTGTATATATGCATGTGTGGTTTGGTGATGCAGGATATTGCAGGTACAAGTACTCGGTAGGTACGGGGTATCATCTCCATCTGGCTTCACAGGTCTGAGCGTGCCTTATATTTTCCCATAGAAGTGGAGGAGATAGTAGTTGACCCTATTTTAGTCATTTACACTTGTGTGAGTGTCGTCAGTTGGTCATCCAGTTAGTTAGTTTGACCTTCGTATTTTGTCTTTTGATCATTTTATGAGTATTTGCTTGATATTTGTTTAGTTTGTGTATTTTAGTGGATTTGATTTAATTAATTAAGTTTATGGAGTTATCTCATAGTTGATTTATGTATGCATTGAGATTATAAATTTAATTAATTAAAAAAAATTATTAAATTAAGTTGCAAGCTACATGATATTAGAAATAAATTTTATTTAAATTTGAGTGGAAAAGTAAATTATATTAATTTAATTTATTGTTTCCTAGAATTTTAAATAAATAAAAGAATAAATAGAATAAAAGAATAAATAAATAAATGAATGAATAAAAGAATTCATTAAAATTATAGCATTGCTTTAATTTCTTTATTTAGAAAATTAATTAATTTGCATGAGAAAAGAAAAGAAAGAAAAAAATGATTTTTAATTATTGCATGTTAAATTATCCTTTGTTAGAAAATTAGAAAATAAAATAAAATTGCTTTTATTCTAAATTTAGGTTTTTGGGGAAAAAGATATGCAACCTAGAATTTTAGTTTAAAAAGGGGAATAGGTCTTTATTTTAGGGATACATAGGAAACAGGTCAAGGATTTAGGTGAAGAGAAATTTATTTGGAAGCTTGTTGAAGGATTGGTTCTCTTCTACAAATTTCTTCTAGGAAAGCTATACCAGGTTGGGTGGCTTTGTTTGGTTGTTTGTTTTAAAGAAATTTTTTTATTTCTTTTATCTTTCTGAATGATGTGTGTGTTAAGATGTTTGTCAAATTTAAAATCCTGTCTGATTATTTCTTGTTATTGGCTAAAGTCCATTCCTGAAGTTAATTTCTAGTTTATGGAAAGAAGTTATTTCCTGGGTGTTTGTAGATTAAATTTTAAGAAAATTGGAAAGAGTTATTATGACAAATTTCGCCAAGATTTTTATTGTGCATGGAAATTGCAAGATTTGGGAGGAATGGGATTTACCAGAGAAACCATTCCCTCTTGTTTGATTTTGGTTTCGATATTTGGCTATGGCAGTCCTTTTTAATATTTGTGTATCTCTGTGATATAATTAGTTATTATAGAAATAAATTTAATCATTAATTAAATTTATTGTATTATTAGAAGTTAAGGGAAATTATTTTATTATATTATTTTGGAGAAATTGTGTAATAAATAATTTCACTGGAAATAAATTGGTTTGGAAATTAATTATGGTAAAAAAAATTAAATTAAATTTGCTGTTTTTAAAGTTGATGGGAATCTTTTAAAAAAATAATGAAAAAAAAACAAAAAAAAAATTAAAAAAACATAATTGAAAAAAAACAAACAAAAAAACTAATATTATATATATATATATATATATATATATGTATATAGTATTTTCTGTGGTTTTAATTATGTTATTTTGGAAATGAAAGATATTTCAAAATTAAATTATCTTTTTATTATATATTCTAATGTGAAATAATTATATAATATTATATTAGTAGAATATATATATTTATGTAATTATATTATATTATTGTATATAATTTTTAGTTTGGAATTGAATTTAGATTAGATACAATCTAATTGGGTTTATTTGTAAAGTAATCATGAACATATAATTAGGGGGTTAATTTTTATGTGATTGATTTAACCTTATTGGACAAATGACAAAATTGATTTCTTTGTATTAATATAGTTGTATTTTCTTATTTTCTAGAAAATCTTTAATTGCAAGTTATTTATGCTTTTGGTTGTTTAAAGAAAAGATTGCTTGTATTAGGATCTTGTGTAAATGGTATTTGTTGTCAAGCTTAATTTCGTTGCAATTCTGGTTGAGTTGTCATTATGTCATATGTTGTTACATCTCCTTGGTCAGGTGTTGTATAACCTTGTTGATGTGAGTCATTATGTGTTTTGTCCAAATGGTCAATCTTGGGTTAGTGATTGTGTATCTTTCACATGTGGTTTGTCAAGATTAGTTATGGCTGTCTGTTTCGCCATAGAGTTCTTGTAGAGAGACCTTTTCTGTTAGTGTCCTATGAGAGAGAGTGCCTTTCGAGCGGGGGTCGTGGTCAAAGTGGATGATAGGATAACCCATTGAAAGTCAGTTAAAAAGTGATAACCTAATAATATATTTGGGGGGAGTGAGATAAATATTAATTAAGATAATGTACCTCGTGCATAGGTGTAATGCTAGTATAGGGCTCATAATTCTACGAGAAGGCCTAGAATGGCAAACTTACCACCTTGTCTTCACGAAAGGATTAGTAGGGTCCGCATGAGACTTAGTTGGAGCCGGAAGCTGAGAGAAGTTACCAGGACAGAGAGCCGGGACCTAGGAGGCCTACCATGGTAACCATCAAGCTATGCGATGACACTCTCTCCTTAGAGTCATTAGTGTTTTGTGGGTTGAGTCACATGGATGTTTGCGGAGTCTTGTAGTTCTTTCATACTTGTCTTACTTTTCTTGCTTGAGGATTTCTACTATCTCCTATCACGGTGGGGTGGTTCCATTTCGGGATCACATGGTCGGGTGGTAGTGCCACTTCCCATCGGATGTTCTGGATTGTATCTTCAGGCGAAGAAAGGCTTCGCTGGTGTTTCTTGGTTCGTGGTTCATGTACCAGCTCATGTTCGTGATCATTGTTCAGTTGAAACCTTGTGGTCATTGTATCAAACTTTTATGTAACCTTGATATTGTAACTTTGTAATCCATGGTATTATTGGAAGCCATGTATTTGTGGATATTGTAATATTAAGTCAGTGGAATGTATGTTAATTCAGTTGCTTTGATCTTATGTATAAATGATTTATGAAAAATTGAATGCATTGGTATACTTGAATCTTTCATTATGGAATTTAGATGTATGTGTAGTTTTGAACTTAAGCATTTACTTTATCTAATTAAATGGACAATTGGATTAACCATGGTGTTAATATAATCTATGATTAATATTTATTGGTAACCCTTAGGAAATCATGTGTTAGTCTTCCGCTATGTTATTAGATGTGCAATGGCTATAATTAATGCACTTAATCTTTAAAAAAATTTATTTCACCCTTTAGTTGCCTAGTTGTGTTGTTTTCTTTTAGGGTTCCTAGCGGGGCATTACATTTGAAGTCGATCAAATTGGACAAAACCTAGAGGTTTAAGTTTGGTCAAGTACTTGTCAGTTTATTTTTCTACTTTCAAGGATATTTTCTTGGAGTTGGTGATGTTCAATGGTCAACTGACCTACTAGTTTCCAGACAAATAAATGAGAGTCTGCAAGTAGTGGGAACTGCATATCCAGAGACTCTGAATAGATATTTTGATGAATTCAAACTAAAGATGAACCAGAGAATGAGAATATCTGGTGATCTAGTTAAGAAATATGAATATGACATCTATTTCACCATCAAAATAGATCACTTCACAATGGAAGCAGTCGAACCCAGAGAAGATGTAGTTGGGCATATGGGATATGAAGTGGTAAATGATATACTGACAGGGTATGCCTCTACCCTACTTGCTTCACCACTAGATTCCAAGAAGAAGAGGACCGGTACTTACTTAGAGAAGATCAAATCTATTGAGGTACCAAAGTAGAAGAAGAGTAAAGAAGTGCCATCGGCATCGACACTGGTTACATCTGCTGCCAGTCCTAAAGTGACCAAAAGGTCACTAGCTAAAAAGAAACTGAAGGCTGTTCCAGCAAAGGTATTCGAAAGAAAGAGGAAAACTAGGAATAACTCACCGGATTCAGAAGGCATTGAACTAGAAGTAGAAATAAAGAAGACAAGAAAATCAAGCAAGAAGACGAAGTCAACCGGTAATGTACCGACAACCTCTGCACTAGTAAATTTAGATATTTCCTCTTAAAAACTTATGACACATTGTCAAAGGACCATAAAGAATATTAGAAGAAAAGTTCTTGATGATTTAAAAGAATATTTTGATGATTTAAATGATAGTGAAAAGGAGGATGTTGAATAAGAACTTATTAAATATTTATGTATTAATGATCGGTCACCTTTTGAAATTAAATCAGTTACTTCTAAATATTTGTATGATTCTTTGGACAACAAATGGTGCATTGCCATTCAAAAAGAGAAAGACATCAGGGAGAAAGTTTTTGGTCAATATTTTCTAGATGCCTCTAACTCAGAATTGTTTGAAATTATTGATAAGTACAAATTCATTTTCTTCATGCGAAGAAGAAGACTCTAGCTACTCAGAGGCAAAACTTTTGAAGTGGAAAAAGACACCCATTTGCAGGTTAAAGCTTGTATCAAAATGCAACAAGTATCTGAAGCTAATCGATAGGCTGAGCAAGAACCTAACCTATCCACAGCCAAACCAGATGAAGTCCTTGATAGTCTAGGTGAAATAATGGCAGAACAAAATGAGTCCATTGATGTTGATGCACTGGACATTGAGGATATCACTCTAGATGAGGAAAAAGATGAAAAAGAGAGAATGGAAAAAGAAAAGGATGAGAAAGCAGAAAAAGAGAAATGGGAAAAAGAGAGAGAGAAGAAAGAAAAGCAAGAGAAAGAGAAAGCGGAGAAAGAGAGACAAGAAGAGAAGAAGAAGGAAGAAGAGAAGAAGAAGGAGGAAGAGAAAAAGAAAGAAGAAGAGAAGAGGAAGGAAGAAGAAAAGAGGAAGGAGGAAGCAAAGAAGGAAAAGGAAGAGGAGAAAAAGAAAGAAGAAGAGTGGAAGAAAGAAGAGGAGAAGAAGAGAGTGGAAGAGGAGAAAGTGAAGGCCACCAAGATAGCCCAAGAAAAGGAAGAAGAGGAGAAGAAATGACAAGTGGAGATAAAGGAAAAGGAAGGAGGATAGACTCCCAAGGTAATCGGAGATCAAGCCTTGGAGGTTGATTCCACTAGTCACACTGATTTGAATCTTTCCTATCTAACTCAATCAACAGATGAGACTGAGCTACTACAGAGCATTCAACTAGCACGAGAGATATTGGAAGAACTAAGGAAAAATAAAGAATAGGATGTCATTCAGTTTGTTATTGACACCCTCTCTAATCTAATCCTTGGTACTAACCTCCCTAGTACTGATTCCTCATCGGCCAAACTCAAACTTCTTTGCACAGTAGTGGATGACCAGGTACAATGTTTGGAAGATGTTGCTAGGATACTGCAAAGAAAAATCATGAAAAGGCACTCAAAGTTGCATTAGTAAAACAAATGGATTAAGAGAGGACAAAACCGATTAAGCAAAAAGGTGATATAAGTGCAGCTATGAGTGAAGGTAACCTACTCTTGAGTAAAATATGTCAACCTCACCTATTTTGTGAAGATGCTGTGAAATAGAAGACTCAACTCCAATCGAAATTACATAAATATATCAGCAACTTCAAATTTCCCTATGATCTGTTCACAGTATATGGACAAACTGTTCATAGTCACCAACATCAGATTGTGAAGCTTGACTCAGAAATCTATAGGAGCTCCAATTGCTCCTATTTCCAAAATTGTAGGTTCTTCAGAAGTGCTTCCTAAACTTGGAAGCTATTACTATGACATAGGAGATGAGCACCATTGATGCAATGGAAGAATTAGACTTCTAGATGAAGACCGAGAGTGAAATTTCTGCCTCACTTCTTCAGATTAGCGCCAAACAAAATCTGTAGAAAATAATGAAACACATCAACTAGTTATCCCAAAAACATCTTCTAATGCAGATTATTATGTCAAGCACATACCAAGCATAATATAAACAAGATAGATCAACCAAAATAATTGAGACTCAATGTAATAGAGCATGTCAAGCACATACCAACATAACTAACTTGCGAAGTAAAACCAACACTTGAAAGTTGAATTGGAATACTGCACATACCAAATGAACATGTCCTTCAAACTACAACCCTTGAGTCAACATATCTGAAATCCACTAGATAATTTTCAGACTATTCTTGAGTCTTAGTTCTGCAAGTCTCCTTGTATCTTCCCCTAAGGTTGTGCACCTTAGCATTGCAAGTCCATTAGGTGCATATTTATCCTTGGTAGTGAGCCTAAAATCTTGTAATCAGTTTAATTATATTGTGAGTGTGATTCTCACTGTATTTTTTCTCTTATAGAGATTTCTACGTAAATTTGGTGTCCATGTGTTGAATTTGTTTTTTTCTTTTATGCTTACAAATTACAGAATAAGTTTAGTTGTTATATAGATCTGAAAGGAATTTGTCTATACTAATTCACTCCCCTCTCTTTTAGGGTGAGAAAATAATTTTTACTTTGATCTCTAGTCCTAATATACATCTACTATATATATACATACACATATACATACCTACTTACATGTATATGTATGTATGTATGCATGTATGCATGTATGTATGTATGTATGTATGCATGTATGTATGCATGCATGTATGTATGCATGCATGCATGTATGTATGCATGTATGTACTATGTATGTATGTATGCATGCATGCATGTATGTATGTATGTATGTATGTATGTATGTATGTATGTATGCATGTATGCATGTATGTATGTATGTATGCATGTATGTATACATGCATACATGCATACATACATACATGCATGCATGGATGCATACATACATACATACATAGTACATACATACATACATGAATGCATGCATACATACATACATGCATACATGCATACACACATACAAACATACACTCCTAGCCTGGGGATAGGGCATGTACTCAAGCATGATTCAGTTGATAGTACTAATGTCAGTGGACATGTGAGCTCTATATTTTTAAATCACACCCACACACACACACATCGTAGATGGAGTTATCTCATGTTACTCCTAGCCTAGGGATAGGGAATGTACTCAAGCATGATTCATTTGACAGTACTAATGTTAGTGGATGTGTGAGTTTTATATTTTTAAATCATACACACATTTATTTAATATATATATATATATATATATATATATATATATATATATATATATATATATATATATATATATATATATATATATATATATTCTAATATAAGATGTTTAATATACACTTTTATGTATGTGTTGTACTATCTCCGAAATCAACACATCCATCAAAGCATTATTCTTAGTTAGAGGGTTGCTTGACTAGGAGCTGAAATGGTGATCACTCCACCTAGAGATATTTATAGACATTAATAAAAAGTTGCACATGTAATTGATGGTATATTTATTTGTGGACATTAATGTTTTATGATATGCATTTCTGGACTTGATTACATGTTTGATGACACATGTTTATGGACATACATTTCTAGACATGTTTGCATGTTTTATGATCTACATTTCTGGACTTGATTACATGTTTTCTTATGATACACATTTTCTTATGATTATGGACATGTATATTTAATATTGTTGAAATGAGTAAATTAAATATTATACGATTTCATTTATATCAAGATATTGTATTTTTGGAATTTAAAAATTAATCAAACTTAGCTCAAAAAAATGAAATGAAATTATGTTATATATACAAATTCACAATTCCTTTTGAAATTAGTTATGAATTTAGGTATATGTGTGTCATTAAATTAAAATAGAATGTAAGTTATCTCTTAGTTCAAGTGAGAGCTTTGTGATACAACTAGTACATTAGATCACAAATAACTCAAAATAAATAACTAGATTATCATGAATATCTTCAACAATACACACCTTCTCATAGCCCTCCTAGTAATCATCTCTATTTCTTATGAAGAAATAAATAAACTTAGCAAAAATATTTAAGTAGTTTCAAGAGAACCTTATTAAATCTAAATCTCATTAATCTCCTTTTAGGATATCTAAATATAGATAGATATGTAAATTTAACTCAATATGATTTAAAGTATTACAACTACTTCATTCAATTAATTATTTACTTAAATCTTGATTTATCTACCAAGAAATATTAGCTATTGATGAAGAAAATCAAAACTATCTGTGGTAGCAATACAAGATAACACAACAAAATTATGTATAATTTAAATATCAATATAAAATAAATACCAACCTATATATCAATCAAATTTCACACCTAATGACAATAAAAATGAATTATAATTGACCACCCCTAACAAATTAAATGAAAATTGTGAATACATGGAATATATGTATATACACAAAAATTAATTTAATTAAATCAATATGTTGTAAAAATCAAATTATGGATAAAATTTACTCAACATGAATTTGATCATAACTAAAAATATTCATATTATCAACTTGTACAACATATATAAAAAATAACAATATCAACATGTTTGTAGTCAAATATTAGGAATGATATTACATTATGAATAAATTCCTAGTACTGTAGCATGAAAATTACAAATAATTTACCATTAGATTATCCAAGAAGAATAGTTTGTAGTCATTTGGAAATAGTTAAAGAATTTGTTATATCCACATAAAAGTTGATTAAAGCCATGTAAAGATATAAAGAAAGTTATACAAAATATAATTTAAAATGAAGGGCCTTTAAGAATTCATAATGCACATGATAATAAAATTAACTCCAACCATGTTTTAATATGTAAACGGAAATGACATAATAGGAATTTAAATTATATATACATTAATTTTAAGTGAAAACCAAGGATCATTTAAATCCATGATTATTATATCCAAGTTCAACATAGAACTCTAACAAGTCAAAATCATCAAATATAAGATCGACTCACAACACACACACACACACACACACACATATTTATATATGCATGCATGTATGTATGTATGTATGTTGTTGAACCTAAGGCAAGACTAAGAGGGGGGTGAATCTGTCCAAACAAAATAATTGTCATAGCATACAAACAATTAACCAACAACACATATCAACACATCAACACCAAGATTTATGCATGGAAAATTGAAACAAGGAAAAACCATAGTGGGAGTTGACCCACAAGATAATCCACTATGAATAGAAATTTACAAAAGGGAGCTCACTGCTTTGGACTTGCACACCAAGGCTAATTGCTCATGGGGCAAGATACAAAGAGGACTTACAAAACCTAAAGCTAATTGCACTTAGGGAAATATACAGAAAATGACTTGAAAAGAAGGATCTCTTGAGCATGAAGTTGTCCTTGAACTTTGCATCAAGCAACCAACATCAACACACAACAACACTAATCTGAACTACCAACACTTTGTCTCAACTCTTTGCAATAGTATTCAACAAAACTTGCATATCATTTGAACACATCTCTTCTTCTTTGCTCAAACTTCCTATAATATTCACTCTTCACTACATCATCTACACTCTCTCCAGATTCTAGATGCTAACTCAAAATATACATATGCCTTATATACAATATAGATCATCAAATCTTCAGCTTAGTCAGTCTAAATCAAAAAATACATTTTGAACTAAAAATAGACACATTGATCTACTCAAGGAGAAAGAGAGGACCAAAACACATATTCCAATTATCAATTCACCAATCTGTACTAGAAACTAACCAATAACATATCCACACGGTACACAACTATATAAACAATTACTGGTCAAAACATAATCTCCAATGCAAATAACTCTAATCTAGATCTCCACACACTTCAGTGAGACCCATAACATATCAAACATACTTCCATAAATCATATTTGGACCTAAGGATAGGTCTAACATAGAACCTCACAACCAACAATGATTAATGCCACAACACTTGGAGAACACAAAAATGTTTCTAGACCACATAACCATCATATCTATGATACCAAACCATAACCAATGAAGATAACAATAATACTCAACACCAACAATAAATTCCAGACCCAAAAACTTCTAGAACAACCAATAGAACAATAAGACAACAAGATAGCTATACACCAAAAACATTATGTGTATATGTGTGTGTTTGTATATATGTGTGTGTGTGTGTGTGTGTGTGTGTGTGTGTGTGTGTGTGTTGGAAAGAGACACTACATAAGTTATTTGGTTTTTTCATTCATGGAAACCCAAGTACATGTACCCATTTGCAGTGAATGATTTGGTCATACCAGAATTCAGATTGAAAATTGGTTTAAGTCCGACAAGCTTAGAATAGAGCATTTGATAGTTTTTGGTTATTTAGTTGGCATTTTGTTTTAGGTTAATATTATTTTGTTGTGGATCTAATGAAAGATTGATAGATGTGTCGAGTACCTTATTCAATAATTTTGGCCTTTGGTGATGATTAGTGTGCGAGTTAGAGGATTTAGTGTATCGGGTTTTGGTTTGATAGTGCAAAACAACTAACTAGCATGATAAATCCTTATGTAGATTAAGTGAAGAAACTTTGGCAATTGTTTTTAAGTTCAAGGATATTTAGCCGACATATGATGTAGTGTGTGTTCAATTATTTTGGTCTGCATTAGCATTTGAGTTTGGATTTTGCTGCTAGTTTGTATACAGTTCATAAAATAATTAAATTTTCTTGAGTCGACATGTAGCTGATATGATTTCCTGTTGCAGATATATGAGTGATGGTTTTGGTCATTTTTATGATGTGAATGTTAGGATTAATTGATTGTGTGTAGTTCCACATGCACAAATTGGAGATTAGTGCTCTAGATTAGAGACAGTGCAACGAAATAGAGCAATATAAGATGAAATATGAGTAGAGTGTGAATCTTTATAATGAGCTTAACCAGAATTGTACTCTGGCATTTGTAGATGCTATTCATCAGTTTAAATGATTTGTAATCTTTGTATCTGATTTGTTGGCAGTAAGCCTCTCTCTTTTGAGTAGTGAGATCTTGGCAGTGTTGAATACATGTGCATTCCCCACTATTAAATTTCTATACTTCTACAGAGTATACCTATATTGTGGGTTCATCCCCACCATGGGTTTTCCCTTAACCAATTTTCAATGTATAAAAATAATAGTTTTATGGTGTTGTGGTTATTTTCTTTTTTTTCTTACATCTTTCTTTTGTACATATGCATTAAGTGGTTGAAATAACAATTTAATAAAGTGAAAGATTGCAGAACACTGATTTACCCCCTCTCAATGTTCCTTGATTTCAACAATTGGTATATGAGATTCGTTCCTCAGAATAAGACTAATAGCTTGAGGAAAATCTAGGAAGGTGATTCAATGGATTCTGGTGGTCTGCATCAATAACTCCTAGTTGCATTAGATGATCTTGATCAGTCCAAAGCTAAAGTCTTGGAATTGCAAACGAATCTTAAGGATATTGAAAATTTCATTAAAGCATTGAGACAGCAGCTAAACAAGTCCATGGAAAAGAGAAATGAACTCTATGAATAAGTAAGTAGAAATAAAGCAAAAGTATGGATGATGGTCACCTAAGTCAAGCCTTGAAGGAGAAGATAGTAGAATATGAGAAGATTACAAAAGATAATGCAGCCTTGAAAAAATAAGATGGAATCTATAGTGATGAAATTGACCAAAGAAATTGAGCGAAGGAAGAACAATGAAGATAATCTTAATCAGTCTTTGAAAGAAAGATTTGATGAATTCCATAGACTTGATTGTGAGATTGGCCAACTGAAGCTTGACCTGCAAAAATCCAATCACAATGAGAATGAACTTTGAAAGTAAATTGTCACTCTTAGGAATGAACTTGTGACTACAAATAAATACAAGGATTAGTTAAATATTAGCTTAGCTAAACTTCATATGCTACTTGAAAGCTAGAAGAAGGTAGATGACAAGAAAGGTCTTGGATTTGAGAAAGGTGAAATCTCTAAATATGGTCAAAGAAATCCTGTCAGAAAACTAGAAGAACAAACCTAAAAGGTCTTTGGTAAGACAACCTAATGCAAAAAAATATACATCTTTCAACAGAAATTACTTTGTTTGCAATAAATTTGGTCATAAAGTTATTCAATGTAGAAGTGGAATGAATCTAAATGGTCCATCCTTCTCTAGTCAGTGTTTCAATTGCAATAAGTATGGACATAAATCAAGTGAATGTAAAATTATGATGAATAACTCTTTCGATATTAGGAATATTAGATGTTATGCATGAAATAGGTTTGTACACATTTCTAATTAGTGAAAATCAAGAGGAAATCAAGGGAATTATAGGTCTAGAAAGGGAAATGTTGTTTGCTACAATTGCAACAAATCTGGTCACATTGTAAGATTTTGTAGAAGTAAGAATGTAGACATGAAGGGCCTGGTAGATAACTAGATTGTGTAGACAAATGATAAAGGTAAAGGGAAAGTGGATGAGATCAGGAATCAAATGTAGAAGACATGGGTGAAGAAGAGTGAGATTGATACAGGAAATGGGTCTGCACTTGAATTTGGTGCTGGAAAATCCTCCAGGATTTAATTTAAAGCCTTTGGCCTGGGGGAGTTTTCAAGAAAATCCTATTTCCCCCTGCTAGTGGTTTGTGCTTGAATCTGATAGGTTGACAAAAGTTGTATTAGAGTGTTACAAATTATTTGGACTAATTTCTAGAAGAAATCGAGTAATATTTAAAATCCATGGATGAATTTTTTGTGGAACAATCTGTGAAGAATCAACTTATCACCCATGCAACTAGTTCAATATTTCATAAGAAGGCTATGACAATAAATGGTCTAATTGAGCTAGATGTGAAGTATTCCTCTATGGTTATCGGTTACAAGATCTACCACTCTAGCTGAGATAATTCTATATCTGATACTACAATCTATGCAGCCTACCAAATGATTAAGGAGAACAAATAGTATGATCTATGTGAGCTACTATGGATCCAACTAATAGAGAATCTGACTTTGATAAAGAAGGATAAGAAGAATACATTCAAGTATGGTACTATAATCTTGTGTTTGTTCTTTTACTTCATGAATGAGGTTTAGGGAGTTGGTAATGTTCAATGGCAAAATGACAAGCCAGAGGAAGTTTAAATCAAAGAACTTTTATACAACATTGGTGATAGTAAGGCCTAAAGAACTGATCTTTGGGGATATTTCAAGAATTTACACAACATGATGCAGACTATGGAAAGGATCCTAAAATAAATTATTGAGAAGTCTAAGGACTCTATCTATTTCATGGTGGACATTGATCAATGCTTGATGGAAGTCATCGAGCCTGGATTAGTTTGGATCATTCTTATGGGGTATGAGGCAGATGAGAAAATATTTGAGTTGTATGCTCAACATCTATTGAGTAAGCTTATAGATACTTCAAAGGAGATATTTGGTACATTTGTAGAGAAAGACCTACAGTTGCATTCTCAATTTAAGAGACCTGAGATAGTCTAGAAGGTCAAAAAATAAGTTGAGTATGTAGAGAGTAATAAAATTTCCAAAGAAACTATGAGGGAAGCCAAGAAGAGGTCAAAGGTAGTTGAAGAGGAGAAACCCACCAAAGAAAGATCTATTGTTCCAAGATCCTCTCCCAGAAAACAAAGACAAACCAAAAGCTTTGCATCCTCCTCCAATTCTCCTAAGCTAGCCAACACTGAGAAATCACAAGACAAATCATCCGACAAGGAAGGAAAGAGAAAGAAGGCCAAAAGTTCAAGAGAATATGTAATAGTTGAAGATGATGAGGAAACAAAGTTTGATGAAGTTGTAAAGGAAATAAATACAAAGGTAACCAAAGCAATAATGGTCTCTAAAGCCAAACCATCCAGTGAAGAGAAGGCAAGTAAGAAAATGAAGATAGATAAATCTAGTATGTCTGTTGATGATGTAGAAAAAGCCATCACTATATAAGGTAACTTAAAGCCACTTTTTGAGTTTTATGATAAATTTGATGATGTTGAGAAGAGAGTATTGAAGAAGCCACAATAAAATACTTTAATTCATTCAAAAGGGAATTTATAGACATCATGTATGAGATCTAAAAAGCCTATATAATCTCTTAGAGATGAGGAGAGTTAATGCCAACACTAAGGAGCAAAGACTTAGAGAGCAAGTGCTGATAATTATATGCCCTTTTATATCAGTTGAAGAGATGAATCAGATATTTAAGGGAGTGAAAAGGGAGTTTAGAAGTAAGACAAGGGTGAATAAGCTTATAATTGGGGAGACAGAGTGATGAAAGAGACAAAGAAGATATTGAAGGCAATTCTTGGAAAGCATAGATTTGATATTGTCTTAGGAGAAGAGAAAGGTGGTGGTGATGATAAATCCATTCTGGATGTTGATAAAGTTTAAGTCAATGTTTCCTCTATTCTGGAAACAAGTTTCAAAGAATAGATGAATAATAGTAATAAAGAAACAATGCAGGATGTAGTTAAGGATACTAATCATCTAGACCAAACAAATGTGGAGACAATGAAGGTTATAGAGGAATAAGTGGAGAAGGTGTTGGATTATTGGGGAGATTGTTGGACTTGATTGATCATTGCTTATGCTAGGAAATGTTGTTGTCATTGATATCAACATATTCCTATGAGTTATTCTCGTGAGTTTGGGAAGAGTTTTTTATTTGGTTTTGTTATTTGGTTGTGTTGATCACTGTTTTGTAGAATCTAGTATTTCCTCCAGTATCTTCCAGTGTGATCAAATATTGTGTTGAGACTTTGGATTATTTTTTTGGGATGATCTTGTGTATCTTCATTTAAAATGGTTCATAATTTAGTGCTCTGCAAGCTATCTTTCCTTGTGATAGTTGTTGGTTGGTTCTGTTCTTGAGCTTTAAGACATTGACCGATGAAGATTTTAAAAGAAGTGTTGGTGCAACTATTCTAGATGATTCTACCGTTCTTGCTAGTGTTTCCTAGTCATTTCCTATTTTTTTTGGTGATCCACATTGATCATTGAGTGAGATTTTGGTGATTTCTATGAATCAATGATGATTTGCATGTTATGCAATATTTTTGGTGGTGTAGCATGTTGCAGTTGATCTTGGTAGGATTTCTGGTGAATGTAATCATTTGGGAATTTGAATTAGGTCCATTCTATGTAATGTAAATCATAATATTGGTCTGGTGGTCACTTTGTATCATGCAATGTAATTTTTTCAATTGTGAGTTGAGGGTTGAGGGTTTAACCGACCTTGTTATCAAGGTTGATGATTTTTATACATAGGTGAGATGCTTATGTAATTTAGTTGTCAATATTGTGTTTGCATTATCAGAGAGAGATGAATGTGAAAACAAGGATATATCATTCAGTAAATTATTGAGGTGTGTTTGGTGTTGAATAGACAATTGTCTAAAACTATCATCGGGAATTTGTAGATGTTAGCATTGCAGTTCATTTCTTCTGGATTGTAGTTTGAATCATTTTCTAAGTTAGTGCAACTTTCCTGAGGGTTGTAGCCTTATGGGCATATATATTTTGAGTAGTGAGCTCTAGGCAGTGTGCCTGAAGGCATGTGAATACCCCATTGTAATATTTTCACATACCACTGCAGAGTATCATCTTACTATGGGTAGGTTCCCACCATGGTTTTTCCCTAAATCAGGTTTTCCACATCAATATCTTGGTGTTGTGTGTTGTGCTGTTAATTTGCTTATCTATTGTTGCTACAGTTTATCAGTTTATGTTTTGGGGTTTAATTTCATGTGATCTGGTCAAGACTAATTCACATCAAATTAAATCCCAATTGGTATCAAAGATAGATCCTCTAGTAGAAGCTTAATTTCTTGAGGAGATCTGAGATGGAAGCTCAAGGCATTCTTTTCAATAAGGATAGTTTGAGATTTGATGGAAGCAACTATACTATATGGAAGAGATGGATGGAGGCACATTTGAAATGTCTTGGAGAATATTATTGGAAGATTACGAAGAATGCCTATGTTATTCCTCAAAATGAACCATCCACTCCTGATGAGGCTAAAGAAGCTAAATGTAACATCAGAGCAAAGGAAACATTTCTCAATGCCCTAACTGATTCTAAAATGACAAATGTTATGGAACTTTAGACCTCACATGAGATTTGGGTGAAGCTAGAAATCCTGTATGAAGGTGATAGTCAAATTAAAGTTGATTAGTTGCAGAGTTTAAAAGGAAAGTATGAAACATTGAAGATGGGTGATGATAAGAACATACATTTATACATGGCTAAGGTGAATGAGCTTGTCCTTGGTATCAGATTTGCCGATGGAAAGTTTGAAGAAGATGAGATTGTGGCTAAGGTGTTGAGATCTTTCCCTCCTTCTTATAAACATAAGGTTGCCACTATTGATGAGATTCAAAGTGTAACTATAGTAACAAGAGATGTGTTGGTTAGAAAACTTGTTGTATTTGAGCTAAGTGAATCTGGTGAATTATATAGAAAGTTTGAGACAACATTCAATTGGTATTTGATTCAATATTGCATTGATGAACTATTGTGTTGTCATTGATACCAATTGTTACTAGTAATGATGTTGTTTTGCAACTAGTAGTTGAATAAGTGAAGGAAACTGATATTACTTTAGAAGCAGTGAGATCAAATATTAACCCTACTTGTTGATATGCCAAACCCTAACTGATGGAGCTTGGTGAATCGGTTGTATTGATTTATGATCAAATTGTGATCGGTAATGATTATGCCACGTATGCATGTTGTGTGATAAGTTTCAAGTGTTTTTTCACACGTAGAAATAACGGTTTTTTCTTGGGGATGAGCGAGTACATTACATGAAGAGGATGTTAGAGTAATTGGGTCTTTACTTGATTAATTAAACAATATTTGTTTAATTCTTTAAGTTCCCAATTATCTTTTTACACTTGAGCTAGCATTAGGTGCATATTAGTTAATTCTTTTATTAAATATTATGTGCAAGCCTAGGGTTTTCCATTTTTAAGGTTTCTTGACCTATTAGAGGTTATTTTTTCTTTTCATTGTATTATCTTTTCACAATACTTTTTGGTGAATTGGAGCTCTCATCTTTTGAGAATAGTTTTCCTGTGTTTTTGTGTTCTTTAGATTATTGCTTCATTGCTTCTCTTTGTAATAGGTTATTCGGCTTGCAGAAGATCTTCAGGCTACTGTGGGGTTGTATTTCTCAACTCCTATATGGTATCAGAGCTCAAATCTATAGCTACCTATTCTTGTTTTTTGAGAATTTTGCATTTAAAGCAGATCTGGGGTTTTAGGCATTTTTTATGTGCTTAGGGTTAAGGTTTTTTTTCTGAACATTTTGGGCCTAAATAGACCTCACCATTGTGCTTAGAAGGCCCAAAAACCCATATAGTCATATGAAATTTGTCCATTTTTTACTCTTGAGCATCTAGGTGATTTTTTTTCTCCCAACTAGGTCGTACGACCCTGACACGCAAATCGAGAAAAAAAATTAAATTTTTTTTTTGCCTTTTTACGACATGCACATTGGATTTTTTTTTATTTAAAAAAAAAAATCACAAAGGCGAAAAGGCAATTTTTTTAGGTTTTTGGGCACCAGACCTGACTATCCGGCGCTGTACGACGCCTGCAAACTAGTCAGGTCGGGCCCACTGGCTCTGCTAGCCACCCTGGCCCAAGATGGCTGCACATTCTGGCAGCTCCACCACCCTCCATCCACCCCGGCCCTTGCACACTCCGGCAGCCCCCCCGGCCTCTAGCAGCTCTGCCAGCCTCCAGCAGCCCTATCGACCGTCCCCTCTAGCAATTCGTCCACTCGGCCAGTGCTCTGCTCAACTCAGGCCGCACCACCTCCACCCAGCCCCTGCTACCACCTCTGCCTGGCCAATGCTCTGCTCAGCCCGGGCTCGAGCCCCACCTCTGCCTGGACCACCACCACCTCCTCCTCTCTAGTCTTTTTGAGAGGGGGTTGGTTTTTTGGGCCTAGATTGTACATCCGGAGTCAGTTTTTGGTGAACGAATAAGTGTTGAAAAGGTGATTCTGAGCTAGACCTTGTGGTAGGGGATTTTTTTTTTGCATGTACTATTTGACTATATTTTTTACCAGTCAAAGTTGGGCTTCTTTTTTGTACTTCCGGAGCCATAGAATGGGCAAATGAACTCCATTTTTTGAAAATGAATAGGCATTGGAAAGCTCTCAGCATGCTCTATTCAAATTTGTGATCTTTTTTCTTAGAATATTCATCAGGTACATGAGATATCAATTTGAAGTTTTTTTGCTTATGCACTACTTCCTTCTCATTTCTATGTACTAGGGTTTGGGTTTCTCTATTGTGGGGGGTGTTTTTTTCTCACTTTCTGTCATTTATATTAGAAATAAAGAACACCTAAACTCTCAAAACAAACAAACCCTTCTGCATCTTCTGTCTATTCTGAAAGATCACATAATAAAACAAAACCACCAAGCAGGTGCAGGTGCTGAGTTTTTTTTGTTCTCATGGCAAATCCTTCTGTTGAGTTGTTGACTTCACACAACTATCACACCTGGAAGCCCTGCATCACGAGGCTTCTTAGGGCATGAGGGTTGTGGGCTTCTTTGGATGAGGTTCAGCCAGTACTGCAATGTCCTTATGAGATTCTTATGCATAGGAACAAGCTAGATGAGGCCATGGGTTTTCTCTCTTTGCATGTCTCTGACAGTCTTCTGTTTCACCTTGATGAGTTGCTTACTCCTCGGGATATGTGGTTGAAGTTTGATTCTCTCTTCAGGAGGGTCAATGAGATTCGAGCATTACAGATTGAGGCAGAGTTGGTTTCTTTGTCACCTAAAACCTTTCCCACTATTGAGGATTTTTTGAATAAATTCAAGACTACTAGATCTGTTCTTCAGGGATGTGGAAAGAACAAGATAGATACAGAGTGTATTCATTTGATTCTTTTGAATATTTGGGGTCACTTTTAGTTTTTTACCTCTGCTTTCTACTCCACCATGGATGGCTTGGGTTCTCGTTTCAACATGCCTACCTTTGATGTCTTTTGTGAGTGATTGTCTCATGAGCAGTCTCATCTTTCTCAGCTAGATACGCTCTTAGGCTCCAAGAACAAAGCATTGGTTGCTCAGTCCTCTAAGGAGAAGGAGAAACATAAGCAGAAATCAAAGTCAAAGAAGCCTTCTGTAGGTAGTGAGAATTCCTCCAAGCCTACTCCTAAGTCTGATTCAAAACCATTTCCTCCCAAACAAGGGAAATCTTCATAGTCTGGTGAGTCTTCCTCCAAGACTAAGAAGAAATCAGGTTACACTTGTAGTTTTTGTGGCAAGGAAGGACATCCAGTTTCTAGGTGTTGGAAACGATTAGAGGCTTTAGAGGAAGCCATGCAACAACATCATATTTTCTCACCTCAGGCGTCTTCTCCTTCCACAGGGAAAGGTCATGCTCTCACTGCTAGAGCTTCGACCTATGGGTCCACATGGATTCTAGATTTTGGTGCTTCTCACCATATGATACACACTCAGCAGTTGGTAACTTCTCTTGCCTCTTGTGGTATTTCATAGATTACAGTGGGTGACTCAATTCAGCTTTTCATCTTGGGTTTAGGTTCTGTCTCTTTGGATGGGGGTACTCTACAAGATGTTCTAGTTGTCCCTAACATCTCGACGAACCTCCTGTCCATTTATCAGATTTGCCACTCTGTCTCTGGTAAAATAGTTGAGTTCTCACCACATGATGTGGTTATTCGGGACCTCCATGACCCTGATTTGGTTATGGCTACTGGTAGTGTGGATTCTACATCTCATCTCTCCAGATTTGATGAATTTGAGCCCTCTTCAGGTATAGGTTCATCTCTCATAGCACATGCAGATTTAGTGAGTAAGATTTGGCATGAGCGATTGGGCCATGTCAATTATAGATATCTTCAACAGATGAGTACATAGGCACTTGTTTTTGGGCTCCCACAGATTTCCTGCATTGATAGTGTTTGTCATGGTTGTGTTCTTGGTAAGCATCATAGAGATCCCTTTCCGAAGGGAAGAGCCTCTCATGCTTTGGCACCCTTGGAGTTGATTCACAGTGACCTCATGTCATTTCCCACTTCTTCTTTTTTAGGGGCCAAGTATGTACTCACTTTCATTGATGATTTCTCCAGACGCACATGGGTGTACTTTCTTAAGTACAAGTCTGATGTCTTTGATTCCTTTCGAATCTTCAAGACATATGTAGAGAAGTAGTCTAGTTGTTCTATTTGGTGGATACGTACAGATAATGGGGGGGAGTATGTGAATCAGGCTTTCAGAGATTTTTGCACTAAGCATGGTTTGCAGCATCAATTTACTATTCCCTACAGCCCTCAGCAGAATGGTGTCCCTGAATGCAAGAATCGAACTTTATGGGAGATGGAAAATTGTATGATTCAGTCCAGGTCCATGGATTCATCTTTTTGGGCTGAGGTAGTCAATTGTGCAAACTATATTTAGAATCGGATGCCTCACAAGGCTATTCAACATATGACTCTTGAGGAGGCTTGGTCTCATGACAAGCTTGATGTTTCTTTTTTCAGAGTGTTTGGCAGTGAGGCATGGGCTTTTATTCCTAATGCTCAAAGGCAGGCCATGGAGTGGAAGAGCTGACCACTCATTTTTGTTGGCTACTGTGAGGATGTTAAGGCATACATATTGTTTGATCCTGATTCCAGAGAGGTTCTGTTTTGACAGGATGTTTAGTTTGATGAGTGCCTTCCCACAGTGGATACCCCAACTCTAGTGTCTCCTCCTCTGCCTTCTCTGACCACTGCACCCCTTTAGGATCTTTTGGAGGATGATTCTGATGATGGTGTTGATGATCCACCATCCCCACCTCCACCTGCTCCACCTCAGATGCCCAAGTGGGCTCGCCTTGCTGTTGAGGCGACAGGTCCTTTGGTCGGTGATCCTTCAGATACTCATCGCACTCATTCTCATACTGTGGGTTATAGTATTTTGATTCATGCTATTTCAGATGATCCTCAGAAGTTTTCAGAGGTGACAGGTCACCCTGAGTGGGATTGTGCTATGGAGGAAGTGTATTCTTCTTTGATGAGGAATCATACTTGGGATCTCTGTCCTCTTCCTAAGGGAAGAAAGATGTTTAGGTGCCATTGGTTGTTTCGCACTAAGTATGCTGCTGATGGTTCCATTGATAAGCACAAAGCACATTTTGTTGCGAAAGGGTTTTTACAAGTTGAGGGTATTGATTACTTTGAGACATTTGCCCCTATTGCCAAGATGAATTCCATTCGCTTTGTACTGTCTCTTGCAGCTTCTTGGTGTTGGCCTATCTTTCAGATGGATGTGAAGAGTGCCTTGTTGCATGGGGATCTACAAGAGGAAATCTACATGGAACAACCTCAGGGATTTGTGCAAGATAGTTCTTTGGTTTGTAGACTTCGGTATTCATTGTATGGTCTCAAATAGGCCCCTCAGGCTTGGTATGAGAAGATGGACTCTTTCTTGCTCTCCATTGGGTTCTCCCACAGTCATTCTTATCACATATTGTACATTCAACTTCTTGAGGGTGACATCCTAATTCTTGTGCTATATGTTGATGATCTTCTCATCATGGGTAGCTCATCCTCTATGATTCAGCATATTTAGCGTGCCTTGATGGACCAGTTTGAGATGACAGATCTTGGTCTTTTGTACTATTTCCTTGGTCTTTAGGTGATTCAGTCTTCTGATGGGATCTACCTCTACCAGTAGAAGTATGATCTTGACATGCTTTAGTGCTTCGGCATGATTGATTACAAGCCTGCTCCCACTCCATTTCAATCAGGGGTTGTTTTGACCACCCCTTGCCCCACTCCTTCGGTAGATTCTACACTTTACAGGCAGTTGGTTGGCAGTTTGTTGTACCTGACTTACACCTGTCCTGATATTTCCTTTGCGGTTGGTCTTGTCTCTTGATTCTCCCATGATCCTCATGAGAGTCATTGGCCAACTGCCAAATGTATTTTGAGGTACATTCAGGGCACTCATTCTCATGGCATTCAGTACACATCAGGGGAACCTCACATTGTTGGCTTCACTGACTCAGATTGGGCTGGTGATGTCACTGATCAGAAGTCTACTTCTGGCTTTGTTTTTTTGTCTTGGCTCTGGTCCTATCACATGGTCTTCCAAGAAGCAGACTGCTCATGCATTATCATCTACAGAGGCTGAGTAACGAGTTATTGTGCTCGCTAGTTAGGAAATCTTATGGCTTCGATAGTTGATGACTGAGTTTGGTTTTCCTCCTGATAGTCCCATTGTTCTTTGGTGTGACAATCAGAGTGCTATTCATATTTCTTGCAACCCGGTAGAGCATCAGTAGACGAAGCACATTGAGCTTCACATGTATTTCATTCGCTAGTTGATCCAGGATGATGTTCTCATTCTGGAGTACATTCCCACTTCCGAGCAGGTTGCAGACATCTTCACAAAAGCTTTTGCATCTCCGCACTATCTTCAGTTGTGCTCTATGCTTGGGGTGAAGGAAGTTGTCCTTGGGGGGTCTTTATGAGGCCTTCCTTCCTTCTTCTTCTTTCAGCATGTTCTTTTATCTCTTTTTGGAGAGGAGTTTTTTCCCACTAGGTTTTCTCCTTTGTCTTCGTTTCATAGAGATTTCATTGTATTTGGGTACCTGATCAAGCCTTGTTGCTAGGACCCATCTTTCATGCTTTCAATATTTGTTCTAGGTTTTAGCTTCTCCCTAAGTCTAGCTTAAGGGGGGTGTTAGAGTAATTGGGTCTTTACTTGATTAATTAAACAATATTTGTTTAATTCTTTAAGTTCCCAATTATCTTTTTAAACTTAAGCTAAAATTAGGTGCATATTAATTAATTATTTTATTAATTATTATGTGCAAGCCTAGGTTTTCCCTTTTTAGGGTTTCTTGACCTATTAGAGGTTATTTTTTCATTGTATTATCTTTTCACAATACTTTTTGGTGAATTGGAGCTCTCATTTTTTGAGAATAGTTTTCCTATGTTTTGTGTGTTCTTCAGATTCTTGCTTCATAGCTTCTCCTTGTAACAGGTTATTCGGATTGCAGAAGATCTTCAGGCTGCTGTGGGTTGTATTTCTCAACTCCTATAGATGAAACCGTGTGATGAGTTACAGGAATCGATGAAGTAATGATCAAGGAGTGATTGAGGTTGTCTTGAACAATATGCAATGATTGTTATGTAATCTAATGGTCATACTTGAACCAATTTTCTTGTAATCTCTATGAGATCTTAGGTTTGTGATGTGTTACTGACCTATTGTTTTGCATATAAGGTGGATGAGTTGTTTTGTTGTAGTGTTGGCAATTTTGGTTAAGTGTCAGTGTGATTGGTTGTCAAACTAGAAGGTGTATCTATAGTATGTGTGAAGGAAGATAGGAGCATGAAAATGATCTGATCAAGCAAAGTATTGCCATTTTCCAGATCAACAACCCATGTTGTTCTCTAACAATTACAATAGTTAAATCCCTTAACTGGGTAAGCTTTAACAAGTTTAGTGCTATCAAAATCCTCTAACCAGGTGATCCATTAGCTTGGATTTCAAATCCTCTATCGAGGTTACTCCTAACATAGTATTGCTTCTAACATGGCATTATAGTCAATCCCTTAACCGGGTGGTCCCTAACAGGGTCTATTCCTAACAGGACATTTTGTAAACCTTTAACAAGCTTGGCTCCTAAAAGGGTGAACTTCAGAAAAGTTTAAAATACTTGTGGGTATTCATCCCCACCATGGTTTTTCCCATTTGGGTTTCCACATCAAAAATCATTGTGTCAAGTGGTTAATGGTTTTTGTGGTTATGTTTGTTATGGTTAATTTGCTTAACTGTTAAATCCACTTTGTTACAATAAGATGACCGACAGAAATCTGAAATGTGCTTTTACTATTGTTAGTAAAGTATTTTGATGTTTTGGTTAAATGGTTTTCGAGTTTTAGATTTATTATACTATTATTTTGGTGAGTCAACTGGTAAAATTGTCAGTGCTATTATAGTTTGTAGCACAGTGTTTGAACCAGTTAGTTCAATGATTGTCTTGTGAGATTGTTTTTGATTTTGGTGAAAGTTTAGTCAGTTTTCTATCTACTGATTCACCCCCCTCCCCCCCTTCTCAGTAATTGTCCAGATCCTTATTGATTCATCATATCATCACATTCAAGGCATCAACATTTGTTTCTGGTAAGCAGAAATATGAACTTGATGAGTGCAGGATATCCAGATATAAAAGAGAAAGAAGAGAGATTGCAGAGCAAGAAAGAGAGCTTGATGAGCTTGAAGCATTGATTGTTTGGAGATTTCCTAAAGGTGCCAGTATGTATGATGGAAAGTTTCCCTTGAAATGTATTTTCTTGTAATAAGATAGGACATTTTTCTTCTATATGCCCGAAGAGAATGGCTAAGTGTGACATACATGATAAGTTTGATAAGTTTGATAGGAATGATAGATATGAAAAGCATGTGAAGTATGATAAGCCTTACAAGTCTAACCAAAAGTTTAGGAACCATAAGAACTATTATTATGCTACAGATGAAGGTGTTACGGATGATGAATCAAAAGGAGATAAAGTTGTGTTTATTGTCATTAAAGAAGATAGACCTATGCCTATAGATTCCACTAGATGTTCTATTGAGGAGAAAGCTTTGGTTGCTGAGGTACAACAAAAGGGTGAATGGGTGATTGACAATGGTTGTTCACATCATATGACCAGTGATAAAAGAAAATTTGTAATCTTGGAAAGGTACGATGGTGGAATAGCTAGATTTGGAGATGACAAAGCCTGTGTAATCCATGGGAGAGGTTCTATTTTTTTTTATGGTAAGCATAACGCTAATGACGTCTTGTATGTTGAAGGTTTGAAGGATAATATTTTGAGTGTTAGATAGATGGTTGATAAGGGTTATTATCTAAAATTCAAAGGTGGTAAATTCTAGATCTTGAATGCCTCTCGTATAGAGATTGCATTTGGAACTAAGCTTGAAGGTAACATTTTTCATTTGAATGCTAGTGAGAAAAGTTTTTGATTGCTAAGATAGATGAGAGTTGGTTGTGGCATACAAGAATATGTCATGAAAACTTTGATTCATTGATCAAGATCAGTTCTATACAAGCTATTAGAGATCTGCCTAAGATTGTTAAACCTGTTAATCCAGTATGTAAGGAATGTGAGTTGGGTAAGCAAACAAGGATTTATTTCAAGAGTAAATGGTATACATCAGATGGATTGTTAGATCTTGTTCATACTGATCTATGTGGACCTACAAATGTTAGAAGTGTGTAGGGTGATAGATACTTTATGATGCTAATTGATGATTATTCCATAATGATGTGGGTTATTATGCTGCTAAAGTTGAAACTGACTCTAGATTAAAGTTGAAGTGTCTGAGATCTGTCAGAGGTGGAGAATTTTGTTCTGATGAGTTCAATTCTTTCAGTGAGATACATGGAATCAAAAGACAACTATTTTCTCCTAGGACCCCACATTAGAATGGGATTGTTGAAAGGAAGAACCGTACTATTTTAGATGCTACAAGAACTATGTTGATTGAAGGAAATGTTTAGAAGGTCTACTGGAGAGAAGCTATTAACACAATAGTCTATACATTGAATAGAGTTAATATCAAAGGTGATATTGATAAGACCCCTTATGATCTTTCATCTGGTCAGGTTCCTACTATGAAATATTTCAAAGTTTTTGGTAGAAAATTTAATATCAAGAGAGATGAAGATACTCGAAAGTTTGATTCTAGAAGTGATGAAGGTATAGTTTTGGGATATTCTACAAATAGAAAATCCTACCTGTGCTATAACAAGAAACTAAGAAAGATAGTTGAAAGTGCAAATGTGAAGGTGGATGAAAACCTTAGGAAGGAGATCAAATCTTATGATGAAGGTCAACATGTTGTTTTAGCTCCTATTCAGCTTGAAGAGCCTAAGAAGAATGATTTGGTATAAATTGTTAATCCGGATGTTGTTGTTGTTGGTGATGATGTGCAAGAACCTAAGGATCAAAGAAATCAAAATACTCTAAGGTATGTATGATTGAATCATTCTAAGAATATGATGATTGGTGATAAGAATAAAGGTGTGATGACTAGAAGAAGGTTAGTTGCAAAAGAAATATGTTTGATTTCTAAAGTTGAACCTAAAGATGTTGTTGAAGCATGTAAAGATGATAACTAAATTAGATTGATGGAAGAAGAATTAGATCAGATTGAAATGAACAACACTTGGGAACTTGTGCCTAGACCTAAGGATAAAAATATTATTGGTACTAAATGGGTTTCTAGGAACAAATTGAATGAAGCTGGTGAAGTAGTAAGAAATAAAGCTAGACTAGTCTACAAAGAAATTCCATAGAAAGAAGGGATTGATCACGAAGAAATTTTTTCTTTGGTTGCCAGAATTGAAGTTGTTAGATTGTTGCTTGCTTATGCTAGTTATAAAGATTTCAAGGTATATTATATGAATGTAAAATCTACATTTTTGAATGATGATCTAGAAGAAGAATTTTACATTGAACAACATGATGGATTTTCACTGTCAGATGATGGAGAAATGGTATGCAAGTTGAAACAAGCTCCTAGATCTTGGTATGCTAGATTAGACAAATATTTGCTAAAATTAGGATTTATCAAAGGTGTTGTTGATAGTAATTTGTAAATTAAGATTTAAAATGATAACATTTTGATTATTGAAGTCTTTGTTGATGACTTTATCTTTGGTGGTGATGATGATACATGTATGAAGTTTTTTGGTGATATGCAAAAAGAAATTTGAGATGTCTATGATTGGTGAGATGAAATTTTTCTTCGGTTTGAAGATTGTACAAACATGAAAAGGTATCTTTATATCTCAAACTAAGTATGTAAAGGAATTACTGAAGAAGTGTGGACTAGATGATTCCAAATCGGTTGGAACTCCTATGATGACTAGTTGTAAATTGTCTAAAAATGCTGAAACTCCTAAAGCTAATCAGAGTTTGTACAAATCTATGGTTAGTGGAATACTATATCTTACTCAAACTAGTCATGACATTATGCATGATGTGTGTATGGCTTCTAGATATCAAACTGATCTGAAGGAGAGTTATGTCACTATTGTTAAGAGAATATTCATATATCTAAAGGGAACTAGGGATTATGGCTTATGGTATCCAAAGAATGATGATTTCATGTTGTGTGCCTACACTAATCCAAAGAGCACTACCAGTGGAGCATTATTTATAGGTAAGAAGTTCATTTCATAGGCTAGCAAGAAACATGATTTAGTATCTTTATCTACTGGTGAAGCTAAGTATATTACTATTGCTAGTAATTGCACTCAAATAGTTTGGATGAAGCAAATGTTGAAAGATATCAAAGTTATTTATGATGAGCCTACTGTTATATATTGTGATAATTCTATTTCTATAAACATGTCTAAGAATTGAGTGCAACATTCAAAGACTAAGAATATATCAATCAAATATAACTACTTGAGACAACAAGTCAGTGAATAGAAGGTGAAGATGGAATATGTATCTACAAAGGAACAAATTGCTGATATTTTCACTAAGCCTTTACCTGTAGATACATTTGTTTATTTGAGAGACAAGTTAGGGGTATCCACCACTCCTAGTGAGAGTTAGATGCATTGAGTTTCATCGATCCAGTGGAATTCAGAGCCTTATTCTTCTTCTAGATTGATGAGTTGGTGTTGCTCCTCTGCTAGAGTAGTCTGTGTTTTAGGAGAGAGATTTATAGATTTCTAGTTATGTGTTTTAGGGGGAGAGAGTTTGATTTTTTGTTTTGGAGATCTTTGGCATTTTTGTCAAAGAGGGAGAGAGATCATGTGAAAAAATGATTTATTGTCTATCTTGATCTTAGGGGGAGTTTTGCTAGTGATATCTTCTTTCTTTGCATTGATTGTTTTTCATATCATATGTTGCCATGAATGCGAAAGGGGGAGATTCTTGGATTATTGGGGAAATTGTTGTATTTGGTTGATCATTGCTGCTGCTAGGATATGTTGCTGTCATTGATGTCAACATATTCTTGTGAGTTAATCCAGTGAGTTTGGGAAGAATTTTTTATCTGATTTCATAGTTTAGTTTTGTTGATCACTGTTTTGTAGAATCTGGTATTTCCTCTGGTATATTCTGGTGTGATCAAATATTGTGCCGAGACTTTGGGTTATTGTTTGGGATGATCTTGTGTATCTTCATTTTAGATGGTTCATGATTTGTTTCTCTACAAGATTTATTTCCTCATGACAGTTGCTGATTGGTTGTGTTCTTGAGCTTTGAGACGTTGACCGATGGAGATTTGAAAAGAGGTGTTGGTGCAACTGTTCTAGATGATTCTAATGTGCTTGCTAGTGTTTCCTAGTCGTGTCCTATTTTTTTGGCAATCTGCATTGATTGTTGAGCGAGATTTTGGTGATTTTTTTGAACTGGTGATGATTTGTGTGTTATGCAGTATTTATGGCGGTGTAACATGTTGTGGTTGACCTTGGTAGGATTTTCGGTGAATGTAATGATTTGGGAATTTGAATTGGGTCTATGCTATGTAATATACATCATAATATTGGTTTAGTGGTCAATCTTTGTATCGTGCAATCTAATTTTTGTAATTGTGAGTTGAGGGTTGAGGATTTATCCAACCTCGTTATCAAGGTTGATGATTTGTATATATAAGTGATATTCTTATGTAATTTATGTGTCATATTGTGTTTGCATTATTAGAGAGATATGAATGTGCGAATAAGGATATATCATTTAGTGAAGTGTTGAGGTATGTTTGGTGTTGAGCAGACAACTGTGATTAACCAAAATTGTCATCAGGCATTTGTAGATGATATCATTGTAGTTAATTCCTTCTAGATTGTAGTTTGAATCATCTTGTAAGTCATTGCGACTTCCCTTAGGGTTGTAGCCTTCTAAGCATATATATTTTGAGCAGTGAGCTCTAGGTAGTGTGCTTGAATGCATGTGCATTCCTCAGTGTAATATTTTCACATACTACTATAGAGTATCATCAAATTGTGGGTAGGTTTCCATCGTTGTTTTTCCCTTAACTGGGTTTTCCATGTCAAAACCTTGGTGTTGTGCATTGTGATGTTAATTTTCTTATCTATTTGTTGTTTTAGTTTATCAGTTTATGTTTTGGGGTGTAATTTGTTATGATCCAATGAAGAATGATTCACCCCCCTTCCTCTTAGTCTTCCTCCTTGATTGCTGCTAATAGAAGGCGACTGAGGAGAAGAAGATTGAAATCAAAGTTGAAGCAACCTAAACTTTTATGTTGGAAAAATAATATATATATATATATATTTGCACTCCATGTTTGTATTTTTAGCTTTATCCCTTCGGGGTTTCCTGGCAGAGCATTACACGCTGCAAGGGTAGTGATGGAATTCTTAGAGAAAGTTAAGTTGGATTTAGATGATCCAGAATTGACTCAAGGGCCTATCAATTTGGCCACTCTTTGCAATCCATAAACTAAAGTTTTCCTCTTTTCCACAGGCCAAAGCAAGAGAGGAGATTCTTAAATCTCACTTGGAGGATAGTGAGCTGCTAGGTCTTGCATCCAGTGTCCTAGAGAACATAATGCCTACATTTTGAAAGGACACATTTGATTCTCCCTCCAGACAATTGAATAGCTTAATCAATTCTGTAAGTACTTACTTTGAGTCTTTAGAAAAGTCAGTCGAGATTAAGTTCTGGAATGAATTTGATTATAAAAGGTTATGTGAGTTGAAGAAGATGATTGCTAATGATAGGATTCTACCAGACACTTGTGTAAAGAGTGTTGAGAATTCCCTATCTGAAGCTAGTGTAGTATAAAAATATTATTTATCTTTTTTTCTGAAGATATTGAGAAACAGATAAAGGAAAATGAGAAGTAGTTGGTAGGTATTTCTTAGTCCTTTGATCCCTTGACTGTTTTTGTGGCTAGTCAAAAAGGTCAAGTTATTTCTTTAGTTGACAAGATTAAGATCTTGATCCATGATAAGTGATGAGTTGAGACATTAGCATATTTTTATCTTTAGAACTCTTAAGTTTTTGTCATATTTTGATTTACATAATAGTAATGATGTATCAAAAGTTTACTATATGTATTTTAGATGTTAGCCTGAACCTATTAAAACATGTTTTTTCTTTGTCAGTTTATTCCTGCAGCCATGTTATTCATTCCTATTGCCATCCAGATTGTTTAGGCAATATCATGTGTGAAATTAATAGATGTTTTGATTAATTAAAATAGATGTTTATGTTCTTGTATGTTCTTTCTTTTTGAGATTGCAGGAATAAATTGATGTTGGTGGGAAGGCTCTCTTGTCATGCTAGTTGCAACAAGAGATATTCAACGAGGAGATTGAAAGATCGAATCAATAGAAATGTTGATGAGCATAAGGAATGATAGAGGAAAAGTAATTGCGCAATGTTTACTGTTGTCTTACTCAAGTAGACATTAGTGTTAAAAATATCACCACGATGTGTTATGACTGTGGTTCGATTTAGATCCACATTATCAGTGACTTAACTCTAGATGTTTCCTTTCTTGATTAGTTATCTGCCTCTTCTAATAGGCGTGATTTGTGTAATAGGAAATAATTGTTTTCTTTTAAATAAAGGTCTTTATCTCTTTTCTGGAGTTAGATAGAAAAGAGAGAAAGAAGAGAAGAGGATTTTAGAAATAAAGTTACAAGTGTTTTGAGTTTCCTTTGATGCTGAATCATGTAAAGACTTTCAAAGAATAATAAATAAAGATATGTTATTCTAAGCACTTAGAGTTGTTTTGGGAAGCCTGGAATCACTCACCCAAGGGGGCCCACTTGGTGAGTCTTCCTATGCCTTTGTTAAGATTAGTTTTTTTCTTTAGCTGTAGTAGACGTTCTTGCATTGATTGTTCCTCCAGCCATTGGAAATACATCCATTGACTATTCTTGTAGCCAAACCAAAACAAAGTAATTTCTGTTGAGCGGCATTGAACTTAGTGAGTATTGCTTGAATGAATTTATTTTAATGTAGAAGTTTTCCTATACCCTTTCAATAGTTTTAATTCTTGCTTATCTTTTCCGCATAGATGTTAGTTGTTGTAGTAATGCAGAGTAACTATTGCAAGAACTTAGTGCATATATAGTGTAGACCCATTTCAAGTATTGCGTCCCTGGGTTGACAATCAAATGAACACTAGCTATGGAAATAGTGACTTTACCAAGTGAATGTCCAAACTTTGGGTTGAGACTTCAACTAGAATTATTATTCTTATTATTGGGTTGAACAATAAGGATAAAATTGTTGGTAGAGCTAGTGAGCTTCGGAGTCTAATTGCTCCTAAGTTGGAAACAATGTTTAGTACTTTAAATGAAGCTCAAAATGCCATGGTTACTCGTGATCCGATAGATCTTTAGATGGCATAAATTCAGACATTTCTCTTTTGTGGACAAAGCTCAGTTTTGGAAGGCCTAAAGAAAGGTTGGGACAGTGATCTAACACTATTGAAGAACATTTTTGCAGATGTATTCAAGTTTATGTAAGTTATATATGTATATTTGTACACATGTTGTTGTGTATAGAGTTTTGTATGAAATTTTGGTATGCAGATCCCTACCTTTGCCATTGATGTCAAAGGGGGAGTCTAGGGAAGTGAAAAATGTAATATTCAACTTAGAGGGAGTTTTGAGTTTTTGAGTTTTTGAGTTATGGAGTGTGTGTGTATATGTGGTACTAATTCAGACACTTAGTCATTTTTTACTAAAGTGTTGCCATCAATGCCAAAAGGGGAGATTGATGGAAAGAGACACTACATAGGTTATTTGGTGTTATCATTGATGGAAACCCAAGTTAGTGTACCCATCCATAGTGAATGATTTTCTCATACCGGAAGTTGAATTGGAGATTGGTTTCAGTTTGGTCAGCTTAGAACAAAGCATTTGATAGTGTTTGGTATTTTGGCTGGCATTTTGTTTTGGGTTAATATTTTATGTTGTGGATCTAAGGGAAGATTGATAAATGCCTAGAGTACCTTATTCCACAATTTTATCCTCGGGTGATGATTGATGTGCGAATTAGAAGATCTGGTGTATCGGGTTTTGGTTTGATAGTGCAATACGACTGACTAACATGATAAATCCTTATGCAGATTAAGTGGAGTGACTTTGGAGATTATTTTTGTGTTCGAGGATGTTTATCCAACATATGCGTCAGTGTGTGTTCAATTATTTTGGTCCATATTAGCATTTGAGTTTGGATTTTGCCACTAGTTTGTACATGGTTCACAAAATAATTAAATATTATTGAGCCAACATGTAGCTTTATGATTTCTTGTTGTGGATATATAAGAGTGATGATTTTTGTCATTTTTATGATGCGAACATTGGTAGTAATCGATTGTGCATAGTTCCAAATGTGCAGATTGGAGATTAGTGCTCTAGATTATTGACATTGCAATGAAACATAGTAGTATAAGATGAAGTGTGAGCAGAGTATGAAATCTTTATAATGAGCTTAAGGGAAACTGTACTTTAGCTTCTATAGATGTTGTTCATCAATTGAAATGATCTGTAATCTTTGTATTTGAGTTGTAGGAAATAAGCCTCTCTCTTTTGAGTAGTGAGCTCTAGGCAATGTGTTTGAATGCATGTCCATTCCCCACTATAACATTTTTTATACTTCTGTACAATATACCTATATTGTGGGCTCATCCCCACCATGGTTTTTCCCTTAACTAGGTTTCTATGTACAAAGATCTTAGTGTTATGGTGTTGTTATTTTCTTTTTGTTCTTGCATCTTTATTTTATACATATGCATTAAGTGGTTGAAAGAATAGTTTAATAAAGTGAAATATTGTAGAACACTAATTCACCCCCTCTCTCAATGTTCTTCGATTCCAACAATACATATGTATATATGTATATGTATATAAACTTCTAGAAAAATATATCTAAGTTTGCTTTAATATATTCCTAGGCCAAGTCAAGTGGTTCAACCCACTCATCAATCACATGCAAAATTATCTAATAATCATCACTAACTACTCTCCACTTTTGATGTCCAATTGCAAGTGGAACTTGTTGAAGAGATAGGGTATTAGCAATTACTAGGTGGCTATACTAATATACCCTACTATCAAGTTACTAATCAATAAAATGAATTTGATGTGGAGTAAATTTTTCTTGTTTGAGATATGTCCCTTGTACTACAACTAAACTTTTGGGAAATGACATTCCAAGGTAAGACTATAACTTTCTCAAACATATAAGACATGAAAAAATTGAAAAATATAAATTCAACATTATTTGATTGCTTGACCTAAGACAAGAAATTAAAAATATATACATGATGACTAGATAAATTGAAAGCATGATAGATCATCAGATATGATGTAACTTCTGGCAAATAAATTTTCATCACTTGTTTATGGTTTTGTTAAATTCTAGCTCACTTTTGTCTAATGCAACAAATAATAATTAACACCTTCTATGTTTCTAGCCCCTGCTACAACTACATAAACATCTCCTATACAACAAATTTATTAAAAAAATAGAGCCATCAACATGTTTAAGTTACAAATACATGGACATTGTAAGTACATATTATAAATTTATACATACATTTTTTAACCAATCCTAAAATATTGTCATAATCGATTGAAATCAAAAGAATATCTTTAAATATTTCTTCTTCATCTTCATCATATGTGTCAGTAACAACTAATGGCACCAACTTCCGCCCACTAATATATCCACACTCTTGGTTGTTGCATTTTCTATATTTTTCCAAAATGCAGTCACAACAAAAACATGAGTAATCCGAGTGTACAATGTCCAAAAAGAGATTTGTTCTTTTTTGGAGATTTTTCTACTTAAAACAGATGCCAATGTCACTTTTCTTGAAATGACATTATTTGCTAGTCATATTGTTTCCCAATGGAACCCAAATCCCTTTTAACATTTTCAACAATATCTTCTTGTAGGTTTGAACCTTTCCTACTTTTGAATGTTGATTCTACACCCAACAATTTTAATGGTTCTTCTAGCTCATTAATAAGAACTACAATTGAAAACAATTGGTTTGATCTTACTGAGATTGTTTAAATGAGTGATTATTTCCTTTACAGATTTCTTTAGTCACCTTGTTGAACATACCCTAGGACTAAGAGGAGGGGTGAATGTGAATCAGTTTAGACCTCAAAACACTTTACTTTTTATCAATTAAACTTTAAACCACACTTACCCAGTTATTGTAATTATGAAACATGAAAGAAAAGAGAAAAAACATACACATGAACGCTTAATTTATATGGAAAATCCTAAAGGGGAAAAACCATGGTGAGAATCACACACACAATATGAATATCTGATTACAAGGTTTAGGCCTAAGGCCAAGGAGCTCACTGCCCCTAAAAGGACTTGCATGAATAAGGCAAATGAAATTAAGACAAGATACAAGGGTGCACAAACTACCAAAATAGACACACCTTCTTCTGGCAGGTGGAAAAGATCAAATAAGCTGAAATGAATAAGATCTCCTAATCATGAAATTGTCCTTGAACCATTTGGTTAAGTGAACAACATCATAGCAAACACCTTTGACAACAAGCACTATCTCTACTATCTTTTGCACTTCTATAATATCAAATATGCTTGTGCATCAGTCCCATGTACTTCACATAAATTTACATACACCCCTTACACAAATCATTAATCCAAACTCCTATATATACAAGATAATTCATTGAAACCCTAGTTGAGGGTTGACCACAAACAAAATAAATAATATTACATATATTAGGCCAGCCAAATCTATAACATCAAATGTGATCCACTCCAAGAGATAGAGAGGACCTAAACACCTCACCACATATCCTTTTCAAATGATTACAACACATTACACACACTAACACATCCTCCAAGATTGACATCAAATGAAATGTGTAGATAAACAATGTAGCACACTAACCACTCGATCCAAAAACCATTCTCCAATGCACAAAAAATAATGAAGATCTACACATGCCATGGTGAGACCCATATCACTATAAAAAATAGACCTCCAATGTATATCTAGACCAAATAGGCATAATCTAGATAGGATACACCACATTAGTCAATCAAAAATTGACCCATCTGACAACATTTAACTTAGAACACCATAACTTAACTTTTCAATCAAACCATTACTAGAAACTTAATTTGGAACATTGCACAAACTAAATAAACATGTTATCCAAGCCACAACACTTGAATCCACAAACTAGAGAACCATTGGGCATTTTATGGACTCGTTTTGACGGACTGACACTATCGGAAACAACAAAAACTAACTCCACCTTTTGAGCAAAAGAGGACCTCTAAACTTGATAGTACAATAAACATAGATCACAAACATTACATCCAGAACCACACTCCATAATATTCACACACCAAATAAATGCAAAGAATTCTTTCACTATAACATTAATAACTCTTTCTTCCATAAATATTGTTTCTTGCATTGTAATTCCTACCAAAATACCCTAGAGAAATAATTTAAAATCTACTAGAAAATGGAGATAATTTTTTTGTTTAAGACATCCATCACTTCTATGTTATCATTAACATACACTAAATACGACATTATCTAATTGCAAGATCACATATACCAATATGAACATATACATAGAACTATATTACGCAAGCGAAATAACTCAATTAAATCATCAACATATCTCCAAGTAAACTCTTACAAACATAACCATTCCCTATGGTATCTCAACTTCACTACTTGACATAATTCTAAAATATCACTTATCCATCTAGAACATCATATCTTATTATTGAACTAGTCACTTACTTTTTATACAACTAGGATAAGAATGACACATATACATAACCTTTTTACATCATACTTTCTAGGTTCATTTTATAAACATTAACCCAATGTTTCCTATTACTCATCTTGATTCATTAATTACTTAAAGCATCATGAATTTAAATGCATTTATCCTTCTCCTACATATGAAACTATATGAACTCCTAATCACAACCATTACACAACTTCTTCAAGAATACTAATCGTATTCAAATGCAAGTTTATAATAGAAATCTCTTTTTTACTTCCAAATAGGATACCATGTTGCTAAACAATTTCAAGAATCATATTTTAATACTATAACATAATCTAATATTTAAATCCCTTAATTAAACATAGGATCTCAATCCCATCGTATTGAATATTTCTAATACATCATCTTATTACAAGATCAAAGTTTCTACATCATCAATACCTAACACATAAGAGTACAAATAACATGCACATAGTCTCTATTGCTAGATCACATCCTAATGCTTAATATTGAAAGTTACGTAAGTAAATAATCTTAATTCCTTTTATCATAATGCATCACAAATCTATTAACCATTTCACCTAGATAGTTCCTATATACTTAAATAAGAACAATAACAACAATTACTATTCTTTCCAACTTCCATCACATATGTCACAATTCCATCTCATGAACTCACATGCAACACAAATACATAAATACTAGCTCATTTCTTTTTGCACATATAACTCATAATATCATATTATAGAATAAATATCCAATACATCAAGAATGATCAATGAAATCTCCTCCTAATTCACCACATATCCTATCTCAATTTCATTTACAAATACACAAAGATACTTAATCTCCTTTACATATACAAATCATCTTGATGCAATGTTTCCTTATTCCAAGTACATAGAAATCAGCTCCAAGAGAAAATCTACATAATGAAGATTCCAAGATTCCAATTAACACATGTTTGCATCCAAGAAGAAAACCCCAATGGAAGAAGGCATTTAACCACCCGACCATGTGGAACCTAATAGGAACCACCCCCATGCTAGGAGATGACATGGGGTTCCAACTCACACTCAAGACCTAGGTTGACACCTAACAACCAAGGGATACAATATGACATCACAAGACAACAAGAAATCAAGAACAATTACAACACATGGCTTAAATCAATAATAAACCCTCTAGAGAAAAAATAAACAAAGAAAGGCATATGGATAATGCACACATGTGGGGTAGAGTATCATTACATGCTTTCATCATGTGGAATTCATCTCAACCTTGGATCCAATCAATAGAGAATGGTATACTACTTCAGTGGTCTTCCCAATACTAGATCCCAAAACCACCTCCCTGGGCATCATTGGGGCACAAGATCATAATCCCCAATTTCATTATCTTAATTAGGTGAATTACTAATTACCCAAACACACTAGTCAATTCTTATTAATATTATCACTTGTAATTACAACATAAAACTCTTCATGTTATTCCAATCGGTCTAGACCCTCCACTAGCGGTCTTTTGCTCACGACCCTGGTCCTACACATGAAAGAGCCCACTCCCCCAACTATGGACCGTAATTGTAGGGTATAATACACATCCTAAGATCATAGTACAACATCATGAAGGCTCATAAATTATGTAAGAATAGTCATAACAAACTAAGAACAATATAAATATAAAAGGACACATGAGCCATACTCATGGAAGAGAGACTTCACCAAATCAAATCAAAGGAAAAGACAATATGAATACAATCCATAAATGTTATTAAAACCATATGAAATACTCTATAGTGAGGAAATACACATCCCACTAGAGTCATGCAATTAATTCCTCAACAACGAGGAATTCTCCATCTCGCTGGAGAAACACATCACATATGAAACACTTCAAGGGTAAGGCATAATCCTCTTACCAGAGCACAAGAGACATCATGAATGATCAACAAAAAACAAATAAAACTCTAAGAAGGTCAACACAGTATGCACATGCCTCTGGAGAAAATAAACAACCCAAAAAGACACTAAAATAGGCTAAAACCTAACTTTTTAGAACCCCCAGAATAGTCCAGTGCCTTTGGTTTGCAAATTAGCACCCCTGATATGTATGTATAATTTTTTGAATGTACCATAGCATTTTTGGACCATTATATAGAGTTTTGGGTACATTTGTTAGCATTTTGGGTAATTAGGCCTTCATTTTGAGTTTTAGAATATTAGCTTTTTGGGTACATTTCTCAGTGCCCTAGGTATATTCCTCAATGCCCCTAGGGTACAACCCAACATCCCTATTCTATTACCTAGTGTTTATGGGTGTTCCTGTAGCACTTTGGGAAGATATGCAAAAAAAAAGAAGCAAAATTGACATATAAAGCATAGGTACCCGCTCAAAATTGTACAAGGGTTCAATCCAGCACACAAAATAGACATAGAGGGACTAGAAGACTCAAATTTTGATGAGGAAACCAAAAATCATAGATATTAGACTCACTATCAATTTTTTTTAAAGAAAACCCATCTCCCACAGTGCTCAGATTGACATTTAGAACACCTAGAACCACAGGAGACACACACAAACTCTGCAAATCCTCAATAGAACAATCAAAATGATGCATAAGGCTCAAAAACCTCCTAAAACTCAACAAAATAGTATGTACCTTACATTGAATAATCATAGTAACAAAAAGAGCTTTATGTGAAGCTACGAGAAGCTAGAAAATACACAATAGCAATCTGAAACAAGCGAGACTCAAGGGATATAATAATATGAAGGTAATTAAATCCAAATAAAATCAATAATACTCTCACAACACAAGGAAGAGGAAATCATAAAATATACAGTGAGGTACTAGTACTAGCAAACAATTTCAATCACTAAAAATAATCAGATATACTTCTTTTCTAGATTCCCCTCCCAAATCTCTTTCTGATTCTAAATTAAATCTTCCAAATTCAATCCCATTCTCCCCAAAACAATTTCAAACAAAATTCAGCAAAATTGCACAGTCACAGAGAAAACAATGCTTGCTAGAAATCAAATTTCAAAGGTAATGTGAACCAACCTACAATTGCAATCCAAAAGGGTTGAAAATATGAAGAAGAGAAATCCTTAACAATCCAAAGCTTCAAACCATTATTCAATCCAAATCCAAATACAAGTCCAATCTCCAAAAATTTGCTAGATGATTAACCCGACAACATTTGTAGAATACAATTTAAATAAAAACTATACACAAAACTATAGTGTGAATCTAACCAATTAAAAAATTCCAAAGAACAATATAATTTACCTATCTCACATAGTTTCGAGAAATATATTATTCACCCATATTATTTACCTACCAATTAAAAATCAACCAATCACGTGCAAGGGTAGGTAAACTTTATAATATATGCAATTACCGATTAAATAATATTTGTATAAACACATTACTTAATAATCCATCACCTAATAAAATTCAAATAAAGAAATTAAATGAATAAAACCATATAAATAGGGATTCTCAAAATATAAAATCAAATTAATAATAAATAATAAATAAATAATACAACTAAACAAAATCAATAAATCAACTCAACAATAAATTAACGATCAAAGCATCAATAAATGAATAGTAAATAAATCATAAATAAATAATGAATAAATCATAAATAATTAAAAAATAAATCATTCAACAATAAATCAAAATAAATAAATCATTAAACAATATATCAAAATAAATCAATCTCAACAATAAATTAATAAAATAATAAAATAAATCAAAACAATAAATAAATAGACAATCAATAAATCATGAATAAATAATAATTAAATCAATTAAATTAGTTAAATCAATCTCAATTGATTAAATGCAATTCTCACAATAATTAATCGTTAATAAATAAAATAATCAAATAAATAACCAATACTCATACTATAGGATAGATTACTTCAACCTAAATAAATTGCATTATCCATAATTTAAATTAAATGGGAATCATACACTCACATACTCAAGTGACTCGACAAGAGAAACATCAATGCAAAACTCTACCACTGACTTGCACTATGGCACAAACTGACAAGGTGAGCAACTAAGCCTAGAGTAAGTGAAAGAAACCCATGCCATCTCTAGCAACTTACCATTGGGATAGGACACGCTAAGACATGTGAAGCCGGGTGGAGTCGATGTCTGGTACCTGCAATCCTACAATCATAAAATGATACATATATGATATATAATCATCATAATAAATAGGCAAGTGAAAAGAGAATCACAACACCTTATCTTACTCGCAATTAGTGATAAGGCATCATCCCTTTCACAAAGACAATCATAGGGTATAACATCAAAGCATCGCATAAACCATAATCATGAAATAGGGTTAGTACCATCATAACATCATGTTATATATTCTACATATGAATAATGAACACATATGATGTTGGCAAATGCACACTTCAATGAGAAATTGTAGGTGATTGAAGGTTTTTTCATTGATGGCAACCTTACAATCATATGTTACTGGCAGGCACCGGCACTGGCAGACTCTACACCAGCATATAGTTCACCGGCACCAAAAAGATTGATTACAAACACCATGGCCGATAGGAATTTTGTTTAATTGTATTTTGTATTTAATTGTAAAATATTTTTGTAAGCCGACATGGCGGATTGTAATAAGACTCGTATAAGTATGAGATATTGTAGACCATTTAGTAGGTGTGGATATGGTTAGATAATTGCAGACCTAATGTGCGAATTGTAAGGTAGATTTTGGATAAGGGTTTATGATTATTGTAGAGCTTAAACTGGTACTGAATCTGGCATAGCAGATACTGATCTAAAGTAGTACATGACATTGGATTTGTATAATCCATTTTTGTAAGTCAGTGAAACTTCTTTTGTAACTGAGCAGTGAACTCTAGGCACTTGGCCTTCCTGCATGTGTAGGCCCCTATTGTAACAGTAATATTCTCTTATTGGCTAGTAAGTGAATATTGTGGGTCACAAATCCCACCTAGGTTTTTCCCACACCGGGTTTCCTCATTATAAATATTGTGTTATGGTGTGTCTTTCATGTTGTGGTTGTTGCTCTTATTTACTGCATTAATTTTGGTTTACCGATACATAGTTTTGGAAAGATTTTCATATAATAAGTTTAGAAAATTCATTAACCAGTCAGATACTGATTCACTCCCCCCCCTCTCATTATCTTTGGGAATCCTAACAATTGGTATCAGAGCTTGGTCCTCTATTTTCAAAAGCCTAATAGACTGAGGAAGATTCTGACACCGGTAGAGATGAAAAATTTGAGAAAGCAATTGGAGACAGCTCTTTCAGACTATGATGCAGAAAAAGTGAAGAATATCAAACTTGAAGATGATCTGAAGGCTGCACAGGATATCATTCAAGGACTTCAAGAGAATCTCACTATTGCAAGAAACAAAAGAAGAGAAATTTGTGAAAAGATGCAGAATGATGATGATGAAAAAGAAACTCTTAATGATCTGGTGAACAAACTGAGACAAGAAAACAATAGAATGAAGAATGAGATGCAAGATATGACTATGAGATCTTATAAAGAGACTGAAAATCGGAAGAAGAATGAAGATGACTTGACTAGAAGAATCAATGATGCTGCAAATGAAAATCTAAGACTCAGTCATGAGAATGATATGTTAAAAATAGATCTAATTCACTTAGAACATGATGAAACTGAACTCATGAGACATAAATATTTCTTGGAAAATGAATTGGCTACTACAAATCAACACAAGAAGAAATTCAAGAAAAGTTTAGAAGAACTTGATGACATGCTAAAGAATCAGAAACCTAATGGTGATACAAATGGCCTTGGTTTTGAAATTGGTGAAAGCTCCGGTACTACAAACAATCATGGTCACAACAAACCGATAAGACAACCTAATGCTTACAAATTTAATGGGAAATACTTTAACTGTAACAAGTATGGTCATAGAGAAAATCAGTGTAGATCTAGAAATTATAAGAACACTAATACACCCATCGGTCAATGTTCTAAATGCAAAAAAGTTGGTCATAATTCAGAAAATTGCAGAATGAATGTAAGATGTTATGTTTGTGGAAGATTTGGACACTTATCCAATCAATGCAGAACACATACTGACATAGGATATGGGAAAGCTATTCAGAAAAAAAATGTGACTTGTTATGCTTGCAACAAGATTGGACATATTGCAAATTTTTGTACAAGTAAGACATCACCGACAAATAAGAAAGGACCCAGCTTGAAAGGTAAAGAAAAAGTTCAAGAGGTGAAGCAAGAATTTTCAAAGCAATGGATCAGAATGTTGATGAGAATACTCCTCGACTGACAAAACAAAGTATCACTCCACCGACAGGAGATTCTTCATCTAACTGAAGGAAAATCCTTTGGGGGTATGGCAACAAATTGAAAACATGCTAATTTACCCTCGGTTGATGGTGATAAGTTGAATTACTTCATTACTGGTAGATGAGTTAAGTTTTTGACTTAACTGATAGGTATTAAATGTGGAAGTTGAAAGAAATAACATTATAAAGCAAGTGTTTTGACTCCTTTTTCATTCATCGAGCATTCAAATCTTCAGAGAGCATGAAAATCCCGAGCAAAGGCATCCATAGTGAAAAGTGAAGCAATTTATCCTAAAGGCAGATTAAGGTATTTATAACTATGGCTTCTTCATATGCACCTGAATTCATTGCAAACCCTAGTGTGATTGAAGTTATTAAGCGTCCTAGACCCATGTTCAAACTTATTCCCGAAATTGCGAAGAAAGATGATACCCTAGGAGCATTCTCGAAAATACCTAAGGGAGTAGTTTATGCAGAGGATCCTAGAATGTATATACATTGTCATATTGAGGAACTAGGAGCTAAAGAAATAATGAACATGTATAGGACTATAATCTGTGATGAACATGGAAATGTTAAAGCGAAACACAAGATAGTGGAAACCCTAGGCTTTGTGGACATTTTTAGTATCCCTGATTTTCCTAAAGATGTGATAAGAAAAGTCTTGAGTAGAGTTCATGGAGAGCTCTTTTGGTTGGATTCCATCCATAAGATTACTAAAGAGGCAGTTAGGGCAGTAACAGGCTTACCTTCCACCGATAGTAGGCCTAACAGAACTAAGAAAGTTCTAAATGATACTGTGATGACCTTAACCGGCACAACATTAGATAAAAGATCCCTAAGAGTCAATGATGTGAAGGACATCAAAGTTATATTTGTCAGTATGATTCCTGGTTATAAGGCTACACATGCAAACAGACTAAACTATGTCTCTAGCTTGTGTATTAAAAGTGCATATGACATGGTGAATGATAATGCAAGAATTGATGTATGTGAATGGCTTAAAGATGAACTGATAGAAGGGAACTTTCAGATTTGGTAACTTGCTTGTGTGCTTAATGCTATACATTACCAAGGAAGTACCCAATATTGGTAGGAAAGACTTTGGTTTTGATATATCAGTAGGAAAGCAACTGTTAGGCATACTAAACATCATGGGAGATGATAGAGAGAAAAATATAAATGATTATTTTCAAACCTTGAAAGCAAGAATGAAGACAAGAATAAGGCTATCTCAAGAAATTGTTGATAAGTATCAAAAAGAGATATCCTTTGTGATAAAGAAAGATGAAATCTGGATGGAGGCAGTTGTCCCTAGAACTATTTGGGTTACCGAGATGGGATATGAGATAGATGACAACATAATTGAAACTTATGCAAAATCCCTCTTAGAAGCCCCTAAGGAATCGAAAGAAAAAGTATTTGACAATGCTGAAACAATTGAAAGTAGCATTAAATCTTAGAAAAGAGTTAAGAAAACTGAGCAGATAGTTAGGAGAGGTTCAAGACAGGCAAAAACAATAAAGGAAGATGTTTTGAATAAAACTAGTATTAAGGAAAGTGAATTGGAAGGATTACAACCGAAGACACATCTCTCACTGGTTGCTACTTCTTTTGACAGTGAGATACCTACTGAGTTCAAAAGGGTAGAAAGAAAAAGAAAACCCTCACCGGTATCCTCACCTACACCCAAAAGGACAAGACAAAAGCAACAGGCAGTTAGGCCTCCGGCTAAGAAATTAACACCAAAGAAAAAAAAAGAAAGACAAGTTATTCCACCATTTGATAAACTTCTGAATGAAATAACTGAGGATGAGAAATTGAAAAATATCAGTAAATTATATAACACACTATAAAATGATGAAAACGAGAGCATAGAAAATAGTGTAATCTTACACTTAGACATTTATAAGAAATTTCTGATGGAAATTATGGATGAGATACCCAATGATTTATATAGAAGGTTAGAAGCTAGAAGGGTAGCTATTGTTGAATTAGATAAGAAAATCAAAATAGAAAAGCTACTAGCAGTTCACCCAGTGAACTCCACACAAGAAATTGATGAGTTGATCAATGACACAAACTGGACAATGTTTTCAACTGGTCACCGACATGTAGCATTAATGGTAGGAAGAGTAAATGAGATATCAGAGGAAACAACAGATAAGTGGGACATATTTTTTGTAGAGAAAGAAAAACAGGAAGAACTTAAGAATCCAAAGACTATCAAAGTCTACCAGAAAGATAAGGGGAAAGGTAAGGTAGGTGGACCTCCAAGCCTAAAAATAATAGATAATTTACCCCCACCAACCTCTGATACTCACCAGTACAAACTGATGACACACAACTGGCAACAGAGAGTATGGAAACATGACATGAGGATACAAATCCTGATTCTAAGGTGTTATACACAATGAACATTGAGACACAGGAAGTCAATATTGTGGTGGACAAGGAAAAAAATGACAAGAAGGATGTGGCAACTAAGCCACTGACTGAAAATGTTGAAGTTGGAAACATTGAAATTGGGGAACAACAACAAACTGAAAAAACAAATGAACCCCTAGTTACTAGAAAGGCAGATACCATAGGTGTACATACTAATGCATCTACTGAACCACTGACAACCACTAAAATTGGAATACCTACTGAGTCACCGGTAGTAGACAACACAAAGGTAAACAAAGAAAAATCGGCAGTGGATACTACACTGAAATCTTCAAAAGCACAAATAGGGACACCTTCAAGAAAGGACACTAAGAAATCAATAGAGCAATAGGTTCATACTGAGGAAAACATTGAGAAATAGGCATAGCAATAGGCTCCTTCACAGACAGTGCCATCAGCTACATCTGACAAGCCTAAGCCTTTGGTAGCTGAAATGCAAACACAAACTGACCCTCCATAGAAAGAGGAAAGCAAATCTATCACAACCACTGATGGATTAGAATTTGTGAGAATGGTTGGACAGTCATCCGGCACATCAATGACTGAATTCAGGCCAACAAATGTAACAAAGGTACTCTTGGATTCAATAAAGAAAATAACAGAGTGTAATGCACAAGCTTATAAGGCTATAGATGACACTTTACCAATTTTGAAGATGATAGCTCCAAAGTGTAACATAGATAATAAAGATTCTTTGAGCCAATTAGACACATTGTCTAAGTATATAACCGACAACCTAATAACACTGGACCAGATAAATGAAGATACATTCAAAGAGAAAATGAATAAGGAAAAAGAAAAATTCTTTGAGGAAACTGTTAAGAAGAATAAGGAACAAATGGAAATCTTATTACCGGCATTAGGAGAAACAATTTTGTATTTCAAGAAACTATACAGAGATACCTGCAAAACTGATATTTTGACAAAGCACATAGATTCAGAGATCAACAAAGCACAAAAAGAAATCAACAATATTGCTGACAACTTAATAGGAACATCAGATTCATTTTTGGAAATTGAAAAGAATATTGCAGTTCTTGATGAGAAAATTGAAAGTTAGAAAAAGATAAAGTTTAAGGCAAAGGATTTAAAATGCAAACTAGGCCCTAAACTGGATTACCTCATTTCTTTGAGAAAAGAAAATTTTGAGGCTCTACTTTCAGGACTTAAGACACCGGAAGAGAAAATGCACATACTCACCGATATAATTCAGAGAACAGAAGTAGCAATAAAGGACAACGAAAGGTTCAGCGACAATCAAAATTTTGCATTGGCGGACATCTATCAGATTGTAACCCACTGGTTACAAGGATCTAGGTAGGAACCACACTCCACTCATAGTGAATGACAACCTTTGTCACTGTTGCCAAAGGGGGGGTAGTGGAGATGCGAAAAATGATCAGAAGGAAGACATCATCAGCTCAGGGGAAGCACACATTTTGATAACACAGTTTTGATAAGACATTTTGGCAGATTCTTTTTGGACAACATTTTTGGACACCTTTTGGATTTTTCTCATTAGTGTTGCCATCAATGCCAAAGGGGGAAATTGTTGGAAACTGCACACTCCAATGAGAAATTATAGGTGATTGAAGGTTTTGTCATTGATGGCAACCTTACAATCATATGTTATTGGAAGGCACCAACACTGGTAGACTCTACATGGGAATATAGTTCACCGACACTAAAAAGATTGATTACCAACACCATGGCCGATAGGAATTTTGTTTAATTAGATTTTGTATTTAATTGTAAAATCTTTTTGTAAGCCGACATGGTGGATTGTAATAAGACTCATATAAGTATGAGATCTTGTAGATCATTTTGTAGGTGTGGATATGGTTAGATTATTGTAGACATAATGTGCGAATTGTAAGGTAGATTTTGGATAAGGGTTTATAATTATTGGAAAGATTAAACCGGTACTGAATCTGGCATAGCAGATGCTGATCTGAAGCAATACATGACATTGGATTTGTATAATCCATTTTTTAAAGTCATTGAGACATCTTTTGTAACTGAGCAGTGAGCTCTAGGTACTTGGCCTTCCTACATGTGCAGACCCCTATTGTAATAGTAATATTCTCTTATTGGCCAGTAGGCGAATATTGTGGGTCACAAATCCCATCGAGGTTTTTCCCACATCGGGTTTCCTCATTAAAAATATTATGTTATGGTGTGTCTTTCATTATGTGGTTGTTTCTCTTATTTACTGCATTAATTTTCGTTTACTGATACACAGTTTTGGAATGCTTTTCATGTAATAAGTTCAAAAAATTCATTAACCGGTTAGATACTGATTCACCCCCCCGCCTCTCAATATCTTTGGGAATCCTGACATATGAATCTAGAAATCACCAAACATAATGATTCATATCAAATAACATGTCCACATATAGTAACTAGCATTATCAATACCATCTAATATGGCAATAGAGTCATAAGAAACCATCTAAGCATCATTCATATGTCTAAATAAGTCCATCAATGTGTAAATCAAAATGCAAGTCTAGGAGGGGCACTACATCCTCCCCTCCTTGGGCTCGAATTACTCCTGGAAGTCGTCAAGGGTTAAACTAAAAACATACACACATAAACATAGAACTTCTTACTCCAAACAATTCTAAGCTTAAAGTAAGATAATGAGTATAAAACTTTCTTTTATACACTTCAATTATCCAGGTAATATATGTAACATGAGATAAAATAATTCAAAAAACTCTTACTAGTTACAATAAGCATGGAAAATCATTGAAATATCTTCAATAGAACTTTATTTAACCATATTTTGAAAGACTAAAATGATAATTCTCATATCCAAGTTACCATCTATAAGAAAAATTCATAACAACTCACACCATTCAAACATGGCACCACTTCCTTAACATCTAGTTGAATGCATTTAAGAGGACAAATATACGTTTGACATAATTTTCTATACATAAGAACATCCTTAAGAAGTCACATGTCATACACCTATATGAGGAAAGTTTGAATAAACTTCCTTCAAAACCAAAAAATATAAAGAGAATCTTGCAATTACCTAAATTCCATATCTTATAATTTCAAGGGAAAGAAAGATTTACAACATTCAACTTCTCAATCCCTACCACACTTTTACTATGCAATCAACAATTTCCTTTGCTTTTATCTACTTCATATATTACAAATTCCTCAGTTTGAATTCACTTCTATCTTTTTTTCATTTTTTCTTTAAATTCCACAAACCATCCACCAACTATCCTTTTGTAGGACTTCCTATCGAAACCCTTAACATACAATCCTATATGTGCTCTGATAGGTGTAGATTTTTCCTAAACATAATTGTCCCTTCAAGGAAGCTGATTCAGATACACAAATGCAAGACATATAATCCAAGAACCAAACTTGAAAAGGTACTTACTCTTTTTTGTTTTGTCTAGATTCTCCATTGTCCATTCAAGCAATAGTTTGCATAGATCAAATTATTCTCCGCATACAACCATTCAAAAAGAAATGTTAATAGAAATTACAGTTGTGTTGTCTTCATGGTTTTAGAAGTAAATTTTGTATGCAAGAACCTTGGTGACATATTTGACTCTAGGGTTAGCAATATCTTCAACTGTCATGGCTCTCCCATCCCACTTAGCACCTACCATCTTAGTTAGCGTATCATTTTTTATAGATCTTCTTTTTGGAATGATGCCCTTCTTGCATAACCTAGTTAATGCCCTAATATCATTCTTTGTAATCTTGTAGGGTTTGTCCATGTAAATTATATCTCCATGATTTTTTCTTAGAATAACCTTTTTTTCATTCAGATTCATAAGAAAAATTAGGAAAAACCATCCAAATACCCAACCCTAACTCAGAGATGTTCTTGTACTCACTTTTGAGAGAGATTCCATCACTTTCTAGTTTTTTCTTCCAAAGGTCATTAAAGCTCGAATGGCTCACCTCTTCAATTTTTATATGAATATAAGCTTGAACATCCTCTATATATAAAATAGTGAATTTACACACTTGAAAATGCACCTTCCTTATCCTTTACTTTCATGACAAACAAGTATGGCTTTAAAATTGGTCGCGGCTTGAGATCAGTGTTAACAATGACCATAATTAACACCATATCTGCAACTAGGGTTTTGTTCTTCTAAAATAGAGTGCAAACTAACACATCTTTACATTAGAGATATCCAAATTATCAAATTGTACATGATCCAAGTAATCCCAAAAAACCAATATATTTATTTTTCCTATGTATTGTTAGTCATAAGTGCTTCAAACCCAAAAAGATGAAATAATTGGTTCCTACTATAGATCTAATAAGTCACTTGGAAATGATTGGAAATACCTCTTCCAACACTGGAATACTAAAAAATTCTTCAACATCAAACTACATGGGGGGGTATGTACATGTTTCTTCAAATCTCCCCCTTAGACCTTGCTATCTGATTGGTTTTTGGAAGAGAGGTCAACACCTTCAACAAGTGTAGATCTATCTTTAGTCTTGTCCTTTAATTTCTTCACTGAAGTCATTTTTATTTTCTCTCTTTCCTAATTGATATCAATTTTATTTGTCAAAATATTATAATTTTGTGCTTTTCTTCTCTAATATCACAATGTGACCAATCTTGTTACAATTATAGCATTCCAGACCTGTTTGAGATTTGCCACCATTCATTTTGTCATTTTTGAAACTTTTGTTTGACCTGCATTTAACAACTTTGTGTTCATAATTATTGCAAACATAGCACACTCCATTGAAAGATTGAGCATAACTCAAGTTCCTGTATTCATTCCTTATCATCCTACTTCTGCATTTAGTAGCCCTATTCCCAACCTTATTGCAAAAGTAGCATCTTGTGCTAGTTGATTGATTTCAAATTTGACTTCTACATTCAATAGCTCTATGTCCAAAGCTATTGCATGAAAAATAGTTTGTATTAAAATAATACCTAGATCTAGCTTGATAAAACCTTCTACCACAATTATTGTTGTTCTTCTAGATAATAATAAAAATAGTATCCTCAACCTTCTCTTTCCCTTTGGAATTTTCACCTTTTTTGAAACCAAGTCCATCCTTTTCATTATTCTACTTTTGAGCACTAAGCATAGAATCAAGTACTTTTCTTCCTCCTTTCAACTTCAAATCTTTATCAATTTTCTCCTTTCCCTCCTTCAATTCCTTCTTAAATTTTTGCACTTATTTTCTAGTCTAGAACATTGCTCTATTTTTCTATTTAGTTTTGTATCAAGATCATCCATCACTTTTCTTCCTTTATCAAGTAGCTTTCCTAAATAGGAAATTTCATCTTCGTCCCTTTTGCACATGAATCTACTCTCATCCAGATCAGTCAAAGAGAATCTCAATTATCCTTCCATATAGACAACAACTTCAATCTCCCAATTATAATGATCTTATTAGTATCCATATAAACAAATTGAAAAACAAGTGTTCAAATCCTGGATCTACCTCAACGATTAACCTATTTCTTCAGGAGCCAATTCTCTGATACCAATTGTTGAAAACTACCAGATATCGAGGGCGGGGGTGAATTAGCATACAATAAAATATTATTAACTCAACTTTTTTTGAAACACATCATCTAGTCATACTAATATATTGGAAAGTAAATAACAGAAACAATAAACACATCCACACAAAAACAAAAAACAAAAAAATGTTGAAAACTCAAACCGGGAAAAACCTTGGTGATAATATAACTCACAATATGTATATCAACTATTTATAATGATTATGACCACTGAAAAAAGATCTTACTACTCTGAGATTTCTAACTATGGTGCAGAACCTTAAGAAAGATATAAAAAGAAGACTTTCTCAACTGAAGATCACTTCTTCAGGGAAAGATACACAACAATTGTCTAGATACAATATGAAATATAATTTAAATTATAATCAAAAGAGCATCTAATAAATATAGATAATATTTTACAGTTTAAGAACTCATTTGACTCGTTTGATATTTTTTGAGATCTTTGTTTAGCTTAAGGTTCATACCACTCTCGCACTATATGTCTTCTTATCACAACACCATTGCACACACTTATTACAAATAAATCCTAACATATTTATGTTAACCTTATGAAGATCCGGTTAATACTGACAGGGGGGTGAATCAATATTAACAATAACTTAAACTTTGAGTCTAAATCCAGCTAAAATAAGATCTGAAACTTCTTAATAAATATCTTCACTTCTACACTTACATCTAACAACCTTTCAACCAGATTTGAAAAAACCATTTATCATAATTATCAACATCTTTATCTCTTAATGAGTCATACCAATTTTATCATTAAACCAATCAATCTTATCAATCTGATCAAATACTTAATCATTTCATATCAGTATTGGTAATCTCTAATAAGCTATAAATAACATATCCTAACTAGTATCTCAGAAATAATGCACGTAAACATAAACATCATAACAAGGCATTCCACAAATAAACACAAAGATTTTTGATGTGGAAACCCAAATGGGAAAAACCATGGTGGGAATTGGTACCCACAATAATTTGTACTCTTTTGAAGTACACCTTGTTAGGAGCTTAGCTGGGTTAAGAGCTTACAATACACGTTAGGAGTCACCCAGTTAAGGGATTTGCCTATCACTCCATCTAGGAGCTTAATGATCTGTTAGGATCAACCTAGTTAGAGGATTTAAACACTCTTTTGTGAGCTGCCCGGTTAGGGGACTTTAGATGACAAAGGCCTATTAGGACCTACCTGATTAAGGGATCTAAGTTGTTGTAACTTTTAGGGAAAAACAATGAAAAATGATTTGTCACTTTGCACTTTTAGCTTGCTAAATCAGATCCTATTTTGCTCCACTATCTGCAACACTTAGATAGATCTTTATCTTCTATGGGATGGCTTAACTCATTCTCTAAATGCCACTGACACATTAAAACATCAGTTGTATTGCCCTAAATTGCCATAACAACTAAGTCATCCATAAAACCTAATTACATCATGAATTTATAATAAATATAATAAGAGATCAATATACATATCACTCCACTAAGCACTTTGGACATTACCAAGAAATTCTACCATCTTCCATGCAAAAACACATTTCAAATCATTTATGTTGGTTGTTTTGTGTTATCTTCTTCATATAGATACACCACCAATCATCGTCAAAAAAAAAAATCATTACCGGTTTAGTGAATTCATCACCGGTCCTAAAACCCCACTAAAACCTTAGAACAACTCCATCAAAATTTCAAAACATGCCTTCCGGTAATCAACATAGGATGTGGTTCTGGTCACATACACATATCCATCATAAAATATTATGTCTCAAACCACAAGTTTCCAACCATCACCGATTTATTGATTCCATCAAAATCTTTGCTTTTACCAGTTGAAGTCCTAATTCTTAGTCCTACCGATAAACCCTGTCAGACTAACAAATTATAAATCTAGTGGACCAAATTACTTATCCAACAATCAAACATCAAAGTTCATCTGTAACCATCAATAACCATCATTAAACATTAATTGACATAGGTTGCCATCAATGATAACACTAATAACTGATCATCTCATCATCATTCCTCTACTGGTACAATAATCAACTAATCAGCATTAGTTATGCCAAACATGCCAACAATCTCCCCCTTTGGTATTGATGGCAACACCAATAAGATATACAATCATATATTCCAATCATCTTCATCTGTCAGTCTTCTCTTTCTTTTCTTCTCCTCAAGCCTAATCATCAGATATCTTTTTATTCTCTCGTAACTGATTATCTGATTTCTTTTTCTTCTCCCCCTTTAACAGAAATGCCAAACAAAAATGCATCACTTGACTTCAATCTGATCAAATTTGTAAATCATATCATACTATATCAGAGTTGTTCCCCCTACAGAATACCCCACATCTATATCAATCCATAGTGAAGAATAAACATGAAATCCACAAGATTGATGCAACTTCAGCATCTTAGTTCTTCTGGTGTAGGGATCTAACTACTAATTTACTTTTGATAAACTTAAAATTAGTCTTTTGTAAGTGTTTAGTAAAGATATCAGCTAATTTATCTTTACTTTTCACATATTCCATCTTTACCTACTTCTCTTGAACTCTTTCCCTTAAGAAATGATACTTCAATTCTATATGCTTGGTTCTTGCATGAAGTACAAGATTCTTGGAAATATTTATTGCACTCATATTGTCACAATAGATAGTCAATAGTTTAGACATATCTATCTTGAATCCTTCTAGTAGATGTCTCATCCATATGGCCTACGCGCAATTCATGGATGCATCAACATACTCAGCTTCAACTGTCGATTAAGAAACACAATTTTGTTTCTTGCTTGTCCATGCTACAAGTCTTCCTCCAAGTAGAAAACCTCCATTGGTTGTGCTTTTCCTATCATCCACATTGCCTTCCCAATTTGCATCAGTAAAAACATCTAAAGTGAAATCACCTTTGTACAGATACCATAATCCATAGTCTAAAGTTCCTTTAAGACATCGAAAAATCCTCTTAACAACCATCAAGTGACTTTCTTTGGGCTCTTTTTGGAATCTTGCAACTAACCCAACAACATGAGAAATTTTCGGTCTTCTATGTACAACATAATGTAGTTTACCAATCATAGACTTGTATTCTATTTTACTAACATTAGGCAAATCATCCTACTTTGTCAACTTGCAACCTATTACCATCGATGTTCCTACTAGTTTGGAGTCTTCCCTACCAAAATTATTTAGCACCTCTTTAATATACTTGTTTTTACATATAAAGATACCACAATCTAGTTGTTGGGTCTGTAACCAATAAAGAACTTTATTTCACTGATTAGAGACATCTCGAATTCCTTTTTCATCTCATTAGTAAAGTCCATACTCATATTATCATTTCCAACAAAAATTATGTCATCCTCAAATACTTCAGCTATTAGCATCTTGTCTCCATCAGTTTTTAGATAAATATTAATGTCCTCACTGGTACGCTGGAATCCAATCTTGATCAAGTGTGTATGTAACCTCTCATACCATGCTCTCAGTGCCTGCTTTAGACAATACAAAGATTTATGCAATTTACATACCATGTCTTTATCATCGATCAAGGAAAAACCATCCAATTGTTCAATGTAAACTTCCTCTTCAAGAATTCCATTCAAAAAGACTGATTTGACATCCATTTGGTAGACTTTGAATCCCTTATATGCAACAAATGCCAACAACATCCTTACTCCTTCCAATCTTGCAACTGGTGCAAAAAATTTCACCATAGTCTTCACCTTCTTCTCGTGAATATGCTTTCCAAACTAACCTTGCCTTATTTCTTACCACTTTTCCATCTTCATTTAACTCATTCCTAAAGGCCCATTTATTTCCTATCACATTCTTGTCTTTTGGTCTTGGAACAAGTGACCATGTCTGATTTTTCTCTATTTGATCTAATTCCTCATTCATTTATTTCACCTAGTCATCATCCTTGAGTGCTTCCTTAAGTGTTTTAGGTTCCATTGTAGATATCAAACATGAATTTTCTCTAACCTTCCTCCCAGTCTGCACACCTACATTCTTATCACCAATTATCTGGTCCTGTGTGATTTAATCTCACATATCTAGGTATAGGTTGTGTAGGTTCTACATTTTCCTCATTTGACTCACTATTCAAATCACTACTTCCATCATCACTATTCTCACTTACCGGTTGAGCACTTAATACTGCATTTGCCTATTATCATTATTTAGTGCTTCCAGTTCAAAGATCACCAACCTTTCTTCATTATCATCTTTTTCAGGTTTAGAACTACTTGACCCTTCAGTTTTACTTGACAAATCATCCACCCTTACATTAACACTTTCCATAATTTTCTTAGTTCTTTTATTCTAACATTTATATCATTTTCTCTTAGAAGAATAACCAAGAAATATTCCTTCATCAGATTTTGCATCAAACTTTCCAGTGTAGTTATCCTTTTTAATAAAACATTGACTTCCAGAGATTTTGAAATAACTAACACATGGAGTTTTACCATACCATAGCTCATAAGGTTTCTTATTGTTTTATTTCTTTATAAGTATTCGGTTTAGTGTGTAGACATCAGCATTGACTGCTTCTCTCCAAAACATCTTAGGCAGATTAACTTGTAATAACATTATTCTAGCAACATCAACAATTATTTTGTTCATCCTTTCTTCTACACCATTTTGTTGTGGTGTACTTGGAGTAGACATCTGTCTTTTGATACCCTATTCATCACAATACTTGACAAATTCATCAGATGTGAATTCTCCTCCTTGATCAGATCTTAAACATTTCAAGTTTTTACCAGTCTCAATCTCAACTAGAGCTTTAAATGCTTTAAATTTACTAAAGGCTTTAGATTTCTCCTTTAGGAATGTAACCGACATCATCTTAGAATAATCATCGGTAAAAAGCATGAAATATCTATCACCAAAATAGCTTTTTGTTCTCATAGGACCACAGAGATCAGTATGAACCAAATCCAAAATATTTTCAAATGAACACTTCTTTCTCTTAAATGAAATAGAGGTCATTTTACCAATTTGTTAGTCTTTACATATCATATTATCTGGCATAACAATATATATTAATCCTCTCACAACACTAGACTTTCTTACTTTCACCAAGTTATCAAAAATCATATAACATCTCTTGTGCCTTAATCAACTATCTTCCATTTTTTCATCTAGACAACTAGAGGCATTAGCATTTAAATGAAATAAGTTACTGTAGCATCCTAAAATTGCGGCACTTGCAATTTCGACTCATTTCGGTCTTCACGATGGTGACGCAACATGCAACCTGAATGGAGACCTCGAAACTTGCTCACGACACTGAAAACTGCATTTTTCAAGCACCCTGGCCTGAACCTCCTTGCACCCTGCTGTCCCGGGAGGTGGGACTAGAGCGCCCAGCGCCCTGGTCCTTCAGGACCAGGGCACCCAGCGCCCTAGTCCCCAGGACCATGGCGCCCAGCACCCTGGTCCCTGGGTCCTATTTTGGGCCCGGTCTCCTAAGGGGTCTCGGGTCTTTTTGTTTGAAAATTGGAAATTAACTTTCCTGGTCGGCCTAAGGTCGAGAAAATCAGTCTATCAGCCCTAAATGACAAGTATATAAACTACATTTTCCTCTTTCATTCGACATGAGGGAAAGAGCGTGGAAATTATAGTCGAGCATTCAAGCATTCAAGCATTCCTTCAAGCAATTGATCATTTCAAGTCTCCATTCAAGGCTAAGTGTTGCATTCAAGACAAGGATTCAACCATTGAAGAGGAGATCACATACTACATGCTACATACAACATACAACATACAACATCTAAACCTTTGCACATAAGGATACAAACATCCTTAGAACAAGGTATTAGTACTTGTTTTACAGTCATTTACATTTACAGCTCTTGCTCATTTCTTGGTTAATTCCAAAACCGGGGTTTGACCTAAAGGCAAACCCCTAATCCCTAACCCCCCATCGTCTTCGCTTTTCTATGTGTAGGTTGCAGGTACGCGGCTAAAATTGAAGATCTGGAATCCTTGTGCAGAGACGAACAGATCCCCCTTCGTTTCGTGGATTTTTCAGAGGACCGTGGCACCGGGCGCCATCGTCCTAACAACTTTTGCTCAAATTTGCAGGACAGTGCCGTATCGACATTTTACTGCTAATTCCAGGTCCGCAGCTTCATACTATATCCCTAACTCAGTTTATAAGCGAATCTTTGTCACTTTCTATGCATGCTTAGCTTAATTCCTTTATCAATATTCTTTACAAAAGAGGGTAGCAACATGCTTCCAGTAGTGAGAACCGAGATCTTTGAGATATATATTCATTATGTCTTTCAAGATCTTATAGTTATCCTTGTTGAATTTCAAACCCTCTTTCTTCATCATCTTGTCTTCCTCAGAATCTTTTCCTCAAATGGTTAAGATTTTTTGAACATAGTAGAACAAAGATCTGATGCCAATTATTAATCTTACGAAGATCATGTTAATACTAAGAGGGGGGTGAATCAGTATTAACAATAAATTAAACTTTAAATCTAAATCCAACTAAAATCAAATCTGAAACTTCTTTATAGATATTTTCACTTCTACACTCAGATCTAACAACCTTTCAATCAGATTTGCAAAAACCATTTATCATAATTGTCAACATCTTTATCTCTTAATTAGTCATACCAATTTGATCATTCAACCAATCAATATTATCAATCTGATCAAATCCTTATTCATTTCATATCAGTACAAGTAATCTTTGATAAACTATAAATAACATATCATAGCTAGTATCTCAAAAATAGTGCATGTAAACATAAACATCATAAAAAGACATTCCACACATTAACACCAAGATTTTTTATGTGAAAACCCAAATGGGAAAAACCATGATGGAATTGGTACCCACAATAATTTGTACTCTTTTGAAGTACACCATGTTAGGAGCTTAGCTCAATTAAGAGCTTCCAATACACCCGGTTAAGAGCAGACCTTGTTAGGAGTCATCTGGTTAAGGGATTTGCCTATCACTCTAGCTAGGAGCTTAACGATCTATTAGGATAAAATTGGCTAGAGGAATTTAAACATTCTTTTTTGAGCTACCCTGTTAGGGGACTTTAGATGATAAAGGCCTGTTACGACCTACTCGGTTAAGGGATTTAAGTTGTTGTAACTACTAGAGAACAATAGTGAAAAATGATCTGTCACTTTGCACTTTCATCTTGCTAGATCAGATCTAGTTTTTCTCAACTATATGCAACACTCAGGTAGATCTCTATCTTCTCTAGGATGACTTAACTCATTCTCCAAATGCCACCGACACATAAAACATCAGTTGTGTCACCCTAAATAGCCATAACAACTAAGTTGGCCATAAAACCTAATTATGTCATGAATTTACAATAAAGATTATAAGAGATCAATATATAGATCAATATAACAAATTACAATGCAATATCAGTCGTTTATTATTCCTATTCCATCACAAAAATCCGATCTATACATAAGTCAAACCCTTAGAATATTCTGCTAAGCACTTTGCAAATTCCCAAGAAATTCTACCATCTTCCATGCCAAAACACATTTGAAATTATTCACACAAGTTGTGTCATGTTATCTTCTTCATGTAGATTCTCCACCAATCACCATCAAATCAAAAATCATTACCAATTTAGTGAATTCATCACCGGTCCTAAAACCCTACTAAAACCTTAGCACAAGTCCCCCAAAATTTCAAAACATGCCTTCCAATAATCAACATAGGATGCAGTTTTGGTCACATACACAAATCCATCATAAAAGATAATGTCTGAAACCACAAGTTTCCAACCATCAACTATTTACCGATTCTATCAAAATCTTTTTGTTTACTAGTTGAAGTCCTAATTCTCAGTCTTGCTGGTTAACCTTGTCAAACTTACAAATTCTAAATCTAGTAGACCAAATTACTTATCCAACACGTCAGACATCAAATTTCATTTGTAAAAATCATCAAATATTAATTGACATAGGTTTCCAGCAATGACAACACTAATAATTGATCATGTCATAATCATTCCTCTACCGGTATAGTCATCAACTCATCTGCATCAGTTATGCCAAACATGCCAACAATTTATGCCATCTGAACCAATTTATATATAATGTAGCCAACCAAGAAAAATACGTGACAAGTGAATTACCAATAGACCCAAAATAGTTGTTTCCAACAATGCATAATGCACAAAATCATGCATATTGTTAGCTTCATCAACTACAAGAGTTATATCCATTCCATTGTTAGGATTCCCAAAGATACTGAGAGGGGGGGTGAATTAGTATCTTGCCGGTTTATAGATTTTCTGATCTTATTAAACAAATTGCATTCTAAAACAGTGTACTGGTAAACAAGAATTAATGCAGTAAATATGAATAATAAGCACAAGATAGAAAACACACCATAACACAAGATTTTTAATGAGTAAACTTGGTGTGGGAAAAACCTTTGGTTTGATTTGTGACCCACAATATTCACTCACTGGCCAATGAATGGATATTACTTACAATAGGGGCCTGCACATGGAAGAAGGCCAACTGCCTAAAGCTCACTACTTAATTACAAAAGGAAGTCTCACTGACTTACAAAATGGATTATGAAAATCCAAAATAATGTATTGCTTTAGTTCAACATCTGCTATGCTAGGTTCAGTACCAGTTTAAGCTCTACAATAGCCATAAACCTTACTCCAAAATCTGCCTTAATATTCACACATTACTTCTACAATAATCTTGCCATGTTTGCATCTTTTCAATGATCTATAAGATCTCATACTTATATATGAGTCTTATTACAATTCTCCTTGTCGGCTTACAAAAAGATATTACGAATAAATACAATATTCAATAATCAAAATCCTATTGGCCAGGGTGTTGGTAATCATCTTTTTCGCTGCCGGTAAACCATCTGTCGGTGTAGAGTCTTTCGGTGCCATAGGATTGCAAGGTTGCCATCAATGACAATACCTTCAATCACCTACAATTTCTCATTGGAGTGTGCAATGCCAACATCCATACACTACCGAATATCCATGAGCACCTTTAAGGGATAGGTCATTATATGCTAACCCTTAATCCAGACCAAATATGATCACCATATATTCTCAAAATACATCAATATAATATTACTTGACCTTTTGAGCCACATTAGAAAGAATGTGATCATCTAGATAATATCTAGCACATATATACATAAATTATACTTAGTTAAACCAAACTGAGTGATGTTGGACTACTTCTAGACTTGAGAGTTGACATGAATGAAAATGTAAGGGTCTATTGCAACACAATATCAATTTATCCATCACTTTCTAATTCAACAACTCAAAACTCTTTTATGCTCTAGATATCAACTTGAACTTCTTCTAGTCTCCCCTAATCATCTCCATCATATGTGCACAAATATTACTAAATTTTATGATGAAATTTTGATAAAATCTTGCCAAGCCATGAAAAGATTTAACATCCCCAACCTTTGCTGATGTAGGTCATTATACAATTTATCTCACCTTCTCTAGATCCATCTTTAAGCCTTCTACATAGACCATGAATCCTAGATAGACCAACTATTTCTTCATCAATCTCATCATGTTCATCATCTCTTCCACCTATTCAGTGGCATTGGCCATTAATTAAAACCTTCTTGGTTCCATCTCTCCTTCCAATCTAGGTTTGGTTCCCTGAATTTAGTGGTCTGGTTTAGGGTTGCAACTACCTCAATTCAACGATTAGTTGACAATACCCACAACTTATATCTAGTCAGTGATCTTTCCACACCATGTATCCTCTGGAACTCTTTCTTTCTCAATTTTTAATCTTGCTTTGATACCGCTTGATACAATCAAGGTTAGAGGGTTTGGAATGGAATTTCCAACCTTATAGCCAATCATATACCAAAAAAAGTTAATTGAATACAGAAAGAAATAAAAAATTTAATTGATGATATTGAGTAGTCGCATGCCTGCAAGCCTTCACATGATCAATATATTCATCCAATTGGGCCCACATGCAAGAGTATAGGTTGTTAGGGGCTTATTACAATGACAAAAATAAAATAGGAGTCTTTGAGATTAATTCCCCCCTAACTACTACTCTCTAAATATTCCCCAAACTACTATTGATACTCCCCTATGTCTCTTAGTGTGTTTAAATATTGATCTCCCTCATTGGAATTGATATGCATCAACCTCCTAGACCCCAGAGATGGTGTATTGTCCATGTGAGTCTCAACTATTTGAGAGGGATTTAAATATTAGTGCAGATAGGTTTAGACTTATCAAGATGTCAGTTGGCCCTATGTAAATCACACAACATGATCCATTAGCTCTGCGAGGCTCAGGAAAGGTTTGCATGCATCTAGAGTTTTCTCTGGTTTAGGTCCTTTTAGGATAACCATGCATCTATACTGATAATGTATTCCTATAGACAATAATAGAATCTTTCATTTTACATGTATTTAAAAGAAAAGTGTTTTCTTAGTGTTTTCTCACAAATTTATGAGCATAAATTTAGATTTCATAAATTTAAATTGTGAGACTACAAATAACAACACTCTGTCCTGGTGCCTTGGTAATTCATTTGCATCAAATGGTATCAAATTTCAAGTTCCTAAACATGTGAATAGAGAGTTGAAAAAAGGTGGCCTACACAAATCCTTATAGAGAAGTGGGTGAGAAATTAAGAAAAAATGCATTCACAATTGGATCACGACGAGAAAGTTGGAGCTATAATAGATGAGGGTTTTAGAACCATCCAGTGGAAGTTGTGTGCACTCAAAGAGGTGATGTAATTTTAGTTTTATTTCAAAATATTTAAGAAAAGTGAAGATGAAGGTCAAAGGAAGAATGGACATGACAAAAATCAGCAAAGAGGAAGAGAAAGACTTGGACAAGGTTGAAAGAGATGTTTAAGAGGAAGTTATTTTCAATGTGGAGAAAAGGGATATTAATCATATGAATATCCACATCACCAAAGAAGGGTGAATAGAAAAATTAAAGGAAACACACAAGTTCTACACATAGATGGGGTTGTTGAGATTCGACATTTAAAAGGAGAAAAAGGAGGAGGAAATATTACTCTGTAGGAAATTTTTTGTTAATGAGTAAGAGGAATTGGTTCAAAGGGAAAGTTTACTCCACACAAGGTGTAAATTTGGAGGTAAATGGTGCAGATCATAGTGCAAATCACATAGACATTATCTAAAGGTTGAAGGAAGGTTATGAAGCTATTTGTCAGAGCTTAAACTGGTACTGAATCTAGCATTGGTGATGCTACTTTGAAGCAATACATTGTTATAGGATTTAACCATCCTACTATAGTCAGTGTGACTCCCATTTTGTGATTGAGCAGTAAGCTCTAGGAGGTTGGCCTTTCTGCATGTGCAAACCCCATTTGTATACACTTACTATCTATAGTAGTACCATCTTATTGTGGGTAAGTTTTCCCATCATGGTTTTTCCCCTTATAGGGTTTCCACATCAAAATATTTGTGTTATGTGTTGTGTATTTTTTTTACCTTTTTGTTCCATGCATTAAGTTTCACCAGTATTAACATAAACTGCTAATCTATTTCACCAGCATTAAGTTTGGTTTACCAGAACTAAGTTTAAGTTGGAATAATTTGTGTTTGGGTTATAATTTATTGACAACTGATTCACCCCCTGCCCCTCTCAGTTGTCCTTCCGCTTCCTAAAAGGTATATGAGAGAATATACAACATTGCTATAATTTGGTTGGTGAGAAGTGAGATAGAAGTAAAAGAGAAAAAATTCCTCATATAGGAGGATAAAGAGAAAGATAAATTATTTGAGATGGTTGACATTGATAGACCTATATTAGAAGATATAGTTGATGATATTCTATTGAGGAAGGCAACTCACACTTCAAAAGAGCCTAAGAAAATGACGGAGGATGTTCTGGTAGAATTTAATATTATTACACCATTAGTAGAAAAAGTGAAAGATAAGGGAAGCATTGTGGCAACTATAAAAGAACAATAATAAGATCATGAAATGGAATCAAAATGACCAAATCGATTAGTGAAAGATGATGATAGTGAACAAAAGGTAAAATAAGAGCAAAATGATTTTACTATTGTTCATTTCATACTTATTTGAGCACAGGTTTGAAAGTGAAACATGAATATGAAATTGTTGAAGAAAAAGTGAATGTAGAAGTAATGATTAACATTTTTTCATTTCATATTTGATAAGGGGAAAAATAATGGAGGGAACAACGAATGTAGTGGGAAATTTGAAATTGGGAAATGGAGGGAACATCAAGGCTGGATCCTCTGGTTTTGAATCCACTGCAGCTCAAGGATAAGCAATGGATGATGAGGATGGGAGATAAGATGGGGACCCACAGCTATGGGACCCTCCTCCTAACTGCAAAAAGATGAAAGATTCCCATGAATTGAGCCCCGAGGCGGTGAAAGTTGACTCAGAAAATATCAAGGAGGAGCAAGTTTCCAAACCCTAGAATAGTCTTTTTGCAAGGAAAGCATCTAGAAAATTGACTGGTAAATCGTCTTTCCCCTTTGTGAAAGATATATTAGATAATAAAATGGGTAAGCTTTCTATTGAGATTCCTGATTTAGTTATCGATCATAGTATCTCTTTAATGGCTTTTTCTCTGGTAGGGAAGTTTGTTGGACCTCGACCTAATATTGAGGATGTTAGGTCTTTTGTTAAGAGAAAATGGAGAATGAAAGGTCAGGTTGATGTCTCTGCCCTATCCAGAGGTTTTTTTGTATTCTCATTCTCTTGTGGGGACGATATGGAAGCTGCATTGAGTGGTGGCCCCTGCATGTTTGGTAAATATTCTTTATCCATTAGAAAATGGTCTCCTAACATGGAGCTCAATGACTCTTTCTTTGAATCTGCTCTAGTTTGGGTAAGGCTGCCAGGGTTGCCATTGGAATACTAGGTGGAGGATGTTTTCTCAGGAATTGTTAACTCCTTTGGGGAGCTTGTTGCGATAGAACCAATGACAATAGCTCGCAAGAGATTGGTTTATGCGCATATCTATGTCAACATTTCACAGAATATGGACCTTCCTAGCACTATTGATATAAGCTCCAAAATTGGATTATTGGAACAGTTAATAGAGTTCGAATCGCTCCCCTTTGTGTGCTTCTCTTGCAAAAAAGTTGGTCACTGGGCTAAGGCTTTCCCCAGCAACCCAATAATAACAAAGAAGGTAACAAGTTGGAAGGAAAAAGTGGAAGCTCTGTCAATATATCAGAACAATCAGAAGGAGATAGAAATGACCTTCCTAAGAATCTCCCTTTGAAGGAGAACAAAAAGAATGAAATCAGAGAGTTTGAGATCAAAATAGTCAATACCTTTAAGGCTCTACAGACATAGGAGAAGGAGAATGAGATTAGTGAAGAGACACTTCAAGATGGTGAGATTGAGAATATCAGCGATTCTCATCATGAGGTCTTTCAAGATTCTATATCAAAAATAGATGAACAGTGCCTAGATGAATTTAAAGAATATGAAATTAAACTTGGAAGGAACAACAAGTTTGGATCGCCTTAGGTAAATTTAAATGCGGTATTCTAGAATATTGGAGTTGATACACCCACATCATCCCAGAAAAGAGGAGAACTATGGAGTAATATGCAAGATGAGCCTAGAGAGGAACAAGAAGAAAACATAATAGGAAATGGAAAGAAAATAAAAACTAACAAGGTAGGAGGTGTTAATGGGGTGAAAACCAGAACTAGGTCCAAGGCTGATTTTGGTGCTTCAAAATCCCCACTGGGACGTAAAACTATGAAATGGCATAGGGACCAAGAGAGCAAGCAAAACATAGTTGATGGAAGATAGCGAACCATAAAGGAATCCTGCCCTCAGGCTTCCAAATGAAGGTAATATCTTGGAATATCAGAGGTCAAAATGGTCTCAATAAACAGGATATATTACGGAATCTCACTCAAGATCAAAATCCGGATACTATTCTGGTATAGGAAACCAAAATGAGTAAAGAGAAAGTGGAGAAATTAAACTTCTTCAAAAATGGAGGAGTATGTGGCAGTAACTCGAATGGAGCATCTGGAGGGGTAGCAATTTTCTAGAACAAGAAAACCATCTCTGGAGAAATGATTGATGAAGATGGCAATATTTTATCCTTGAAAGTTAAAGGAATCTATGATCGAAAGGAATGTGTTATTACTAATATCTATGCCCCTAACTCCAAATCTGCTAGAAGCAAATTCTGGGATAAAATTCAGCAAAAAAGAAATTCTTTCCCTTTGAACAATTGGATAGTGATGGGAGATTTCAATACTCCCCTGCAAGACATTAATAAATATGGGGATACTCAAGCTCAACCGGACAACAAATTTGACTTGATGGACTTTATCAATCTCAATGCTCTCATGGATATGGATCTCAATGGGGCATCCTACACATGGTCTAACCAAAGGGATGGTGAAGATCTCATTCAGGTTAGACTTGATAGATCCCTTGTCACTAATGATTGGATTCTTTCTCATAGATGCTCCCTTTCTATTATTAATAGAATTGGTTCGGACCATTATCCCACTTTTTTGTTGTTGAGAATTTTAAGAATATTCAGAGCTTCCCTTTTCGGTTTGAAAAGATGTGGATTTCCCACCCTAATCTTGAAAAATCTATTGCCAATTGGTGGAATATTAATGTGAATGGAACTTCCATGTATAGAGTTGCCAAAAAACTTTAAAATATCAAAGTCAACATTAAGATATGGAATAAGAAGGTTTTCGGTGATATTTTTTATTCAAAGAAAAAGCTAAAGGAGGATCTTGAGAAGATCCAAAACTCAATACAAAAAGATGGCTATAAAAAGTATTCCAAAGCCATGGAAGATGATGTCTTAGTCAAACTCCACAACATTATTTCTAGGGAAGAAATCTACTGGAGGCAGAGATCTAGGGTGATCTGGCTAGAGGCTGAGGACAAAAACACTAAATTTTTCTACATGACCTCTTTAAAATATAAAGCTGTGAATAGAATTTCAAGACTTATTGTAGAGGACAAAACTCTTCTTAATAAGGATGAAATCAGGGATGAAGCTGTCAGTTTCTTCAATCAACTCCTCACTAGTAACAAGGACATTGATCATACTCATCAACATAATTTGGTTAATATCATTCCTAAGATCATTAATCCTATTCAGAATAAGATCCTATCTGTTATCCCATCTGCTAGAGAAATTAAAAAAGCTATCTTTTCATTTCAAGGGGATAAAGCTCCAAGTCTTGATGGCTTCCCTATGTTTTTCTTTCAGGAATTTTGGCATATTGTGGGAGAAGACACGGTTAATGCGGTCAAAGAATTTTTTGGATCTAGAAGAATCCTTAAGGAACTCAACTCCACGTTTATTGCCCTAATCCCTAAAGTTGCTGGGGCAGATTCTATGGGAAAATTCAGGCCAATAAGTCTATGTAACTCTTTCTATAAGATCATATCCAAAGTTTTGACCACTATAATTTTGGTTGTTCTTCCCTTCATCATCTTTAAGGAGCAGAAAGGTTTTGTTTCAGGCAGGCAGATACTGGATTCTATCATTCTTGTGCATGAGAACATTCATTCCCTCATTGCTGCTAAAAAAGAAGACTTCCTGATAAAGTTGGATCTGGTGAAGGCTTATGATAGAGTGGATTGGCATGTTCTTTTTAGAATCATGGAGGCTTTTGGATTTGATGAAAAGATAACCAAAATTATCAGAGAGCTGATCACCACTCCTATGTTTTCTATTCTGTTTAATGGAACTCCTACAAAATTCTCTAAATCGTCAAGGGGGCTCAAATAGGGAGATCCAATATCTCCTATTCTTTTCACCATTTTGGCTGAGAGCATGAGCAGATTGATACACAATCTGAAAATGAGTAAAATCATCAAAGGTCTTCAACCTTCCTTTGCTAATGTTTTTTTTTCGCATCAACATTTTGTTGATGATACTATCCTCATGGGATATTCTTCTGTTAGGGAGGCTAAGGCCTTCAAAACTGCTCTTAATTCCTATGCTTTGGCTACTGGTCAGTAAGTCAATTGGGATGAATTAGCTATATATTTTATGAACACTCTGGTCATAAGACAACAAAAAACTGCTAAAATTATTGGTTGGAAGGTGGATATGCTCCCTTACACCTATCTGGGTCTTCCCTTGGGTTTAACCCCCCCAAATTCTTTTTGGAACATGCTGATTGATAAACTCAACAAAAAACTAGCTGGGTGGAAAGGTTCCATTTTATCTCAGGCTGGGAAATTACAACTCCTTCAAGCTACACTCCAGAGCCTCCCTGTTTATGCCCTCAGCTTATTTGGTATCCCAGCTAAATTTGCTGAAGCATTAGAAAGAATCCAAAAGAGATTTCTATGGTTAGGAGTTGAAGAAAAAAAGAGGATATCCTTGGTTGCTTGGGACAAAGTTTGTAGACCAAAGAACAAAGGAGGGTTAGGGAATAAAGCTCTAAAAACCTTTAACAAAGCTCTTCTAGCAAAACAATTATGGAGAGCTTATGATACCAAGAAAGATTGGAATCAGATATGGTTTGATAAATATATTCAGAATCAGTCTATCCAGGGGGTCCTTAATTATGAGGACATCCCTGTTGGATCCTTCATTTGGAATAGTATTATCAAATCCATAAAAGTAGCCAAAGCTGGAGTTGGATGGGTCTTGGGAAAAGGCGACAAAAAAAGGTTTTGGGAGGACCCTTGGATGAAGAATGAAGCTCTTTATGATCAAGGCAATAGTCAAGTTATTGAGGAATGTAAAAGGAGGTTTGGGCTTATGGTGTGTGACTACTGGAAGGAGGACAAATGGGTGAGACTTGATGTTATATATGTTGGATTTTCCTTACTCCAGAAGGAGCTATTATCCTTTTCCCCTAACAAAGACTATGATGATGTTTTTCTATGGAAAAGTAACCCTAGAGGTGAATATATGATTGCTTCAGCCTACAAAAACACTTTTTCTTAGACTAGTAATCCCATTTGGAGTAAAGTTTGGAACAACATTCTGATCCCTAAAGTCAATATCTTCTTTTGGCTTGCTTCTCATAATAGTACCCTTACTCTTGACAATTTGGTCCGAAGAGGTTTCAAATTCCCTAATAGATGCGAACTATGCAAGAAAGAGGAAGAATCAGTTGATCATCTCTTTTTTCACTACTCCTTTACCTGGGAAATTTGGTGTAAGATGCGGGAGATATGGAAAGTTAATTGGGTTATGAACAAGAGTTTCAAGGGTATTATCTGGCAATGGAATTTCCCCACCAAATGTCATCTTATCAAGAATCTTTGTTCTTTGACCCTCCCCATGATTTGCTAGGGCATTTGGAAAGAAAGAAAGAACAGAATATTTAGGGAAGCTAAGTGTAACTCTCAGGTGGTTTTTGAAAAAATCTGCAAGGCTATAAAAGAGAACATCAATATTCCTCACAAGAATAATAAGCAATGGTTTGTTACTGATATGAATGATATGGAATAAGACATCCTCACTGAAGGGAACCTAATACATAAAGTTTGTAGATCTGACAGTAAGAATAGGAGAGATAATATTGTTTGGTGTTTTCCTGATCATTATTGGATAAAGGTGAACTTCAATGGGGTGGCTAAGAGCAACCCTGGGAAGTCAGGTGGTGGAGGAGTTATCAGAAATCCTTAAGAGTCTGCATTGCATCTTTTGCTTCTCCTTTTGGGGTCCAAAATAATCACATGGTCGAAGCTCTGGCCATGTTAAAAAGCCTCCAGCTTGCTGAGGGATTCAAATTTAAAAATATCTGGCTTGAAGGGGACTCCTTAAACATCATCCAAGCCCTCAAAGGTACAAGCTCTGTCTCTTGGAATATTACTAACTTAGTTAAAAGCACTAAAAATTTGTTAAATAACTATGTTAGTATTAGCATAACTCATACTCTAACAGAAGGCAATAAGGTAGCATATCTCTTAGCAAATGAAGGGGTCAATTTAGAGAATGATGTTAACTATATTGGAGAAACTCATTTTAAAAGGGAGGTTAAAGAGTAATTATATTTTGATTGTATCAATGGGTCTAGTTAAATTCATGATTACTTTTTGGGGAACGAATTCCAAAGATAGATTTTGGGGGCAAATTAACTGTCAGTTAATGAGTGATTTTTGGCATCATTTCCATGATCATTTGCATGAGGAAGATTATAACAATAATTGTTGGGTTTGTGCAGCCATAAACATAAGTTTCAAAACCATGAAAGAGTCTCTGTTCTGTAACTCCAGAATTTACAAGTATTTGGGGTTTCATCTACAGACTATGAATTATAGCTATGGGTATTTCTACTTGGAGCTCAAATTGGGTGGTAACTTAAACAGGAACGAGCCCCCAGGATGTGAAAACTAGAAGAGTGAACGAAAAGTTTGGAGAAGGCTTCATAGATATGGCTTTACTGACTATATGGAAAAGCTTCATGAAGCAGAAATTCAGTGTCACATGGTTTTGCCAGAGGCTGGAGTAACAACAAAGTCACCTTGTTCGGGGAGAGATGGCAAATTGATGAGAACCTGGTTGCAGAGGTCACAGACCTTCAAAAGGAGGGTACTAAATTCTATAGAGACCAGAAGTATGCAGCTGAAGCATTCAAAAAATTCCCAAAATTGGAGGAGGAGAAGAGAAAGCTTGTGAAGAAAGACAACATCTCCTACTACATTCCCCAGTAGGTAAAGCCATTTTGGCAAAATGTTTTAAGGGTTTTAATGGAGTATCTCACTGCTGACAGTAGATTTACTAAAATCTATAACTACCACTTTGCACTTCATAACCACTTTGCTAAAATTTCCCTGCCTTTTTATTTAGCGTCCTCTCTGAATGAGAGTCTAGCTGATCATGCTAAAAAGCCTAACTCTTACCCTATAGCCCATCAGGGGCTCATATTGCTCATATATGAACATCTGAAGGACAAGGCTAGGGATACCAAAGATGATCCCCTGATCATTAATGCTCATACTTCTGAGAGTTGCAAAGATTCTGATTTAGAAGAGGATCAACCTAATGCCCCTACCCACAAAAAAAAGAGAGCTGATATAGATAATTTGGAAATGAAGGAGCAGTATGATGAGGAGGAGGAAAATGGAATGGAAATTGAAATGGAGTATGAAAAGGATGAAAATGTTGGTGAAGAGGAAGAAGGGGGTAACTTTGAAAACCCTAACTCTACCCCTATGGGCTCAGACAATAGGAATGTTGCTCTGAATTATAAGGAGGATGATAATCCTAACTCTGTGGGCACTGAACAGGGTAGGGATTCTATGAACACCATCTTGAATACCGCCCGTAACTATACTCTAGAGTCCTTCAACTTCTAGAAATGGGTTGTCGACAACATTAATAGTATGCAAAGTAAATAGAGGGATCTGGAAAACAAGATAAATAAGCTGGTTAAGGATACAAACTCTAGCAAAAAGAATGATGAGATGGAAACTAGTGAAGTTGAGGATGAAACCAAGATGGAGGATTGGCTAGAAAAAGACCTGATTAAATGGGATTTGAAACACTTGGAGGATGTTATTAGAATTTTGAAAGAACAGGTTGAGGAGGATAAAGACAACATCAACACCTAGGTTGCCCAGACTGAGAAGGCTCTGAAAAGCTTTATGAACCATAGTCTCCAAGTCCTTAAAGTTTCATCACAGAACATGAATTATTTGGTGGACTATTTGGAAAGGAAAAATCAGGATAAGAATCTGGTAATTATTGAAGATGTACCAACTTCCAGCTCCACTCACCATATTCCTAGGTGTAGAACAAGGCAGAACACTATTGGGATGGAGACCAAAATGAAAGATAGCCAGCTGAGATAGGAAAGAAACAACTTGAGGGAAGTTGCCAAGGCGATGATGCTCTTGGTTCAGAATGCTGAGGAGTTCATTACAGTTTTCAATTGATTTGTAATGCTGGGTTTGGGGCCAACTTCTTGTTGGCTTCTTGCTGTCTTTTTCTTAGCTGCTAGTTTTTGTGCTAGTCTTTTACAATTGTTTTGTTTTGTCTCTTTCATGCTCATATTTCGTAATGTAATCGGGTTTTGGGTCCCTTAAAACCTATTTTTACTTAATCAAAAACATTTTTTCATTTCTATGATAAAGGTTTTAATTTGTATTATAGGAAACAAATTTTAGATGCATACCAGTGGAGGTGAAGAAGTTTAGAGTGAGATGAAGAAGAACAATTAAATGGATGAAGAAGATAGGTAGATGTAGAAAAGTCATACGATCTTCAAATGTTTATGAGTCCAACTCATAAATAAATTCTTCTTACCTAGGGTGTTTGATGCAGGAGCATATAGAGATGAATTATTTCTCTTTTTATATTCCTCTCTACATTATTTAAAAAAAAAATTAATAAAGCCATATGGTCATTGAAATAAATGTTGTAACTTGGAAATTTTAAATATTTTGATAATATCAAAGGGAAGAAAATCTCCATGCCCAAGCAAGATGGGGCTTATTTCATAAATCTTGTGAGTCCCTTATAAATATATTTATTTATTTATTTATTATTTTTTTTGGTGAAATAATCCAAGGTGCCAAAAAAGTGTAGGTAGTGGGTTTGAACAAAGGAAGGCAATTTTTGGCAAATAATTAAAAAATATTTCCTAACATAGGAAAGTGAAGAAATAATGATATTCTTAAACCCAAAAAAGAGTGGAAGAGTATTAAATATTTCTACTCTTAGTAGCAAAAAAATACACCAAAATTTGAGAGAAGAACAAAGAAGGTGGAGGTATGGTAGGAAATATACAAAAAGAGTGTTAAAGGTGCAAAATGAAGAAGATGAATGCAAGAATATGAGGAGAATTCTTCATTGCCTAGTTGGAGAGATTTGAAATCAAAGAGTATGTGGATTGAGATGTTAGACGATAAACTCAATGTTTTTTCTTTAGGTTTGGAAAGAATGGATTTGTTTTGTAAGAATTATGTAAAGTTTGAAAGAATATAATGTTGTGTTGTTTCCTATAGCTTGTTGTAGAATAGGTTTTTTAGGAGGTTTTGGCTTTAAATTTAGCATAGTGTTTCTAGTAGATTTAAAATAATATTTGAAAAGATGTCTTGGTTTTGGTTTGTAACTTTTAGGAGAAAATAATTTTTATTGGATGGTTCAAATAATTGTTGAAAATTAGTCTTACATAAATGTTTTACCATAATTCTAGTTTCATGAATTTAAATTTTAAGGCTATAAAGATAAACTCTTCTTACTAGAGCCATGGTATTTGATCTGCATCAAATGGTATCAAAGTCAAATTTCCTAGACATGTGAGTTGAGAGTTGAATGGAGGTAATCTACATGAATATTTATGGAGAGGGCGAGTGAAAAAGTAAGAAAAACACATTCACAAATTGATCATGATGAGAGGGTTGCAATTATAATAGATGAGGATTTCACAAAGCCATCTAAAGGAAGATGCATGCACCCCAAGAGGAGGTGCAAGTTTTTTATGTTTCAAAAGAATAAAGGAAATTGAAGATGTTTTCAATGTGAAAGATGAAGAGGAAAAGAATTAGCAAAGAGGAGGATACATATTTGGAAAAGAATTTGAGAGAGGAGGTTTTAGAGGAAGTTATTTTCAATGTGGGAAAAGGTGACATTGAGCATATGAGTGTCAAAATCAACAAAGAAGGATAAATAGAAAACCTAAAGGAAATACACAAGTTGTACACATTGATGTAGATGTTGAGACTAGACATTCAAAAGGAGCAAAAGGAGGAAAAAATATTATCACTAGTAAATTTTTGGTTAACGAGAAAGAGAAACTAGTTTAGAGGGAAAGTTTCTTCCACAATATACAAAAGTGGAGGTAAATTTTGTAATGTTACTATTGATAGCGGTACCACTACTAACCTTGTTGCAGAGGAAATGGTTACTAAATTATAGATTTTGAGAAGGAAACATCCAACTCCATACCAAATTACATGGCTACAAAGGCATATTAAAACCTAGGTTAGTGAACATAGTTTGGTCCAATTCAAGATTGAAATTGCTATGATGAAATGTTATCTAACATCATACCCATGGATGCATGTCACATTTTACCTGGGAGACCAAGACAATATGATAGGTGTGTTATCTATGATGGCCATTAATATGCCTATTCTATTAAAATATTTAAAGTTGAATACAAGTTGAACCCCTTAAAGGAGGTAGATGAGAGAATATGTAATAATTATATAAATTGATTGGTGAGAAGTGAGATAGAAGTAAGAGATAAGATAATCCTTATAGAGAAGGATAAAGAGAAAGTTGAATTATTTGAGATGGTTGACATTGATAGACCAATGTTAGAAGAGATAGTTGATGATCTCATATTGAGGAAGGAGATCAACATTTTAGAAGAGCCTAATAAAATGAAACAAGAGGTACTAGTAGACTTTTCTATTACTACACCATTTGTAGAAAAAGTGAACTTGAGAAAGGGATCATTGTAGAGTCTACAAAAGATCAAAAAGATCATGAAATGGAATCAAAAGGCCCAAAGTGATTGGTGAGAGTTGATGATAGTAAAAAAAGGGTAAACAAGAGCTAAATGATTTTAATATGGTAATAATACTTATTTGAGTATAGGTTTGAAATTGAAAGAGTAATAAAAAATTGTGGAAGAAAAGTTGAATGCAAACCTAATGATTAATATTTTCCATGTATATGATAAAGGTTTTAAGTTGCATGCAAACTTTATAAGAAATAAAATAGACGCATTCAAATGGAGGTGGTTGAGTTATGGTGAGATGAATCCCATGAAGTTGAGAAATGAGAGAACTTAGATGAATGGAGGTGTGGGTGGCAAAGTTTAGTGTGGGATGAAGAAGAAAAATCAAGTTGATGAGGAAGACAACTGGATGAAGAAAAACAATATGATCTTCAAATGTTTATTAGTCCAACTCATGGAAACATCTTTTCTTACATAGGGTGTTTGATGTAGGAGAATCTATACATGAATTATTTCTCTCTTCATATTCCTCTACACATTAGTTTTCCTTTAAATTTAGAAAGTCATATGGTCATTGAAATTGTTGTTGTAACTCGAAATTTTTTAATATTTTGTTAACATCAAAGGGAAGAAAATATCCATGCCCAAGCATGGTGAGGCTTATTTAATGCCTATTCTAAATCCATTTACACTATGATTAATTAATTAATTAATTAATTTTTAAAAAATAATCTGAGGAGCCAGAAAGTGCAAGTGGTGGATTTGAATAGAGACAGGAAAATTTTGTCAAAGATTTCAAAAGTCTTTCCTGCCACAAAAAAATAAAGAATAAATGAGATTCCCACACCTATAAAAGTCATGGAAGAGAATTAAAAAGATTTACTCCTAGAAGAAATGTAATGTCTCTCCTATTTGCAATTTGGATATGTGCATGTATTGTTATGACGTGACCTTGTTTTCAGAGATGTTGAGTTGTGCATATGTGCCTTTCTTTGGACAACTTGACTTGTGGTTTTCTTTAGTGTGTTTTGGGTATTTTATGGAACATGATGTGATGTGTTGGACTATTGGCTATTGTTCTTCTTGGTGTATGAGGGAACTTAATTTATCCCCAGATGATGATATTCACGATATTAATAAGATGTTCTATTTTACCTAATTTTGATGGTAAATCTATAATGTTGGTATATTGGCTAACTATGGAATAATCATGATTTCAATATTATAATACTTATTGAGAGGATAAATATCATGGTTTTATTGGAATCCAGGAACACTAATAGGGGGGTGAATTAGTGTTCTACCGGAATGATCAATTTTAACCTTATTAAAACATGCATACACCAACCAGTATACTGGTACATACACTAGTACATTTGGAGCTGATTTCTGACAGCTGTTTGTTGGATTTTCGACGAATTTTCGTCGGAGTGTCGACAAAATCCACCGTCGAAAACTTGGTGTTGGATTGGTCAACGATGCCATGCCCATTGGAAATTTGACAATCCAATGGACTCTGCCAATGGTCAAAGAAGTCGTCGGTCGAAAGCTTGGTATTCGTTGTAATTCCGACGATGATCATTTTTATAAAAAAAAAAAATATAAAAGAGTCATCGAAGGAAGGAAGTTCTTTCAATTTGTTTTAAATCCTAAGGGGTTCAGGGTTTAGGTTTTAAGTCGCTTCAATACCTGAGAAAAGCCCTTTTGGTTTCTAATTTGGCAGTACTGTATTCACTTAAGCGATGGGTCCATTTATCATAAAAGTGTTCTCCCCTTGTCATTTACTTAGGCGGTCCCTTTAAACATTTTATTCTTGTTCACTTTTAATTTTCCTTTTCTAATGTCCGTCGGGCGTTATAAGTATCATGCGATTTTCTGTTGATCTGATGGCTTGCGTTGATTCATGACCAAAAAGTTATTGAAACTTAGTTTCTGCGAAGTAGCAAAAGGCGAAGGTGGACCTGACATATAGGTTTGGACCAAAGCTAAACACCGATCAAGTTTCATCTGATCAGACGGACATCATGGTTTCATGAGATCAAGGTGAACATTTTTTAACCTTCACGAAGTGGCAAAAGGGTTTGGCAGGTCCCAGAGATAAGCAATCTTCTTTGGTTAAAGAATAATCAGGTTATAAAAAGATCAATGGCTTCTCGTTGTTTTGTGGCCAGGAGATGCACAAGCTATACCTTCAGCGAAATAGCGAAAAGGTGGAGGGTCCCGCTAAAAGTGGTAGTAAATGTGGTAACCCCAATTGGTGATGACATGGCAGTGACAAGGCACTCAGTTGGTAGTATGCAGTGGGTTTGGGCAAGGTTGTCATAAAAAGAGTAAACAATGAGCAAGCTCTTGAGATCTAACAGCTCGCGTGAATTTGCGAAGATAAGATGCTAGCAAGTTAGTCATTGCAAAGTAGCGAAAAGGCTGATGGGCCCAAGGGACAGGCATTTCATGAAGTTAAAAGCAGATCAGGTTTGTTTTGATCTAACGGTTCTCATGGTTTCATGGCTGCAAGCCAAATGAAGAATAATGTTCGTGAAGTAGCGAAAGACAAGTGGAAATCACACAGAGGAGTGACGTGGCATAACAGCTGCCGCTTTTTGTAGAGATTTTTTTAGAGATTGGAAAAAGATCAATGGCTTCTCGGTGTTTCATGGCTAGGAGATGCATGAGCTATACCTTCAGCGAAATAGTGAAAATGTCGAGGGTCCTGCTAAGAGTGGTAGTAAATGTGGTAACCCCAGTTGGCGATGACATGGTGGTGATAAGGAACTCAGTTGGCGGTATGCAATGGGTCCAGGCAAGGTTATCATAAAAAGAGAGTAAACAATGAGCAAGTTATTGAGATCTAATGGCTTGCATGAATTCACAAAGATAAGATGCTAGCAAGTTAGTCATTGCGAAGTAGCAAAAAGGTCGATGGGCCCAAGGGATAGGCATGGTATGAAGTTAAAAGCATATCAGGTTTGTTTTGATCTAATGGTTCTTGTGGTTTCATGGCTGCAAGACAAATGAAGAATAATGTTCATGATGTCATGAAAGATAGGTGGAAATCACACGGAGGAGTGACATGACACGTGGTTTAAAAAAGTGGTTGAGGGCCCGCCAAGGTGTAACCAGCAGTTATGTGGGAATAGTAAAAGGAAACACATGACGGATTAAGGGTGGAACCAAAAGGAGTTTCTAGGGCTAATGGCTGACTACCATGTGGTGTTTATTAACTAGATAACAAGTGGGGTAAGCAATTCCCAAATAAAGCGCCCACTTAAAAGGCATTCATCTCAAGATTGATCCAATGCTTCTCATTGTTTCGTGACCCGAAGATGCCCGCAACTTAAGCTCAGGGAAATGGTGAAAACCGTTAGCCATCAAGATGAGGTGTAGTTAGTTAGAAGGATTGATGGTTCCAGTTGGAGTTAAAGGCTGGGTGATTTGAGTTTGATCTAATGCTTAGCGTGGCCTCGCAAAGGAAAAGTGCACAACTATTAAACTCTACGAAGTGGTGAAAAGGAGGTAGGGCCCGACACTAAAGAAAAGAGATTAAATGAAGATAAAGGTGATGTAAGTTCTCAAGATCCAACAGCTAATGTTATTTTGTGAAAGAAAAGAGCACGGGTTTCATGTTTTGCAAAGTAGCGAAAGAGAAAAATAGAGGAAAGATTTAGAGAAATTATGACCCGTTGGAGCTAGTTTTGATTTTGATTTGGTGAATTTAATTCTGAAAAGAAAGCCGAAGCATGCAGAGTTAATTTATAAAAACTTAAATGCCAACTTGCCCTTTTTAGTCCGCATCAACTTGATTGCTAAGTATTGTTTCATCAAAGTTTGTTGCAGAGCGAATTTCTTCAGGCAAATAATCAGGTTTCTTGTGTTTTTCTTGATAACTCTTGGTTTGTTCTCAAATACTGCTGTGTGAATTACTTCATTAGAGGTCTGTGCTAGCTTCTAGTGGTATAATTGTTTGACCAGAATGGCACCCAAAAGAGAATTTACAGGGAAAGTGAATTACCAAGATCGAAATATCTGTGATGATATTTTAGAGAAATAAACCATGTCCACCAATGCTGGGGCTAAGGCCAAAGAGCTAGTACCTAAGAACCCTCGTCTAAAAATTGGAGATGGCCTTTATGATAAGGGTAATTGGTTGAGGGACCCTGAAATAGGATTGTTAGGCTTAGGACTCTTCAAAGTTAGTTTTGGGCAGAGGAATTTCCTAGCTTCTTTGAATGACATATGGGGGCAAAATGTAGGAAAGCTTGTGGTCCCAGGTGTTTTTATGGATGTAGATCTATTAGCCCTGATTGCATAGAATTATGACTCTGTGGCAAGATGCATCAGGAACATAAAGGGATCAGTCTTGATTGAGATAAATGAAGATGAATTCAGGAAAGTGTTTAAACTCAGTGAATCCTCCAATTTGTTAGAACCTATTGAATTTGAGTCATTAGCCCAATTTTACAACACATAAAGGGATCATCTTAGAAGTGGCCCATTGAAATAATTCTTTGTAAAGATAGGGGGTTAACAATTGTAGGCCCCAACACAATGGAGCCATTCTCTCTCAACCTATTCACTCTAAGAGCGGCATTATGCCAGATTTTTGGAGAGGATGCTGAAAAGAATATGCCAACCCATTATATGTTAATGATTGCACAAATTCTAAACCCCTCCCTAGCAATAACATTTGATTATGCCTCATACCTTGCTGATGCAATTATAGGAATAAAAAATGGTAAGGTGGATAGGCCATTTGGATGGTACTCCATGTTAATGCATATGTTTAGGTTCAAAGTGGTTGATTATTTTGGAAAGGAGATGGACCTGATTAAGGTCAAGGATAAAGAGGAGATGCCAGTACAATTGTGGAGTACTGTTCTATCTTGGGATAGAGAAGATGCAAGTTATTTAAAGTTTGATAGATGCTTTGCATCTAAAATTAGGATTATTCTATGCAGAGAAAACCCTAGCATTCCTAAGGCTCTTTTGGAGTTTCTTAGACCAAAGGAGTTTGCAGAGGATATCAAGATTGTTCATAATTGGGGAGACATATATTTGTACCCTGTGTCTACTATTTTTATAGTGTTTGGATTTAGAGGCACCCCCTTTTTGCTACCCTATTAGGTCCCATTGAAGATAGGGATTGCAAAAGTCCTGACACAAATTGGGGGAGTATAAGAAGCAGAGCTAACCAATAGAGGTAAAGGGACTATTTTCCCAACTATTACCATGGCTTGCCATTTTGTGATCACTAAGGGTGGATGGAGATTTTTTGAAGAATTCTTTAAGCCATATAGGATGTCTACTATAGTGTCAAGATGTGCAGACCCTGAGGATTTTTTCAATGGCATGTTCAGAAAAAGAGCAGTGTGCAGAGGTAGGCCACATCAATTTCAGTTCCCAGAAGATCTGATTAGAAATGAATTCATCTTAGATGAGCAAGAACTGAGGAAGGAGAAGTGGGTGGCATATAAGAAAGCCCTTGATTTTATCCATCAATTTGACACTGGCTATGACCCCCTTTCTAGCTTCAATCCATTTGAGGAGAAAATAAAATTCCTGATTCTCATGCAAACCTTAAAAGAAAAGAGGGAGGCCATAATGCAAAATGAGCCTGAAGGCTAAGATGGTATTGGCTAAGCCTGACTTTGCTAGAGATATCCCACATGGTGACTATGTAATGCACAAAAGGTCAAAGTACACCGTGATAATGCCAGTGACAGGTGAGCCTTCCACTTCAAAAGGGAAGAGGAAAATTGAAGATGTCATTGACATCTAGGATTTCCCTAAGAAGCAGAGAGTTGGAAAGGAAATTGAAACTAATGAGCCTCAATATTCTCTAGCTTAGTCTCCTATCCACATTGGAGATGAACAAGCTGTGGTTGAACAATTATTGCAGTTAGGGAATCTTGGTGAGATTTCCTATACCTATGAGGAGACCCAAGAGGGGATGCCTGAAGAGCCACCTAATGCTGAAATGGATTTGACTGATGGTGAGTTAAAGGGCCAAGAAATGGACCTTACTATTAAGCAAGCTAGTGAAGAATTCCTAGATGACAGTAATTTTGTCACATTAGGAGCTTTTATATAGTTTCTATGGAAGCAAAATATTGATCAATTCAAGACTAGATGTGAACAGAGGAAAAGTGAACAACCTCTTAAAAATACAACTCAGGTAGAATAAGAGGTTAAGCAAGAAATGATGGAGGAGTGCAAAGCAATCACCACTAAGAAAGGAAGATAAATGGTAGCAAAGGTTGGTGTGTTGATTCTCCTTGAATGGGATATAGCTGATGCCTTAGTGCTTGATGCAGTGAGGAAAGAAACAAAGCCTATGGAAGGAGTGACATTCAACAAAGATAATGTTGCTCTTGTCATGTGGTCTTTAAAGAAGGATGAAAACAAAAGAAGGAAGGATGCATCAAATTCTAGCCTCTTAGGAGGCATGATAGTTAAAAGAGTCCAAGACACAGGGGTAGTGGAAGCTGCAAGCATAGTCCTAGAGATTGCAAAATTCAGTGTTGCGGTGGTAGAGAAAGAGGCACAAGAAAAGGCTAATCTCCAATTGAAGTGGGAGACTATTTAAAAGCTTACAATGATGCTAAAGAAGGAATAGCCAACAGAGACATCATAATTGCTAGACTCCAGAGTCAATTGGGAAGTTAATATCATCCTGATGAATCTTCTACACTCATGATAGCCTCCTCTCCAGCAAGAACCCCTCCTACAAGTCCCATCATTGAATATCTCCCTTCTCCTATGCCTTCTAGTTCCTAATTACCTAAAAATGTCCAACATGAGTTGGAAAAATTGAAACAAGCTCAGACATTGTATGCAAACAAATATGAGGAGAAGGTGAAAGCCACCATCTTGAAGCCGACTCAGTCAAAACCTCCAATGTATACATAAATATGAGGAGGATTCTTGAGATTTTGATCAAATTGAGAGAAGAAGAAGCCACTTTGGAACCAATCTTGAATAAGTGGGTGCCTAGAGGTAAAGAGTTAGAGCTCATGTGTTCTTCCAATGCAGATGCAGAAGAGAATAACAATCTAAGGTCCACATGTGAGTTTATAAAAGAGATGGATATTCTTTTAGTGGAAGGAGCAAGTATAAAAAGAAAATCCCAACTTTATAGGAAAGAATATTCAAATCATAAATTTGAAATGTTTCTAGGAGGTTTCATTGGTCTTGTCCAACTAAAGGAAGAGAAGACTTGGTTAAAGGAGGTGGACCACAATTTGTCCCTAAGGATCAATCAGATTATTAGTACTGATGACACATCCTTATTTCCAAATAATTGAGGAAATTAAAAAAGTGAAATCTCATTATGGTTTCATAGAAACAGAGATTGGGCATGTACGAGTCACTTGGAAGTGGCTAGAAGATATGAAACAGAAGATTGCTAGTTTTACTTGGCCTAGTGATGATGTGTATCAGGAGTGGAAAGATAAGTATATGGGACAGAAAGAAGATGCTCGAGAGCAGTTACAGAAGGTTGCAACATAACAACAAGCAGAGGAAGCCGCAGACGCTAAAAAGGACTTATAACCGCTTCTTGAAAATGACTGGTTGTTTGTAACAAACTTTCTTTTGAAGGGTCCAAAGCTTGTATGCATCCATACTATTATAAATGGATACCAGGACTCCTAAAAAAATGATCACAAGTAATTGTAAGAAAACGCTGCAAAAATTTATCTGAGCTTTTTTCTAGTCTTATGGAGAATACTCTGAGTTTTGTAATATTTTCTCAAAATTAATATCACTATACAAACTAGAAATAATGTATATACATAAATGTGCATAGCATTCATAGGGCAACTCATGTCAAATGTGCAACTCAATACAATAAATAATCTTAGTTTGTAGCCCTATAGCATCATAATGCAGTCCTTGACCAAGTATGCATACAAGAAACATCTAGTTCTATTAAGGCACAAGCATCAAAGTCAGAGGTTATGACAACTAGTGAAAAACAGCAAGAACAAAAAGTTTAGTGTCAAGAATTAAGAGTTGTAATAAAAAAACTTACAAGGATGAGGCATATTCATAACTTTTGCAGTCCCACCTTGGATATCAACACTAGAAGCAACCAATATTGTTCGTGTAAAGACAAGACAATATGGGAGTTCATTATACCTAGCAACTTGTGGTGTTGTTGTTCGTGTTGGCTCTGTTGGACCCTGCAATTAAGATTCAATATACATTTATCAATAAGATTAAATGTGCAACATAATGAAATATTGAAAAGTGTGTTACCTTGTTGAGCTTCGCTTGGTTTCGAGAATAGTTTAATATTCTCTATTTATCAGGGCCAACCACGTGAAGGTGGAAGCCCATTTGGCCCCTCCCCCCCCCCCTAACATCACTCTAAATTCCCCATCAACATCTTATAACATTCATTCATTAATTGTTTCTACCATTAATAAAATATAGCATTCATTCATTAATATCAGATAACGTTCATTAACACATAACATTGATTAACATTAATTAACATGCAACATTCATCAATATTAATTAACACATATCATCCATAACCATTAATTAGCACATAATTACATTCACTAACACATAAAAATCAGTCATTATCAAATAAGTTAGATTACAATCATTTCTTTCTTTGTTTTTTCTTTGAAGCTATGAAAAGACTAAGTGGAACATTGGTGTCTTCATCATTTCCCCCCTCTACAGATGTTCCACCAACTGCTCATGATCTCAATGTATGCCTAGTCCTATACTGAGGATGAGGACACTGAAGTGAAGGGGGGTCCTCTGCAATAACAAAGAAATGGGTTAAATTCAAAAAAAATTATTATTATTGTTACAAGTATTTCATTAATTTAGAGAACATAATTGTTGTGCTCTTTACCTGATGGGGCCACATCATTTTGTGTAGCCTCAACCTCAACATGTTGAACACCACGGTCCTCTTCACCTGAGTGGGAAACATCACATTATTGAGGTTGTGTACCCAGATCATGCTCCACTTGCTCACCACCGACTACATGCTCTAAAATATTAACAAGAAAGGTTACTGGTGCAGGAGCACCTACGCCTCATTTTCAACACAAGTTTGAGAGTAAGTTTTATTTTCATTAGCTTTGAGTGGGAATGGTTGTTTAAGTTGTTTTTGTGTTGCTTTAAGTTGTTTAGATGAGTTTTGAACTCATTATGTGGTTTTGACTTCCTGTTTTCATCTTTTGCTCAAAATTGCCAGTTTTGGAGTTGCCTGGCACAATGTTGTAAAAGTGAGTTTTTAATGTGTTTTTGTTTTGAAAAGGCCTAGGAATGTTTTGTGTTTGGTTTGTAGGTGTGAGAAGTGTTCTTAGGTGTTTTGTGGGTTTTGAGATCAACCCTACACCTTCTAGGCATCAAAAGTTGTCATTTAGGCATCCAAAATGTCAAATTTAGTGTTCTTGGACATGTCCCTATCCATACAAGAGGTTAACCAACTTGGAATGGTATTTATTCTATTTTTGGAACTATTGTAAGGGTTTTTCAATCAGAGTTATCAATCATTTTGAAAGTTTGCACTCATTTTACCTTGTTTTTCCCTAGTTTCTCACTTGATGTGAGCAGCAACCCGTACATCTACTGTACTTTTCACTACTATTCTTGCATTTTTAGTTTCCACTATTTTTTATTAAACTTCTCCCTTTGGTGGCATTAAATTTGATTAATTTTTGAGGTTGTAGCAAAATTGGTTTGATTTGACAGTTTCACTGCCCTGTCTAGGAATTTGGGCAAGGATGCCTGACCAACTTGGCTTCTTGAAGTCCTAAAATGTTAATGGCTTCTCAAGAACTAGTTGGTAAATTTGTAAATTATGTAAATATGTGTTTTGGTTTCAAGAGTGTAGGTGCAAGGAGTTTTGTGGCCATGGAGCCCTAGGCAAGTTTGCCATTTGGCTAGGGTCTTGCATAAGTTTGATGCTTTGCTCTCCCATAGCAATTGCATTCTTTTGGTGAACAGACCTGTTTTGATGACCAAGTGTTATATGCAAGCAAAGAGGCTGCCTAATCCTGGAAAAGGAGGGTTATATGTTTCAGTTTGGTGAATTGTAAACCAAAATAGTGAGTCACTGTTTGGTCATAGTTTTCCTTCCTTGTTTGCTCTCCGCCATTCATTGGTGTGTGAAAACCTTTGTCAATATTTTGTTTTGTTTGAAAAAAAGAACAAAGAGAAGTGTAAGCCCTACCCATGGGTATTGTAAATGCCAAGATCAAACAATGATCTCTTTAGGCAAAATGAAAAACGCCCAGCAGGCTGTCACAGTCATCTAGGACTGATTCTTACAATGTTTTGAAGATTTTACTGGTAATCTCCCTTCTAAATTTGTAGGTATGAAGGATATTAATCATAAAGGGGTAGAGTAATGCCAAGAAAGCCCAAATCAATCCTTTGAAAAGGAGTTTTAACAGTGTGAAATGTAGGTCCAATGTGAACAAGGCAGTGAGAGGGCAAAATGCAGTCCTATTTAGCTTGACAGTGAACTATTTGTTATTTTGTAATTTCCTAATGCCTTTTGTGTAGGGAAAATTGGTTTCCTTCTTGCCTCTAATGTTGGCCATGTTCATATTCTTCAATTTGTAATTGGAATTCTTGCAAAGTTGTGTTTTTAGAAGGTAAAAAGTGAAAGTTGTCAAATGTTGCATTTCCCTTTTGTGCATTTTATGAAAATCTTGTTCTTCAGTTTGTGAGGTTTAAACCTTCTTGTTTATGGCCTGGTTAGTCAATAGAAAGGTAGATTTAGGTGTCCTTGAGTCATTTGGAGGATCTCAAGTTTGAAATTTGGTTTTTGCCAACAAGCCCTACCAAAACCCTCTTTTTATGCCCATTTTTGGGACAGTCACGGAGAAGGCTTTAGGGACCCCTAAAATTGGTAAATATTCAGGAACCACCAAAAGGGTATCCAAATATGTGATACTTTCAGTCAGGAAGTCCATCGCTTGAGCAGGGTGAGCACAAAACCCCAAATGGAGGGCTAATTGCTTATAGCCTTTTTAGGCCTCAAAATTGAGTTTTTATCAAATCGGGTACACAATTGGTGGATGTAAAACACAAAAGTCATCAATGCCAGTTGAAACAAGTTGTCTTGACCTGGTTTTAACACTTTTTGTGTGGTAGACTCCAAAAACTTAGTTTTAGCACTTGAGGAGGACTTCTACATCTCAAAACGTAGAAGGCAAAAGACACCATTGGGAGCAAAACTTGGTATCAATGTGTAAACCAATAAAAGGCGACCTTGTCTAGTCAGGGAGTAGGTCAAGGATAGAGGAATGAAAGACAAGAGGGTGAATAAGGAGTTAGTTTACCAAGCCAGAGTGATTATGGGGTTGAAGCCTTTGAGCAACCAAGAAGTCTTGTCTTAGGGAGGTGGATCAAGAGGATGATTCAAGTTGTCTATGAACCTTTGCACTCTGATTAGAGCAACAACACCTTGAAATTAGTAAGGACCTATAATTAGTGACCATACAAGTCACTTGAGCATTCCACTTACACTACCTTCCTATCATAGTGGTATCAAAGTCTAGCTACACTTGGGAAGAAGTAGCAGTTTGACAACCATGGTGACAAATGCAGAACTAGCAAGGAAAGTGGAAGACCAGGAAGAAGAAAATAGGTTACTTAGAGGGAATCTAGACCTCTTAGAATAGAAGTTGGGTGAAGGAGAAGTGAAGGTAGATGAAGCCAACAATAAGATAGAGGGAACAGAAGGTAAGGGTAAGCTATTAGATATAGAGGATGAGACCCCTATTCCAGACCCTTTGATAGAGAATGAACCCTTTTTGAAAGCCTTGAAGGCTATGAGTGGGAGAACACTAGAAGGAGTCCCACTATTTAGTGGTAAAATGGACCCAAAAGTGGTCATGGAGTGGATTGAGGGGCTTGAGAACCATTTTGAGTGTGATGGTGTGACAGAGGCCCAGAAAGTGAAGGTGGCTAAGTCTAGGTTGAGAGGAGTTGCCTTAACATGGTGGAAGTTCATTCAGGATGAACGTGAGAAAGAGGGAAAAAGGCCCATAGCAACTTGGAAGGGAATGTTGTCCAAAATCATAGAGGCTTACATCCCAGAGGACTATGAAATAGAGCTCCATAGGAGAAGGCAAAACCTTAGGCAAAAAGAATTAGATGTTAGCACCTACACCGAGGAGTTTTAGAAGCTATGCCTTAGGTCAAAGATCCAAGAGGATGAGAATGTCAAGGTTGCTAGGTATCTCAATGGTTTGAGATGGAACATACAGGAAGAGTTAAGTTTGTTGTGCCCTACAACAGCCCAGAAGTGCTATCAACTTGCACTCAAGGTAGAGGAAAGGAGTAGGAAGAAGCAAGAGCAGCATAACCAAGGTAGAGGAAGAGGTAGAGATGGTCGAGGCCATCAAGGCAATTTTGGGGGAAGACACATAGAACAAAGATCCCAGGGGGAATCTAAGCTTATAGAGCAAAGTGGGGATTCTCAGAGAAAACCTAATTTTAGGGGAAGGGGATCAAGCAACCCAGGAAGGGGTAGGTCTACTGGCCCAGGTAGAGGGTCTTATTTCTCCACAATGAAATGCTACAACTATCAGAAATTGGGTCATCTTTCTTATAGGTGTCCTAAAAAGCCTAGTTCTTCCCATGGAGGTGAAAGAAAAGTAAACTATGTTCAGGAGGAAGGGAGTAGTATAAGAACTCCGGCAATGCACCTAGCACCCAAAGATGGTGAAAGTCTAATGATGAGGAGAGTATTGATGCAAGAACCTCATAAGTGTGAAGATTCTTAGAGAAGAGCATTGTTCAGGATCAAGTGCAAAATCTTGGGCAAGGTATGTAAGGTTATTATTGATTCAGGCTCCACAGATAATATTATCTCAGAGGAGGTAGTTGGCAAATTGAACCTACATAGAATGAAGCACAGTGAACCCTACAAGCTAACCTGGTTAAACAAGGGGCAACATGTCCTAGTGAATGAACAAGCATGGGTAGACTTCAATATAGGTGAATACAAGGATAGGATACTCTATGACATCCTTCCCATGGATGCTTGCCATCTACTATTGGGTAGACCTTGGCAATTTGACAAAAGGGCACACCATGATGGTGAAAAAAAGCACACATTCCTTTCAAAAGAATGGCATTGTCTACAAAATTCAGTCCCTTAGTGAAGAGATAGAGAACAGTAAACCACAGGCACCTAAAGTACTATTAGTCAATGAAAAAGAGTTCGTCCAAACCATGAAAGAGGGAGATGGGATTGGCTATGCACTTGTAGTGAAACCTAAGGAGGATAAGAAAGAAAAACAAGTTGAGACCCCACAAGAAGTGCAGCAACTTCTTGATAACTTTAAGAGCATCATCAGTGATGGACAACCAACAACATTACCTCCTCCTAGAGCCATTAGTCATAAAATTGACTTTATACTACGAGCTTCTTTGCTAAACAAAGCAGCATACAAGATGACTCCTAAACAAAAAAAAGAGGTAGCTAGATAGATTCAAGAGTTATTGGATCAAGGATTAATAATAAAGAGTATAAGTCCTTGTGTAGTGCCCACGGTGTTAGCACCTAAGAAAGGGGGCACATGGAGATTGTGTACAGATTCCAAAGCTATCAGCAAGATCACAATAAGATACAGATTCCCCATTCCCAGGATAGAAGATCTGATGGATTGTTTAGGGGGTGTGAGGTATTTCTCCAAAATAGACTTAAAAAGTGGTTACCATCAGATAAGAATAAAAGAGGGTGATGAGTGGAAAACTTCTTTTAAAACAAATTAGGGTCTTTATGAATGGTTGGTTATGCCTTTTGGACTCTCTAATGCTCCTAGTACCTTTATGAGGTTAATGAATGAAGTATTGTAGGATTTTCTCAGTAAGTTTGTAGTAGTCTACTTAGATGATATTCTCATTTTTAGTAAGACTAGAGAGGAGCATTTGAAACACTTAGCTATTGTTTTGCAAAGATTATCTGATGAGCAGTTAACCATAAATCTTGAGAAATGTGATTTTATGCAGCAAGAGCTAGTCTATCTTGGTTTTGTTGTGTCCAGTGGAGATCTTAAGATGGATCAATCTAAAGTTGCAGCCATAACAAGTTGGCCAACCCCACAATCAGCTAGTGAGGTTAGGAGTTTTCATGGTCTAGCCCAGTTTTACAGAAAGTTTATCAGAGGATTCAGTGAGATTTGTGCACCCATGTTAGATACAATAAAGGGTGGTCATAAGGTTAAGTTTCAATGGATAGAAGCAACCAATAAGGGGTTTGAGTTACTCAAAACTAGAGTTGCTACACAACCAGTGTTAATCCTACCTAGTTTTGATAAACTCTTTACAATAGAATGTGATGCCAGTCATCTTGCAATAGGTGCAGTCTTGAGTCAAGATAATAGACCAGTTGCTTTCTTTAGTGAAAAACTGAATGATGCAAAGAAAAAGTATTCATCTTATGATTTAAAGTTATATGCATTGGTGCAGGCATTCAGGAAGTGGAGGCATTACTTGCTTCCTAAGGAATTTGTTGTGTATATAGACAACCAAGTAGTCAGTTTCTTGAATTCTCAGGATAAACTCAACCATAGACATGTGAAATGGGTAGAGTACCTACAAGCATATACATTTACTCTTAAGCACAAGAAAGGCCAATGTAACAAAGTAGCTGATGCTTTGAGTAGGAGATTGTTAACTATTCAGGAGATCCAAGTAAAGAGTATTGGGATTGATTGCTTTCAAGATTTATATCCTAATGATGATGATTTTGCTGCTGCTTATAAAGTTTGTCTTGCTTTTGAGAATCATTTTCATAGTGAGTATGCTAACTATACATTGTAGAATGGTTTGTTATTCAGGGGAGGACAGATATGTGTTCCTAAAGGTTCCATGAGAGACAATCTCATTCAAGAGAAACACAATGGGTGTTTGAGTGGCCATTTTGGTCTCAACAAGACCTTAGAGTTGGTTCAACATTTTTATTACTGGCCTAAGATGCAGAGAGATGTCCCAAGGTATGTTGAATAGTGCATGGTATGTCAGAAGACCAAAGGTCATAGCACTAATGCTTGTTTATATCAGCCACTTCCCATTCTTTCTAGGCCATGGGAGTGCATCCATATGGATTTTGTTGTAGGCTTACCAAGGACAAAAATAGGACATGATAGTATCTTTGTGGTTGTGGACAGATTTAGTAAAATGGCTCACTTTATACCTTGCAGAACTACTAATGATGCTAGTCATATTGCTTTCCTTTTCTATAAAGAAGTTGTCAGAATACATGGTTTGCCATCTAGCATTGTATCAGATAGAGATGTTAAGTTTTTGGGTCATTTTTGGAAGACTTTGTGGAAGAAATATGGTACTAACTTATCTTTTGGCTCAACTTACCATCCACACACAGATGGCCAAATAGAGGTGGTGAATAGGACATTGGGTAATCTACTCAGATGTCTCACCAAGGAGTATGGACAAAGCTGGGATCAACTCATCCCACAGGCACAGTTTGCCTATAATGATAGTGTAAACAGATCCACTAGTAAGAGTCCATTTCAAGTTGTTTATGGTATGCATCCAAGAGGTGTTTTTGAGTTACATGATGTGACTAACTTGCAACATGTTAGTGGGACAACAGAAGACATGGCAAAATCTCTCCAAGAGATACATGAACAGGTTAAGCAGTCTTTGCAGGATACCATAGCAAGAGTCAAGGCAAGGGTGGATGCTTCAAAGAGGGATGTCCAATTCACAGTTGGCAATTTTGTGATGGTACATCTCAATAAGTTTATATTGCAAAAGGGAGTTCCTACCAAGTTACAAATGAGAAGAATTGGACCTTGCAGGATTTTGGCTAAGTATGGTCCAAATGCTTATAAAATTGATCTACTTGCTGATGTTTCTTTATCTCCTATCTTTAATGTTACAGATTTGGTACCTTTCAAGGGGTAGCCTCTAGTAGAGAATAAAAGAGTTTTAGACATTTCAAATTCCCTTTCTGATCTACCTCTCCCCTCTTCTTCTTCTCCCATTCCTGAATAGGTACTTGATTCCAAAATCACCAAGAAGACTAGAAGGCATGACTACTTTGAACATTTGGTCAAGTGGAAAGATCAACCAGCCTCTGAAGCCACTTGGATACCTGAAAGTGACTTCCCCAAGGCTGGTATTCCTCTCTCTTTTCTGCCCAAAGGAGTCAGATGACTTCTTTGTCACCGGGGGAGTATGGTGTAGGAGCACCTAGGCCTCATTTTCAACACAAGTTTGAGAGTAAGTTTGATTTTCATTAGCTTTGAGTGGGAATGGTTGTTTAAGTTGTTTTTGTGTTGCTTTAAGTTGTTTGGATGAGTTTTTAACTCATTATGTGGTTTTGATTTCCTGTTTTCATCTTTTGCTCAAAATTGGCAGCTTTGGAGTTGCCTAGCACAATGTTGTAAAAGTGAGTTTTTAATGTGTTTTTGTTTTGAAAAGGTCTAGGCATGTTTTGTGTTTGGTTTGTAGGTGTGAGAAGTGTTCTTAGGTGTTTTGTGGGTTTTGAGATCAACCCTACACCTTCTAGGCATCCAAAATGTCAAATTTAGTGTTCTTGGACATGTACCTATCCATACAGGAGGTTAACTAGCTTGGAATGGTATTTATTCTCTTGTTGGAACTATTGTAAGGGTTGTTCAATCGGAGTTATCAATCATTTTGAAAGTTTGCACTCATTTTACCTTGTTTTTCCCTAGTTTCTAACTTGATGTGAGCAGCAGTCCGTACATCTGCTATACTTTTCCATACTGTTCTTGCATTTTTAGTTTCCACTATGTTTTATTAAACTTCTCCCTTTGGTGGCATTAAATTTGATTAAGTTTTGAGGTTGTAGCAAAATTGGTTTGATTTGACAATTTCACTACCTTGTCTAGGAATTTGGGCAAGGATGCTTGACCAACTTGGCTTCTTGAAGTCCTAAAATGTTCATGGCTTCTCAAGAACCAGTTGGTCAATTTGTAAATTATGTAAATATATGTTTTGGTTTCAAGAGTGCAGGTGCAAGGAGTTTTGTGGCCATGGAGCCCTAGGCAAGTTTGCCATTTGGCTAGGGTCTTGCATAAGTTTGATGCTTTGCTCTCCCATAGCAATTGCATTCTTTTGGTGAACAGACCTGTTTTGATGACCAAGTGTTATATGCAAGCAAAGAGGCTGCCTAATCCTGGAAAAGGAGGGTTATATGTTTCAGTTTGGTGAATTGTAAACCAAAATAGTGAGTCACTGTTTGGTCATAGTTTTCCTTCCTTGTTTGCTCTCCGCCATTCATTGGTGTGTGAAAACCTTTGTCAATATTTTGTTTTGTTTGAAAACAAGAACAAAGAGAAGTGTAAGCCCTACCCATGGGTATTGTAAATGCCAAGATCAAACAATGATCTCTTTAGGCAAAATGAAAAACGCCCAGCAGGCTGTCACAGTCATCTAGGACTGATTCTTACAATGTTTTGAAGATTTTACTGGTAATCTCCCTTCTAAATTTGTAGGTATGAAGGATATTAATCATAAAGGGGTAGAGTAATGCCAAGGAAGGCCAAATAAATCCTTTGAAAAGGAGTTTTCACAGTGTGAAATGCAGGTCCAATGTGAAAACGACAATGAGAGGGCAAAATGCAGTCCTATTTAGCTTGACAGTGAACTATTTGCTATTTTGTAATTGCCTAATGCCTTTTTTGCTGGGAAAATTGGATTCCTTCTTGTCTCTAACGTTGGCCATGTTCATATGCTTCAATTTGTAATTGGAATTCTTACAAAGTTGTGTTTGTAGAAGGGAAAAAGTGAAAAGTTGTCAAATGTTGCATTTCCCTTTTGTGCATTTTATGAAAATCTTGTTCTTCACTTTGTGAGGTTTAAACCTTCTTGTTTATGGCCTGTTTAGTCAACAAAAAGGTAGATTTAGGTGTCCTTGATTCATTTGGAGGATCTCAAGTTTGAAATTTGGTTTTTGCCAATAAGCCCTACCAAAACCCTCTTTTTATGCCCATTTTTGGGACAGTCACGGAGAAGGCTTTAGGGACCCCTAAAATTGGTAAATCTTCAAGAACCCCCAAAAGGGTATCGAAATATGTAATTCTTTCAGTCAGGAAGTCCATCTCTTGAGTAGGGTGAGCACAAAACCCCAAAAGGAGGGTTAATTGCTTGTAGCCTTTTTAGGCCTCAAAATTGAGTTTTTATCAAATCGGGTACACAAATGGTTGATGTAAAACACAAAAGTCATCAATGCTAGTTGAAACAAGTTGTCCTCACTTGATTTTAACACTTTTTGTGTGGTAGACTCCAAAAACTTAGTTTTAGCACTTGAGGACTTCTACATCTCAAAACGTAGAAGGCAAAAGACACCATTGGGAGCAAAACTTGGTATCAATGTGTAAACCAATAAAAGGAGACCTTATGTAGTTAGGGAGCAGGTCAGGGACAGAGGAATGAAATCCAAGAGGGTGAATAAGGGGTCAGTTTACCAAGCCAGAGTGATTATGGGGTTGATGCCTTTGAGCAACCAATAAGTCTTGTCTTAGGGAGGTGGATCAAGAGGATGATTCAGGTTGTCTATGAACCTTTGCACTATAATTATAGCAACAACACCTTGAAATTAGTAAGGACCTATACTTAGTGACCATACAAGTCACTTGAGCATTCCACTTGCACTACCTCCCTATCAGTTACATTAATTACTACTCTAATTACAAATTAAGATGTTTAATTGTATTAATAGCTAAATAAATAAATTTGAATAGAAAATGAATACCTCCACTACTGTGATGCACATTTGGACCTTCATGTGCAGGTGGTGTTTCACAATTAGTAGGCTGCATTCCAATGATATGCACATTGTTATCATTGCTTGCTTATTTAAAACAAATATAGTCACTTTATGTTGGAACTCAACATCAATTAGATTATTGGTAAAGTATTCAATTTGAAATAACTTCCATTTACCATATTTACCTATGTGATGGATGCACTCAAATGTTGTGTATGCCCACTCAATTCTCATAGCCGATCAGCCACGACTAAATAGCCTTGCTGGTAGGCAATTCTCTTGTCATCTTCTGTGGGCACTCTATTGAATTCAGAGCCCTGCATTTTTTCTTGGTACCATGAATTTTGCTTGCATTGTTTGATAAAAAAAAACATTTGCAATTTACTAATATTTTAAGACAATATGGGAGTTTACATGAGATACTTACAATTCGTGCAGCAAGTTTCATGTAACCACTAGAGCCAAGTTTGTGTTGCCCATGCTTTTCTTGTCTTGCCTTGGTTGTCTATGATGTGTCACTCAGTCTATAAAAAGTTTGAAATATGTTAGATTATATAAATATAAAGAGTAATTAATTAGTACATAATTACATTCTTAATAGTATCCCATACCTTCTTCTGGTGTCTCCTGGTGTATTTCCTTTTTTCCTTTCAATTCTCTCCTTGGCATCCAAAATTAGGTCCTTCCACTCCCTCTTTGGAATCATGGGGGGATGCTTGTACTTTAGGTTCCTCTCCAAATGGGTCCTATATTGGTCCCTCACATACTTTAGATATGTGCCAACTTTTTCAAGGAGTTTGGTTTTGTCAAAGGTGTCATTTCCAAACCACTCAACCATTTGGTTTGTCAATTAATCTTTTAACCTTTTTTCTTGGTCATTCCACCTTTTAAAGCAAAAACAAACCTGTTAGATTCAGAAATGAACTGAAGCTACATTTATTACACTTCAAGAAATGGATCAAAGGAAAAGTACTCTAGCAATGATATGAAATCAAAAGTGGATAAGGGTTAGTTCACATATGATGTACCACCTTTTACGTATGGTGGGCCCAAATATCTATAATGCAATGTCACTAAGATGTTTATAGTAAATATCATTGCCTACAAAAAATTCATGGGATCAATATTAGTCTAAAACGAGTGATCATAAAGTAAATCACAATTAGAGTATATATAATAATAATTTTAAAGTACCTGGAACCTTTTGTATCTTTAAGGGAAGCATTTATTCATCGCTCACCACGAATGTGGCCTGCAATGTTCTTGTATTACGAGAAGATCTAGGAAACGATGCTATGTTATCAGCAGTAGTTGCATGTGGCACATCCTCATGTGAATCTCCTCCTGCAAAAAATGTGTCCACTATGAAATGGCATTAGAATTCAAGAAATAATGCTTGAAGGGAAATAAACACATGACAGAAGATAGAGAAAAAGAGGGATCTACCAATAGTGGGCGGGCCAATATAACGTGCACTAGAGGATGTCTGCATGCTACTTGTTGCCGACATTGCAGTCGGCAATACAGGTGAGGGTGACCTCTGATGAGGCAGTGTCGGCATTTGCACAGTAACATTGACAACACCTAAAGAATAATACATTAAATATATCAAACATTAAATATATGAAAAGTGCAAGAATTGTAAACAAGGATGAACCTTTATTTTGAAAATTGACAGTATCAAGTATGATGTGTTTTGGGTACTCAGAGTGATAAGCCAAGCAAGTGATAATACAAGAAAATCATCATCACCTGATCCTACAACATCCTGATCGTAGGAACGACTTTCATGAGGGTGGATAAATTGCTGTAAAAACAATACGTACATATTTTAGTTATTGACATAAAAAGAGAATAAAATATAAACCATTATTGAACTTTTGTTATAATTAAAGCTTTCATTACTGCTTACTTGCAATTTTTGTGCTATCTTATACAATAATTCCACCCTCTGTCATATCTCATTAGTGGTAGGATGCATGACTGCCAAAGCAACAATCTCTTTTCTAATTTTTATAAGAGGCATTTTAAAGAATTTCACAAGGTCTATGGGATCTTCAGGGTCATCATTGCTTAACCCTAATTTTTCCACATCCATAGAAAGGTGTTTAGGTACTGCAACTCCCTTTCCCTTTCCCCAAACATCCGTCTGTGTCAAGAATATCATTAACAATTACAAAATTAGTATAAATCACTAAAAAAAAAGAACATAATAATGTAACAGTTTGCCTCTACCTAATTTGTACAATTACAATGAGGTTTACCTTCTCGGTAGAAGTGACGCAAGGTACATCTTTGTCTGCGATATGTGATGGATCCATGTTGGTCTGTGACATAGAAAAAATATAAAAAATGTTAGCGAAAGTACATCATACACAACATGAACAACATGAACTTTGTAGACAAAAAGAGTATTAAATAATAAAAGGATGTTCTCATCAAAATCATTGTAAATTTTGTAATTCCTTACCTTTACTTTATGTAGACTATGTAGGATCCTCAACTAAATGGTCACATAAATAGTCACACCCCCTATCTCCATCTCCATATTAAAAGGTGCATCATGAATTTATTATGTAATGGCATTAGAATTCAAAACAGAATGAATTAGTTATGTAAAAAAAAATTCTATCAAGAAGTCAATATTCAATAGATAATATACTAATCGCATTCCTCTTACATTTCATTCCTCATCATCATGAACATCAAGGTCATCATCATCATCATCATCATCATCATCATCATCATCATCATCATCATCATCATCATCATCATCATCATCATCATCATCATCATCATCATCATCATCATCATCTTCTTCTTCTTCTTCTTCTTCTTCATTGTCATTGTGAAACTGTCGATCATGATCATCATCCACTTCATCTTCTACTTCTTCGGTATCTTCTTCTTCCATCACATTATACTTTATCGGCCTTCCTCTTGGATCATGTCTAACAACAAATGACCAACCTGGTTTATGTGGAACCTCTGAGTAAAATACTTGCTCACATTGGCTTGGAAGAACATAGGGCTCATCCCCAACTGGTTCAAATGACCTTGTATTAAGCATTATAAAACCATTATCATGTTCAATAACAGTTCTATTAGGATCATTTTTTATTCAATCGTAGCCTATACCATTTGATGACGAACAAAACTAATTTGAAGGAATTAAAGTCACACTCAAGTATATCATCCAAAATGCCATAGTATCGATTTTGAGACTATTGAGGATGAATGTCATTTCTCGATGAAATATTTGTCACCGCAAAGACTGCAATGATGCCAAAATCACAAGTTTTCTTCGTGTCATCCAACTTTTTTATGCAAAATTTATGACCATTGCAGCACATAGCGTTGTGGTGTTTGACCTGCGATATGTCAAACATGTAAAATTCATTGCATTGTGAGTTGATAAACATATGGGTGATTAATAAATTTATACATACCTATTTATCTCTTAAACCATATGCTAAATCAATTTCCCTTTGCATAACATTGGAATCTCCATTACGATGTGCTTCTTTAACCAATGAAGCCACACCTTCCCATGTTAACGTGCATCCAGAATGTTGACAACGTTCAATCCATACCATCATCCAGTCAAGATTGTTTGCAATATACAAATGCAGTGCATCCCACTCTCAACCAACTATACAAAAAATAAATAGACGTCTTACAATCAATTTATTTTGAAGATTAAGAATTAATTAACTACAATAACATCTTATAATTACCTCTCACTTTCCTCAATCTACCTTTCCCCATCAAGTACTCCCCTTCAAATTTGTTAATGGTGTTGGGAGCCCAAATGCGATCCACATGGATCTTTGCTGCAAACTTAGGAAGATATTCAGAAATGTACACCATAGTCTGGTATACCATATATCCCTCCACCATAGAATCCTCAGGATGTGCTCTTTGTTGAACCAAAGCCTTCAAAAATTTCAAGTGCCTCTCAACCATCCACATTGACCTAGTGTGTATAGGTCCACACAATTCAATCTCCTCAACTTGGTGTATGAGGTAGTGTTCTTGTGCATTGAAAAAAGATGGAGGTAGACACTTTTACATTTCACACATTAAATGAGGAATTTTTCTCTTCCAATATTTTATATCGTCTTTATGGATTTCTTTACATGACAACCACCTACAAGGTATTCAAGATGCAAAAAAATATATTACATAAGAAGTAAAACAAATCACAAATATAATATCTATACAATGAACTAAACAAATATCACTACTTACCTTATGTATTTTCCAAGATCATATATGACTTGCTTGACATTATTATCAAAGTCATCTGGGAGAGATAGAGGTAGAATGTACTGCAACAATTATAAAATTATCTTTTCATTTTTTTGTAACATAATGAAAAGTACACGTACACTTAGTACTTAAATACATACTAAAAAAACAAGAACATGAATTACCTTAATGAAGGTATGCCAATCATGTGTTTTCATCCCTGGCCCAAATTCACTTTTCTTTGATATGAGATTGTTTATGTTCGCAACAAATCCTATGGGAAATCAAATTTTTCGAATGACTTCTTTTATAGCATTGCTTTGCTGGTCCGTTAATAACCAAGGAAGCTCACTTATATTAATCTGGTCTCCATGGCTATTTGATTGAATGACATTTATCATTGCATGATTGGAATCCTGAATGTCACTACATATTTTGACAATTTTTTCTTTGTCATGCCTTCCATCCAATATTTTCCATAATGTCTCTGTTATATTCTTTCCAATATGCATACTATCAAACAAATGAACAATTTGTATCTGCTCGTAGTAGGGCAACCTACTAAATTATCGGGGATAACTTTTTATTCCCTTAGGAAGGTGGTCATTTATGCCTTCATGACCTTCATGATCATCAATCACATCATCAGTAAACAAAACAAAATAGAAAAGATGTTTTATGACAAACCAATAGATGGAATGGCATTACCTTGACGATTAATTCTATTATATTCCAACTTCCGTAGGTGAGGTGTCACTCTTTGTGGCTTTGATGTATTCTCTTCTTTCCCATTGAAAAGATGTTTTTCAATATTTCAATACTTATGATTTTTGTGGAGAAAGTGCCTATACTCATCAAACACTTGCTTTCCTAAAATTTTTGAATGATGAGATTTCATCTTTGGACCACAAATAGGACATGCAAATTTTCCCTTTGTTTGAAGACCTACAAGATAATGTATAATTGGATTAAATATGATAATTTTTTGAATTTTAATGTTCATGCACAACTCAAACACTATAACATACCACAAAAATGTGTTAGCCCTGGGGCATCGTGTATTGTCCATAGAAGCATCGCATGGAATTGAAATTGTCTTTGTCCTATTGGTCTAGAGACGTCATACATAGTGACACCATTCCATAACTCTAGCAACTCGTCGATAAGAGGCTCGGTATATACATTCATATCTTTAACTTGGTACTTACCTAGTCGAATGAACAAAAACATTACATAATTATTATGACCATTTTACTGTAATATTTATAATTAAATTTAGACGACTATATTTAAATGATAAAATACCTAGAACAATCATTTCCAACATTATGTGCTCCCTCTTTATTGACATCCATGGAGGAATGTTATTATTGATAACAAAAATAAGTCACACCGAGTAAACAGATCTCATCTCTCCAAATGGATTGACACCGTCCGCTGCCAATGAAAGCCTGAGATTATGAGGTTCTTCTTTAAAGTGTGGCCACTTTTCCTCTATGTCCATAAATGCTAAACCCTCTGTAGGAATTTGAATAATGTCATCTTGACTTCTATTGCGTGCATGGTAATCCATAAATTGTGCCAAGCTAGTGCACTTGAATAAGCGTTGCATACATGGAATAATGGGAATATAGCGAAGAACCTTGCAAGGAACCCTTTTTGTTATTTGATTTGTTCGATATTTACTGATATGACATTCAGGGCATTCAATTCGAAATTCATGTTGTTTGTGATATATAATATGATCATTGGGACAAGCATCTATTGCTTGATACTCCATTCCAATATCTTTCATAACGGCAGATAATTCTCGATATGAGCGATGTAGAATATTTGATGGTGGTAACAAAAACTCACCTATAAATTACAACAACAAAATATAATTTTTTATAATAAAGAATATTAATGGTACAACATGATTCATAGTTTATTATGACATATATGACATGCCTTAACATACGTGACATTGTTATGTTTGATAAACCATTCATAGCCTTCAAGTTCACCAACAACAATACAACAGAGAGAAGAGTTGCCTGCGAGCCTTCATAAAGGGCCTCAGATGCCTTCTTAAGTAGAGGGACACCATGAACAACATCAAGGTCATCTTCATCATCATGATTAGCTGCGCGCGTACTAAATGAGTCATGGATCAATGTATTTGTACCATCATCTTCAATTGTGTTTTCTGGCTCATGATCGTCATCTTCCATGGGATCATTATCTTCAGCTTCAATATTCACACCTCCATGTTCATCCACTTCGAAAACCATAAAACCATATTCTCAGGGTTGTGTTGATCCATACCATGTGCTTCGAGGTGCTCGACCTATATAAAATTGATATACATAAATAAACCATGATCATGATCTCATCATGACGTGATTTATTATGTATATAAATTGTCAAAACAATATAATGAAAAGCTTACCAATGGATGATAATCACGTCCACCTTCAATGTGACCATGTAGCCTACAATGTTTCTTCATTGTTTTGATAAGAAGTTTTCTAGTCTTTAACCCCTTACAAATTTTGCACAGACAATAACATTTTCCATCACCTTTTCTTTTCAAGTTAGACCACAATCTAGCAATTGTCTCCTTATTTTGTTGTTCGTTGATATTGTCTGACATGGTCTTTCTTTAGAGGCAAGAAAATAGAAATTATTGTCTGACATGGTCTTTCCCTCAGGAGCTGGCAGATCCTGCTTCCATACTTTAATTCTATTTTCTCAAGGGACAATCCTAAAAATCCATGCATTGCGAACAACTTTTTACACCTTTGTTGGTTGCGGTGGCATCACAGAGAGTTTACATCAATAAATGAAGAACATGCCAATGCTTTTAATGCAGCAGTAGAAGTCTATCTCTTATTCAATATCTCTAGTGAAACCCCGATGATCTTTTGTTGGAGTAGAATTTGTTATATTCTAGAAAGGGTCTTGTCCTTTGTTGATGGGATATTCATCTACCTCAAGAAATAACTGTTCTTTTCTCCAACAAGAAGTGGAACTAAATGAAGATCTAGCACCATGAAATTAATCCTCAAAGGATTACTATAGTTAGTTTTGGTAGATAATGATCTAGATAAAATACTAATGTGGCTTTACGAAACATTATGTACTAGCTTAGCATACTCTAACAAATTTGGTGCAACATGCTACATCCAATTAAGTCTCCATCAGTATCTCTATTGTGTTTATGGATTGGGATTCAATGCACTCTTTTTATACATAGATTTTACTTTCAACTGAGGAGGTTTGTATGTACTTACTTGTCTTTTGATTGTATCCCTATTTCAAGAATTTCTTCTATCAACAAATCATTTGTTGTAAGTTGTACAAGTGGAAGCTTGAACATACCTTCCATGCTAGCCTTGTTGATACGTTCAACACCATCTTGTGCAACAAATCTTTAGAACTCCATTTTTCCGAATTGAAAAGTGAGTAGTAGGGACAATCTAGGACACTTACAGAGGTTTTGCAAGAGAGATAAATAGACCTAAATATTATGGCTTAATAATGATCAATAGGTAAACAAATAAGAAACTCTCAATATCAAAATGACTTTCTCAATTGTCTTTACTAGAAATGGATAGATCTGCTAATAATGGCTTTATGACTGTATGCCAACTTTAGACTCAATCCAAGAAGAGCTATAACTAATATGCGATATCTAGATTTATGATCTCTATCATATAACAATCCCATAATTATGGTTCCACACATCTATACCACAACACAAACATCATGCTAGTGTTCAGCCATAGCAATTGATATCCTAATTATAGAATGTGAAATATGCACATAACTATGAATAAAGATTAAGAAAAACAAAGAAATATTCTTATTGCAAACATAAATGACTAATTGACAAGAATTGAATTCATTATAAATAGTTTGAATATCAAATTCACTTATTTGTGTGCATTTAGTAACTCATGTACTTGTGGCCAACCATTTATCTCTTTCATAAATTAAACACTTATTAATAACATTAAATGGCTGAGTAATTATGTTTTAGTTGAAATTGAAAATAAAATATTTTATTTCAGGACAGCTCACACTATTCCCTATCATATTTTAGACTCTTGGTTTTGTTAGTAGTGGTTTGATGTCTTTGGAGCTGATCATTACATTTCTTTAGTTACGTTTGCCAGCCTACTCCCAGCCTGTGCAAAAATGGGAGCTTTGGAACAGGGTATGGACATCCATCAAAGCATAAAAGATAGAGGAATTTTGTCAGATGTAGTTGCAATTGCACAAAATGGATTTGTTGAGAAGGCTTTAGAAACTTTCAAGCAAATGCAATTGGCAGGTGTAAAGCCAAATTCCATGACCATTGCTACTATCCTCCCTGCCTGTGCCAAAATGAGAGATTTGGAACAGGGTATGGACATTCATTGAAGCATAAAGGATAGAGAAATTTTGTCAGATGTTGTAGTTGTAACTGCCTTGGTAGACATGTATGCAAAATGTGGAAGCATAGACAAGGCACGTGAACTATTTGATAGAGTGCCTGAAAGAAATGTTGTCTCGTGGACTGCAATGATTGCTAGATATGCACAAAATAGATTTGTCGAAAAGGCTTTAGACACTTTCAAGCAAATTAAATTGGAAGGCATAAAGCCAAATTCCACAACCTTTACTAGAATCCTCCCTACCTGTGCAAAAATGGGAGCTTTGGAACAGGGTATGGACATCCATCAAAGCATAATGGATAGAGGAATTTTGTTAGGTGTTGTACTTGCAAATGCCCTACTTGACATGAATACAAAATGTGGAAACATGGACAAGGCTCATGAATTGTTTGATACGATGCTGCAAAGAGATGTGATCTCATGTGAACAATCAACAGGCACATATACGGGAGGAAGGGATTGCTGATACAAAATTGAATGCTCACTCCTCAATCATAGTTCTATGGTTTTATGACATTAAACTAGGACAATTAACCACCACATGTATATTTTTTGCAACATGAAATTAGAAACTAGGGCAATTTGAATCTACCTCCTATGTGGGATTGCCTTCGACGTGGGTTTGATGTTCTTGGGGGTTGAAGTCGCCACGGATGCCTACGTGGGATTGCAATTCACAAATGAATTCCCTACCTCTTTTTTTATTTTGTAATGGCCCCTGTCGTCGGAATTATGATGAACTCGAGCACATTTTTGAAAAAAAGAAAATTCTCATTGCTAATGCCTTCTTCGTCGAAACCAAATGGGTAATTTCCGTCGGAATAATGACAAATGCGGGCATTTTTAAAAAAACAAATCAAATTTGGCCACAATATACCTTCTCCATCAGAAACCTCAGTCAAAAATCTAGTGCAAATGTATTAGTGAGAAGGAATGAAAAGCTTGATAGAGTAGGGGAGATATTTTCTCCCAACTGGAGTTATCATAGTTATAGTGGGAAACTTCAAGATTTTTGACAACGTCATCTCTCATATTTTTATTTTAGTGTAGTTTGCAATATTTTTTCTAAAAGTCAATGTACTCCTAGAATTTCTTGTTAATCTTCCTTAAATCTTGTGGCCAAAAATGAGCTTCTTATACGTCATATATATAAATTGAAGCACCTCCCTTTATCACCTTCATAAATATTTCTATTGGTAACTAAATAATGTGAATGTGACCTATTCAATAATCATAAGCATAATGAGTCTAAAGCTAGACTCGTTAAGAATCTAGTTGAACCCTAAGAGCTCGCTGTTTTCATCCCATGCTACATCGACATGATCAAGAATTGCATCAAAATTAGATTTAACAAGGCCCTTGTCATTTCTCTAACTTCCTTCTTCTCCATTATTGAGGCATATCCAATCTCAGTTGGTCAATTTCATTATTTATGCTTGAGATGTCCAATCTAGCCTAGGCTAGATCTCTTCTTAATCCCACACCCTCTTCAGAAGGATATTCTTGTAAAGCAGAGGGATGGTATGTTGGTCCTAAATACAAATGGTCATAAAGAGACTTCACTCTCTCCTTTAAGATGTGAATTTCATTGTCAGTTTTTTAGTGCCACCTTATGGGAAAACTTTGTCGTATGCACTGTCATATATGTGGCCTCTATGGCAGAAGTATTTACCAAGGTATTGACAATCATACTTCCAAAAACTCTATCCATTTCTTGATTTAGTGCCAGTCTTTGTGTAACTGGATTCAAGCACCAAATAGCTAGTTGATTCAGGTGATCATCAAAAATAGTCCCAAAAAGCAACTTATGCATATGTTTAGGATCCATATTTTCCAAATCAATATCATGTCATCTCCTTAGGGCATCAAATGCAATAGAAAATGAGATATCTCACCCCTAAAGAAGAAGCACACCACTCCTTTTCCCGTGTGCCTACCCATTTCAAGGGTCATGATAGCTAACTATCCCTTTGCACTTCTCAGAAGTTCATCGTTTTTCCTAAGTCTCTCCTCTTCCCCAAAAAGGTCGAGCTGAATATCCTTCCTTCTATGCATTTCAACCATCATAATCCTTAACATGAATTTTTGAAACTCCCTTATATGAATGAAATCATCATCACTCATAAATTCCTCACAGGAATTAAACCTTATGTCATCAATAAGGTCTCGTTCCAACTTCAATGCATCAAGGGGCCCATTCTTGATTGGGGTCCTTTATCCTCACATCTAGTTTGATGTCAAATCTATGTGGGGGCATAGGTGCCTCACTTTGGATATCAAAACCTTCAAATATCTGGAAAGGAATATCTCTACCAGGAGTCAAAGTACACACTGTTAGGATAACCACTGAACAAATGAGAGGTGGGGGCAAGCGAGGGGGGGCTGAATCAGTTGTTAACAGATTATGTAAATTAAAACACTTAAAACCTTATATCGGAATAACTGATTAAACATTAAAGCATAAATAAAAACCAGAGAATCAATACCATGCAAAAATAAAACATAACACCATAATTTGTATGTGGAAAACCTCAATGAGGAAAAACCACGATGGGAAACCCTACCCATAGTTAAATGATACTTCTGTAGCAAGTATATGATTACAATAGGGGCATGCACATGCATGAAGGAACGTTATCTAGAGCGCACTACTCATAACAATGAAGTATCACTGACTCTAGAGATGTCAACCACCTCAATATATTTGGACCACAATCTAGAGAGAAGAACTGTCATTGATAGCATCAAACATGCAAGATCACCATTCTAGTTATGGTCAATACTAGAGGTGTAAAACATCTTACATAAACCCAAGTCAATCACCTATGATCGACAGAATCCTCTACACAAATGATTATTACGTTATTCACTCCTTGCCATTCCCATATGATCTTCAATGAGATCTTACATATATTTATGACAACACAGGACCTAACCAATTAGGTTGGACACCCAAATGATAATTCAATAGATTCACTACATAATCCCGAAATAAAATAATAAAGAATGTTGTCCTAAGGCCAAACAAACATCATCGAATCAATAAAATATCCTTGAAGCGCATACGAGGATCCACCAACACATTACATGAAAATCGGTCCATAACCTAGATAGCACCAGACCTAAATTAGATCCTCACAAACCAAAGAAATAACACCAATCAGTCGAGGCATGAGCATAATCATCATCAACATTGTGGATCCCTTCTAGATGCTACACCAATACCACTGATGCATTACATCAAAGATATTCAATAAGGCTCTGTCGTGAAACCCTTACCAAACCAATAAAGTAGGCTAACTAGAACATGAGATAGCATCTGATCATGAAGTCAATACCAACTTACTGAAACATACTTGTGAAGCATATAAACCATCCATACAAACTTATTCCATCAACCGGATCATACCCGTGACAATCAACTAATTATCTTTTCAATCCAATCATTCTACAGGAAGTCGGTAAATAACCATAATAGTAAGTGTTGACATCAATGAAAAATATCAATGCAACATGTAATCAATTCCATGATATGGCCAAAAATCTCCCCCTTTGGCATTGATTGCAACACTAGATGTGGAAAAACATCCAAGTGCCAAGAAAATGCCAAAACCACATCCATATTGTCAAAATAAGGCCCGCCCAGGCGAGCATAACTGTTCTTCAATAAATCTGACGATATAGTGCCTATTTAAAGGGGAGGCAAATTTTGTGCAAGTCTCGTGGCCCTACACCTCCTCGTCATGTAAGCGAGAAGGGCTACAAGACCATTGGGGGTGCATCATCGCAGGAGGAGAACTATAGCACCAAGAAATCATTATAGAGGCCGCTTGTGGTGTACTCGAAGGCCGCAGTGAATTCGTAGGCACAGATTGTGATGGGAGGATAGCATTCCCTTGATTACTAGTGTTTGAAGGGTTCTTGGTGTTAGGGTTTCAAGCAGATCCGAACCAAATATGAACTAACAATTATATGCAGATTTAAATACAAAAGATAAAGAAATAAAAGAGGACACAAATAACACAGAGATTTAACGTGGTTCACCCAGAATGGGTTACGTCCACTATACACAGTCATCCAATCTTTCTTATTATCTAGTAAAAATAGTACATAAACCTTACAATGCCTTAAGCATCCCAGCCGCTTATAACATGCGTTTTTAGGGCAAAAATAAAGTTGGTCTTTTTAGAGTTTTATTACAATGTCGGTTTTCATCAAAAAAATACCCAATTTTTTTTTTTCTCGAGGGCTCTCGCCCTCAAACCCCCACTTTTCTCGGGGGCTGCCATCCTCGAACCCCTACCCAGGGTCTAGCTCGACCCCGGACCCCAGCCAGGATACATGCTGAGTGTACAGTACTTTTCTGATCAGTCACCACATTTCAACAATCTCCCATTTGGAGACTGATCAGGCTCCACACCGAACAATCTCCCACTTGGAGACTGATACTACACGACACCATTGTACATGCACCATCCACTAGATAAAACATTGGGACTCGATTGGTATAAATTCCACAATTATCAATCAAGAAGACCAATAGAAACTGATGAAGAAATCAGCTTCTCCTGTGGAACTGCCTTCGTGAACATATCGACAGGATTCTCACTTGTGTGAATCTTCTCAAGCTGTAACTGACCCTCCTCCAAAACAGTCCAGATGAAGTGGTACTTGAGCTGAATGTGCTTTGTCCTTGAATGAAAAGTAGAGTTCTTCGCAAGATGAATGACACTCTGGCTATCAGTATACAATGGGCGATCGTCCTGTGTCTGACCAAATTCCTCCAGAAAACATTATAACCAAATCATCTCCTTTTTGGCTTCTGTAGCAGCAACATACTTAGCTTCAGTGGTTGAAAGTGCAACAACCTTTTGCAGCCTAGAAATCCAACTGACTTCAGTTCCCCCTGAAGTAAAAATATACCCCGTAGTGCTCCTCTGTGAATCAATATCACCTGCCAGATCAGAGTCAACAAATCCACTCAGAGCAGCATTAGATCCTTTGACACATAATACCTTCGTAGTGGTTCCTTTCAAATACCGAAGGATCCATTTCATAGCATTCCACTGTTCCATACCCGGATTACTCATAAACTTGCTCACAATTGCCATTGCATATATTAGACTGCCAATAGCTGATGAATACGGGATGTTAGACATTTTCTTTACTTCTTCCTGTGCCTTTGGGCACATCTCCTTAGTCAATTTGAAATGACTAGCCAAAGGTGTACTAACTGATTTTGCATCCTGCATGTTAAATCTTTTCAACACCTTCTTTATATATTCACTTTGGGACAAATTCAAGGTTCTATTTTTTTTGTCCCGTGTAATCTTCATACCCAGAATTTGCTTAGCTGCACCCAAATCCTTCATAGCAAATGACTTGGCTAATTTCTATTTAAGATCATTTATGTGTTCCATGTTAGAACTAGCAACAAGCATGTCATCAACATAAAGCAACAGGATAATATAACTATCATTATCCAATCTCTTAAAATATACACAATGATCAGAATGACATCTATGGTAACTGTGTTCAGCCATGAAACTATCAAATTTTAAATACCATTGTCGGGGTGCTTGCTTTAGGCCATACAAACTTTTCTTCAACCTACACACCAAGTTCTCCTTACCTTTGACCTCATATCCCTATGGTTGCAACATGTAAATTTCCTCCTCCAAATCTCCATGGAGAAAAGCTGTTTTCACATCTAATTGTTCAAGATGTAAATCATCTACAACCACAAGACTAAGTACAGTTCTAATTGAAGTCATTTTTACAACTGAAGAAAATATTTCATCATAATCTATACCCTTTTTCTGTGCAAAACCTTTTACCACAAGTCTGGCCTTATATCTTTTCTAACCTCCTTCCTCCTCCTTTAGCCGATAAACCCATTTGTTAGGCAAGGCTCTTTTTTCTGCAGGTAAAGGGACTAAGTCCCAAGTCTTATTTTTCATCAAGGAGATCATCTCCTCTTTCATGCCTAGCTCCCACTGTTGTTTGACATCTACCTGCATTGCTTCTTCATATTCTTCTAGTTCACCAGAATCAGTTAATAATATAGAATACAAAGAAGGAGAAAATATTTTAGGGGGTCTACTTGACCTCGTAGAACATCTAACACTTGCAGGAGTTTGTGGGACATTCTGTTGTTGCTAAGCATCAAGTACCTGTGGCATTTCATTTTTAGGAATCTCATCCAACACCACATATTCTTGCTTGTCCTGTTCATGCTTCTTTTCCAGCATCTATTCTTTATACATAACCTTCTCATTGAATATAACATCTCTACTTCTAGTTATTTTCTTATTTTCAAAATCCCATAACCAATAGCCATATTTATCTATCCCATATCCAATGAAGGTACATTTCTGAGATTTAGCATCAAGCTTGGTTCTGTTTTCTTTATCAACATGGACAAAAGCTTCACAACCAAAGGTTTTTAGAAAAGAATAATTTACCTTTTTACTAGTCCATGCCTCCTCTGGAATACCACCATCCAAAGGGGTGGAAGGTCCTCTATTTATCAAATAGACAACAATATGTACAACATCTGTCCAAAAATGTAAGGGCAATCCAACATGCAATCTCATGCTCCTCACACGTTCCATGATAGTCCTATTCATTCTCTCTGACAAACCATTTTCTTGTGGAGTTCCTGGAACTATCTTCTACTTTCTAATCCCATTTAAGGAGCAGTAATCTTCAAATGCTTTGCTGCAATACTCATCTCCATTATCCAATCTAAGACACTTCAAATTTTTTCCTGTCTCATTCTCAACCAAAGCTTTCCATTTCTTAAAAGTTTAAAAAACATCTGATTTTTGTTTTAGGAAATATACCCATGTTTTTCTGGTTGAGTCATCAATAAATATAACATAATAACAAGAGCCACCAAGAGATGATACCTGAGCTGATCCCCATACATCTGAATGCACAAGCTCTAACTTCTCACTCTTCTTCTCTTTCCCAACCTTGAGAAATCTGGGTCTTTTTTGTTTGCCATAAATGCAGTTTTCATAGAACTCTAAATCAATCTTCTTTAGTCTTGGCAATAGATTTTTGGAGTGAAGGATTTTCATCCCTTTCTCACTCATGTGCCCAAACCTATGGTGCCACATTATCGAATCTGTTCTTGCAACATCTATTGTTGTTGTCCCTACAGTAACTTTATCTGTAGCAGCTAGGGTAGAGTAAGTGTTACCAATACACAGATATAATGTGCCTACCTTCGCACCTTTAGCTACTACTAATGATCATTTACTGACCTTCCAGATGCTGTCTGAGAAGGTTGCTACCCTCACTGCCTAGTTGCCTTGCAGAAATTAAATTTCTTCTTAAGTTAGGAACATGTCTTACCTCCTGCAAAAACCAGCCATTTCCATTCTGCCACTTGATCTTTATCTTTCATTTTCCAACAATTTGACAAGGCTCATCATCACCCAAATATACCTATCCAAAATCACCTTGAACATAATCTAGAAAATATTTTCTACGGGGTGTAGCATCAAATGAAGCCCCAGAATCTATTACCCAGGAATCATTAACATTATAAAAACATAAGATTAAAGCATCTTGTAAAGTATTACTTGCAATATTAGCTTCCTTACTGCCATTTTTATTTTTGTCCCCTTCTTTGTTTTTTCGAGACCAACAATCTTTCTTTAGATGACCAGGCTTTCCGCAGTACCAGCAATCTTTCTTTCCTCTAGATTGAGAGCATCCTTTCTTTGACTTCCCTCGTGACTTCTCATGCCCAGGGCCTTTTCCTCTTTCCTTTGATCTTCCTTTGTTCTCCACATTCAAAACACTACCCGATGATATTGGAGTCTCACCTGTGCTTTTCCTTCACATTTCCTCGCTTAGGATAACACCAACAATATCATCAAATACCAAAGTATTTTTACCAGAGACAGAGTTACTTACAGCCATAACCAAGCTATTCTAGCTTTCTGGCGAAGAACATAAAATCAAGAGAGCCCTAACCTCTTCTGCAAAGGTAATTTTTACCCAAGACAATTGATTGGTAATTGTATTAAATTCATTTAAGTGCTCTGCTACAGATCCTCCCTCACTCATTTTCAAATTAAACAAATGCTTCATAAGAAATACCTTATTCGAAGTTGAGGGTTTCTCATACAACTTTGCCAATGTCGCCATCAAATCTACAGTTGTTTTTGCTTCTATTATATTGAATGCTACAGATGGTGCAAGGCACAATCGAATGGATCCTAGTGCCTTGCTATCTAAAATGTCCCACTCTTCATCTGACATTGTGGTCACTTTCTTTGCCTTTCCTTCCAATGGCCGCCACAAATCCTTTTGATATAGGTAATCCTCCATCTACATTTTCCATAACTGATAGTTCTGACCGTTAAACTTTTCGACCTTGAATTTGGAATCCTCCATTGCTCCCACTCAAATCTAAGAGTCCTGCCAATTTATAGAAAACCTTGCTCTAATACCAATTGTTAGGGTTTCAAGCAGATCCGAAGCAAATATGAACTAACAATTATATGCAGATTTAAATACAAAAGATAAAGAAATAAAACAGGACACAGATAACACAGAGATTTAATGTGGTTCACCCAGAATGGGTTATGTCCACTATACACAGTCGTCCAATCTTTCTTATTATCTAGCAAAAATAGTACATCAACCTTACAATGCCTTAAGCATCCCAGTCGCTTATAACATGCGTTTTTAGGGCAAAAACAAAGTCAGCCTTTTTAGAGTTTTATTACAATGTCGGTTTTCATAATAAAAAACCCAAAATTTTTGTTTTTTCGGGGGCTCCCGCCCTCGAACCCCCACTTTTCTTGGGGGCTACTGCCCTCGAACCCCTGCCTAGGGCTTGGCCCGCCCTCTGACCCCGGCAAGAATACGTGTTGAGTGTACACTACTTTTCTGATCAATCGCCACATTTCAACACTTGGTGGACTGCAAAGTTATCGACCCAGAGCCAGAAGCCAATGTTCTATTTTTTTTGCCAGCCACAGTGGTCCATTTCTCATCAAACTTCAGTGCATTTTTATCTCCTTAGCGGGAAGGCTCATCCCGAGGTTGAGGCTGAGGGGGTGGAGTAACCAAGGGACAATCCCTAATCTTATGTAAAACAGATTGGAAATGGTAACAAGTATTGGGAAGGTTAAAATAAGTAAGCTTCTGGATATGCCATAAAGACCCTATTTGGATGTCAATAGACTCCTTGAGATCTTGTGACAAATAAACTTCTACACAGACCCATTTTTGAGGACGGGACTAGAATAATTTGTCAGGTTTGATACATAAAAATTTGTTGACAGAGGAGGCAATATTTTTGAAGAAAAGGCACAAAAGGCAAAGGCAACCTAGTAAATTTAATCCAAATTGGCACCTAAAGCCTAGCGTCATCAGAGATGGTAAAATCATGGGTCGAGGACTGTAAAACAAGCAAGGAAGACCTACATACCAAGGTCCATGTTGCAAAATTTTAGAAATGTACTAGGTAGTCTCAAAACGGAAAAGAAAGAAACCTTTAGCCAGGTTTTGAATCATGGCTAAGCGGAGCCCATAAGGGGCCCAGGCTTTGGAAACCCAGTCTTTGAGCACACTTTCATGTGGAGTTCTCCCTACAAAGTAAAAAAATAAAGTATGATGTTCTAACCATTCACATGCAAGATCAAAATACGGGATTGGTAAAATCACATCAGCCAAAGGAAAAGTGGATGTACCTCATGGAACATCTTCAGAATAAATTTTTGAGGTCCCTTGTTAAGAGGGGGATCCATTGTGCAAATCCGTACCACCAACTCTAGCAGAAACAACTAGGCTAGGGTCAGATGAGGATAATATAAAGGCTCAAAAAACCCATAGTAAATGCAACTATACAACAAACAACCAAAACTCCTATGCAGATGGTGCAGTATGCCAAGGGGAGAGCCAAAGTTTAGCCGCAAAAAATTCTAAACCCTAGAAGAGAAGCACATTCTCCCAATCTATGGGGTTATTTTGAATGTGAAAATATTAGTTAATTTGTGGGGTCCATAAATTTGAAATAAAATGTTTTTGATTAAGCAAAAAATGGGTTTTGAGGGGTCCCGAAACCCCATACAACAATTCCAAAGATAGAACAATAGAGTATCTAGACCAACATTAACAACAACAAAACACAACATCCATAGGAAAAGGTAGGAAAAAACAAGGGAGGTATTGGGAGAAAACAACAAAAAATAACCACCCCACAACACGAAAATATTGATACTATCAGTAGCCTCTTTCTCCAGCATTAACATGATCTTTGCAGCTACCTTGAGGTTAAGAAGATCCTGAGGCATAGGAGCCTCCACAACCTTTGCGACTTGTTTGGTCCTCCTCGTGGAGCGAGGGAAATCCTTGGAGCTAGAGACCCCAACACCCATCTCCAGATTCACAAAGATCCTTTCATTGTGCATTTTCTCCAATCTAGCCACCATAGCCCACATATTGGTAGCATATACTCTCATCATAGCTGCACCATTTTCCATGATCCATTGATTCTACTCCTTTTCCTTTACTTCCCTTCCACCTAACTCATTTTGATAAATAGGCAACTTCAAATTGATAAATCTTTGACTTCTTTGAATAAGTGTATTGGATCTATACTAGTTCTAATCTCCTTACAACTCTTATTACAAAAAATGCATTAAAATTTTATTTACAAATTTAGAGGTTACTTAAATTAATAAATTTATATTTACTTTAACCATTTGAAATGACACAACATCTTTTTATTCTAGTTGACAACTCCCACTACTCTAAAAACTATAAATAATTATTTACATCCTCAAATTCTTTTTGAACAGTTATAGATTATGAAAGCCTATCTTTAGTGTTCACTTTCGAACATATAGCCGACTTTTGCATGATAAGATTGAATTTAGTGACACTTTTGATATAATTTCCAAATGTTTAAAACTATAACACCACACACTTTACGCTTTGCCAATGAGAGACTAAAAAATAATTTTACCTTAAATTTATTCATCAAATATTATTGAGATCTCTATCATTTTTCCTCTTTCCCAAAATCCATTGACATACCTCCTAACTCATTCAATATTATTTGATTAAACTGTGGAAAATTTTTCACTTAGGCCAACTCATTTTTATCCTTTCCAAAATCCATTGACTCTACTCTTTCTTTTTTTCTTACCCAATCAACATTGAAATTCATTTATTAGTTTGTCACCAACTCCCTCATATCACATGGTGGAAATTACAACCCTTCGCCTAACTCATTTTCCTCCTTCCCAAAATCGAATCCATTGATTCTACTCCTTTTCATTTACCCATTCAACTTGAAACTCATGTATTAGTTTGCCCCCAACCTTTTCATACTAAACCAATGGAAATCACTTTCCTGAATTTATTTTCCTCTTTCCCAAAATCCATTGATTCTCATCCTCCTTTTGCTGTATCCAATCAACTTTGACACCCATGTGCTAGTTTGTCTCTCATATTCTGCTTATTTATACCACCCTTCTCCTTTAATTACCTACCATCGGCTTAGAGTTACCTGGGTAAGCTCTCTAGATTTATAGAAGTAACTTCAGTTTATGAGGATATTTCGAGTTTAGGGCCTGCGAAACATAATGGATTGCGGATCCACTTCAGGTAAACCAACTGGGTGGATCTGAGTTTATAGAATGAATCGGGGTGTTCACATTTTATTTAAAAGTCTAGTTTTTTCAATTCGGTACGATGTTGTTTATTGCCGTAGAATAACCTATTATTTTGTTTTCTTCAGATTTCAGGCTCACCAGATCTACCAGTGTTATTGAGAGCACAAGCATGAGGAGTGTTTCCACTAGATGGAAGGCAACAGAAAGCCAAAAAAGAATACTGGAGTCCTTTTACGCGAATGGAACTAGAAAGCCTTCTGTGGAGCAAGTAAACCGCATTACTGCAGAGCTGCAGCTCCATGGACGAGTTGAAGGCAAAAACGTCTTTTTCTGGTTTCAGAATGCCACTGCCAGAGAGAAACGGAAGAGAGAAAGACCAGAAACATCATGTGAGTAGGGGGATCGATTCTTAATAACATTTGTTTTTTACAATTTATTGTTCAGATGCTTTTCCGTTTCTGGATAATCTTTCATATCAAATTCTAAAATTTATCATAGTTATAGTGGGAAACTTCAAGATTTTTGACAGCTTCATCTCTCATATTTTCATTTTTGTGTAGTTTGCGATATATTTTCTAAAAGTCAATGTACTCCTAGAATTTCTTGTTAATCTTCCTTAAATCTTCTGGCCAAAAACGAACTTCTTATACGTCATATATATAAATTGAACCACCTCCCTTTATCACCTTCATAAATATTTCTATTGGTAACTAAATAATGGGAATGTGACCTATTCAATAATCATAAGCACAATGAGTCTAAAACTAGACTCGTTAAGAATCTAGTTGAACCGTAATAGCTCCCTGTTTTCATCCCATGCTACATCGACATGATCGAGAATTGCATCGAAATTATATTTGGAAAACTTTGTCGTATGCACTGTCATATATGTGGCCTCTATGGCAGAAGTATTTACCAAGGTCTTGACAATCATACTTCCAAAAATTCTATCCATTTCTTGATTTAGTGCTAGTCTTTGTGTAACTGGATTCAACCACCAAATAGCTAGTCTTTGTGTAACTGGATTCAACCACCAAATAGCTAGTTGATTCAGGTGATCATCAAAAATAGTGCCAAAAAGCAACTTATGCATATGTTTAGGATCCATATTTTCAAGATCAATATCATGTCATCTCCTTAGGGTATCAAATGCAATAGCAAATGAGATATCTCACCCTTAAAGAAGAAGCACACCACTCCTTTTCACCGTGTGCCTACCCATTTCAAGGGTCAAGATAGCTAATCCCTTTGCACTTCTCAGAAGTTCATCATTTTTTCTAAGTCTCTCCTCTTCCCCCAAAAGGTCAAGCTGAATACCCTACCTTCTATGCATTTCAACCATCATAATCCTTAACATAAATTGTTGAAACTCCCTTGTATGAATGAATGAAATCATCACTCATAAATTCCTCACAGGAATTAAACCTTATGTCACCAATAAGGTTTCGTTGCAACTTGAATGCATCAAGGGGCCCATTCTTAAAAGAGGTCCTTTATCCTCACATCTAGTTTGGTGTCAAATCTATGTGGTGACATAGGTTCCTCACCTTGGATATCAAAACCTTTAAATATCTGGAAAGGAATATCTCTACTAGGAGTCAAAGCACATAGTGTTAGGATAACCACTGAACAAATGAGAGGTGGGGGCGGGCGGGGGGGGGGGGAGGGGCTGAATCAGTTGTTAACAGATTATGTAAATTAAAACACTTAAAACCTTATACCAGAATAACTGATTAAGTATTAAAGCATAAATAAGAACCAGAGAATCAATACCATGCAAAAATAAAACATAACACCATAATTTGTATGTGGAAAACCTCAATGAGGAAAAACCACGGTGGGAAACCCTACCCACAATCAAATGATACTTCTGTAGCAAATATATGATTACAATAGGGGCATGCACATGCACGAAGGAATGCTACCTAGAATGCACTACTCATAACAATGAAGTATCACTGACTACAGAGATATCAACCACCTCAATATATTTAGACCACAATCTAGAGAGAATAACTGTCACTGATAGCATCAATCATGCAAGATTACAGTTCTAGTTAAGGTCAATACTAGAGGTGTAAAACCTCTTACATAAACCCAAGTCAATCACCTATGATCGACCAAATCCTCTGCACAAATGATTATTACGTTATTCTCTCCTTGCCATTCCCATGTGATCTTTAATGAGATCTTACATATATTTATGACAATAAAGGACCTAACCAATTAGGTCGGCCACCCAAATGATAATTCAATAGATTCATTAGATAATCCCGAAATAAAATCATAAAGAATATTGTCTTAAGGCCAAACAAACATCATCGAATCAATAAAATATCCTTGAAGCACATACGAGGATCCACCAACACGTTACATGAAAACCGGTCCATAACCTAGATAGCACCAGACCTAAATTAGATCCACACAAACCAAAGAAATTACACCAATCAACTGAGGTTCGAACATAATCGTCATCAACATTGTGAATCCCTTCTAGACGCTGCACCAACACCACTTTTTCATTACATCAAAGATATTCAATAAAGCTATGTCGTGAAACCCTTACCAGACCAATAAAGCAGGCTAACTAGAACATGAGATAGCATCTGATCATGAAGTCAATACCAACTAACTGAAACATACTTGTGAAGCATATGAATCATAATTTTCTTGTATATTTTTCTTTTTTGTGTGTGTATTATTTAGTTTTTTTTATAGTAGCCTATAAATAAATTATTTTTTATATTTGTAAATTCTTGATTTTGATCTAAAATATTTTTGAACAGTTAACCCTAAACCCTAATCAACAAATTTAGAAATCAAAACGAAATCGACACAAACAAAATAACGAAAATGAAATGGAAACAAAAACAAAAATGTTTGAAAATGAAATTGAAATAAAACCAAACATATGTACCTAAATTGTTCTTAATCCTCATTAGGCAATACAAAAGTTACCACTAAATTAGTATAACCTTAAAAGTAATTAACATTACTCTTCAAATTTTAGATATCAAAGTTTAGGCTTAGGTTTATGCCATGTCATGGCATAAAGGTCCTATTATGGTCGTATTATGTCATGTGATGGTATAAAAGGATCAATTATGGACACATTATGTCATGTCATGGCATAATAGGACACATTATGACATGATGGCATAATATGTCCTATTATACCATGACATTGCATAATGGGTTCATAGTTGGTCCTATTATATCATGTCATGGCATAATAGGACCTATTATGCCATCATGGCATATTAGGTCCTATTATGCCATGACATTGCATAATAGTCCACCTATTATGCCATCATGGCATAACAGGTCCATAATAGGACCTATTAAGCCACAACATGACATGATTTTCTCAAAAATTGCCAACTTCATCATCTAATTCATCTGCAACACTAAAACTATGCTAATTCGACATGTTTACTTAGTATGATAGGACCAATTATGGACCTATTATGCCATGATGGCATAATATGTCCTATTATGCCATGACATTGCATAATGGATCCATAGTTCATCCTATTATGTCATGTCATGGCATAATAGGACCTATTATGCCATGATGGCATAATAGGTCCTATTATGCCATGACATTGCATAATAGTCCACCTATTATGCCATAATAGGACCTACTAAGCCACAACATGACATGATTTTCTCAAAAATTGCCAACTTCATCATCTAATTCATCTCCAACACTGAAACTATGCTAATTCAACATGTTTACTTAGTATGATAGGACCAATTATGGACCTATTATGCCATGACATTGTATAGTAGGTCCATAGTTGGTCCTATTATTAGATTTTTAAAAACTTATAAATATCCTGTGTATCATTTAACATATCCACACCTAAAGGATTTGGTTTTGCATAAAAATTAAAAAAGAGAGAAAAGTAAACATAATTTTTTATTCATGGGTGAAAACCATTCTTATGACACCTTGGACAAGTACCTTGGCATCATGTATAATTTTTTTTTAAAGTACCCTACACTTGGAGCATACCACAATCCATTCAAATTCTCTTTATTCTCAACCATCCTTGTCATCATCCATATCATGTATCTCATATTCCTAGTTTTTGACCTTGATTCAAGTCTTTTAATCATTTTGAGACATGTTTTAGGAAAATTCTAATATATAAAATCCTATTTACAGAGAACTGTTACAAAAAAATTGATAAGATGAGTAACATATATCCACATCTCTACCAAAGTAGGGAGTATGAGTTGAACATGTGATGCCTACCTAGGTAGATATCTACCCAAGTAATCTTATCCTATCCTCTAGGTGCAAATATGCAATACAATAGTTAGGTAAATGCAAGAAAATAATGATGCACCAACAAAGTGAGTGTACACATTGAGGTGACACATAACATAAAAGAGAAACCACTAGATATCACATGATTTAATATTTTATGTTTACTTCATATTCTATTACTTCATGTGTTTTACCTCCTATTTTTACATTAAATCTAATCTTTATTAGTAACTACTAATTTCCCATAATGATTGATGTCTTATACTTTAATCTTTGTTCTAGCTTATGATCTTCAAGACTATTTGCTTCACATGTATGTTCATATAGTTTTTTTTTTTATCTTATTAAAGCATTATGTTATGTTTGTATATTGGTTAATCTATCTTCTTAAAGTATTATCTTATGTTCATGCATTGGCCTATTATTATAGAGAATATAATAGATTATCACTATTTGATCACGCATTTTTGCATCTTAATATCATATGATTGTGCCTCACATGATGATCTTATGATCATATCTTGGTTTATAGAGCGTAATGATCTTACATTTCAATATCTTATTTTAAGCACTGATCATCAATCCTTATATATTCTTACACTAGAAGGAGGATCATCTTATTTCTCACTTCTTTATTGATCTTATGTATGAAATATTTTATATTGATTTTAATAGTTGATGCATTTTACAAGAAATGAATTTATTAAATTGAATATATAATAGATTTATGATGTTTCATTGAAAGTTTTTATTAAGTTTTGTGCGCAAATTTTATATTTAAAGATTCAATAGCATGTACATGTATAATTTTTTAAGTTCAATATTATATTATATATTTCATGTGTATCTCATTCAACAACATAGAAATGTTACTATTTATAAATGCTTTTTTTTTTAATTTAGAAAAATAGATTCTTCTTTGACATAGAGTTGTATATAATTCATGTATATCATTATATATGCAGGAGCTCTTTGTTATCATGGATGTCTTTGACATAGATGAACTATTAGGTGAAAATCCCCCACCACAACCCCCTCCTCCTCCTCCTCCTCCACCTCCACCACCACCACCACCACCTCCACCTCCACCCCCTAGATTGGATGAAATTTGTTTAAGAGAATGAATTAATGAAAACCTACAAGTGATTGAACAAAACATTGCTGCTATCCAAAATGAGCAAATCACGCCACCCCATCTTGTAGAGTTTGCAAAATCAATGCAAACTGTTGTCGAGTTAGTTAGATCTGTTGATTCTCAATTAGATCAATTTCATAGACGACGACAAGAGTTGCGTGATTTTTATGCCGATGGTTTAACTTATAGGCAAATCACTGATTTGAAAATAACCAAAGCTCATTTATGTCCATATTTTACCAACCCAAAAACAAGAGAACCAATGCAACCTAACTAGAAAAGAATTTCAATTAGGTGGTGTGTGCATCTAGAAATGGCTAGATACTTTTGGGATAGATGGTGGATGGTTTTTGATTATCCACCACATCGTAATTATGAAGTCCCTTTTCATTTTTTGAAGAAATATTACTGTGAGTTTGTAATGAACCAAAAACCAAACTATTTTGACATTAAGTCATTCCAAGGTGTTGGTCGTGGAATGCCACAACATAGATTAGGGGCATGGAGTAATAATCCCCTACCGGATCCACCCATAGTTCCACTTGTTGCTCCATCGATTCCTGCAGATGTCCAAAATACATCATTCATTTCGACATTAGATGCTTTGACTTCCCTCATAGGTAACCTAGGTGAGCAAGCTACTCACATGGCATCTGCTCCTCGATGGATGCCACATATGTGTTCGAGTTGTCATGAGACATGTGTAGGTCCTATTGCTGCTATAGGATCTACTTCAGTTCCAGCTAAGCATGATGCAACAGATGATATGATGACATCTTATATGGATTTTCTTAGCTCGGATGTTCATCTTGACCAGGTATAGATATATATACATGTACATGTCAATCCTTTTATACTTCATTAAATATAGGTATAAACTAAGTGCATCTCTTTTTTTAATACAATCTAATACTTCATTAAATAAATTTTGTTTATGTAGATAAGGACTACACCTAATATTAGAGTCAATATTGCATCTACTGGAACACAACTCGGCACACCTTATGGGGTATAGTATAAATTTCTATCTAAAAATTGTACTATCTTTTTAAGTTAATATGTTATCATCGTATACTATATAAATTTTCATGTTGATACATTAAATGCTTCTTTCTCCAGGATTCAGGTCATGAGGGACCCTCTACATCACATCGAGAAGAGGGTCTGACTACTATGATACCATCTATGGTATGTATCTTATAATTCTTAAATTAAATATGAACTCTTACAATATTGTAACTTAACTTGAAATTATTTAGTACACATATATCTGTTCACTAAATATGATTTCATTAAATGCATGTATGTAGGTGGACACTACCATTAGGATAGGTTATCCTCATAATTTTGATCAGAGCCAATTTGAACGCACATCGACATCCTTTGAGGTATTAATATGTAATACTTAATTTGATCTTATTTTGACTCTTAATTTAAGATTTAATTGGACACTTTGAATTTGACCTTGTACAGGAGTTAGCTAGCACTACATTTGGTGTTGATACTGCACAAAATACTGCTAGAGGAGATACTGCTAGAGGATCTGATGAGCATATGGTAAGTTTGTAACTTAATTTATGAATTCTACTATATTTGATAAATGATTCTTTTAAAATTTAATTTCAAGTAATATGATGGGTGGATCTGGATCATGTCCCGAGGACAAGAGAGATACTGCTAGAGGATCTGATGAGCATATGGTAAGTTTGTAACTTAATTTATGAATTCTACTATATTTGATAAATGATTCTTTTAATAGTTAATTTCAAGTAATATTTTAATATTAATTTTTTCTTGTACAGCATGAGACAGGTGGATCTGGACCACGTCTCGGGGACAAGAGACCACAAGATGTTATTGATGATAGCACTTAGATTTTACTATTTATTTGGCTTTGATATGTACTTTTTTATGGACTTTACACATTTGTTTACACGTGCACATACTTTATATATATGGATAGTTGCATAATAGGATTAGATCATATATATTTTGTGCATACTTTATATATTTTGTGCACATTAGATATTATGTGGAGTGAACATCATGTTACCATCTATATATATATATGGATTAGATATTATATGGATTAAGCGGACTTGAAATTTTACTGTTTATTTGGCTCTGATATGTTACTATTTTATGGGCTTTACATATTTGTTTACACGTGCACACATACTTTATATATATGGATAGTTGCATAATAGGATTATATCATATATATTTTGTGCATAGTTTATATATTTTGTGCACATTAGATATTATGTGGAGTGAACATCATGTTACCATCTAGATATATATATGGATTAGATATTATATGGATTATGTGGACTTGAAATTTTACTATTTATTTGGCTCTGATATGTACTATTTTATGGGCTTTACATATTTGTTTACACGTGCACACATACTTTATATATATGGATAGTTGCATAATAGGATTAGATCATATATATTATGTGCATACTTTATGTGTATTGTGCCCATTAGATATTATGTGGACTTGAAATTATGTGCACATTAGATCATATATATTGACTTGAAATTTTGTGCATACTTTATATATTATGTGGACTTGAAATTTTATTTATGGAAGTTGTGCTTAAACAACTTTATAGGCATTATGTGGACTTGTAATTTTATTTTTGGAAATTCATTTAAATAGTTCTTGTGATTAGATAAAGTAAAGGTGCATAAATCATGAACTAAGTATCGAAACATATCTTATAATTATAACATATTCTAAATTAAAAAGTATCAAAACAAATATAATGAATAGAACTTGATTAAAACATAATTATCTCATTCATAAATTTGACCAATAGTCTCTCATTTATGTATATTGTACACAAAATGTAATCAAGAAGACATAAATAAAATAAAATAAACAGTCTATTTAAATTATAATAATAAGCATTTATATCTCTCAAAATACAACATAAAGTATGCACAAACAATAGTAGTCATTGAGGCCAAGTCTACGCTGAGAGACCTGGAAAAAGTAAATACATATGATTAATTTTTATAATCAGGATGCATTGAATTTAAAATACATAGGGATTTTCCTTAAGGGTACCAAAATTTAACTTACTTGTAATTATTCAAAATGAAACATAAAGTATGCACAAATAACTTTGTTTTCATTGATGCCTTCTACTTGTGGTAGACCTGAAACAAAATTTTACTAGATTAGATTTTATAATTATGATGCATGATATAAAATGCTATATATAATATGCATCATGACTTTTAAAAGGGAGGTGGATTAAGGGTTTAAATTATAACTTACTTGATATTCATTCCGTTATACCATCTACATTCTCTCTCTTTTGCAAAGCATCTATAATTGTCTCATGCTCTTCCATAGAGAGAGTCCATAATTGTTTATTAGTAGGCCTGCCATGATATCTATCCAATTTTATATTAGTTGCCACTACCAAATGCGAGTAATGTATAATCTTCTTCTCTAATTCATAATCTTCAAATGCAGGCAATACATTCTTTCTTGTTAGATATTTGCATAGCCAAGTGCCAACAACAACCACAGATCCTGTTGGATAGTCATAACCATCATCATCTACTCAAGGAGTGGTTAGCTTATGTTTTGGCTCTACACATCGAGCCAACCAATACTTTGTCCCCTCTTCATTGTCCTCTGGCGTAACAACAACATAGACATGTCCTATGCATAAAATAATTTTATTTTAATATTTAATGAGAAATAAAAACAAAAATATACACTGTAAGATTTCATAAATATGTACTATTTAATAAATCAAAATAAATTTCAAAAATAATTTTACCTTGTTGTATAAGATCTGAAATGCGATCATAGTTATTTGATGCAAACATTTGATCCATATCTTCATCAATTCTTTCATGCGGATCATTTGCATCTATGGGTGTCAATGATCTTTGTTGCCATTCTTCAATCCATTCTTTATTCTCACAAAATTCCCAATCTCCGGAAACACAAAACTGACAAAAGCAAGCAAGTTGCCTTGTGAATATAGTCCATGTGTTTGAAATAGAACTCTTAAATGAATGCCATTTAGCTGATCCAATGATGGTATTACAATCATGCCAAATAGGAATACTATCTTCCTCTATCAACCAGAAGAAACGTTGAATTGCAGAGTTTTCAGTTGATCCTTTTGACAACTTTGAATTGCACCAATCTACAACTGCACGAGCATCTCTGAATTTCACTGCATCCTTGAATTTCAATTGTTCTCTAGCAAGAGCTCTTTTTATATAGGCACCGGCTCCATCATGTTCCCCCTTACCATGTCCCGCTTCAAAAAAACTCCATAAATGTTGGACATTGGTTATCTTGTGAACTTTGCATAGCAAATAAAACATTCTTGCATTTTTGAATTGTCCAGTGCAGTTATATTACCATATCATATGTTGTTTCATGTCAATTTCTCTTTCCTTAAGATTATCATAAAATACCTCGAAGCAATGTTGAACAAACTCTGAAGAGTGTAATCGATTATCACTAACATAGAAATGATACTCCCTCAAAAATTTTCTATTATCTTCTGTACTATCATGGTCATGTCTATATATAATGTGCACAAATATGGCCACTTGCACTAAGTTGTAGTATTGTGATTGAGTTTCCTCTTGTGGTTTTAGAGTATAATTTTATGCAAAATCCACAACTGATACTATTGTTCCAACAGGAAATGTGTTCTTGCATATGCAAAACTGTCCATCAAGCCATCGGGCATGTTGGGAATGTTTCACATATTTTGGAACAATATGAGTTTTAAACTCACTAATAAATGCATTCACACTATTCTGTTCTGTAATCAATTCTAAACATTTCCCCATCTTTCCATCCTTTAGAGGGTATTCTATATTTTTAAATCTCCTAACATCAACCATTTTTTGTCCAAACTCAGATGAAACATGTTCATGCAAACATTCACCTATCGAAGAATAGTTCCCACATAAATTGCTAAGGCCATAAATGCATGAACTAGAAAGAAATAATTGTTCATTAGGTGGTTTACAAAATAAACTTCCAATAAAATCTTTTATAGTTTCAGGTGGAACATAAACACCACAATCCTGCTCAAGATCATTACCATGCAACATACAACGTATATATCAAAAAACATCATAATAGTAACGAAACAGAACATGAGTTTTACAACAACAAGATATTCTTTGTTTATTGATTTTAACATACCAGGGTTTGCATTTTTCAAATGATCTTTGACTAATTCGTAAATTCATTAACACAGATTCATCACTAAATTTTTTAAAGAATTCAGTTTGAGTCATGTCAAGAAGATGTTTTGGATGAGGATCATGAATTTTTGATCCTACCCTTCACTTTAAAACATCTCTAGAATTTGATGAAACTCTAGTGTTATCATGCCAAAATTTTGCAATTAATTGTTTAGTTTCATCATTTAATTTCATGTCCGACCTTTGAAGTCTACCACTAAAACTCCAACAATGGTTTAGTGGATCAATTTCAATTGTGTCTCTTCTTTTGGCCACTCTTGACAAGGTTATATGATGTAAGTTCAAATAGCCACTTATATCACTTAACATTCTTTTACTAACAATCATTTTGTCAACTATAGCAGTCGTTATAACTCTACGTGCTGCATTATTATCTTTAGATTGACTTGTTTTTCCTATAGAATCGATGGCACTAGCAACCGTAGATACAACTTTCTTATATGATTCATCTTTTCTTTTTGGTTTTGCATAAATACCTATTTTTTTCATGACTTTACGCATTTTTAACATTTTTATTAATTGTAGCATTAATTGACATTGGAATCCTAACTTTTTATTATAGAAAAATTGTTTATATAATCTGTTTGCATGTGTTCTGATTTGTCTCCAAGAAACTAACCCATTAAGATTATCTAGCACATTGCTATCAATAGTAAACATATTACATTCATTTTCTTTCAGAGAGGGTGGTGTAATATTTTCAATTTTTATTTCTTTTCGTATTGGTGTATGAAATTTATATCCAGCTTCATTTAAATCAGCAATTTGATTGGCATCATAGTCATTGGGATTTAAAAACATACCAGGATTTGCATCCACATCAACATTTGCATCAACAGTCATACCCGTGTGTGGTTCTACATTTCTTGCATCCATCATGATGTCTTCAATGGTCTCATCTACAACGGGCACTGAACTAGATGCTTCAGAAGTGTTATTCAATTGTTGTTGTTGTGATCTTCGATCTCTTTGGCGTTTTGCCTCCTTCTCTCTTTGTGCTTGAATTTTGTCCACTGTCATTGTCCTCTTTTTTTTATTTTGACGTTGCTTAGAACCCATTTTTACAAACTCTTCTTCAAAAAATAATATCTTTTTATTGAGTTCTTCAAAAAATCATGTAAAAAAGATTAAAAAGTACTGCCAAATGATGTAAAAAATCTTTGTCAATACGGATTTCAATGATAGTGTGGTAAATCGATGCAATCTATCTTTTTTTTTACAGTAACAGTTATTTAGAAATGGGGGCCCGTTATTTAAATAACGGGTCCCCGTTTTAAAAATGGGGGCCCCTTATTTAAATAACGAGCCCCCGTTTTTAAAATGGGGGCCCATTATTAAATCCAACGGGCAAAAAATGGAACGGGCCCCCGTTTTAGAAACAGGGGCCCGTTCCATTTTTTGCCCGTTGAATTCACAACCTGCCACTTGCCTCGGGATTAGGCTCGGGATAGGCCTAGGAGGGCCGCACTTGAGACATGAACCTGCAAATTCAAAGCTCCATGAATGAAAGCACAAATATGAACTTCTGAAATAGTTTATGTGCCTCTAATCAGAGAATTTTTATACAAAATTGAAACCCATTTTAGATTATACTGTCTAGATTCTAAATATATAAATTAATTTAAAAATTGATTATTTTAACTATTTTTCATTTAATTTATACTAAATCAGGTCCATAAATTTGAAATATTAACTAATTTTCTTAATTTAATAAATTTTTTATTTTAATGAATTTTGAAAAAAAAATTCAAAAAATGCTAAGTTTACATCAAATTATGTGGGTCGTACACGTCAAATTTTTAAAAAGATAATTATGGCCATTAAAAAATTAATTAAAAAAAAAATTTGAAAAAAAATATAGAAAAATATGCTCATCAATCTTCAGTGTGTTACAAACCATTTCCCAAAACAGTTTGAGAAAATAATTTTAAATGTGTCAAAAAGTGTGGGTCGTACACATGCATGGTATGGTCCTAAAACAAGCATTTTTAAAACATAGTTTTTAGAACTCCATTCAAAAAGTTATTTTTTATTATGTGGGTATTAAAATAAATTACATATTTGAAAAGTACACTCAAAGAGCTATCTTTTATATTACTGACTTTTTCCAAGATTCAATCTCTAAGAGTTTCAAAATTTAAGCTCAAATGAGACAAAATCTGAAAAACAAGGAAAACACTTTCACTTTTTTGGCCAAAAAGTGGACTCATCTTCTTGCACTGACCCTTTTGCTGATGATTTGTCTAATAGTTCCATGATTTACTGATTTGATAAGGCACTTAACAATGATTCTCTAGCTCTGAAGTCATTATCAATATTCTTATCTAAGTCTACCAATGCAGGATTGCCAAATGTCTGATCATGAGAAGTTTAACAATGCTAAATTATTTTCCAAACTTCCTTTCTAATGCATCTTAAACAAGTCTCCATTTGAATCTTCCATACTCCATAGTTTGTTCTATCAAGCCTAGGGATTTCCTTCTAGAAAACAAAAATTGAGCTATTAGTTGTCATAAGATCTTCCTCAAGTGGTTAATCTTCTGCAAAAAGAGGACTGGTCTCTAATACCAATTGTTAGGATAACCAGTGAACAACTGAGAGGGGGGGTGAATCAATTGTTAAGAGATTATGTGAATTAAAGAACTTAAAACCTTATACTGGAATAACTGATTAAGCATTAAAGAATAAATCAAATCTAGAGAATCAATACCATGCAAAAAGAACACATATCACCATAATTTATACATGGAAAAACACAATGAGGAAAAACCACGGTAGGAAACCCTACCCACAATTAGATGATACCTTTGCAACAAGTATATTACTACAATAGGGGCCTACACATGCAAGAAGGAACACTACCTAGAGTGCACTCCTCATCATAATGGATTCTCACTGACTAGAGATATGTCAACCTCCTCAAGATATTTGGAGTACAATCCCAAAAGAAGAATTGTCAGTGATAGCATCAAACATGCCAAATTACAGTTCAGGTTAAGCTCAATATTGAAGGTTTTCAACCTCTTACATAAACCCAACTCAATCACCTATGATCGACCAAATCCTTTGCATGAATGATTATTACATTATTCTCTCCTTACCATTCCCAATATGATCTACAATGAGATTTTACATATATTTATACCAACACATGACCTAACCAATTAGGTTGGCCACCCAAATGATAATTCAATAGATTCATTACATAATCCTAAAATAAAATCATAACTAATGTTGTCCCAAGGCCAAACAAACATCATCTAATCAATAAAACATCCTTGAAGGGCATACGAGGATCCACCAACATGTTACATGAAAACCGATCCATAACCTAGATAGCACCAGACCTAAATTAGAGCAACACAAACCAAAGAAATAACACCAATCAGTCGAGACATGAACATAATCATCATGAACATCGTGAATTCCTTCTAGACATTGCACCAAAACCACTTATGCATTACATCAAAGATATTCAATAAAGCTATATCGTGAAACCCTTACCAGACTAATAAAGTAGGCTAACTAGAACATGAGATAGCATCTGATCATCAAGTCAATACCAACTAACTAAAACATACCGCTAAAGCATACAAACCATCCATACAAACTTATTCCATCAACCAGATCATACCGATGACAATCAACTGATTATCTTTCCAATCCAATCATTCTACAGAAAGTCAGTAAACAACCATAACAACAAGTGTTGACATCAATGACAAAACATCAATGCAACACATAATCAATTCCATCATATGGCCAACACACATAGAAGTTATAGCTGTGAGAAATTCTAGAATTTGATGGGGTTGTCCACTTCAAGAAGAGGATGCAACGATAGGCTTCTTCATGATGGCCTCAACAAGTAACTTTGGTAGTGGGGTGCCCTTGGGATGGTGGATATGGTCCTATGATAGATTGGAATGGCCATTTGATAGGGGAATGTTACAAGCATTTTGTTTTCCTTCATACTTTTGTTAACGGATAGATACTATTTTTAAAGACTCTTCTACAGTTATTGAGATTAATGGTGATATGTCTGAAGCTATTCCATTAAGAAGGTCTATAAGGTAGGGGTGTCCCATTGCCCTGGCTCTATTTGTCATTGTTGATGATGCTATCTATTATATTTTAAGGGCCTCGATACTTGGACCCTCTATCACAGGTCTTACTCTTCCTAATATTGATAATCTGATTAATGCCCATTGGGAGATTTTTGTTCCAATGGTGCTCATCCAACCCTAGCCTAGCTGTTTTGGAATTTGATGGGGTTGTCCACTTTAGGATGAGGATGCAACAATAGGCTTCTTCATGATGGCCTCAATAAGTAACTTTGGTAATGGAAGGCTCCCTTGGGATGGTGCATATGGTGTATCAATAGTGGGAGGAATGGATGGTGACTCATTAAAAATAGGTGGAGGAGATGGCGCAGTGGAAGCAGGGCCAATTGGAGAACCAATAGCCTGAGGAGAATTGGGTTCCTCCTCTTCGACTTGTTAGACTTGGGGCCTTACCACCCTAGGCCTTTGATGAGGAAAACACATCCAATCGACATGTATATATGAAGGTGACTCATATAATTGTTTAAAGCTAATCCCTAAGAAACTTTCTTGTGAAGATGCTAAGGCTCTGAGCCACAAGATCTCTTTGGAACAAATCAGAGGCTCTATCAATTCACTAGCCAATGGAAATTCTCTAGGAATTGATGGTCTACCCATTGAGTTCTACAAGAAGCACATAGAATGGATAAGTCTGAAATTATTGGCACTATACCAAGATGTTTTTTCATAGGTGTCTCTTAGTGAAAGTATAAATAAAGGTGTTATTAAATTTGTTACCTAAATGTGGTGATAAGACTCTAGTTAAATATTGGAGACCTATCACCTTACTGAATGCCTCATACAAAATCATTGCCTATTAGATAATACTATTAGATAAGTTTATTTCAACCACAGAGATTGGATTCATAAAGGGTAGATACATTCTGGAAAATTTGGTTACTAGTTGGGAGGCAATGCATTGGGCCAATGCTGATAATCAAAATGTTCCAATGGTCCTTTTGGATTTTGATAAAGCATATGATAGAGTAGAATGTCCATTTGATAGGGGAATGTTACAAGCATTTGGTTTTCCTTCTTTCTTTTGTTAATGGATAGATACTATTTTTAAAGACTCTTCTATAGTTATTGAGACTAATGGTGATATGTCTGAAGCTATTCCATTAAGAAGGTCTATAAGGCAAGGGTGTCCCATTGCCCCGACTCTATTTGTCATTGTTACTGATGCTATCTATTATATTCTGAGGGCCTCAGTACTTGGACCCTCTATCAAAGGTCTTACTCTTCCTAATGCTGATAATTTGATTAATGCTCAATTTGCTGATGATACTCCCTCATTTCTAGCCCTGTCTGAGGATAACTTTGATAATGCCATGGAAAGACTCTAGTTTTTTTGTTTGGCCTCTAGTTGTCATTAGTAAGGATTTTATTTTGGAGAAGAAGCCAAAAAAAATATTAACTTTAGGGGTGAGGTTTTCAACCCAAGCCTTGGCCCAAACACGGGGATAGGGAAGGGGGGCAACCAATCTATTAATAAGTGAAGCCACAGAGAAACATCCATCCTAGATTAACTTTCAAATGAAACAATCTTCAACCGAAGGATTAACAAACAGGATAGCATAGCCTACCGAATTGGATAAAAGACAATATTGATTTCCTCCAAATTAACCCAAGAATGATTCTACCAGTAGTCAAAGACAAAAGAGCCAAATCTAGCTTTGCAAATATTGACAAAGGGAAGTAGATCAAGGTGCAAACAAAGGGGTCCATTAAAAATCCAAAAATATTTGCAAAATTTGATACAAGAACCCTTACCTAAAACCCAAGCAACTCCAACTTCAGCCATGGTTTCATAAAAAATCCAAACATCTTCCCAAAAACTGATACAAGAACCCTTACCTAAAACCCAACCAACTCCAACTTCAGCCATGGGTTCAAAAAAACTTCAAACATCTTCCCAAAATTTAATACAAGAACCTCTACCTAAAACCCAACCAACTCCAATTTCAGCCACCTTTTTAGCCTTGAGAATGCTATTCCAGATGAAGGAAGCATATGGAATATCTGAGGAATGAAAGAAAGACACCATATTAGGAATAGCATTAAGATATTTGGTGAACTAAACTAAATTCCAATCCTTTCTATCACCCTAAGACCTCAAAACCAGTATAGCAAGAAAAGCATTATTAAAGTTTGTAATTGCCCTTAAGCCAAGACCCCCAAAAGATTTAGGTAAACAAACCTTCTTCTAGGCAACCAAAGGCATCCTTTTCCTATCTTCAACTCTAGACCATAAGAATCTTTTCTGAATTTTCTCAATAGCATCAGCATTTTTGGAGGGGATCATAAAAAGACTCAAAGCATAAACAAGAAGATTTTGAAGTGAAGATTTTATCTGTATAAATGAAATAGGACAAATTGTTTATAGGTAAAGAATAAAGAGTGTTTAATTTATATGAATTAATGAGTCTATTTTATTTGCAGAATACTATACTTTCAATAGTGTAGTTAAAAATTGAAGAAACATTAGGTATTAAATTTTCAAACAAGTGAACCAATGAATCAAAATTTCTTTGGGATGAGCGTAAACATATTGTGCATTCAAACTCCTCATAATTGTGCTATTCATTTTTTAAACTACGATTATATATATATATACTAGCAAAGTAGTTGACCCAATGATCGGAAGAAAATTTGAATTATATTTTTTTTACTTTAGTTTGTCTATATGTTAGTAATTTGCATTTTTGAAGGTCTTAAGGGCATTTTTAACCCTTCAAATTTGTGTCTACAACTCTTGGAGACCTTTCCAATGAGATCAATGGCTCATAATTTTGAATCATGAGCAGAAAGTTATGTCTAGTTGAAGTTAGGATAAAATTTCATATAGTTTTCTGAAAATTTTATAGTTTTTAGATTTTATTATGTAATGAACAAATGTGACTATTGGACTTGATTCTCAAGAGGTTTTTTGTGACTCTTGGAATCTCATGAACTTCTATATGTTCGGTTTTCAAATGAAATAGATTACTACCGCAAGTTCTCACTCAGGTGTTGTCATCCGAATCCATAATTCGGATCACCCAAGCTTTACATCTACTTGCATTTTCTTGAAAGTTGGTAAAGCCTTTTCATATATCCATAAACAAACAATTATTGTTTCTATTTGTTTTTACTTTGTATTTTTGGCAACAAGAATAGATTTCATAGCTTCTTTGTGGAATATAATAAGGACTCCAGTATTCTTTTTTGGCTTTCTGTTGGCTTCCATCTAGTGGAAACACTCCTCATGCTTGTGCTCTCAATAACACTAGTAGATCTGGTGAGCATGGAATCTGAAGAATACAAAATAATAGGTTATTCTATGGCAATAAACAACATCATACCGAATTGAAAAAACTAGACTTTTAAATAAAATGTGAACAACCCAATTCATTCTATAAAATCAGATCAACCCAGTTGGTTTACCTGAAGTGGATCTGTGATCTATTATGTTTCACAGTCCCTAAACTCGAAATATCCTCAGAAACTGAAATTACTTCTATAAACCTAGAGAGCTTACCCAATAGAATATCTTAGGTAACTGAAAGCTAATGGTAGTTAGTCAAAGGATAAGGGTTGTATAAATAAGCAAAATACGAGAGACAAATAGCACATGGGTTTCAAAGTTGATTGGATACAGAAAAAGGACGAGGAGAATCAATAGATTTTGGGAAACAGGAAAATAAGTTTGGGAAAGTGATTTCCTTCAGTTTAGTATGAAGGGGTGGGGACAAAATAATACATGAGTTTCAAGTTGAATGGGTAAAGGAAAAGGAGTAGAATCAATGGATTTTGGGAAGGAGGAAAATGAGTTAGTCGGAAGGGTTGTAATTTCCACTGTGTGATATGAGGGAGTTGGTGACAAACTAATAAAATAGGGTTAGGGTTAGGGTTAGGATAAGGGTTATTCAGATTCATATATTCATTCCAAAAACAGCTTGGAAGATCATGTAAAAGTAATTTCTAACATAAAATAAAAATTTAATATGTTTTATTAATAAAATGTGTTTACAATTAATCTTGAATATTTTGCGAAGTCATTTTAAAGCAATAACTAAAAAATGGTAAGTCTCTAGTTGTTATTAATTAGTAGATCCAAAAAAACTTAACAAATGATACAACTGTAATAGAAGTGTCAAAAATAAACTACTTAAAAAATTACAATTTCTAACTAGAAATTCATACTTAAATCCTGTATGATGTACACTTTTAATCTAAACATGAGAAAATGAAATATTTTTATTATGTTATTTTTTCATAAATAATAGATCATTTAATTGTAAAGATTTGTAAAAATAAACTTAGTTCAAATAAAAAATTTAAGTTTTAATATACTTATTAGATTAGTTTGTATAAATAACACACAATCTAATTTTAAAGATATTAAGATTTGATTAAGTTCTTAGTTGATTACACAACTTTATTTATATTTTTATCTTCTAGATTACAAATGATAACTATTAACTAATAGAAATTCACATATTTATGTTTATGGATTTAAAATCATTTTGCTCTAAGAATGCAATAGTAAGTTCTCTGGCTTATTCTATTGTGGATAGATCTATTTGGTGGGGGTGAACCTGAACAATAAACCCTCCTTGCTTTGACCCAAAGTTGCTCTGCTAAGATTTGGAATGATAAAGGTATATCCCTGATTAGCAATTTACTGATTAACAATTGATTTGGCTCTTGGATGGAGACTAAGTTTAAATATGAGATATCGGCCTCGCAAAAGAGAACAAACCCCCTCATTGGTAAGGCTATAGGTTATTTTTTCCCTGGTAAGATCTTGGACACCGATTCTTTTTTGAATCAACTTAAGTGTTCGGATGGTTCCCCTATTTTGGAAATCTCCACTAAACAGATTTATATGATGCTAAAAGAGGATTACTCAATCTTCTCTAGAGTTAATCAAGGTTGGGGTTGTGAATGGCCTAAGTCAAGATGGCAATTTGTTTTTTATTTGTTTTGGCACTCTCCCATTGAACCTAAAAAAGTCTTGTTTTAGATGGCTCCTTCTATTAAAAAAGCTTGTTGTTGGTTCCTTTTTATCTTCTCAGGGTATAATGTCTATCAAGTGTGTTGTGTGTGATATGCAGGAGTCGTTTGCGCATCTATTTTTTGAGTGTGAATATGCCCGTGATGTATGGTCTATCTTTCTTGGTCCTTCTCTTGCTTGGAACCACAGACCTGGTCTTTCTTGGAGTGAGGTCGTTGCTGGTTTTGTAAAATCTTTTGACTTTAATATGAACCGGTTCTGGTCTATTTTGTCTTGTGAGGTGTTATGGGTTTTGTGGAAGGAAAGAAATGAAGAGGTTTTTCAGAACAAGAAGAGGATGCTTACTAAGTTTAATAATAAACTCACACATTTCTTTATCATGTCACAAGTTTCTCCTATCCTGGAGATATCTAAGGAAAAATTTATGACCCCGATTTGTGAGGGTGCCCTATAGATCTACAAAGAAGATATGAACACTCTATCTATTATTTCAAAAAGCATATGGATAGGTTCCACCTAAGGTTGAAGATCCAAATGTGCTTCCCCCTAGATATGGGGAGAAAAGCATAGGAAAACAGTGAACAGGGTGGCTTTCTTTGTTACTTTTTTTGTATAGACAATGAGGCATTTTGTATTAACCCCTCTTATATGATGTTCATAATGTAATACTCACTCAACAGAGACAAGGCTATGACTTATTTTTGGTATGAATGTAAAAACATATATTTTATAGAAGCAATAAATAGAGGATAAGCAATGCAAGATATATGTAAAAAATAGGACACCTGATAATATGTTGTGTATTTCTTGAACTATTTTAATATAAAAAACATATTAAAAAGAGCCTAGACAAGTCGCTATATCGGATCAGTCCCATTATCGACAACATAGGCATGCAAGCGTGGGGAAAGGAATAACACTGCACCTCCTTGATGGACCTCATGACTAGTATAGAAGAAAGTACTAGCAAGCCAAATGGAATGACAAGCAACCACAAGTATAAAACCCATAATTTTCACTTCCTAAAGATAGAGAACATCAAAACCATTTACTTACAAAGAGTATCCCTAACAGAATACTTCTGGGAGAGGTCTGAAAGATCTCGGACATTCCATGAAAGAAAATTCATGCAAAAACCACATCCATATTGTCAAAATAAGTCCCACCCAGGCGAGCATAACTGTTCTTCAATAAATCTGAATGTATAGTGCCTATCTAAAGGGGAGGCAAAATCTATGCAAGTCTCCTAGCCCTACACCTCCTCGTCATGCGAGCGAGAAAGGCTACGAGACCACTAGGGGTGCATCATCGTAGGAGAAGAACTAGAACACCAAGAAACATTTACAGAAGCCGCTTGTGGTGAACCCAAATGTCGTGGTGAAGACATGGGTGTAGATTGTGATGGGAGGATAGCATTTTCCTAATTACCAAGGTTTGAAGGGTTCTTCGTGGACTCCAAAGTTTTCGACCCAGACCTAGAAGGCAAGGTTCTATTTTTTTGGCTAACCACAGTGGTCTATTTCTCATCAGACATCAACACGTTTTTATCCCCTTAGCAGGAAGGCTCACCCTGATGTTGAGGCTAAGGGGATGGAGTAACCAAGGGACAATCCCTAATCTTATGTACAACACATTGGCAATGGTAACAAGTATTGGGAAGGTTAAAATAAGTAAGCTTTTGGGTATCCCTTAAAGACCCTATTTGGATGTCAATAGACTCTTTGATATCTTGTGACAAATCAACTTCTACATGGACCCATTTTTGAGGACAGGACTGGAATAATCTATCAGGTTCGATACATAAAACTTTGTTGACAAAGAAGGCAATATTATAAAGAAAAGGCACAGAAGGCAAAGGCAACCTAGGAAATTTAATCCAAATTGGCACCTGAAGCCTAGCATCATAAGAGATGGTAAAATCATGGGTCAAGGACTAGAAAACAAGCAAAGGATACTTGCATACCAAGGTCCATGTTGCAAAATTTCAAAAACATACTAGGTAGTCTCAAAACAAAAAAGAAAGAAACCTTTAGTGAGGTTTTGAATCATGGCTAAGCGGAGCCCATGAGGGGCCCAAGCTTTGGAAACTCAGTCTTTGAGCACACTTTCATGGGGAGTTCTACCTACAAAGTAAAAAAAATAGAGTATGATGTTCTAACTATTGACATGCAAGATCAAAATCTGGGGTGGGTAAAACCACATCAGTCGAAGGAAAAGTGGATGTACCTCATGAAACACCTTCAGAATAAATTTTTGAGTCGCTTGTTAAGAGGGGGATCCATTGTGCAATGCCATGCCACCAACTGAAACAACTCGGCTAGGGCTAGATGAGGATAATATAAAGGCTAAAAAAACCTGCAGTAAATGCAACTGTACAACAAACAAAAAATCCTATGCCAATGGCATAGTATGCCAAGGGGAGCATCAAAGTTTTGCAGAAAAAAGCTCTAAACCCTAGAAGAGAACATTCTCCATCAGCTTGAGGAAATTTTTTAACACATTCTCCCAATCTGTGGGGTTATTTTGAATGTGAAAATATTAGCTAATTTTTGGGGTCGATAACTTTGAAATAATATGTTTTTGATTAAGCAAAAAATAGGTTTGGAGGGGTCCCAAAACCCGATACAATAATTCCAAAGATAGAAAAATAGAGTATCTAGACCAACATTAACAGCAACAAAACACAACAGACATAGGAAAAGATAGGAAAAAACCAGTGAGGTATTGGGAGAAAACAACAAAAAATAACCAGCCAACTACATGAAAAATATTGAGACTATCAGTAACCTCTTTCTCTAGCATTAACATGATCTTTGTAGCTTCCTTGAGGTTAAGAAGATCCTGAGGAATAGGAGACTCTACAACCTTGGCGCCTTGTCTGGTCCTCTTCGTGGAGCGAGGGAAATCCTTGGAGCTAGAGACCCCAACAACCATCTCTAGATCCACAAAGATCCTTTCATTATGCATTTTATCCAATCTAGCCACCATAGCTGACATATTGGTAGCAGACACTATCATCGTAGCTCCACTATTTCCATGATCTTCTTGAGGGCAATCTCAATTTTCTGAATCTTCAAGCTAATCTCCTTAAGTCTTTCATCATATCTGTACTTAAAAAACTTTATAGCTTCATATTTTTTCTAAAGCCAGTCCAACATCATTTTTTTTTCATCTTCTTTCCATAGGGCACACTCATTGCTTCCAAAAATAGTTCCTTTCCCCTTTTCCGTAGTTCTCATGTGGCCCTCTTTCTCGACAATCCCTTCAATCCTTTCCAATTTATCTGAGGAAGTTCTTTGCCTAAGACATAGGGTCTTAATTTCATGAAAAACCCATCATTGGAATCAGTCCAGATCAATTGAGGCACTTCTAGCAATTACCAAGATATTAACCATCATTTATGGCTTTTCTTGTAATTCTTGGGAATCCAAGTCTATTGGTTAGGATTCCTAGTTATCAAAAAATTTAGGATGCTTCTTATCCCTAGAATTAGAATCAGATAAATTAATCATCTTACCCTTCCCCTTGCACTTCACTTTGCTAGTAGAGGTTTCCTCCTCCAAAGAAATATCATTATTTATCTTGGGGATTCTAACCCTCTTCTTAGAGTGGTTAGAGGTGGCGGCCTTATCATCAGACTCAGAATCATTTGAACCATCACTAGGGATACACTCCTCCTCTTTATCATCTATACTACCCTTAACCCTATTAACCCTAGCTTCCAAATGCTCAATAAATTAAAAGGATTAACCCATGATGAGCCAAAGGGCTCAACTTAGGGTTCTTAATGTGGTCAGATAGACATTCATTAAGGGAAGAAACTAGATAAAAGGGAAAGGAAATCTTATTTCCATATCTAAAATGATTTCGTAACAAAAAATGGTAGCTATAAACTATAGTAAACATCTCATCAATCGTAACAAATTCCATATCACTTTCAACATTTTATGCCAGAAGATTTTTACCTAGTTGGGAACGAAGTAAGTCCTGCCATTCTTGACAAGCCTCTCCTTTTCATCTTCATTCTTGGTATAGGTCTTCACTACATTGTTAAAGAATTTTCAATCCCTGAATAATTTCACCCCTTATGTCAACAACCCAGTAATCTTTGCAATCATCTTCTCATCCAAATTCACCGTCTATCTAAACAGTGTGACTCTCTTTTTATTCCATCCCTTGACGAAGAGTTTGGAAACTTGGTCCTTTTTGCCATGTAACTTCTTCATATAATCGGTTATCCCCCCTTTTTGTAATCTTCTCCAAAAAAATTATTCCTTCTTTCAACCTTCATAGCTAGTTGGCTCATTCCTGTTAATAATGCCCCCCATGGTTTTACCAAATCCAGCGACACCTCCTTCTCCAGATAAAATATGAACTCTACAAAAATAACAAAGAATAGCAGAGCCGAGGTAGAGAAATCACTTAATTGCCCAGAAAGTGTGTGGGGTATTCCACCTCATACAATCTAGAAACTTCCCACCAGCTTGACCATCATTAATGATACAACTCGATCTAAGGGCCATCATAAAATAACAAGGGAGAAAATTTTTCATTTATACGATCAAAAAAATAAAATCTCTTTAGCCTCTAAGGACATATTGCTTTCATCTTGCCACATAAAAGCGGTCAATAACTTACCTCCTAAGTTAGCAAAAGTGTTGGAAACCTTGATTGCTTCCCTATAGGTATGCACTATAACACACCTATCAAAGTCTTCAATAATCTTAAGGGATCCAATTATAATATTTTTAATTTTCCAAGAAGGCTTAGCCAAACCTTTAGGCAATTGATAATATTTAAGGAATTCCGTTCTATCCAAACTTTTTTAAATTGCAATTTCTCAATGATTATAAGACTTTCCATAATAGCCATAGCTTCAGCTATATGATTGATCTAGGAGCCCAAGGGCATGGTCACCATATCCACACAAAACCCTATAGAATCTCTAACCCCCCCCCCCTCCAACAGGTCCAGGGTTCCCCTTAGCTGCCCCATCGAAGTTAACTTTCACCCATCCCTCTGGGGCATAATTCCAGACAACATTTTCTCTATATTTATTTTCTTTGATTTTTATAATATCATCCTCTAAACCCCACTCCACATAGATCCTCTTATCCTCCTCATATATAGAAGTGGAGGGAAAGTGATTAATGCCACTACAAATTAACTCCATATTTTCTTTAATTGCTCAGCACACCTTGTCAAAAACAATCTCACCTGAATAAAAAGATTCCTCAAAGATTTTGTTGTTTCTTTCCTTCCAAGCATGCCATGAGACATAGGGACACAACAGGGACCAGAGAATTTTGATAAAAGAATTGGATGAGGGACAGTTCCATTGAACAAAGAAATATTCCACCTCTTCAAGACCAAACTCCAAATGTCAACTATGAAGGGGCAGTGAAGCACAAGGTGAGAGATAAATTCTTTGGCATTGAGACATAAATGACGTCTATTGGGGATGAAGAATCCTCTCTTACTTAAGTTGTCATTAGTAAGGATTTTATTTTGGAGCCGAAGCCAAAAAAAAAATATTAACTTTAGGGGTGAGGTTTTTAACCCAAGCCTTGGCCCAAACATGAGGATAGGGAAGGGGGGGAAACCAATCTATTAACAATTGAAGCCACAGAGAAACATCCATGCTGGGTTAACCTTCAAATGAAACAATCTTCAATCGAAGGATTAACAAACAAGGACAACAACCTACCGGATTTGATAAAAGACAACATTGATTTCCTCCAGATTAACCCAAGAATGATTCTGCCAGCAGTCAGAGACAAAAGAGCCAAATCTATCTTTGCAAATATTGACAAAAGGAAGTAGATCAAGGCACAAACAAAGGGGTTCATAAAAAATCCATAAAAATTCCCAAAATCTGATACAAGAACCCTTACCTAAAGCCCAACCAACTCCAACTTCAGCCACGGGTTCATAAAAAATCCAAACATTTTCGCAAAATCTGATACAAGAACCCTTACCTAAAACCCAACCAACTCCAACTTCAGCCACCTTTTTAGCCTTAAGAATGATATTCACATGAAAGAAGCATATGGAATATCTAAGGAAAGAAAGAAAGACACCATATTAGGAATAGCATTAAGATATTTGGCGAACAAAATTGAATTCCAATCCTTTCTATCACCGTCTTCAATTGCCCTTAAGCCAAGACCCCCAAAGGCTTTAGGTAAACAAATCTTCTCCCAGGCAACCAAAGGCATCCTTTTCCTATCTTCAACTCTAGACCATAAGAATCTTTTCTGAATTTTCTCAATGGCATCAGCATATTTGGAGGGGATCATAAAAAGACTCAAAGCATAAACAAGAAGATTTTGAAGCAAATATTTTATCTGTATAAATGAAATAGGATAAATCATTTATAGGTAAAGAATAAAGAGTGTTAAATTGTCAGTTGTGATTTTCTTATTTTAATAAATTATTAGATGATGTATTGAGAATTATAATTATTATCTATGTATAAATGATTTTTCATATAATAAATATGTTGATTTTTTTTATATATTTTATTTTTATGAATAAATATTAATTTTCAAGATTCATAAAAATTACATTTTTAAGATTTGATTATAATTATAATTTATAGGGAAGGATTAAAGAGTGTTGAATAGATAGTGTAATTTGTGATTTTATTTTTTTCCTTATAATTTTAACAAACTATTTTAGTGATGTATGTTACAATTATTATATAGCATATTCTATTTCTTTGAATAATTTTTTAAATGGATTATGGAGAGTTTGATTTATAGTTTATTATGATTATAATTTATAAAGGAGGAACAGAGTTTGTTTAACACATAACATGCCTTATGACTTTGATTTTTTAGTTTTCTTTTCTTATTTAAAAAATATTCCAAAGATATATTGAGAGTTATAATCATTTTTTATTTTTTTTTGTATATATAACAAATTTTCACATGAAAAGCATTATTGATCTCTTACATAATTTATTTCTTTGAATAATTATTAACTTTCTATGCCAAATTTTTTATTTGAAAATAATTAGATTTTGGTATTCTTATTTAACAAGAAGGAATACATTTTTTATGAAATTTTAAGGTGATAATAAGGTAGTTTTTTTATATGTGCTCTAGATATTACAAGAATTATAGTTTTGTTTCTATCAATTTTTTATATTATAATCAAAATCAATTTTGGATGAGCTTTAAACAATTAATTTTGATAAATAGGCAACTTCAAATTCATAAATCTTTGACTTCTTTGAATAAGTGTATTGGATCTATACTAGTTCTAATCTCCTTCAAACTCTTATTACAAAAAATGCATTAAAATTTTATTTACAAATTTAGAGGTTACTTAAATTAATAAATTTATATTTACTTTAACCATTTGAAATGACACAACATATTTTTATTATAGTTGACAACTCCCACTATTCTAAAAACTATAAATATTTATTTACATCCTCAAATTCTTTTTTAACAGTTCTAGATTATCAAAACCTATCTTTAGTGTTCACTTTCCAACATATAGCCAAGTTTTGCATAATAAGATTGAATTTAGTGACACTTTTTTATATAATTTCCAAATGTTTAAAACTATAACACCACAGGATTTGATAGAAAGGTGCATATCTTTAAAACTATAACATCACATGCTTTGCCAATGAGAAACTTAAAAATAATTTTACCTTAAATTTATTCATCAAATATTATTGAGAACTCTATCCTTTAACCGTACTCATTTTCCTATTTCCCAAAATCCATTGACATACCTCATAACTCATTCAATATTATTTGTTGAAACGGTGGAAAAATTTTCACTTAGGCCAACTCATTTTCATCCTTCCCAAAATCCATTGACTCCACTCTTTCTTTTTTTTTACCCAATCAACATTGAAATTCATTTATTAGTTTGTCGCCAACTCGCTCATATCACATGGTGGAAATTACAACCCTTCTGCCTATCTCATTTTCCTCCTTCCCAAAATCCATTGATTCTACTCCTTTTCCTTTACCCATTCAACTTGAAACTCATGTATTACTTTGTCCCCAACCCCTTCATACTAAACCAATGGAAATCAATTTCCTAAACTTATTTTCTTCTTTCCCAAAATCCATTGGTTCTCCTCCTCCTTTTGTTGTATCCAATCAACTTTGACACCAATGTGCTAGTTTGTCTCTCGTATTTTGCTTATTTATACTGCCCTTATCCTTTGACTACCTACCATCGGCTTTGACTTACCTGAGATATTATGTTGGGTAAACTCTCTAGGTTTATAGTGTTGGTAGAAGGATGAGATATGGTTTGCATGGATGTTTCATCGTAGAGTTTTTGAAGTCATCTATTGTTGTTGTACTTTATTGCTTTTTAACAGCAATATGTGGTTTTCATGAGGACTTGGAGGATGTCAAGTGAGTTTTTTCAGCAGATTGGTTGCAAGTTGCAGGCCATGGTGATTTGATTATTGCCACACCTTTTATGTTAGTGTTGATTGATAGATTTGAGTTATTGGTTAACATTGCTCATGCAACATGTGAACTACTATATAAGTGTCTTCTAGTTTTTTGCACATCAACGGTTTTTAGTGTGTTTTGTTGGAAGATGGGATTACACAAATTGTTGTATGGGTTGGATATGTTGGCATGATTTTATTTGATGTTGTATGGTTAGCTGGATGTGATAAGCAATTAGATATGGTTGCTATTCTAGCTATGGTGATTGATTCTCAACCCGTTTATGACCATGGAATTTGGTGATTGCACTTCGATATTGGTCGAGAATGGAAAATAGGGGATATACTTCAAGTGGGAGGTTGTTCAGATGTGAAGTTGCAGTGTGAGTCAAACTTCAAGTGGGAGATTGTTGGGATGTGAAGTCTGACTCTTCATTTCACCTTCCTATCTCTGTCCCTTCGTCTTTTGTTGAAGACTATTGTATAAATATGAAGGCAAAGTCCTATGTATGCAAGCTACAAGAATACTAAAATATCTCTGCTTTGCTTTTCCTGTGGATGTAGCCAAATTGGTGAACCACGATAAATACTGTGTTTGTGTATTGTTTCTGTGTTCCCAATTTATCTTTTGAATTAACATATAGAAGTAACTTTAGTTTCTGAGGATATTTCAAGTTTAGAGCCTGTGAAACATAATGGATCACATATCTGCCGCAGGTAAACCAACTAGGTCAATTTGATTTTATAGAATGAATTGGGTTGTTCACATTTTAGTTAAAAGTCTAGTTTTTTCAATTCTGTACGATGTTGTTTATTGTCATAGAATAACCTATTATTTTGTTTTCTTCAGATTCCAGGCTCACCAGATCTACCATTGTTATTGAGAGCATAAGCATGAGGAGTGTTTCCAATAGATGGAAGCCAACAGAAAGCCAAAAAAGAATATTGGAGTCCTTTTTTGCAAATGGAACTAGAAAGCCTTCCGTGGAGCAAGTAAACCACATTATTGCAGAGTTGCAGCTCCATGGACCAGTTGAAGAGAAAAATGTCTTATTCTAGTTTTAGAATACCGCTGGCAGAGAGAAAGACTAGAAACATCATGGGAGTAGGGGGATCGATTCTTAATGACATATGTTTTTTACAATTTATTGTTCAGATGTTTTGTCATTTTTGGATAATCTTTAATATCACATTCTATAATTTATCATTAGATTTCTCCTCTTCTTTATGATTTTTTCATTCAAACAATCTAACCTATAAATAGTAAAACATAAGAATAGATTCATATAGATTTATTGTTTACATTGGTTTTTAAGGTTAACTAACCTAAAAATTGTATGACTTCACTCTCTCCTTTAAGATGTGAATTTCCTTGTCAGCTTTTTAGTGCCACCTTATGGAAAAAATTTATCATATGCACTGTCATATATGTGGCCTCTATGGAAGAAGTATTTACCACTCTCTTGACAATCATACTTCCAAAAAGTCTATCCATTTCTTGATTTAGTGCTAGTCTTTGTGTAACTAGATTCAAGCACCAAATAGCTAATTGATTCAATTGATCATCAAAAATAGTGCCAAAAAGCAACTTATGCATATGTTTACGATCCATATTTTCTAGATCAATATCATGTCTTCTCCTTAGGGCATCAAATCCAATAGCAAATGAGATATCTCACCCTTAAAGAAGAAGCATACCACTCCTTTTCACCATGTGCCTACCCATTTCAAGGGTCATGATGGCTAACTATTCCTTTACATTTCTCACAAGTTAATCATTTTTTCTAAGTCTCTCCTCTTCCCCCAAATGGTCAAGTTGAATACCCTTCCTTCTCCATGTTTCATCCATCATAATCCTTTACATAAATTGTTGAAGCTCCCTTGTATGAATGAAATCATCATCACTCATAAATTCATCATAGGAATTAAACCTTATTTCATCAATAAGGTCTCATCCCAGCTTGAATGCATCAAGGGCCCATTCTTGAGAGGGCTCCTTTATCCTCACATCTAGTTTCGTGTCAAATCTATGTGGGCTCATAGGTGCCTCACCTTGGAAATCAAAACCTTCAAATGTCTAGAAAGGAATATCGCTACCAGGAGTCAAAGTACATAGTGTAGGATAACCAGTGAACAAATGAGAGGTGGTGGGGGGTGGGGGGGGGGGGGGGGGCTTAATCAGTTGTTAAGAGATTCTATAAATCAAAGCACTTAAAATGTTATACCGGAATAAATGATTAAGAATTAAAGTATAAATGAAAACCAGAGAATCAATACCATGCAAAAATAAAACATAACACAATAATTTGTACATGGAAAACCTCAATGAGGAAAAAATACGATGGGAAACCCTACCCACAGTCAAATGATACTTCTGCAACAAGTATATCATTACAATAGGGGTATGCACATACATGAAGGAACACTACCTAGAGTGCACTGCTCATCACAATGGAGTCTCACTGACTACAGAGTTGTCAACCACCTCAAGATATTTGGACCACAATCTTGAGAGAATAACTATCGGTGATAGCATCAATCATGCGAGATTACACTTCTAGTTAGGGTCAATACTAGAGATCTAAAACCTCTTACATAAACCCAACTCAATCACCTATGATTGACCAAATCCTCTGCACAAATGATTATTACATTATTCTCTCCTTGCCATTCCCATATAATCTACAATTAGATCTTACATATATTTATACTAACATAGGACACAACCAATTAGGTTGGCCACCCAAATGATAATTCAATAGATTCATTACTTAATCCTTTAATAAAAACATAAAGCATGTTGACCTAAGGCCAAATAACATCTTCCAATCAATAAAACATCCCGGAAGAGCATCCAAGGATCCACCAACACATTACATGAAAACAGGTCCATAACCTAGATGGCACCAGACCTAAATTAGATCCACACACGCCAAAGAAATGACATCAATCAGTCAAGGCATGAACACAATCATCATCAACATCTTGAATCCCTTCTAGAAGATCCGCCAACACCACTTATTCATTACATCAAAGATCTGCAATAAAGCTTTATTGGTGAAACGCTTACCGGACCAATAAAGAAGGCTTACTAGAAGATGAGATAACATTTGATCATCAATTCAATACCAACTAACTGAAACATACTTCAGAAGCATATGAACCATCCATACAGATCTCTAACAGGATCGGTTCCTAGCAGAACCTGTTGTAATAGTCTTTAACCAGACTAGGCTCCTAATAGAGTAGACTTCTAAAGAGTTCAAAAGCAACTTGTGGGTATTCATCCCCACTGTGGTTTTTCCCAGTTGGGTTTCCACATGAAAAATCTGTGTATCATGTGTAGTATTTTTCATGTGATGATTTAAGTGATTTGTGTTTGAAGTTAAATCATGTTGAGCTAGTTGTTATTATATTTCTGATGATAGATTACCTATTCATGCATAAGGGTGAAATGGAAGTTTAGTATTAAATGAAGTGGAAAGATAAGTGATTAATCGATTAATGCTTGTCACATTCATTCTTAGCTTTACCAGTTGCAATCTATTTCAAATCGGTGTTACCATCTGTCAAACATTTGCAGTGTTTGCAATCAAACTAGTTTGGGAAAGGTTTTTGTGACTACACTGATTTACCCCCCCTCTTAGTACTGGTTTGGTACTTATTGTTCATCATTGAGTTATCAATTGGTATCAGAGCATCCTCCAAGTCCTCTGTGTTTTAAGGTTAACCGCTTGAGGGAAATATCCTATTGTAATGATGAAAAGGGAAGGTCCAAAATTCAACAGAGATAACTTCAAAATATGGAAGGACAGAATGAAGATTTACATCAGAAGCATGGGTGCTCAACACTGGAGCTATATTGAGAATGCTTTTGTTATTCCTACCAGTACTCTCACCGATGATCAAAAGAGAGAAATACAGGAGAATGGGCAAGTCATGGAAGCCCTAATCAGCAGCTTATCTGACATTGAGTTTATTGATGTCTAGGATAAAGATAATCCCAAAGAAGTATGGGACACTCTTGAGAATATCTATGGTAGTGATGAGCATGTAAAACAAGCTAAGGAAGAAAGCCTTAGAGGGAAGTTTGAAGACATGTGGATGGTTGAAGGTGAGACCATTCAACAGTATGGAATAAGAATCAAAACTATTGTTGGAGATATCAAGAGTGCAGGTGGTAAAATAGAAGATTCCACTGTGGTAAGTAAAGTTCTGAGATCCTTATTACCAATCTATGCAATAAGGGTTGCTTCTATTCAGGAGTTGAGATCAATAGACAAGACTAAGGTATTCCTAGACTCCATCATTGCAAACTTGACTGCCTATGAGTGAAATAATTTTGATGGCAGTGTTCAAAAGACTGAATCAACTTTTAGAGCTTCTGCTGTACCATCCAGAAAAGGAAAAGAAGCAAGCACCAGTGGCGAACCAAGACAGAGCAGAGAAATGGATAATGAGGAGATCCTGATGGAATTTGAAGGCTCTTCTTGCCAGGAAACTTCCTAAAGGAACCGGTAAATACAGAGGTAAGCTCCCTTTGAAATGTTTTTCTTGTAACTGGATAGGACATATTGCTATAAACTGTCGTAATGGTGACAAAAAGGACAAACTGGAGAGGTTCAACAAATTCAAAGGAGGAAACCAGAGAAACTGTTTTGTTGCAGTTGATGAAGGTGTCACAGATGAGGAATCAAAAGATGAAGAGAATGAAGATATTGTGTTTGTTGCAATAAAGGAAGATGTGTCAGACAAGAAGGCTCTTATCTCTGGCTTTGATAATTCCAATGAGTGGATTATTGATAGTGGTTGTTCTCATCATATGACTAGTGACCAAAGAAAGTTTTTATCTTTGGAAGACTATGATGGTGATGTGGTTCGCTTTGGTAATGATGCACCATATATGGTCAGAGGAAGAGGGTCCATCTCTCTGAATGGAAAGAGCAGTGCTAACAATGTGTATTAGGTGGAAGGTCTCAGACACAATCTATTGAGTGTTGCCTAGCTGAATGACAGTGGACTCACTCTAGAATTTAAAAATGGAGTGTGCAAAATCAAAGGAAAGAATGGTGATTTGATGGCCACCGGTATGTAGACCAAAGGTAACTTATTTCAGCTAAATGCAAATATAAGTACATGTCTTATGGCTAAGTTTGATGATAGCTGGATATGGCATAGGAGACTCTGCCATGTAAACTTTGATAACATTGTGAAGGCTAGTAAGATCAAGGTAGTTAGAGGACTATCGATGCTGAGAAAACTAGAAAATCCTTTGTGCAGAGAATGTCAACTAGGGAAAATGTCTTCCTCAACCTTCAAAGGAAAATATTTCACAGCTGACAACATACTTGATCTTGTGCATACTGATTTGTGTGGTCCTATGAAAACTAGGAGTATGTAGGGAGATAGGTATTTTATGATTCTTACAGATGATTCCTCAAGAAAGATGTGGGTCACATTCTTGAAGGACAAGTATGAAGCCTTTGGAAAGTTCAAAGCTTTCAGAGCATTGGTAGAAAAGAAAAGTGGCAGAAGAATCAAATGCCTTAGAACTAATCAAGGAGGGGAATTCACTTCCGGTGAATTCAACAAATACTGTGAAGAGAATGGCATCAAGAGGTATCTGTTTGCCCCCTGGACTCCACAACAGAATGGCTTAGTAGAGAGAAACAACCATACTTTGGTTGAAGTGGCTAGAACTATGTTGATCCTAGGAAAAGTTGCTCACACCTTTTGGAGAGAAGCGGTGACCACTATAGTCTACACAATGAACCAGGTACTCATCAAAAAAGGAAAGGATAAGACTCCTTATGAGTACTGGACCAGTAAGACACCAGTGGTAAGCTACTTTAGAATTTTTGGTAGCAAATGTTATATCAAGAGGAGTGAACATCAGAGCAAGTTCGATGCAAAATGTGATGAAGGAATAATCCTAGGATATTCCACCAAGAGTAAAGCTCTCAAATGTTTCAACAATAAGACTCAGAGAATTGTTGAAAGAATCAATGTTAGGGTTGATGAAAACTTTGGGAAACCTGAGGAAACTAACAGTGAGCAAGTAGAAGATGAACCAATAGTAACCTTCTAAAAATTGGTTGCAAATTAGTCCAGTACCAATAATTGTGTTCCTACACCGGTGGATGCTAATGCTGATGAAGATGAGGATGAAGAAGAAAAGCATAAAGAATCTGTTAAGAACATACCTAAGTATGTCAAACTCAATCATGATCCAAAATAGATCATAGGAGATAAAGATGCAGGAATTCTTACAAGAAGAAAGGTTAGAGAAAGCTCATGTATGATCTCTGAATTTGAGCCTAAATCATTCAAAGAGGCACATAAAGATGAAGACTAGATCAAGGCAATGGAGGAGGAACTTGACCAGATAGAGAAGAATAGTTCATGGTCTTTGGTACCCAGACTAGAGCATAAAAATGTCATTGGAACCAAATGGGTTTTCAGGAACAAGCTAAATGAGGATGGCACAGTGGTAAGGAACAAAGCCAGACTAGTGTGTAAAGGATACGCCCAAGAAGAATGAGAAGACTATGGAGAAACCTTTTCTCTAGTAGCAAGATTGGAAGGAGTGCGTATGCTTCTTGTATATGTAGCTTTTAAAGGATACAAGGTATATCAAATAGATGTAAAATTTGCATTCCTAAATGGAATACTTGAAGAGGAGGTGTACATAGAACAACCAGATGGGTTTGCCCTATCAGAAGATAGTGACATGGTGTGTAGGCTACATAAAGCCTTGTATGGACTAAAGCAAGCACCTAGAGCATGGTATGAATGCTTGCACTCCCATCTTGTGAAGATTGGATTTGAAAGAACAAGTGAAGATAGCAATATCTATTTGAAATTAGAAGGAGATTAGATTCTAATCTATGAAGTATTTAATTATTGATGACATCGTCTTTGGAGGAGATAACAAGATGAGTCATGATTTTGTAGATGAGATGAAAAAGGAGTTTGAGATGTCACTCATAGGGGAAATTAAGTTCTTCATTGGACTGCAGATTCAACAAATGAAAGAAGGAATCTTTATTACTCAGTCCAAGTATGTCAAAGAGGTGTTGAAGACCTTTGGCATGGAAGATAGTAAACTGGTTGGTACACCAATGGTGACCGGTTGTAAATTATCAAAAGAGGATGACTCGGCATTGGTAAATGAGAAGGATTACCGATCAATGATTGGTAAGTTGCATTATGTAGTGCATAGCAGATCGGGCATTGCACATGCAGTGGATATTACCACTCAGTTTTAGCAAAGCCCAAGAGAATCCCACTTGGTAGCAATCAAACGGATTCTTAGATATTTGAAGGGAATAGTTGACTATGGGTTATGGTATCCATACAATAATGGTTTCAACCTGAAAGTTTTCACAGATGCTGATTGGGCTAGTAATGTAGATGATCAGAAGAGCACAACCAGTGGTGCATTCTTCCTTGGTGGTAGACTAGTCTCATGTATGAGTAAAAATGAAAGTTGTATCTCTCAGTCTACAATAGAAGCGGAGTATGTTGCAGCTTTTATGAACTGCACCCAGGCTATTTGGAAGAAGCATGTATTAAATGGCTTCAAAGTTCCTGTATCTAAATTGGTAAGCATATTTTGTGACAATAAAAGTGCAATTAACATTTCCAAGAATCTAGTTTTGCATGCTATAACCAAGCACTTTGAGCTCAAGTATCATTTCTTGAGGGAGAAGGTTCAGAACAAGGAGGTTGTGTTGGAACATGTTTCCAGTAAGGAGCAGTTAGTAGACATATTCACCAAGCCTCTACCAAAGGCTATATTTACCTATTTGAGAGGTGAATTAGGGGTGTTGCCCCTTCAAGAGGTGAACTGAAAGTATGTACTCCATATCATTTAGGTATTGTAGTGTCCAATATTTTTCAGGATTGATGTGTTGAAGGATGCTACTCCTCAGGGGGAGTGGCATAGTGGAACAGGAAAACTTGTGCCTCCACTTTGGCATTGTTGTCAAAGGGGGAGAAGATGTGAAGCGGAGAAGATATCTACAGTAGAAGATGTGATGCTAGGTAATATCTTTATATATTGCCATCAATGCCAAAGGGGGAGATTGTTGGCATTTATGTAGACTATGTTGACATGATGATATTATGTTGTCATTGATGTCAATATACAGGAGAGTGAATCGACAATATGCTAAAAAGTGAACCGGTATAATGTGGTGAACTGGTATATGTGCAAAGAAGTTAACAGGTATATTGAAGCTAAGTAGCTGGCAAAGAGAACCGGTATAGCGATATAAACCGGTATATGAGCAATAGGTGAAGTGGTATGTTTGTCCAAGTGAACCGGTATGATGGAATGTGAACCGACATATGGAATGTTTTCTATTAAGGCTTAATATGGTATGAATACCGGTTGGTAGTCTTAGCTTAAGGGTTTCCGATTGTGTAGCGTCGTAAATTGTACGCACTTGCTAGGGTGGTACAATTTCACACCTAGTTTAGCACCCGCCTTGGCGCATTTTGCATTTGGCATTGCATTTCCCCTTTAGCACTTAATTAATTAAATTAATTAGGTCTAGGGTTCTATTTTATCATCTTCCATATCATAAAGTTGGGCCCTTTTCATTAAAGTGTGCCCTTTCATTTTATTCCTCCAATACATCATTTAATCAAAAACCCTAATTAGGTCCTATTTTGAACTTGGGGGCTTGATTTCGGGGGTCAAAACATCTCGAAATCACCTGTAACTTTGGGATTCTCTCTTAAATCATCATATCCAACGGCCCTGAAAATTTGGTGAAAAGTTGTCAGGACCATGGCGCCCGGCGTGCACACGGTCCCGGACATTTTTCCCGAAATTTTAGGAGCGCGATCCAATCATAAAATAAAGCTTAACCCCAAGAAATTGGCGGGAGATTCAATCTCTAGGTTGGCCAAAAGTTGAAATTAAGACCTAGGGTTTCATATATAAGAGCTCTCTTTCTTCATTTGAAAGGATGGGGAATTTTGGTTTCAAGGACCTTCTATGCAGCGAAAGAGCAGATCTTTGAAGACTTCAACAAAATTCAACATCCATCCATCAAGCATCCATCAATTTCATTCATCCATTTGGGGCTTTGAAGGCATTGAAGAACAATAAGGGATCACTGACTGAAGATTGGCTTGTACCCCTCCCTTGGGGTTGGGTATGATTTCATGTTGTTTTCATGTCTTTGCATAAGCTTCATCATATCATTTGTATTCATGCTTTAGATCACTTTGCATCTTGATTTGGAGCACTTACATTATCATGTACAAGCAATTAGGGTTTACTTTCTAGATTGCTCTAGTTTGCTTACTTGCATTTTAGGATCTTGCACACACACAAGGTCTGCACACAATACTTTTACAACACAACTTGGCTATTCATGGAGGTGGAAACCACCAAAGTGGGGGTTTGACTAAGGCAAAACCCTATATAGCCACCCACCATACCTTTTTAGATATAAGTGCAGGTTTCGGGATTCGGACGACGCCGCAAGTTGCAGATCCGATGGAAGCGGACCTAGACAGAACAACACACCAAATTTTAGAGCAAAAGACTAGGACAGGGGCGTGGGGCACCTTGGTCTTGCTAAGACAGGGGTGCTGGGCGCCCTGGTCCCTGGGACAGGGGCACTGGGCGCCCTGGTCCTTCTGTCAGACAGGAAGTTTCAGACAGCTTTTCAGGTTGCAGAACAACAGTTTCAGGAGCAGTTTCAGGGGCAGTATCAGGACAGTGGTGCTTGCGCCCCTGTCCCGAACATTTTCACTCAGATTTTAACTCTGGGTATGCATTTGCATTCTTGTCTTGTCCTTGTGTTTACAGCTTTCCATTGTTTAACCTTAATTCTACAATCTTGTTATTAGTTCATACTTGCACTTTGGGATTAGGAATTGAACTTGTATCATTTTATCTTTCAATTACAACAAAGGAATAGAAATCCTAATAGGTAGCTCGTGGCTCTCTCTTCCACAAAAAGAAGTAGCCAATTGTGTGATACCTCTAGGCTCTTTCGTATTCCACAATGTGTGTCAAAAGGTAGGATTAGGACATGTTAGCCTAGTCTCGCTTTTTCCCCTACACATTCTGGTGAACCCGACGTGAATCTTATTATTTCTTTCTCTTGCATTACATTTGTTAGATCTAAATCTAGATTTAGCATGTTTCATTTAAGTTTCATAAAAAAAAAAAGAGAAGAAAAAAAAAGAAGGAAAAGAAAGAGTGTGTTTTGTTTCTTTGCATTGTGTGTTTAAGTTTTATGCAATTTTTTATTTTAAAATGTCAGATTTTTATTTGCAAGATGTTCATATTTGTGATGATTATGAGTTAGATGAAGCTTTAGATGAGTTTTTGAAACCTAAAGATACCAAACCTTCATTTTACCAAAAACTCATAAACATTGTTACTATGCCATTTCGTTGGGATGGGAAAGATAAGTCGAATGATTCCTCTCAAGGGTACATTCCTATCAACTCTTCCACTAAATCTAGTAACATGGTTGTTTTCAATGATCCCCTCTATGAAGAGATATCTCCTTTTGAATCAAAAGATAAACCTTTTAATAGATATGATCATGCTTTGTTGGATGATGCCCTTGATGACTCTGTGGCTCCTAAAAAACGCTCCCTTCATGAGGATCCTTTTGTGCAAGAAGATGACATTATCCCTACATTTCCTAGTGATGGCATTTCCTTTTCCAACAAAATACCCACTAGAGATGATGAATTAATGATAAATGCTTACCCTTCTCCTAAAGTTTGTCTTACCCATAAGCATCCCTTAGAGAAAGAAGATGAAATAAAAAGCAATTTCCTTAATTCTCTCTCCCCTAAAGATCATATTGAACATATTTTGAGGAAAAAGGACGAGTTTAACACATCTATTGATGCTCTCCCTCCTAAGGATGAGAAATTAATAAACAATGTTATCTCCTGTCCCGAAATTGACAATACTTCAAACATTCCTTTCAACTACTTCACTATTTGGGATGAACCATTAGAAGAAGGTGTAGATTATTCTCTACCCCATGAGAGAACCCTAGCCAAAGGGGATGAAATCAAGATTGAAAACTCCCTTGATAGTTTCTCACCTTCCTTGAATCTCAATTATTCTCCCTCTCCTCAACTTGGTTCTACTCGTAGGAAAACCCTAGTTCAAGGCAAGATGGTTAACATCTCTTTCGAAGATCTCCCTCTCAAAAGTGAGACTTTAGAGAGTAATGTTGATTCTTCTCCTAGAGAATTTATTCCCCATGTAGATCCTTTGATGATAGAGGATGATATGACCTTTCCTAGTATTACTCCTCCTACTGGAACATCAATGCCTACCCCTTGTCTCTCTCCTAAAATTGATTTAATCCGTGATAAGATTTTAGTGCAAGAGAAGACTATCAATAATTTTTCCAACACTTTTGTTCATTCCTCTAAACCATCCTCAATCAATTTGATACATGTGAATGAAACACCTAACAAACCTCTCTTCACTGTCTAAGGTGCTTATCCTTCTCAAAATTCTCAACCTTTAAATAAACCTATCTTAGTGGTTCAAGGTGGTTATGCTAATGATTCTTTTTGCACTCCTAAGAAACCTATTATTACTGTGCAAGGAGGTTATTCTACTAAGAGCCCTTATGAGTATGCTAAGGAACTGACTAGAGACAGTTATCATGCGGTTGCCCATACTTATAATACTAGAAATAATAGGCAGCCTAATCTTCCTCCTGTTACTCCAGTGTCTCTTCCTAATCCTCAACCAATTCTTCCGCAAGCTCCACATATTTCACAAGTTCTCGGTAAGGAATATGATCTCATAGAACAACTTAAAGCTACCCCTACTAAGATATCCCTTTGGGATTTGATCCAAACTTCTTCCGCTCATCATGGAATGTTACAAGATGCCTTGAAAGATTTGAATGTTCCTCCACCTAATACATCTAGTAATATAGTGTCTTTGGTTAACTCTGTGATGAATCCTAAAGCTCAAATTGTGTTTACTCAAGATGAGTTGCCTACTAGCGAAATTCAACATCAATATGATCCCTTGATGATTGTGGTTATCATAAATGACACTGCTATAAGATGAACACTGGTAGATAATGGTTCTGGCCTTAATGTGTGTAGCATTAATCTATTGCATAAGATGAATGTGGATATATCCCTTATTGAGCCTGACTCTCATCCCATTCGAGGCTTTGATAATGTGGCTAAGTCTTCATTAGGTATTATCACCTTACCCATCACAGTGGGACCTGTTACTTTGCCTACTCCTATCCATGTTATGTCGGGAAATCTAACATACAACTTGTTATTAGGGAGACCTTGGATTCATAGTATGCAAGCTGTCCCCTCTACATTGCATAGACAAGTTAAATTTGTTTATAATAATAAGACATATACCTTGATAGGTGATACTAATTTTCAAGCTTGTTTGCAAACATCTACTTCCAAAGGGAGTTCTTCTAAGCCTTCCTCTTCTAGTGATGACTCGTTAAACAAGATACCTATGGATGAATCATCACCCTCTGATAATCAAAATTCTTTGGATAAGTCCGAATTTCCTAAAGAAGATTCTTCTCAACTTGAATCTACATATGAAAAGGCTTTTGATCCCGAGAAGGTTCTCGCAGAAGAGGATTGGGGATCTCTTGATTTTAATCCCACCTTTGTAGGTGAGTATAGGGTTCCTCCTAGAGAGCTTAAAGTTAAAAAGAAGGAAGAAACTAGAGATCAATCAGTCTTACCTGAACCTATGAGCAATAATTTTGTGGCTGCTTCTCAAACTTCTTCTCCTCACACCTCTAATTCTGAAGAATTTGATTCTTTGTCTTATGAAAAACCACCTTTTCTTTCTGAAATGGCTAATCGTTATGGTCGTGGTTTTCATATTTTGGCTAAGAGTGGCTATAGTGGAAATGGTTGTGGCACAAATGAACAAGGAATTAAAGTTCCTTTAGAACATAACATGCATGAATATTCATTTGGACTTGGATATAATCTTTCTAAGCCCACCAAAGCATCTAAAAGACCATCTCTCAATGTGAGTGCTATATTTAGTAGTGATGATGATCTCACTTCAACTAAATCATCTTCTACTTCTATCAACTCTCATTCCCCTCATAAGGAAATCTTGGTGATGAACAAATCTCTTTATGACTCCCCTCAAATTTCTAAATCCACTTATGAATCTTTATCTCCTATTCATCATAAAGTCCTTTCTTCCAGGGATAAGGCTCTAATAAATTAAACTCATCTCTCTTCTAAGATTTCTCGTAACTTTCCTTCTTCAATTTTTATCATTTTATACATGTTTTTGATCTCACTTTTAGTTGAGCATTCAACATGTCATATTCAAATACCTCATTCAATCTATCATGTCTTTAAATAACATTAATGGCTATTATGTTGCTCATCATTATGTGACATTGGTAGCTCATTTACTAGGGGCTCATTGTCATTCATGATGGTACAATTTCAAGTGCAATCATATTTTTGAAGCAACATAATAGCCTAATGTTTCTATGTTATCTCTTGTTCCTATGGGGTAATAGTGTGGAAATATTGATCATCTTTTCTTTAGAATCCTCTTTTCCTAGATATGGGAGAAGATGTGTGTTCTCTTTCTTATCCTACCCACTTCTTGTGAGGAGCATTTTACATACACTAATGTCTTGCTTTCATGAACTCATGTGAGTATGTAGTACAATTTGCTTATGTCTAAATCTCTCCCTGGAAGATTGTGTAAGTCCTTCTCATTGACCTTATCCTTGGGAGGTAATGATCTTTTCTTATTTTTATCTAAGGATCCACTTTTTCCTATTTTTGTGGATGGTGTGAACTTTATTACTTGATGTTATTCCTTGTATGCATTTGTTGTTGTTTGTAAAAGGATTCTCTCTTACAAGAGGTGTAAGTCCTTGACTACAACCTCTTTTGCACTTGGTGAAATACATCCATAATGAATTCACTCTCCCAATTGGGTTAAAAAGAGCATCATCCTTCATTAAGAATCACTTTCACCTCGCAAAAGAAGGAAGTATTGCATTCTTATTCTCTTCTTTGTCTTATTCTAGAAGATGTTATATTTGTCTAAGACAATTCCTCTCGAGGATAGGTGTCTTTTGTACAAAGATCTCTTCTCCTCTAAGGATCTCCTTTACACATACTACAAGATATCCCTTTTTCAACTATCTTATCTTTTCTTCTCTTTGCATTTTGTTTCCATTTACATCCTTCATCTTGTGTTAGAGAACTCTCAAATCCTCACACTCTTTGTTGTGTTGGAATTGAGATTTAGTCCTCTTTCTTACCAAATGATTCTCCATTAGTTTTTGATCTCATATCAAATCTTCTTGTGAGCATTTGTCATCAATATTCTTTAACAATTCGAAGTGGTAAACATGATACCCTGTTTCAACTCACTAAAATTAGCAAGCCGAAACAGGGGGGGGCATATAGCTACCCTCGAATTTTCATCACCTTCCTTAGTAAGCATTAGGTGATTTTGTGATCTAACATGTGGTTTTGTAGGTTGTGGATCCTAACTGTGTACTGCAGATACCGCTGGGGGCTTCGTTCGACAGACTTATGGATATATCCTTTTTTCAAATAATGTTTAATTTTTTGTACTTTAGCTTGCATATGCACGTAGTGTTCATATGACCGCTAAAGTGGGGGCTAAATGTAGCGTCATAAATTGTACACACTTGCTAGGGTGGTACAATTTCACTCCTAGTTTAGCACCCGCCTTGGCGCATTTTGCATTTTGCATTGCATTTCCCCTTTAGCACTTAATTAATTAAATTAATTAGGTCTAGGGTTCTATTTTATCATCTTCCATATCATAAATTTGGGCCCTTTTCATTAAAGTGTGCCCCTTTCATTGTATTCCTCCAATACATCATTTAATCAAAAACCCTAATTAGGTCCTATTTTGAACTTGGGGGCTTGATTTCGGGGGTCAAAACATCTCAAAATCACCTGTAACTTTGGGATTCTCTCTAAAATCATCATATTCGACGGCCTTGAAAATTTGGTGAAAAGTTGTAGGGACCATGGCGCCCGGCATGCACACAGTCCCGGACATTTTTCCTAAAATTTTAGGAGCACGATCCAATCATAAAATAAAGTTTAACCCCAAGAAATTGGCAGGAGATTCAATCTCTAGGTCGGCCAAAAGTTGAAATTAAGACCTAGGGTTTCATATATAAGAGCTCTCTTTCTTCATTTGAAAGGATGGGGAATTTTGGTTTCAAGGACCTTTTATGCAGTGAAAGAGCAGATCTTTGAAGACTTCAAGAACATTCAACATCCATCCATCAATTTCATTCATCCATTTAGGGCTTTGAAGGCATTGAAGAACAATAAGGGATCACCGACTGAAGATTGGCTTGTACCCCTCCCTTGGGGTTGGGTATGATTTCATGTTGTTTTCATGTCTTTGCATAAGCTTCATCATATCATTTGTATTCATGCTTTAGATCACTTTGCATCTTGATTTGGAGCACTTACATTATCATGTACAAGCAATTAGGGTTTACTTTCTAGGTTGCTCTAGTTTGCTTACTTGCATTTTAGGATCTTGCACACACACAAGGTCTGCACACACTACTTTTACAACACAACTTGGCTATTAGTGGAGGTGGAAACCACCAAAGTGGGGGTTTGACTAAGGCAAAACCCTATATAGCCGCCCACCATACCTTTTCAGATATAAGTGCAGGTTTCGGGATTCGGACGACGCCGCAAGTTGCAGATCCGATGGAAGCGAACCAAGACAGAACAACACACCAAATTTTAGAGCAAAAGACCAGGACAGGGGCATGGGGCCCCTTGGTCCTGCCAGGACAGGGGCACTGGGCGCCTTGGTCCTTCTGTCAGACAGGAAGTTTCAGACAACTTTTTAGGTTGCAGAACAACAGTTTCAGGAGCAGTTTCAGGGGCAGTATCAGGACAGTGGTGCTTGCGCCCCTGTCCCGAACATTTTCACTCAGATTTTAACTCTGGGTACGCATTTGCATTCTTGTCTTGTCCTTGTGTTTACAGCTTTCCATTGTTTAACCTTAATTCTGCAATCTTGTTATTAGTTCATACTTGCACTTTGGGATTAGGAATTGAACTTGTATCATTTTATCTTTCAATTACAACAAAGGAATAGAAATCCTAATAGGTAGCCCGTGGCTCTCTCTTCCACAAAAAGAAGTAGCCAATTGTGTGATACCTCTAGGCTCTTTCGTATTCCACAATGTGTGTCAAAAGGTAGGATTAGGACATGTTAGCCTAGTCTCGCTTTTTCCCCTACATAGGTTGAAGTGTTCCAAGCCTGTGTGATTCAACTGATGACATTGTGTGATGAGCTAGCATTGGAATCAAGATTAGATCATGTTGCCACATCAGCCTTGTGCGCATGAAGAATCTTACATGAAGGAGATTGATCCTATCTACCTCGGGAATGTGCAAAGTCCTTATAAATGGTGGAGAACACGTGATGGGTTATCGACTCCATGAAATGGTGAAGAAAGAATGATGGAGAATATCTTGAGATCTGTTCAAGATCATTGTATTCAAATGCAAAGTGTTTAATGGCCAGAATTGAACCACCTAAATTGCTTAACCTAAATGTTTAGGGTTTAGGGTTTATGCTACGAACCTATCTGTTTCTTATAAGGTCGATGTTGTGTTTCATACTGAGGTTGTTGGCAAGTGGTGTGTGTTTATCTAAGTGCAGAGATATGTGATTCTTGTCAGACTAGATGAGATAAGAGGATTGATTCTTGCATAGTGTGTGTGCAGAAGGAAGGAACTTAAGTGGATCTGCATTATGCATTGAGTGCTATTATCAGATCATTGTAATACCTGTTGATCTTTAACCACTTCAATAATTGGAAAATCACTTAACCAGGTAGCTTTAACTAGCTTGCTGTAAATCCTTTAACAGGGTGACTCAAACTCATTGAGTTCTTGAAATCCTCTAACAAGCTAACCTCTAACAGGGTTAAACCCTTAACCAGGTATTTAGCCATCCCTTAATTGGGTGATCTCTAATAGGATCGGTTCCTAGCAGAACCTATTGTAAGAGTCTTTAACCAGAGTAGGTTCCTAATAGAGAGGACTTCTAAAGAGTTCAAAAGTAGCTTGTGGGTATTCATCCCCACCATGGTTTTTCCCAGTTGGGTTTCCACGTGAAAAATCTATGTGTCATGTGTAGTATTTTTCATGTGATGATTTTATGTGATATGTATCTGAAGGTAAATCATGTTGAGCTAGCTATTATTATATTTCCGATGATAGATTACCTATTCATGCATAAGGGTGAAATTGAAGTGTAGTATTAAGTTGAGTGGAAAGCTAAGTGATTAACCGGTTAATGCTTGTCACAGTCATTCTTAGATTTACCAGTTGCACTCTGTTTCAGACCGGTGTTACTATCTGTCAGACATTAGCAGTGTTTGTAGTCAAACCAGTTCAGGAAAAGTTTTTGTGATTGCACTGATTCACCCCCCCCCCTCTCAGTACCGGTTTAGTACTTATTGTTCATCATTGAGTTATCATGTAGTTACCTTCACCTTATATGCTGGTGGAAAAACCCTTAATACTTTTAAAATAATCTCTTCCTTGATGAAAGATCCACCACAACACTGAATTCCTAATACAATTTTATTTACCCTTTCCATAAATGTATAAATTATTTCATCTTCCTCCATCTTCAAACTTTCATATCTTACCCAGTAACATTCAAGTTTTGCAATTTTAATAGTAGGATCACCTTCATTCAGAGACTCCAACTTGTCCCATATAGCTTTTGTCGATGATTTGTCTGATAGTCCCATGGTTTGCTGATCCGATAAGGCACTTAAGAAGGATTCTATAGCTCTACAGTCATTATCAATATTCTTATCCAAGTCTACCAGTGCAGGATTGCAAAATGTCTGATCATGAGGAGTGTAACAATTCTAAGTTATTTTCCAAATTTCCTTTCTAATGCATCTTAAACAAGTCTCCATTTGAATCTTCCATACTCCATAGTTTGTTCCATCAATCCTAGGGCTCTCCTTCTAGAAAATAGAAGTTGAGCTATTAGATTCCATAGGATCTTCCTCAAGTGATTAATGTTATGAAAAAAGAGGACCGAGCTCTGATACAAATTGTTAGGATAACTAGTGAACAACTAAGATGGGGGGGTGAATAAATTGTTAACAGATTATGTGAATTAAAGAACTTAAAACCTTATGCTGGAATAACTGATTAAGATTTAAAGCATAAATCAAAACTAGAGAATCAATACCATGCAAAAATAACACATAGCACCATCATTTGTATGTGGAAAAACACAATGAGGAAAAACCAAGGTAGGAAACCCTATCCACAATCACATGATACTTGTGCAACAAGTATATTACTACAATAGGGGCCTGCACATGCAGGAACACTACCTAGAGTGCACTTCTCATTATAATGGATTCTCACTAACTAGAGATATGTCAACTACTTCAAGATATTTGGACTACAATCCCAAAAGAAGAACTATCGGTGATAGCATCAAACATACCAAATTACATTTTTGGTCAAGCTTAATACTGAAGGTTTTCTACCTATTACATAAACCCAACTCGATCACCTATGATCGACCAAATCCTATCCACAAATTATTATATGTTTATTTGCTCCTTGCAATTCTCATATGATTTACAATGAGATCTTACATATATTTATACCAACACATGACCTAACCAATTAGGTCATCCACCCAAATGATAATTCAATAGATTCATTGAATAATCCTGAAATAAAATCATAAAGAATGTTGTCCTAAGGTCAAACAAAGGTCATCTAATCAATAAAAAATTCTCATAGCGCATACGAGGATCTACCAACATGTTATATGAAAACTGATCCATAACCTAGATAGCACCAGACCTAAATTAGATCCACACAAACCAAGGAAATAACGCCAATCGGTTGAGGCATGAACACAATCATCATCAACATCGTGAATCCCTTCTAGACGCTGCACCAACATCACTTATAGATTACATCAAAGATAATCAATAAAGCTTTGTCATGAAACCCTTACCCGACCAATAAAGTAGGCTAACTAGAACATGAGATAGCATCTGATCATCAAGTCAATACCAACTAACTAAAACATACTTCTGAAGCATATGAACCATCCATACAAACTTATTCCATCAATCGAATCATATCGGTGACAATCAACTAATTATATTTCCCATCCAATCATTCTATCGGAAGTCGGTAAACAACCATAACTGAAAGTGTTGACATCAATGATAAAATATTAATGCAACACATAATCAATTCCATCATATGGCCAACACACATGGAAATTACAACCCTGGGAATTTCTGGAATTTGATGGGGTTGTCCACTTCAGGAAGAGGATGCATTCATAGGCTTCTTCATGATGGCATCAACAAGTAACTTTGGTAGTGGAAGGCATTCTTGAGATGGTGGCAATGGTGTATCAATAGTGGGAGGAATGGATGGTGACTCATTAAAAATAGGTGGAGGAGATGGTGGAGTGGAAGCAGGCCCAATTGGAGAACCAATAGACTGAGGAGAATTGGGTTCCTCCTCTTCGACTTGTTAGACTTGGGGCCTTTCCACCCTAGGCCTTTGATGTGGAAAACACATCCAATCAACATGTATATATGAAGGTGACTCATACAAATGTTTAAAGTTAATCCCTAAGAAAATTTCTTACGAAGATGCTAAGGCTCTGAGCCACAAGATCTCTATGGAAGAAATCAAAGGCTCTATGAATTCACTAATCAATGGCAAGTCTCCAGGAATTGATGGTCTGCCCGTTGAGTTCTACAAGAAGCACATAGAATGGATAAGTTTGGAATTATTGGCACTATACGAAGATATTTTTGCATAGGGGTCCCTTGGAGAAAGTATAAATAAAGGTGTTTTCTAAATTTGTTACCTAAAGGTGGTGATAAGACTCTGGTTAAATATTGGAGACCTCTCACCTTACTGAATGCCTCATACAAAATCATTTCAAAAATATTGTCAAGGAGAATCACTACACTATTAGATAAGTTTATTTCATCCACATAGATTAGATTCATAAAGGGTAGATATATTTTGGAAAATTTGGTTACCAGTTGGGAGGCAATGCACTGCGCCAAAGTGGATAATCAGAATGTTGCAATGGTCCTTTTGGACTTTGATAAAGCGTATGATAGAATAGAATATCCATTTGATAGGGGAATGTTACAAGCATTTGGTTTTCCTTCATACTTTTGTAAATGGATAGATATTCTTTTTAAAGACTCTTCCATAGTTATTGAGATTAATGGTGATATGTCTTAAGCTATTCCATTAAGAAGGTCTATAAGGCAGGGGTGTCCCATTCTCGTGACTCTGTTTGTCATTGCTTTTGATGCTCTCTATTATATTCTAAGGGCCCCCTTAATTGGACCCTCTATCAAAGGTCTTACTCTTCCTAATGCTGATAATTTGATTAATGCTCAATTTGCTGATGACACTGCCTCATTTCTAGCCCTATCTGAGGATAGCTTTGATAATGCCATGGAAAGACTCTAGTTTTTTTGTTTGGCCTTTTGTGCTAAGATAGCCCCTCACAAATCTAATATACTTGGATGGTTTGAGATTCATCCAAAGCTTCTCTCCTAAGTTTTGGAATGATAAACCTCTTTCTTTGGTGGGGGGTGAACCTGAACAATAAACCCCTTGCTTTGACCCAAATTTGCTCTGCTGAGATTTGGAATGATAAAGGTATATCCCTGATTAGCAATTTATAGATTGACAATCGGTTTGGATCTTGGATGGAGATTAAGTCTAAATATGAGATATCAGCCTCACAAAAGAAAACACACTCCCTCATTGGTAAGGCTATAGGTTTTTTTTCCCTGGTAAGATCTTGGACTCCGATTCTTTTTTGAATCAACTTAAGTGGTCGGATGGTTCCCCTTTTTTGGAAATCTCCACTAAGCAGATTTATCTGATGCTAAAAGAGGATTACATCTTCTCTATAGTTAATCAAGGTTGGGGTTGTCAATGGCCTAAGTCAAGATGGGAATTTATTTTTTATTTCTTTTGGCACTCCCCCATTGAACCTAAAAAAGTCTTGTTTTAGATGGTCCCTTTTGTTAAAAAAGCTTGTTGTTGGTTCCTTTTTATCTGCTGAGGGTCTCATGTCTATTAAGTGTGTTGTGTGTGATATGCAAGAGTCCTTTGGGCATCTATTTTGTGAGTATGAATATGCCCGTGATGTATGGTCAATCTTTCTTGGTCCTTCTCTTGCTTGGAACCACAAACCTTGTCTTTCTTGGAGTGAGGTCCTTGCTGGTTTTGTAGAATTTTTTCACTTTAATATGAACCACTTCTTGTCCGTTTTGTCTTGTGAGGTGTTATGGTTTTTGTGGAAGGAAAGAAATGGAGAGGTTTTTCAGAACAAGAAGAGGAGGCTTACTAAGTTTAATAATAAACTAACACATTTCTTTATCATGTCACAGGTTTTTGTTGTCCTAGACATATCTAAGGAAAAAATTATGACCCTGATTCGTAAGGGTTCCCTACAGATCTACAAAGAAGATATGAAAATTCTGTCTATTATTTCAAAAATAATATGGATATGTTGTACCTAAAGGTGATCAAGGCCTTGACTCAATACATGCAAAATCACAAGCTTGAAGATCTAGATGTGCTTCCCCCTATATATGGGGAGAAAAGCACAGGAGAATAGTGAACAAGGTGGCTTTCTTTGTTACTTTTTTTGTATAGACAATGAGGCATTTTGTATCAACCCCTCTTATATGATGTTCATATTGTAATATTCACTAACCAAAGACAGGGCTATGACTTGTTTTTGGTATGCATGTAAAAACGGATATTGTATAGAAGCAATAAATAAAGGATAAGCAATGCAAGATATATGTAAAAAATAGGACACCTGATAATATGTTGTATATAGTCTGAACTATTTTAATATAAAGAATATATTCAAAACAACCTAGACAAGCCGTTGTATCGGATCAGTCCCATGATCGACAACATAGGCATGCAAGTGTGGGGAAAGGAATAACACTGCGCCTCCCTGACGTACCTCATGACTAGTATAGAAGAAACTACTAGCAAGCCAAATGAAATGACAAGCAACAACAAGTATAAAACCCATAATTTTCACTTCCTAAAGATAGAGAACATCAAAACCATTTACTTACCAAGAGTATCCCTAACAGAATACTTCTAGGAGAAGTCTAAAAGACCCCAGACATTCCATGAAATAAAATTCATGGAAAAACCACATCCATATTGTCAAAATAAGGCCCACCCAGGAAAGCATAACTATTCTGCTAGCCCTACACCTCCTCGTCATGCAAGTGAGAAGGGCTACAAGACCATGGGGGTCATGTTGTTGTAGGAGGAGAACTAGAACACCAAGAAACCATTATGGAAGCTTCTTGTGGCATACTCGATAGTCTCGATGAAGCCATAGGCACAGATTGTGATGGGACGATAACATTCCCTTGATTACCAGGGTTTGAAGGGTTCTTGGCAGACTCCAAATTTTTCAACCCAAAGCCAGAAGCCAAGGTTCTATTTTTTTGGCTAACCACAGTGGTCCATTTCTCATTAGACTTCGATGCATTTTTATCCCCTTAGCAGGAAGGCTCATCCCGAGGTTGAGGCTGAGGGCATGGAGTAACCAAGGGACAATCCCTTATCTTATGTACAACAAATTGGCAATGGTAACAAGTATTGGGAAGGTTAAAATAAGTAAGATTCTGGGTATGCCATAAAGACCGTATTTGGATGTCAATAGACTCTTTGAGATCTTGTGACAAATCAACTTCTACATAGACCCATTTTTGAGAATGGGACTGGAATAATCTGTCAAGTTCGATACATAAAACTTTGTTGATAGACGAGGCAATTTTCTGAAGAAAGGCACAGAAATCATAGGCAACCTAGGAAATTTAATCAAAATTGGCACCTAAAGCCTAGCATCATCATAGATAGTAAAATAATGGGTCAGTGACTGTAAAACAAGAAAAGAAGACCTACATACCAAGCTCCATGTTGCAAAATTTATAAAACATGTTGGGTAGTCTCAAAATGAAAAAGAAAGAAACCTTTAGTCGGGTTTTGAATCATGGCTAAGAGGAACTCATGAGGGGCCCAGGCTTTGGAAACCCAGTCTTTGAGCACACTTTCATGGGGAGTTCTCCCTACAAAGTAAAAAAATAGAGTATGATGTTCTAACCATTGACATGCAAGATCAAAATCTGGGGTGGGTAAAACCACACCAGCTGAAGGAAAAGTGGATGTACCTCATAAAACACCTTCAAAATAAATTTTTGAGGTCTCTTGTTAAGAGGGGGATCCATTGTGCAAAGCTGCACCACCAACTTGAGCTAGAACAGCTAGGCCGGGGCCAGATGAGGACAATATAAAGGCTTAAAAAACCAGCAGTAAATGCAACTGTACAACAAACAACCAAAAATCCCATGCCAATGGCGCGATATGCCAAGGGGAGCGCTAAAGTTTAGCAAAGAAACTCTAAACCCTAGAAGAGCACATTCTCCATCAGCTAGAGGAAATTTTCAAGCACATTCTCCCAATCTACAGGGTTATTTTGAGTGTGAAAATATTAGCTAATTTGTGGGGTCCATAACTTTGAAATAAAATGTTTTTGATTAAGTAAAAAATAGGTTTTGAGGGGTCCTGAAACCCCATACAACAATTCCAAAGATAGAACAATAGAGTATCTAGACCAACATTAACAACAACAAAACACAAAATCTATAGGAAAAAACCAGCGAGGTACTGGTAGAAAAATATGAAAAATAACCACCCAGCTACACGAAAATATTGAGACTATCAGTAGTCTCTTTCTCCAGCATTAACATGATCTTTGCAACATCCTTGAGGTTAAGAAGATCCTGAGGGATAGGAGCCTCCACAACCTTGGCACTTTGTCTGGTCCTCCTCGTGGAGTGAGGGAAATTCTTGGAGCTAGAGACCCCAACATCCATCTCCAGATCCACAAATATCCTTTCATTGTGCATTTTCTCCAATCTAGCCACCATAGCCGACATATAGGTAGTAGACACTCTCATCATAGCTGCACTATTTTCCATGATCTTCTTAAGGGCAGTGTCAATTTTTTGCATCTTCAAACTGATCTCCTTAAACCTTTCATCATATCTATACTTAAAAAACTTTATAACTTCATCTTTTTTCTGAAAGCAGTCCAACATCATTCTTTTTTCATCTTCTTTCCATAGGGCACACTAATTGCTTTCAAAAATAGTTCCTTTCCCCTATTCCTTAGTTCTCGTGTGGCTCTCTTTCTCCATGATCTCTTCAATCCTTTCCAATTAAGTTGAGGAAGTTCTCTGCTTAAGACATAGGGTCTTAATTTCATGAAACACCCATCATTGGAATTGGTACAGATCAACCGAGGCACTTCTAGCAGTTACCAAGATATCAAACATCATTTATGGCTTTCCTTGTAAGTCCTAGGAATCCAAGTCCATTGGTTATGATTCCTGGTTATCAAAACCTTTAGGATGTTTATTATCCTGAGAATCAGAATCAGATAAAATAATCATCTTACCATTCCCCTTGCACTTCACTTTAGTGTTAGAGGTTTCCTCCTCTGACAAATTATCATTGTTGATCTTGGGGATTCTAACCCTCTTCTTAGAGTGGTTAGAGGTGACGGCCTTGTCATCAGACCCTGAATCATCTGAACCATCACTAGGGATACACTCCTCTATATCATCCATACTAACCTTAACCCTGTTAACCCTAGCTTCCAAATGCTCATAAATTAAAAGGATTAACCCCTAATGAGCCAAAGGGATCAACTTAGGGTTCTTAGTGTGGTCAGCTAGACATTCATTAAGGGAAGAAACAAGATAAAAGGGAAAAGAAAGCATATTTCCATATCTAAAAATGATTTACTAACAAATTTTTTTTTTCATATCCCTAAATAATTTGACCCCTTATGTTGATAGCCCAGTGATCTCTGTAATCGACTTCTCATCCAAATTCACTGTATGTCCAAACAGGGTGACTCTCTTCTTATTCCATCCCTTGACCAAGAGTTTGGAAACCTAATCCTTTTTCCCATGTAACTTCTCCATATGATCGGTTATCTCTCCTTTTTGTAATCTTCTCCAAAAAAATCATTCCTTCTTTCAACCTTCACAACTAGTTGGCTCATTCGTATTAATAATTCCCCCCATGGTTTTAGCAAATCCAACCACACCTCCTTCTCTAGATAAAATATCAACTCTGCAAAAACAACAAAGAATAGCATATTCAAGGTAGAGAAAGCACTTAATTGCCTAGAAAAGTATGGGGGATAGTCCACCTCGTGCAATCTAGAAACTTCCCACCAGCTCACACATCATTAATGATACAACTCAATCTAAGGGCCATCATAAAATAACAAGGGAGAAAAATTTCCATTTATACGATCAAAAAGTAAAATCTCTAGCTTCTAAGGACATATTGCTTTCGTCTTGCCACATAAAAGGGGCCGATAACTTACCTCCTAAGTTAGCAAAAGTGTCGGCAACCTTGTTTGCTTCCCTATAGGTATGCACTATAACACACCTATCAAAGCCTTCAATAATCTTAAGAGCTCTAATAATAATATTTTTAATTTTCCAAGAAGGCTAAGCCAAACCTTTTAGGCAATTGATAATATTTAAGGAATCCCCTTCTATCTAAACATTTTTAAATTGCAATTTCTCAATGATTATAAGACTTTCCAAAGAAGCCATAGCTTCAGCTATATGAATGGTCTGGGAGCACAAGGGTAGGGCCAGCGTAGGCACACAAAACCCTCTAAAATATATAACCATCCCCCCCAGCAGGTCCAAGGTTCCCCTTAGCTGCCCCATCAAAGTTAACTTTCACCCATCCCCCTGGGGCATAATTCAAGACAACATTGTCTCTAGATTTATTTTCTTTGATTTTTCTAATATCATCCTCTAACCCCCACTCCACATAGATCCTCTTATCCTCCTCATATATAGAAGTTGATGGAAGGTGGTTAATGCCACTACAAATTAACTTCATATTTTCTTTAATTGCTCATTACACCTTGTCAAAAACAATCTCAGTTGAATAAAAAGATTCCCTCAAGATTTTGTTGTTTCTTTCCTTCCAAGCATGCCATGAGACATAGGGATACAACAGGACTAGATAATTTTGATAAAAGAATTGGATGAGAGATAGTTCCATTGACCAAAGAAATCTTCCACCTTTTCTAGAAACACCCAAGCTATCTTCCATTCTTTCAAGACCAAACTCCAAATGTTGACTATGAAGGGGGAGTGAAGCACAAGGTGAGAGATAGATTCTTTGGCATTGAGACACAAATGACATCTATTACGGATCAAGAATCTTCTCTCACTTAAGTTGTCATTAGTAAGTATTTTATTTTGTAGCAGAAGCCAAAAAAATATATTAACTTTAGGTGTGAGGTTTTTAACCCAAGCCTTGGCCCAAACATAAGGATAGGGAAGGGGGGAAACCAATCTATTAAAAATTGAAGCCACAGAGAAACATCCATCCTAGGTTAACCTTCAAATGAAACAATCTTCAGCAAAAGGATTAACAAGAAAGGACAACATAACCTACCGGATTGGATAATAGACAATATTGATTTCCTCCAGATTAACCCAAGAATGATTCTGCCAGTAGTCAAAGAAAAAAGAGCCAAATCTAGCTTTGCAAATATTGACAAAGGGAAGTAGATCAGGGTGCAAACTAAGGGGTTCATAAAAATTCCAAACATCTTCCCAAAATTTGATACAAGAACCCTTACCTAAAACCCAACCAACTCCAACTTGAGCCATGGGTTTATAAAAATTACAAACATCTTCCCAAAATCTGATCCAAGAACCCTTACCTGAAACCCAACCAACTCCAACTTCAGCCACCTTTTTAGCCTTGACAATGCTATTCTAGATGAAGGAATCATATGGAATATCTGAGGAATGAAAGAAAGACACCATATTAGGAATAACATTAAGATATTTGGTGAACCAAACTGAATTCCAATCCTTTCTATCACCGTAAGACCTTAACACCTTTCTAGCAAGGAAAGCATTATTAAAGTCTTTAATTACCCTTAAACCAAGACTCCCAAAAGCTTTAGGTAAACAAACCTTCTCCCAGGAAACCAAAGGCATCCTTTTCGTATCTTCAACTCTAGACAATAAGAATCTTTTCTGAATTTTCTCAAGAGCATCAACATATTTGGAGGGGATTATAAAAAGCCTCAAAGCATAACCAAGAAGATTTTGAAGGGAAGATTTGATTGTATAAATGAATCTTTTCTAAATTTTCTCAATAGCATCAGCATATTTGGAAGGGATCATAAAAAGACTCAAAACATAAACAAGAATATTTTGAAGTGAAGATTTTATTGTATAAATGAAATAGGACAAATCATTTATAGGTAAAGAGTAAAGAGTGTTTAATTTATAGTGTCAGCTTTTATTTTCTTATTTTAATAAATTATTAGATGATGTATTGAGAATTATAATTATTATCTATGTATAAATGATTTTTCATATAATAAATATGTTGAATTTTTTATATATTTTATTTTTATGAATAAATATTGATTTTTTTTATATATTACATTTTTAAGATTTGATTATAATTATAATTTATAGGGAAGGATTAAAGAATGTTGAATAGATAGTGTAATTTGTGATTTTATTTTTTCTTTTAGTTTTTCTTATAATTTTAACAAATTAGTTTAGTGATGTATGTTACAATTATTATATAGCATATTTTATTTCTTTAAATAAATTTTTTATAATGGATTATGGAGAGTTTGATTTATAGTTTATCATGATTATAATTTATAAAGGAGGAACAAAGTTTGTTTAACACATAACATGTGTTATGACTTTGATTTTTTAGTTTTCTTTTCTTATTTAAAAAATATTCTAACAATAAATTGAGAGTTATAATCATTATTATTTTTTTGTATATATAACAAATTTTCACATGAAAAACATTGTTGATCTCTTACATAATTTATTTCTTTGAATAATTATTAACTTTCTATGCCAAATTTTTTATTTGAAAATGATTAGATTTTGGTATTCTTATTTAATAAGAAGGAATACATTTTTATGAAATTTTAAGTAGATAATAAGATAGTTTTTTGACATGTGTTCTAGATATTACAAGAATTTTAGTTTTGTTTCTATCAATTTTTTATATTATAATCAAAATCAATTTTGGATGAGCTTTAAAAAATAAATTTTGATAAATAGGCAACTTCAAATTGATAAATCTTTGACTTCTTCAAATAAGTGTATTGGATCTATACTAGTTCTAATCTCCTTCAAACTCTTATTACAAAGAATGCATTAAAATATTATTTACAAATTTAGAGATTACTTAAATTAATAAATTTATATTTACTTTAACCATTTGAAATGACACAACATCTTTTTATTCTAGTTGACAACTCCCACTACTCTAAAAACTATAAATAATTATTTACATCCTCAAATTCTTTTTTAACAGATATAGATTATGAAAGCCTATCTTTAGTGTTCACTTTCCAACATATAGTGAACTTTTGCATAATAAGATTGAATTTAGTGACACTTTTTGATACAATTTTCAAATGTTTAAAATTATAAAACCACAAGCTTTGATAAAAAGTTGCATATCTTTAAAACTATAACATCACAACATAAATTATTCATTTAGTTTTCCATTCAAATCTTATGAAAGAAGCTGTAGAAAAGAAGAAATGAATATAATAAGAATATGAGAATCAAACTACAGTTTAGGTTGGAGTAATAAAGTTAACCAGATCCATATATTCATTCTGAAAACAGCTTGGAAGATCATGTAAAAGTAATTTCCAACATAAAATAAAAATTGAATATATTTTATTAATAAAATTTGTTTACAATTGATCTATAATATTTTGCGAAGTCATTATAAAGCAATAACTAAAAAATGGTAAGTCTCTAATTGTTATTAGAAGATCCAAAAAAACTTAACAAATGATACAACTGTAATAGAAGTGTGAAAAATAAACTACTTAAAAAAATTACAATTTTATAACTAGAAATTCATACTTAAATCTTGTATGATGTACACTTTTAATCTAAATATGAGAAAATGAAATATTGTTATTATGTTAATTTTTCATAAATAATAGATCATTTAATTGTAAAGATTTGTAAAAATAAACTTAGTTCAAATAAAAAATTTAAATCCTAATATATTTATTAGATTAGTTTTTATAAATAACACAATCTAATTTTGAAGATATTAATATTTGATTAAGTTCTTTAATTGATTACACAAATTTATTTATATTTTTATCTTCTAGATCATAGATGATAACTATTAACTAATATAAATTCACATATTTATGTTTCATATTGCTTTAACCATTTTATTATTTCAACATTTTATATTGAAACTTAAAACTTAAATTAGAATTATTAATTTTTTAAATTATAATTTATTTATTTATATTTTATAGTAAATATTAGCTTATAAATATAAAAGTAATAACATTTTTCATTCATCTCTTTCGTCTTCTACATCTATTGAATACATTTAATAATAATGAAATAATTAATACTTATTTTGCATAAATCATTAAAATATTAAAAAATAATTATTTAATAATTATATAATATTGTGGAATGTTAATACTTTTAACACCAAATTATAATTCTATGATAGACACAAAATTATAAGATTTAAAAACATTAATATTCAATGATCTCTTCTTGTACTAAAAAATGTAATATTTAAAATTCTACTAATCTATAATTTTTTTTTTGAATTGTATATCTATTACCAAAGAGAACATTTAAAAATAATGTTTGGCTACATAATTATTGACCAAGTTGGTCACTTAGATTAAGCCCAAACCGCAAAATTAACATCGATATCACAATAACACAGTGTCTAGCATAAATATCAGTGTCACAATAGCCTAGCACTAAACATATACATAACATTATAAAGCATAGTCAAGCCAAAAATTAGTATATTACATCATTTTCAATTTTATATGGTTTACTCTTCATCATTCCCAATCTTCTAAATATATTGTTTCCACCATCTTGGTATTCATTTACCTTTTCTTTATCCTTTCCTTTTCCCACCACCCTTGAATTGGTCAGGTTTTGATCTAGAAGGAATCAAAAGCTGGAGTTATCATAGTTATAGTGGGAAACTTTAAGATTTTTGATAACTTCATCTCTCATATTTTCATTTTGGTGTAGTTTGCAATATTTTTTCTAAAAGTCAATGTACTAGAATTTCTTGTTAATCTTTCTTCAATCTTGTGGCAAAAAATGAGCTTCTTATACATCATATTTATAAATTGAAGAACCTCCCTTTATCACCTTCATAAATATTTGTATTGGTAACTAAATAGTGTGAATGTGACCTATTCAATAATCATAAGCACAATAAGTCTAAAGCTAGACTCGTTAAGAATCTAGTTGAACCCTAAGAGCTCCTTGTTTTCATCCCATGCTACATTGACATGATCGAGAATTGCATCAAAATTATATTTAACAAGGCCCTTGTCATTTCTATAACTTCCTTTTTCTCCATCCTTGAGGCATCCAAACTCAATTGGTCAATTTCATTATTTATGCTTGATATGTCCAATCTAGCCTAAGCTAGATCTCTTCTTAATCCCACACCTTCTTTAGAAGGATATTCTTGTAAAGCAGGGGATGGCATGTTGGTCCTAAATACAAATGATCGTCAAGCGACTTCACTCTCTCCTTTAGGATGTGAATTTCCTTGTCAGTTTTTTAGTGCCACTTTATGGGAAAACTTTGTCGTATGCACTGTCATATATGTGGCCCCTATGGAAAAAGTATTTACCACTTTGTTGACAATCAGAATTCCAAAATGAATATCCATTTCTTGATTTAGTGCTAGTCTTTGTGTAACTAGATTCAAGCACCAAATAGCTAGTTGATTCAAGTGATCATCAAAAATAGTGCCAAAAAGCAACTTATGCATATGTTTAGGATCCATATTTTCCAGATCAATATCATGTCTTCTCCTTAGGGCATCAAATGCAATAGAAAATGAGATATCTCACCCTTAAAGAAGAAGCACAACACTCCTTTTCACTGTGTGCCTACCCATTTCAAGGGTCATGATAGCTAACTATTCCTTTGCACTTCTCAGAACTATCCATCAACTTATTCCATCAACTAGATCATACCAGCGATAATCAAATCCTCTGCACAAATGATTATTACATTATTCTCTCCTTTCCATTCCCATATGATCTACAATGAGATCTTACATATATTTATACCAACATAGGACCTAACCAATTATGTCGGCCACCCAAATGATAATTCAATAGATTCATTACATAATCCTAAAATTAAATCATAAATCATGTTGACCTAAGGCCAAGTAACATCTTCCAATCAATAAAACATCCTGGAAGAGTATCCGAGGATCCACCAACATGTTACATGAAAATCGGTCCATAACCTAGATGGCACTAGACCTAAATTAGATCCACACATGCCAAAGCAATGACAACAATTAGTTGAGGCACAAACACAATCATCATCAACATCCTAGATCCCTTCTAGAAGATGCACCAACACCACTTATGCATTACATCAAAGATCTTCAAAAAAGCTCTACCGGTGAAACCCTTACCAGACTAGTAAAGAAGGCTAACTAGAGCATGAGATAACATTTGATCATCAAGTCAATACAAACTAACTGAAATATACTTCAGAAGCATATGAACTATCCATCTAAACTTATTCCATCAACTAGATCATACCGGCGATAATCAATAGATTATCTTAGCAATCCAATCCTTCTACTAGAAGTTGGTAAACAACCATAACAGTAAGTGTTGATATCAATGAAAAAAATCAATGCAAAACGTAATCAATTCCATCATACAACCAATAATCTCCCCCTTTGGCATTGATTGCAACACTATATGTGAAAAAACATCCAAGTGCCAAGAAAATACCAAACAAGTCTCCCCCAATGGAAGATAGCCAACAATCTCTCATAGAATAATAAAGCAATGAAGCTTTGAACCAAATCTGAAACAAAATATCAAATACTACCAAACTTCCCCTAATGATTGTAATAAGTCTAGAAAATAAATAGCAAAGTTTTTTCACATATATTCCTCCCCCTTTGACAACAATGCAAAATATTCAAATAGAATATGAAAACTCTAAATCTCAAGGCTGACTACTCCCCCTGAGTAGTAGCATTGTTTCATTAGTCAAGAGCAAAAAATAGCTCTGATAATGTATATCGGACTAGTGCATATATATGCATCATTTAACTCCCTATGGAAGGGGTAGAAACCCCTAATCTATCTCTCAAATACTCAAATGATTTCTAAGAAAAAGGTTTAGTGAAGATGTCTTCTATTTGCTCTTTAGTGTTCACAGGAATAAATCTGACCTCTTTTGCTTCACCTTTTTCTTTCAAAAAGTTATACTTGATTGATATGTGCTTAGTCTTGGAGTGAAATACTAGATTCTTTGATATGTCAATAGATACAGAGTTCTCACAATGGATAACTACCAGATCATTACAACTCACTTGTATATCCTTCAACATATTTTTCATCCATAGAACTTGAGTAAAATTGGTTGCGACTGTAGCATATTCAGCTTTAGTAGTACATAAATAAATGCATGACTGCTTCTTCTCGATCCATGAAACCAACTTCTTCCCAAGGAAGGATGCTCCACCAGATGTGGTCTTCTAGTCATCAACATCTCCTTCCCAATCGACATCTATATATGCACATAAAGTAAAGCCATCACCTTTAGGGTATCATAAACCATATTTAGTTGTACCTTGCAAATACTAGAATATCCTTTTTATTCCACTTTCATGATTTTGTTTTAGATTAATTTGAAATCTTGATTCAATACTAAGTGCATTCATTATATCTGGTCTAGTCTGAGTTAAATATAGAAAACAACCAATCATGGATCTATATCTTGTAGAATTTACTAAAGGGGATACATCCTTAATTGACAATTTTTCACTTGTAACCATAGGAGTACTAACCGGTTTATAATTTTCCATACCAAATTTCTTCAACAATTCCCTTAGATACTTAGTCTAATAGATAAAGATACCTTTATTAGTCTGAGTGATTTGCAAATCTAGAAAAAAGATTATTTCTCTAGTCATAGACATTTCAAATTCACTTTGCACATTATGAGAAAATTCCATGCACAATTTTTCTTCACCTCCAAATATGATATCATCAATAAATACTTCAATAATTAGAATATCATCATCAGTGAATTTATAATATAGGTTACTATTAGCATTACCTTTTATAAAATCAAGCTTCAAAAGAGATGATAAAATATAGCCTGTTTTGTTACAACTTGTCCATCCTCATCCAGTTTGTTTCTAAACACTCATTTAGTTCCAATGACATTCTTATTTTTAGGTCGGGGATCCAAATTCCAAGTATTGTTCTTTCCTATCTTATCTAGTTCATTTTCCATAGTTTTCATACAACATTGATATTTACAAGCTTCAATTACTGATGTCGGTTCAAGCTCAGAAATGATACAAACCTATTAATTTGCCAATCTTCTCCTTGTCATAATTCCCATGTTTTTGTCTGCAATGATTTGATTTTTCAAAATGATTTAGGCTTACATACCTTGGTGTTTTCTGATTTTCAGGTTCTCTGTGTTTCTCTTTAGTTATAGTTGAGTTTTCTAATTATGTCGGGGTAATTGGTTGAGTATTTTGTTCAGATACAGGCACTACCAGTTTAGTTATGATCATTTCCACTGCCGGTTCACTGTCATAAGATTTAGCTTGGTCTTTATATTGCTTAACCACTTTCACATTAGCGCTCTCCACAATTCTCTACAATCTTTTGTTAAATCTATATGCTTTTCTTTTAGTTGAATAACCAAGAAATATTCCTTCATCACATCTAGGGTCAAACTTTCCAATGGAATCATCTCTTTTGATATAACACTTACTTCACAAGATTCTGAAATATTTAAGAGTAGGGGAATGACCGAACCATAATTCATAAGGTGACTTACTAGTATCTCCTTTGATATGAACTCTATTGAATGTATAAATCATTGTAATTACTACTTCTCTCTAGTAGATATGAGGCAAATTAGCTTCCATCATCATGCTTCTTATTGCGTCAAAATGGTTCTTTTCTTTCTTTCCACAATGCCATTTTGTTGAGATGTCCGGGGTGTAGATAACTATCTTCTAATGTCATTTTTCTCACAATAGTTATTGAACTTACTGAATGTAAATTCAACACCTTTATCTGATCTTGGACACTTGATTTTCATTCTTGTCTCTGTCTCAACTATAGCTTTAAAGATCTTGAATTTCTCAAAGGCTTGAAATTTCTCCCTTATAAAAGCAACCCATATCATTATAGCATAGTCATCAATAATTAACATGAAATATCTATCTCCTTTAAAGCTTCTTGTATTAGTAGGACCACATATGTTAGTATGAATCAAATAAAGAACATCATTAGATTTATCAGGTATTCTCTTAAAAGAAGTTTTGATTTGCTTACCCATTTGGCATTCCTTACATACTAGATTATGAGGCTTCACAATCTTAGGTAAATCTCTAACTGCCTTAGTTGAACTAATCTTTACAATGCAGTGAAAATTTACATGATATGACCTCTTATGCCATAGCCAACATTCATCAATATGTGCAATCAAACATGTCTTTTCACAAGAGTTCAAATGAAAGATGTTGCCTTTTGTTTGTGTACCGGTTGCAATCTCCAATCCTAATTTACTAATGATTTTACACTTTCCATCCTTGAATTCTAATTGAAATCCTCTATCTACTAATTATCCTACACTCAAAAGATTAAGTTTCAGACCTTCAAACTAATAGACATTATCAGTGGTATGCTTATCATCCAATCAAATGGTTCCTCTTCCTTTGATCACACATGCCTTGTTATTACCAAATCTGACTTGACCACCATCAAATTCTTGCAGGATTACAAACTTTCCTTTGTCACCTATCATATGATGAGAACATCCATTGTCTATTACCCATTCATTTTTGGCTTCAATGTTTGCTGCAAGGGCCTTTTTTTCATTTTTGATAATTGGTTCTGGATCATCTTCCTTCATAGCATAAAATACCCAGTATTTTCCATTGCCAAATCCACTAGTTGATCTCCTATCGGTTCTTCTTCTTCTGAGTCATCAGTTACTCCTTCCTCATCAGCATAGCAGCATGATTTATTTTTGTTTCTCTTGAACTTATGCTTGATCTGATATTCATGGTTTGGCTTAAAAGATCTTCTTTCTCTTTCTTCCAATTTTGAATTTCTTTTAGGACATCTAGATGCAAAATGACTTATCTTATTACATGCATAACATATTAAAGGATATTTTCCTTGATACTTACTTCCTAATGGACATTTAGGTATCCTTCCAAGAAATAGGGCTTCAAGTTGCTCAAACTCTTCATCTTCTTTCCTAATCTCTTCCAACTCCCTTCCATACAAAACATTCCAATATTGCTTGTCGGTTGATAATGTAGATACCTTAAATGTAGTATCAATATTTGTTTCTCCAAGAGGACCAAATTCTTCAAGCTCAAAAGTTGATATATTTCCAACAAGAGTATCTCTATTGACAGAATAACTCAGCATGGTTCTTAGTTCATTAATTGTAGTTACCTTCATCTTATATGCTAGTGGAAAAAACCTTAATACTTTTGAAACAATCTCTTCCTTGCTCAAAGATCCACCACAACACTAAATTCCTAAAACAATTTTATTTACCTTTTCCATAAATGTATAAATTATTTCATCTTCCTCCATCTTCAAGCTTTCATATCTTACCAAGTAACATTTAATTTTTGCAGTTTTAATAGTAGGATCACCTTCATTCAGAGTCTCCAACTTGTCCCATAGAGATTGTGTCAATGATTTGTTTGATAGTCCCATGATTTGTTGATCTGATAAGGCACTTAAGAGGGATTATATAGCTTTGCAGTCATTATCCATGTTCTTATCCAAGTCTACCAGTGCAGGATTGCCAAATGTCTGATCATGAGGAGTGTAACAATTCTAAGTTATTTTCCAAATTTCCTTTCTAATGCATTTGAAATGAGTCTCCATTTGAATCTTCCATACTCCATAGTTTTTTCTATCAAGCCTAGGTCTCTCCTTCTAGAAAATAGAAGTTGAGCTATTAGTTTCCATAGCATATTCCTCAAGTGGTTAATCTTCTGAAAAAGGAGGACTAGCCTCTGATACCAATTGTTAGGATAACCGATGAACAACTCAGAAGGGGGGGGGTTAATCAATTATTAATAGATTATGTGAATTAAAGGACCTAAAACCTTATACTATAATAAGTGATTAAGCATTAAAGAATAGATCAAAAGTAGAGAATCAATACCATGCAAAAATAATACATAACACCATAATTTGTATGTGGAAAATCATAATGATGAAAAACCACGATAGGAAACCCTAGCCACAATTAGATGATACTTCTGAAACAAGTATATTACTACAATAGGGGCTTGCACATGCAAGAAGGAACACTACCTAGAGTGCACTCCTCATCATAATGGATTCTCCCTGACTAGAGTTATGTCACCCACCTAAATATATTTGGACTACAATCCCAAAAGAAGAATTGTTGGTGATAGCATCAAACATGCCAAATTACAGTTCCGCTTAAGCTCAATACCGAAGGTTTTCAACCTCTTGCATAAACCCAACTCGATCACCTATGATCGACCAAATCCTCTTCAAAAATGATTATTATATTATTCAATCCTTGCCATTCCCATATGATCTACAATGAGATCTTACATATATCTATACCAACACAAGACCTAACCAATTAGGTTGGCCACCCAAATTATAATTTGATATATTCATTACATAATCGTAAAATAAAATCATAAGGAATATCTTCCTAAGGCAAACAAAACATCATCTAATCAATAAAACATCCTTGAAGTGCATACGAGGATCCACCAACACATTACATGAAAATTGTTCCATAACCTAGATAGCACCAGACCTAAATTAGATCCACACAAACCAAAGAAATGACACCAATAAGTCAAGGCACGAACATAATCATCATCAACATCGTGAATCCTTTCTAGACATTGCACCAACACCATTTATGGATTACATCAAATATATTCAATAAAACTCTGTCGTGAAACCCTTACCAGACCAATAAAGCAGGCTAACTAGAACATGAGATAGCATCTGATCATCAAGTTAACACCAACTAACTTAAACATACTACTAAAGCATATGAACCATCTATACAAACTTATTCCATCAACCGGATCATATTGGTGACAATCAAATGATTATCTTTCCAATCCAATCATTCTATTGGAAGTCGGTAAACAACCATAACAACAAGTGTTGACATCAATGAAAAACGTCAATGCAACACATCATAAATTCCATCATATGGCCAACACACATAGAAGTTACAGTCTTGGGAAATTCTAGAATTTGATGGGGTTGTCCACTTCAAGAAGAGGATGTAACCGCAGGATTCTTCATGATGGCCTCAACAAGTAACTTTGGTAGTCGAAGGTGTCCTTGGGATGGTGGCTACGGCGTATCAATAGAGGGAGGAATGAATAGTGACTCATTAAAAATAGGTGGAGGAGATGGTGGAGTGGAAGTAGGGCCAATTGGAGAACCAATAGACTGAGGAGAATTGGGCTCCTCCTCTTCGACTTGTTAGACTTAGGGCCTTACCACCCTAGGCCTTTGATGAGGAAAACACATCCAATCGACATGTATATATGAAGGTGACTCATATAAATGTTTAAAGCTAATCCCTAACAAAATTTCTTGTGAAGATGCTAAGGCTCTAAGCCAGAAGATCTCTTTGGAAGAAATCAAAGGCTCTATCAATTCACTAGCCAATGGCAAGTCTCCAGGAATTGATGGTCTACTCGTTGAGTTCTACAAGAAGCACATAGAATAGATAAGTATGGAATTATTGGCACTATAGGAAGATGTTTTTGCATAAGGGTCTCTTTGAGAAAGTATAAATAAAGGTGTTCTTAAATTTATTACCTAAAGGTGGTGATAAGACTTTGGTTAGGTTTTGGAGACCTATGACCTTACTGAATGCCTCATACAAAATCATTGCAAAAATATTGGCAAGTAGAATTGCTAGAATATTAGATAAGGTTATTTCAACCACACAGATTTGATTCATAAAGGGTAGATATATTCTAGAAAATCTGGTTACCAACTGGGAGACAATGCACTAGGCTAAAGCTGATAATCAAAATGTTGCAATGGTCCTTTTGGACCTTGATAAAGCATATGATAGAATAGAATGACAATTTCATAGGGGAATGTTACAAGCATTTTTTTTTGCTTCATACTAATGTAAATGGATAGATATTCTTTTTAAAGACTCTTCCACAGTTATTGAGATTAGTGGTCATATCTCCCAAGCTATTTCATTAACAAGGTCTATAAGGTAGGGGTGTCCCATTGCCCTGGCTTTGTTTGGCATTGTTGCTAATGCTCTATATTATATTCTAAGGGCCCTAGTACTTGGACCCTCTATTAAAGGTCTTACTCTTCCTAATGCTAATAATCTGAGGTCTTACTCTTCCTAATGCTAATAATCTGATTAATACTCAATTCACTGATGATACTACCTTATTTCTATCCCTGTCTGAGGATAAATTTGATAATGCCATGGAAAGACTCTAGTTTTTTTGTTTGGCCTCTGGTGCTAAGATAGCCCCTCACAAATCTACTATACTTGGATGGTCTGAGATTCCTCCAAATTGGATCAAATGAAAAGGGTGGCAATGGGCAGGACCAAAGTCTATTGTAAGATATCTTGGTATCCCTTTTTCCATTAACTGGGTACTTAAGATATGTGGCAAACATTATACTCTAAAATTGAAAATAAACACCTTAAATGGAAGACTCACATGCTACCCCTAGCTGGCAGAGTGAAGATTGTACTTGGGGATTATAGCATGAAAGTATTTGGCTCCAGTGTATTTGCATCACTATGGAAGGCATGGTCACAAGTAAGGAGGTTTTCTACCCTCTAAGGATGCAATAGGATGTTCATCGGCTTATTCTTTTGTGGATAGATCTATTTGGTTGGGGGTGAACCTGAACAATAAACCCCTTGCTTTGACCCAAAGCACCTCTGCTAAGATTTGGAATGATAAAGGTATATCCCTGATTAGCAATTTATAGATTGATAATCGATTTGGCTCTTGGATGGAGATTAAGTCTAAATATGAGATATCGGCCTCAAAAAATAAAACATACCCCCTCATTGGTAAGGCTATAGGTTGTTTTTTCCTTGGTAAGATCTTGGACACCGATTCTTTTTTCAATCAACTTAAGTGGTCAGATGGTTCCCCTTTTTTGGAAATCTCCACTAAATAGAATTATCTGATGATAAAGAGGATTACTCAATGTTCTCTAGAATTAATCAAGGTTGGGGTTGTGAATGGCCTAAGTCAAGATGGCAATTTGTTTTTGATTTCTTTTGGCACTCTCCCATTGAACCTAAAAAATTCTTGTTTTAGATGGCTCCTTCTGTTAAAAAAGCTTGTTGTTGGTTCCTTTTTATATGTTGAGGGTCTCATGTCTATTAAGTGTGTTATGTGTGATATGCAAGAGTCCTTTGCGCATCTATTTTTTGAGTGTGAATATGCCCGTGATGTATGGTCTATATTTCTTGGTCCTTCTTTTGCTTGGAACCACATACCTGGTCTTTCTTAGAGTGAGGTCCTTGCTAGTTTGGTAGAATCTTTTGAACTTAATATGAACCAGTCCTTGTCTATTTTGTCTTGTGTGGTGTTATGGTTTTTGTGGAAGGAAAGAAATGGAGAGGTTTTTCAGAACAAGAAGAGGAGGCTTACTAAGTTTAATAATAAACTAACACATTTCTTTATCATGTCACAGGTTTCTGTTGTCCTAGAGATATCTAAGGAAAAATTTATGACCCTAATTTGTGAGGGTTCCCTACAGATCTACAAAGAAGATATGAACAGTACATGCAAAATCTCAAGCTTGAAGATCCAGGTGTACTTCCCCCTAGATATGGGGAGAAAAGCACAAGAGAACAGTGAACATGGTGGCTTTCTTTGTTACTTTTTCTGTATAGACAATGAGGAATTTTGTATTAACCCCTCTTATATGTTCATATTGTAATACTCACTGAGCAGAGACAGAGCTACGACTTGATTTTTGTATGCATGTAAAAATGGATATTGTATAGAAGCAATAAATGGAGGATAAGCAATGCAAGATATATGTAGAAAATAGGACACCTGATAATATGTTGTATATATTGTGAACTATTTTAATATTAAAAAAATATTTAAAAGAGCCCAGACAAGCCACTGTATCAGATTAGTCCCATGATCGACAATATAGGCATGCAAGCGTGGTGAAAGGAATAACATCGCACCTCCCCGACGAACCTCATGACTAGTATAGAAGAAAGTACTAGCAAGCCAAATGGAATGACAAGAAACAACAAGTATAAAACCCATAATTTTCATTTCTTAAAGACAGAGAACATCAAAACCATTTACTTACCAAGAGTATCCCTAACAGAATACTTCTGGGAGAGGGAAGAAAGACCTCGAACATTCCATGAAATAAAATTCATGGAAAAACTGCATCCATATTGTCAAACTAAGGCCTGCCTAGGCGAGCATAACTGTTCTTCAATAAATCTGATGGTATAGTGCCTATCTGAAGGGGAGGCAAAATTTGTGCAAGTCTCCTGGCCCTACACCTCCTTGCCATGCGAGCGAGAAGGGCTACGAGACCACCGGGGGCGTGTTGTCACAGGAGGACAACTAGAACATCGAGAAACCATTACAGAAGCCGCTTGTGGCGTACTCGAAGGCCATGGTGAAGTCATAGGTGCATATTGTGATGGGAGGATAGCATTCCCCTAATTACCAGGCTTTGAAGGGTTATTGGCGAATTCCAAAGTTTTTGACCCAGAGCTAGAAGCAAGGTTCTATTTTTTTGGCTAACCATGGTGGTCCATTTCTAATCATACTTTGAAGTATTTTTATCTCCTTAGCAGGAAGGCTCACCTCGAGGTTGAGGCTGCAGGTGTGGAGTATCTAAGGGACAATCCTTAATCTTATGTACAACATATTGGCAATGGTAACAAGTATTGGGAAGTTTAAAATAAGTAAGCTTGTGGGTATGCCATAAAGACCCTATTTGGATGTCAATAGTCTCTTTGAGATCTTGTGACAAATCAAATTCTACATAGACCCATTTTTGAGGATTAGACTGGAAGAATTGTCAGGTTTGATACATAAAACTTTATCAACAAAGGAGGCAATATTCTGAAGAAAAGGCACAAAAGGCAAAGGCAACCTAGGAAATTTAATACAAATTGGCACCTAAAGCCTAGCATCATCAGAGATGGTAAAATCATGGGTCCAAGACTAGAAAACATGCAGAGAAGAACTACATACCAAGGTCCATGTTGCAAAATTTCAAAAACGTACTGGGTAGTCTCAAAATGAAAAAGAAAGAAAACTTTAGTCAGGTTTTGAATCATGGCTAAGTGGAGCCCATGAGGGGCCAAGGCTTTGGAAATCCATTCTTTGAGCACACTTTCATGGGGATTTCTCCCTCCAAAGTAAAAAAATAGAGTATGATGTTCTAATTGTTGACATGCAAGATCAAAATCTGGGGTGGGTAAAACCACATCAGTCGAAAGAAAAGTGGAGGTACCTCATGAAACACCTTCAAAATAAATTTTTGAGGTCACTTGTTAAGAGGGGGAGCCATTGTGCAAATCCGTGCAACCAACTCCAGCCGAAATAGCTGGGCTAGGGCTGGATGAGGTCAATATAAAGGCTCCAAAACCTGCAGTAAATGCAACTGTATGACAAACAACCAAAAATCCTATGCCAATGGCACGATAATGCCAAGGGGAACGCTAAAGTTTAGTAGCATAAACTCTAAACCCTAGAAGAGCACATTCTCCATCAGCTTGAGGAAATTTTTGTGCACATTCTCCCAATCTATGGGGATATTTTGAATGTGAAAATATTAGTTAATTTGTGGGGTCCATATCTTTGAAATAAAATGCTTTTGATTAAGCAAAAAATAGGTTTTGAGGGGTCCTGAAACCCCATACAACAATTCCAAAGATAGAAAAATAGATTATCTAGACCAAAATTAACAACACTCCGAACAAAACCCCTCCCCCCCACCCACACATGCGGTTATTACTTCTCTCAGTCCAGTTCCATCTGGTGTACCCCCAAAACACAATAGCCATAGGAAAAGATAGAAAAAAACCAGTGAGTAACTAGCAAAAAATAACAAAAATAACCACCTAGCTACACGAAAATATTGAGACTATCACTAGCCTCTTTCTCCAGCAATAACATGGTCTTTGAAGCTTCCTTGAGGTTAAGAAGATCCTGAGACATAGGAGCCTCCACAACCTTGGCGCTTTGTCTAGTCCTCCTCATGGAGCAAGGGAAATCCTTGGAGCTAGAGACCCCAACATCCATCTCCAGATCCACAAAGATCCTTTCATTATGAGTTTTCTCCAATTTAGCATCCATAACCACCATATTGGTAGCAGACACTCTCATCATAGCTGCACTATTTTCCATGATCTTCTTGAGGGCAGTCCCAATTTTTTGCATCTTCAAGCTGATCTCCTTAAACCTTTCATCATATCTATACTTAAAAATATTTATATCTTCATCATTTTTCTGAAGGCAGTCCAACATCATCTGTTTTTCATCTTCTTTCCATAGGGCACACTCATTGCTTTCAAAAATAGTTCCTTTCCCTTGTTCCTTAGTTCTTGCATGGCCCTCTTTCTCCACGATCCCTTCAATCCTTTCCAATTTAGCTGAGCAAGTTCTCTTCTTAAGACATAGGGTCTTAATATCATAAAACACCTATCATTGGAATCAGTACAGATCAACTAAGGCACTTCTTGCAGTTACCAAGATATGAAACATCATTTATGGTTTTTCTTGTAAGTTCTGGGAATTCAAGTCCATTAGTTATGATTCCTAGTTATCAAAAACTTTAGGATGCTACTTATCCCCCGAATTTGAATCAGATAAAATAATCCACTTACCCTTCCCCTTGTACTTCACTTTGCTGGTAGAGGTTTCCTCCTCTGACAAAATATCATTGTTGATCTTGGGGATTCTAACCCTCTTCTTAGAGTGGTTAGAGGTGGTGGCCTTTTCATCAGACTCAGAATCATCCGAACCATCACTAGGGATACACTCCTCCTCTATATCATCCATACTAGCCTTAACCTTGTTAACCCTAGCTTCAAAATGCCATAAATTAAAAGGATTAACCCCTGATGAGCCAACGGGCTCAACTTAGGGTTCTTAATGTGGTCATCTAGACATTCATTAAGGGAAGAAACAAGATAAAAGGGAAAGGAAATCTTATTTACATATCTAAAATTATTTAGTAACAAAAAATTATAGCTATAAACTTTAGTAAACCTCCCGTCAACCATAGCAAATTCCATACCACTTTCAACATTTTATGCTAGAATCTTTTTACTTGGTTGGGAATGAAGTAAGTCATGTCATGCTTGACAAGCCTCTCCTTTTTGTCTTCGTTCTTGGGAAAGGTCTTGACTACATTGCTCGAGAATTTTCAATCGCTAAAGAATTTGACCCCTTACGCCGACAACCTAGTCATCTCTACAATCAACTTCTCATCCAAATTCACACTCTCCAAACAAGGTGACTCTCTTCTGATTCCATCCCTTGACGAAGAGTTTGGAAACCTGGTCCTTTTTCCCATGTAACTTTTCCATATAATTGGTTATCCCCCCCTTTTTGTAATCTTCTCCAAAAAAATTATTCCTTCTTCCAACCTTCATAGCTAGTTGGCTCATTCCTGTTAATAATGCCCCTCATGGTTTTAGCAAATCCAACCACACCTCCTCCAGATAAAATATCAACTCTACAAAAATAACAAAGAATAGCAGAGCCGAGGTAGAGAAAGCACTTAATTGCCCAAAAAGCATGCGGGGTAGTCCACCTCATGCAATCTAGAAACTTCCCGCCAGCTCGACCATCATTAATGATACAACTCGATCTAAGGGCCATCATAAAATAACAAGGGAGAAAACTTTTCATTTATATGATCTGTAGCGTCCTAAAATTGCGACACTTGCAATTTCGACCGCATTTTGGTCTTCACAATGGCGACGCAATACGCAACCTGAATGGAGACCCCGAAACCTGATTATGACACTCAAAATTGCATTTTCTTGCACCCTGGCCTGAACCTCCTTTGCACCCTGCTGTCCCGGGAGGTGGGACCAGAGCGCCCAGTGCCCTGGTCCTTCAGGACCAGGGCGCCCAGCGCCCTAGTCCCTGGGTCCTATTTTGGGCCCGGTCTCCTAAGGGGTCTCGGGTCTTTTTGTTTGCAATTTGGAAATTATCTTTCCTGGTCAGCCTAAGGTCGGGAAAATCAGTCTATCAGCCCTAATTGACAAGTATATAAACTACATTTTCCTGTTTCATTCGATATGATGAAAAAGGCATGGAAACTATACTCAAGCATTCAAGCATTCAAGCATTCCTTCAAGCAATTGATCATTTCAAGTCTCCATTCAAGGCTAAGTGTTGCATCCAAGACAAGGATTCAACCATTGAAGAGGAGATCACATACTACTACAACATACAACATACAACATCTAAACCTTCGCACATAAGGATACAAACATCCTTAGAACAAGGTATTAGTACTTGTTTTACAGTCATTTACATTTATAGCTCTTGCTCATTTCTTGGTTAATTCCAAAACCGGGGTTTGACCTAAAGGCAAACCCCTAATCCCTAACCCCCCAATTGTCTTCGCTTTTTTGTGTGTAGGTTGCAGGTACGCGGCTGAAATTGAAGATCTGGAATCCTTGTGCAGAGACGAACAGATCCCCCTTCGTTTCGCAGATTTTTCAGAGGACCGTGGCGCCGGGCGCCATCGTCCTGACAACTTTTGCTCAAATTTGCAGGACAGCGCCGTATCGACATTTCACTGCTAATTCCAGGTCCGCAGCTTCATACTGTATCCCTATCTCAGTTTATAAGCGAATCTTTCTCACTTTCCATGCATTTCTAGCTCAATTCCTCTATGCACATTCTTTACAAAAGAGGGTAGCCTTGCTGTCTTAACACTTGAAACTCATTTAGCATCCAATCTTACATTGTGTGGGATTGGATCTTGTGGGTTTCAACCCCTCTTTTGAATGTAAAGTCTCTCCCCTAAGTGAAAACCATCAACCCTAGTGAATCTCCCTTCTCTCTCCTTGGAGTTGGAAGAGGGGAGAGCAACTAGGGTTCGATCGCGATTTTTCGCTTTACATTTTGGTGAACCCGACGTGAACATCCTTTCTAATTTTTCATGCTTAGATCTGAAAAAATTGATTACATTTCCATGTTTGATCTTTTGCAAAATTTTAGAGGTGATTGCATAAAAACCCTAAAATTTCTTTTTAGTAATTAAGCTTGTGAAATGTCTAAATGTTAATGCTTGTTTCAGATCTGTCCTTCTATTACAAATTATCAATTCATATTTGTGCTTTAATTTTGAAAATTAAGTGGTTAAGTGTCAAAACCCTAATTTTTAAAACCCTCTTGATTCAACCTTTGTCCGACAATTTCACTGATCAAAACATCTCCAAATCAGTTGTAACTTTGGATTTCGCAATAAAATCACAATATCTTTCATCCCTGAAAATTTGGAAAAAAGTTGCGAGGACCGTGTGCACTCCGAGCGCCATCGTCCCCGACATTTTTTCCGAAATTTCGGGAGCGAGATCTTACTGTATTTTCCTGCTAAAATCCAGAATTTTGGCTGATTTTATCAATTATAACACCTTCAAAATTACAGTCAAAGTTGGTCTTGTGATTGCTTGGATTAAGGCTTTTAAACATTCAAAAATCATTGAAACTGAAATTTTGTGTCAAAATTGTGTTCTTACTGTCCTAAATCTGAAAAGTGTGTTAACATTCATTAAAAATTTCAATGCTTTATTCAAATTCTTGCATTTTGTGACTTTTGAAATTAAGTGCTTAATTACAACAACTTTGATTTCCGCTTTCAAAATTGAATTTTGCGTGAAATTGAGTCAACTTTTGAATTTCAAAACTTGCATTGCTTTTGGCATTCCCTCTAAAATCATAAAATTCAAAATTTCAGTTTCCCTCTCTTTTTCAAAATTCAAATTTTGCATTTTTTCGACAATCTGGGTAGGGTTCAATTTTGAGATTGCAACTTTAATTTGGCCTATCTACAGATCGTAAAATCACTCAATTTTTTCAGATTGGCTTTAAAATCATCATACCTTTCATCCCGGCAAATTTTGAAAAAAGTTGCAAGGACCGTGTTGCACTCCGAGCGCCACGGTCCCGGACATTTTTTCCGAAATTTCAGGAGACTGTCGTGATTGCATTTAACAGCTTAAATCCAGAAGATTGGCTGATTTTACTGAAAATTGCTACCTCTAAATTCAAAATTTTCTCTCCCTCTCTAGTGCATGAGTTTTACAACAATAAGCCCTACTTACACTATTCCCGTTAGACGAAGCCGTAGAATTAAGTCTTTCCGAGGTTTAATTACCGAGGAGATGGAACCTAATTTGAATAGCCTTTTTAACGAGGACATGGGTAATTCCTCTAATCCTCCTAATGATGAAGAAGCTCTCCATGAGGTTTCTGAAGAACAAATTTCGAAATTGGATAACCAATTTGACGATTTTCGACAATGGATGTCTTAAGAATACCCCGATAGTCAAGCTCTTCCTTTAATTGAGGGTCTAAAACGTATGCTTCAAAGTGATAAGAATGGAATTGATATTTTGCGTGGTATTGCACACATTGTGGATTCGAATGTGATGCCTATGAAGAGTTGTGCCGAAACTTTAGGTTATACACAACCTCCTACACAAGTCAATCATTCTATTCCTTTGATGACTTCTATTGCTAGCATACCTACCTTTACATCAAACATAATGACCACTTCTATACAAGACATTCCTCCTGTGATCACTAGTCATGGGGGCAATCCTTCCTTTTCAGTTAACCCTCTTCCTTCATTCAATCCGACTTCTTCATTCACTCCTTCAATGAGTGTTCCTATTACATCTTCACAAATGAACATGACACAAGGGGGCAATTCATTTAACCATTCCATTCCTCCTTGTAGTGTTCCTCTTGTCCAATCATCCCCTATAATTGATTATCATAGGGTCCCACCACCTTACTCTTTGCCTTCTTTCAATAACATAACACCTCCATCTCAATCTAACACATCTAATATGAATTCTTCGACTGAAGCGACCATTAACAATCTTGCACAAACTGTCTCTTCTTTACAGCAACAAATTGCCTCTATGAACCAATCTAAGTTTAGTGTGCCCACATTTGATGTTGCGAGCCCACTTTCTCTTGACATTGTTCGAGCTATTCCTCCTAAACATGTTGAAATTCCGCATTTGGAGCTTTATAATGGTAAAGGAGATCCTCTAACACATGTTAAGACCTTTCAAACAATCTATACTGATTTTGCTTATGACCAAAGGTTGCTTGCAAAATTGTTTACTAGAACATTAAGAGACAAAGCCCTACAATGGTATTGCTCGTTGCCTTCCTATTCTATTACTTCTTTCAAACAACTTGCAAATGCTTTCATTCAACAATTTCAAAACAATATAAGTCCTAAAGTTACTTTGATTGATTTAATGCATTGTAAACAAGGTGTTAAAGAAAAGGTGACTGATTTCATTGGTAGATATAAGCATTCGTATGCTCAAATTTCTTTTCCAGTGCCTGACAATGACATTCAAAGAATCTTTATTTCTAATTTACAAAAAGATATTCGAGACAAACTTCTATTTTCTGAGTTTACTTCTTTCCAACAGTTGTGTGCAACTCTTCACAATTATCAACTGACTGTGAGTCAAATGGAACAATCACATCCTATGGCTCCGAGTGATAAGGGTGATAGCAATCAATAACCATTTGGGAAGTTTAAACTGAACAGAGATTCCATCAAATTCAATGAAAACATCATCAACAACAATGTGAATGCAGCATCAGGTGTGCCTCCTATTTCTAAATTTTTCAAGAAAGAAAGAAAGTATACTCCTCTGAATGAATCATTGCATAGCATTATGAATAAGTTATTGGAACAAAATGTGCTTACTCTTCCTCCTATAAGGCAAATTGATCCTGCAAAGATTACTTCACCTTATTTTGATAACAAAGCCTTTTGTCAATTTCATCGTCAGCCTGGGCATGATACTGAAAAATGTTTTTCTTTAAAGGGTAAAATTCAAGATTTGATTGATAATAATACTATCTCTGTTTCTGGAGTGAATGATAAAGGTAATACATCTGTAGCTCCTCCTAATCAAAATCTTCAGATTTTCACTAATCCATTACCTTCTCATACCTCTAATGCGATTGAGACTAATGATTCCTCTTTTTCATCTGATGGTCTTATGTCTATGGCTCCGAATGTGATTAACTTTGTAGAGCAGCAAGAAAACCCTAAAGAACCTTCCATCACTTTTGATTCCAGTGAAACCATTAGGGCACCTGATGGTCCTTTATACATAGTTGCAAAAGTCAAGAATACACCTTGCCGTGGAGTGCTTGTTGATCCTTCGTGCATGATTAATGTTATTACTGAAGAATTTCTTTTTACTTTGCAATTGAATCAAGTGATCTATGACAAAACAGATGTGATTGTGAAACTATTTGATGCATTTTCTTCTCCTGCAATTGGTTCTATTACATTGCCTATTGAGGTCCATAACAAATCCCTTGATGTGAACTTTGCTATTATTCCATCTTCCGAACAATTTTGTGTGAAGCTTGGCTATCCTTGGCTATCTTCCATGAAAGCTATTGCTTCTCCTATTCATAAGTGTTTGAAATTTCCCCATAATGGTGAAGTTGTTACTGTCAATCATAGTCTCTTTAAACCAGCTGAAAGAACTTCTAGCGTTCCTCTTGATTACTTTTGGCCTAAACAATTCCAATCTCTTCCTCCGCGAAGTGATCATCTTTTCAAATCTTATCAAAAGTGGAAAACAGATATGATCCTATCTCTAAGTGAACCTAGAACACCCAAACTTGATATTCCTATCGTTCTTGAGAAGGAAGTTCTTCCTTTGAAAGATAAAACTAATGTCTTTCCTCAAGAAGATTCCCAACCCATCCCTATGGATGTGACTATGTCTATATCTAATAAACTTCCTAAAAGTAGACCTATACCTCCTTGTCATGATGGACTTGGTCTCCTTCCTAAACCAAATATTCCTCCCTTATATGGAGCAGTTCCTCCTCCTTTTTATAGAGAGAAGAGACCTTCTTCGTCTCCTATTATCCAGCCTAAGAGACCACAACCTAAACACCCAAGTGATAGGGATGAGAACATTCCTCCTCCTCAATCTTCTCCACTTCCTACTAAGACTAGACGAAATCGTTCTGCACATGAACGCTGATGAAAGCGTCGTCTTAGAGCTCAAGCAGCTGCTTCTCAAACTTTGCAATCTCCAAAAACACATTCAACAAGCATTATTCCATTTTCTCCAAAATCTCCAAAACATAAGATGCATGATGGTCTTGATCCTGTGCGAATTAAAGACCCTATTTTTATAAATCTTGATGATGATATAGATGAAAATGTTATGCATGATGAAAATGTTACTTCTCTTGCTTCTGATAGTGAATATGAACTTGTTGATATTGATAACCATTTATCTAATGAATTTTCTAAAGCACTTATCCTAGCTCCTAGACAAGAACAATGTGGCTTGGAACATGAACATAGCCCTTGTTTGGATCTTGTGATAGCTCCATCTGCTGTGTTGAATGTTCCTCCTCTAGCGTGTTCCCTGCCTTCCCGAAACATTGATCAGCAAGATCGGGGGGTAGATGACGTGCTAGACTAGATACATTAGCATAGCAGATTCTCTCCTCCTCTCTTGTGTTACTTCTTCTATACGTTATTCTCATTCTTCTATTTGTTGTCCTTGGTGTTGTCTACTTGAGGACGATGCAAAGCATTGAGATCTCTTTTGGTCTCTCTCATGTTGACTCAAAAGACACATGTGTTCCCTTCTTCTAGGTGACCTTCCTTGATTGGGGAATGAAGAACAATTATGCATACATACATATGATATATATACATGAATTATCATACAGCATACTGACCCCGAGGAAAGCGAAGTCACCTTGTGCTTTGTGTTTTGTGTCTATTATCCTTGGGCTTATCTCACACTTGGGGGCTAAATCCTTGCGATAACGTGCTCCTTTCCTTTCTCATTCTTATATGTATCACTACCTTAAAGAAATCACCCCCGGTGAGGCGTGTGCGATCGCTTTAACGTAGGGGGGCATACATCCCGTTCATATCTTTTCAAGATACTTGAGAATTTCTTGGCAAATTTAACCTTGCCTTGAGAATTTTTGATATCTTTCTTGCATGACTCATAGTGAGGGAACCTTACTACTGACAGTCATGGTTCTCCCTCGTGATCTTCCCTTTTACTTTGTCAATCAAAGTCATAAGATCCTTAGTCCACTGGGGGCTTGGTGTGTCTTGCCTCCTTGACGTGGTGAAAGTCTTTCAATGTTGTTTCCTTGTACTTTACCGGAAGTATGAGCATACATACTTCCGCTAAAGAGGGGGCTAAATGTAGCATCCTAAAATTGTGACACTTGCAATTTCGACCGCATTTTGGTCTTCACGATGGCGACGTAATACGCAACTTGAATGGAGACCCCGAAACCTGATTATGACACTGAAAACTGCATTTTCTTGCACCCTGGCCTGAACCTCCTTTGCACCCTGCTGTCCCGGGAGGTGGGACCAGAGGGCCCAGTGCTCTGGTCCTTCAGGACCAGGGCGCCCAGCGCCCTGGTCCCTGGGTCCTATTTTGGGCTTGGTCTCCTAAGGGGTCTCGGGTCTTTTTGTTTGCAATTTGGAAATTATCTTTCGTGGTCGGCCTAAGGCCGGGAAAATCAGTCTATCAGCCCTAATTGACAAGTATATAAACTACATTTTCCTCTTTCATTCGATATGATGAAAAAGGCGTGGAAACTATACTCAAGCATTCAAGCATTCAAGCATTCCTTCAAGCAATTGATCATTTCAAGTCTCCATTCAAGGCTAAGTGTTGCATTCAAGACAAGGATTCAACCATTGAAGAGGAGATCACATACTACTACAACATACAACATACAACATCTAAACCTTCGCACATAAGGATACAAACATCCTTAGAACAAGGTATTAGTACTTGTTTTACAGTCATTTACATTTACAGCTCTTGCTCATTTCTTGGTTAATTCCAAAACCGGGGTTTGACCTAAAGGCAAACCCCTAATCCCTAACCCCCCAATCGTCTTCGCTTTTTTGTGTGTAGGTTGTAGGTACGCGGCTGAAATTGAAGATCTGGAATCCTTGTGCAGAGACGAACAGATGCCCCTTCGTTTCGCGGATTTTTCGGAGGACCGTGGCGCCGAGCGCCATCGTCCTGACAACTTTTGCTCAAATTTGCAGGACAGCGCCGTATCGACATTTCACTGCTAATTCCAGGTCCGCAGCTTCATACTGTATCCCTATCTCAGTTTATAAGCGAATCTTTCTCACTTTCCATGCATTTCTAGCTCAATTCCTCTATGCACATTCTTTACAAAAGAGGGTAGCCTTGCTGTCTTAACCCTTGAAACTCATTTAGCATCCAATCTTGCATTGTGTGGGATTGGATCTTGTGGGTTTCAACCCCTCTTTTGAATGTAAAGTCTCTCCCCTAAGTGAAAACCATCAACCCTAGTGAATCTCCCTTCTCTCTCCTTGGAGTTGGAAGAGGGGAGAGCAACTAGGGTTCGATCGCGATTTTCCGCTTTACATGATCCAAAAAAATAAAATCTCTTTAGCCTCTAAGGACATATTGCTTTTGTCTTGACACATAAAAGGGGTCGATAACTTACCTCCTAAGTTAGCAAAAGTGTTGGCAATCTTGTTTTCTTCCCTATAGGTATGCACTATAACACACCTATCAAAACCTTCAATAATCTTAAGGGCTCTAATAATAATATTTTTAATTTTCCAAGAAGGCTTAGCCAAACCTTTTAGGCACTTGATAATATTTAAGGAATCCCCTTCTATCCAAAATTTTTATATTGTAATTTCTCAATGATTATAAGACTTTGCATAGCAGCCATAGCTTCAGCTATATGATTGGTCTAAGAGCCCAAGGGCAGGGCCACCGTAGCTACACAAAGCCCTCTAGAATCCCTAAGCACACCTAACCTCTCCAATAGGTCCATGGTTCCCCTTAGCTACCCCATCAAAGTTAACTTTCACCCATCCTTTCGGGGCCTAATTCCAGACAACATTTTCTCTAGATTTATTTTCTTTGATTTTTATAATATCATCCTCTAATCCCCACTCCACATAGATCCTCTTATCCTCCTCATAGATAGAAGTGGAGGGAAGGTGGTTAATACCACTGCAAATTAACTTCAAGTTTTCTTGAATTGCTCAGCATACCTTGTCAAAAAAAATCTCAGCTGAATAAAAAGATTCCCTTGTTTCTTTCCTTCCAAGCATGCCATGAGAAATAGGGACACAACATGGACCAAAGAATTTTGATAAAAGAATTGGATGAGGGATAGTTCCATTGAACAAAGAAATCTTCCACCTTTCTCCGAAAACACCCAAGCTATCTTCCATTTCTTCAAGACCAAACTCCAAATGTCAACTATGAAGGGGCAGTGAAGCACAAGGTGTGAGACATATTCTTTGGCATTGAGACACAAATGACACCTATTAGGGATCAAGAATCCTCTCTTACTTAAGTTGTCAGTAGTAAGTATTTTATTTTGGAGTAGAAGCCAAAAAAAAATATTAACTTTAGGGGTGAGGTTTTAACCCATGGCCCAAACATGGGGATAGGGAAGGGGGGAAACCAATCTATTAACAACTGAAGCAATAGAGAAACATCCATCTTGGGTTAACCTTCAAATGAAACAATATTCAACTGAAGGATTAACAAACAGGGACAACATAGCCTACCGGATTGGATAAAAGACAATATTGATTTCCTCCAGATTAACCCAAGAATGATTCTGCCAGTAGTCAGAGACAAAAAGAGCCAAATCTAGCTTTGCAAATATTGACAAAGGTAAGTAGATCAGGGCACAAACAAAGGGGTTAATAAAAAATCCAAACATCTTCCCAAAATCTGATACAAGAACCCTTACCTAAAACCCAACCAACTCCAGCTTCAACCACCTTTTTAGCGTTGAGAATTCTATTCCAGATGAAGGAAGGATATGGAATATCTGAGGAATGATTGAAAGACACCATATTAGGAATAGAATTAAGATATTTGGTGAACCAAACCGAATTCCAATCCTTTCTATCACCATAAGACCTCAAAACCTATTTAGCAAGAAAAACATTATTAAAGTCTTTAATTGCCCTTAAGCCAAGACCCCCAAAAGCTTTAGGTAAACAAACCTTCTCCCAAGCAAGCAAAGGCATCATCCTTTTCCTATCTTCAACTCCAGACCATAAGAATATTTTTTGAATTTTCTCTTGAATTTTCTCAATAGCATCAACATATTTGGAGGGGATCATAAAAAGACTCAAAGCATAAACAAGAAGATAACCATAAACAAGAAGATTTTGAAGTGAAGATTTTATCTGTATAAATGAAATAAGACAAATCATTTATAGATAAAGAATAAAGAGTGTTTAATTAATAAATTATTAGACGATGTATTGAAAATTATAATTATTATCTATGTATAAATGATTTTTCATATAATAAATATGTTGATTTTTTTAATATATTTTATTTTTATGAATAAATATTAATTTTCAAGAATCATGGAAATTACATTTTTAAGATTTGATTATAATTATCATTTGTAGGGAAGGATTAAAGAGTGTTGAATAGATAGTATAATTTTTTATTTTATTTTTTCTTATAAATTTAACAAATTATTTTAGTAATGTATGTTACAATTATTATATAGCATATTTTATTTCTTTGAATAATTTTTATTTTTATGGATTATGGAGAGTTTGATTTATAGTTTATCATGATCATAATTTATAAAGGAGGAACAAAGTTTGTTTAACACATAACATGCCTTATGACTTTGATTTTTTAGTTTTATTTTCTTATTTAAAAAATATTCTAGTGATATATTAAGAGTTATAATCATTATTTTTTTTTTTGGTATATATAACAAATTTTCACATGAGAAACATTGTTCATCTCTTACATAATTTATTTCTTTGAATAATTATTAACTTTCTATGCCAAATTTTTTATTTGAAAATGATTAGATTTTGGTATTCTTATTTAATAAGAAGGAATACATTTTTATGAAATTTTAAGGTGATAATAAAATAGTTTTTTGACATGTGTTCTAGATATTACAAGAATTTTAGTTTTGTTTCTATCAATTTTTTATATTATAATCAAAATCAATTTTGGATGAGCTTAAAAAAATTAATTTTGATAAATAGACAACTTCAAATTGATAAATCTTTGACTTCTTTGAATAAGTGTATTAGATCTATACTATTTCTAAACTCCTTCAAACTCTTATTACCAAAAATGCATTAAAATTTTATTTACAAATTTAGAGGTTAACTACTTAAATTAATAAATTTATATTTACTTTAACCATTTGAAATGACACAGCATCTTTTTATTCTAGTTGACAACTCCCACTACTCTAAAAACTCTAAATAATTATTTACATCCACTAATTCTTTTTTAACAGTTATAGAACGCTTCGCCAATGAGACACTCAAAATCAATTTTACCTTAAATCTAATAAGAAAATACCTTAAATTTATTCATCAAATATTATTGAGAACTCTATCCTTTAACCGTACTCATTTTCTTCTTTCCCAAAATCCATTGACATACCTCATAACTCATTCAATATTATTTGATTAAAAGGTGAAGAAATTTTCACTTAGGCCAACTCATTTTCATCCTTCCCAAAATCCATTGATTCTACTCTTTCTTTTTTTTCTACCCAATCAACATTGAAATTCATTTATTAGTTTGTTGCCAACTCGCTCATATCACACGGTAGAAAACACTTCCCTTCCACCTAACTCATTTTCCTCCTTCCCAAAATCCATTGATTCTACTCCTTTTCCTTTACCCTTCATGTATTAGTTTGTCCCCAACCCCTTCACACTAAACCGATGGAAATCACTTTCTCGGACTTATTTTCCTCTTTATCCAATCAACTTTGACACCCATGTGCTAGTTTGTCTCTCGTATTCTGCTTATTTATACCACCCTTATCCTTTGACTACCTACCATCGGCTTCGAGTTACCTGAGATATTCTGCTGGGTAAGCTCTCTAGGTTTATAGAAGTAACTTCAGTTTCTGAGGATATTTCGAGTTTAGGGCCTGCGAAACATAATGGATAGCGGATCCGCTGCAGGTAAACCAACTGGGTCGATCTGATTTTATATAACGAATTGGGTTGTTCACATTTTATTTAAAAGTCTAGTTTTTTCAATTCGGTACGATGTTGTTTATTGCCGTAGAATAACCTATTATTTTGTTTTCTTCAGATTCCAGGCTCACCAGATCTACCAGTGTTATTGAGAGCACAGGCATGAGGAGTGTTTCCAGTAGATGGAAGCCAACAGAAAGCCAAAAAAGAATACTGGAGTCCTTTTTCGCAAATGGAACTAGAAAGCCTTCTGTGGAGCAAGTAAACCGCATTACTGCAGAGCTGCAGCTCCATGGACCAGTTGAAGTCAAAAACGTCTTCTTCTGGTTTCAGAATGCCGCTGCCAGAGAGAAACGGAAGAGAGAAAGACCAGAAACATCATGTGATTAGGGGCATCGATTCTTAATGACATTAGATTTTTACAATTTATTATTCAGATACTTTGCCGTTTCTGGATAATCTTTCATATCACATCCTATAATTTATCATTAGATTTCTCCTATTCTTTATGATTTTTTCATTCAAACAATAATCTAGAAACAGTAAAACATAAGAATAAATTCTTACAGATTTATTGTTTACATTTGCTTTTAAGTTTAACTAACCTAAAAATTGTATATTTCAGCCTTAAAATGGCCCGCAGTTTTTAAGCCGCGCAACTGGACTTCTTTATTTCGTTCGAAGAGGTCATCTGAGAATAAGAGCTCTGGACAAGTATGAAACCGCGTTTATACATTTTGGGTTGTCTTTCGGATTATATGTTGTATGAATAAGATTACGGCATCTTTCTGAACAAAATGTATATTAATATGCAGGAAGAGGAGGAAGAAGAGGAAGTGGATAGCGGAGCTCGTAGGAATTCATCGGTAGAGCCCTTTGATATAAGAACATTGAAATTATTTCCCTTGCGTCCTGATAATTGAGGGTATTGGCATTCCTACAATACTGGTTTTGTCTATTGTGGTGTAGGGTTTTATGAACGGAGTCTGAATAAGGACATTCTAAATATTAAGATGCAATAAGGCATGGCCTACGTTGCTGTGATTTTATATAGATCATGTAGCACTTCTTATTTTTTATATATGAAATTATTTTATAAATATGTATCATTGAAATCTTGAGATCAATTTTCCAAATATGAATCATCTGAAATGTTGAGATTCGGTTGTCAGACTGGTTATGGCAGGATGGAATGCCTTTGAACATTTATTAAAGAATGATAGATTAGACAAGTATAATTTATTCATTTAGTTTTCCATTCCAATCTTATTAAAGAAGTTGTAGAAAATAAGAAATGAATGTAATAAGAGTATGGGAATCAAACTACAATTTAGGTTGGAATAATAAAGTTAATCATAATCTATATATTCATTCCCGAAACAGCTTGGAAGATCATGTAAAAGTAATTGTAGTAGTGGAGGGCAACATAATAAACAATAAAAAATTCAAAATAGAATTATATAATATTATATTATTAATGTTTGTGGCAATAATATGTAAATATTATTATTAGTACTTGTCGTTAGAAATTCATTTGTTGTGTTTATATGGTTATTAAAAAAAAATGTTTAGACCAATGAAAAACAATTATTTTTCTTTCTTTAAATTTTTTTAATTTATTTTATAGTATAGATGCACATTTGTTAACATTATAATTTACAAAAATTATTTTTGTTGCAAACAATTGGCTAATATCGTTTTGCCTCTTATAGGCGGGTTTTTCAGAACAACACATAATCTCAGGTTAAATTTTAATTCATTAGGTTAAATTTTAATTCATTATTTGTTGTAATAGGCAGTTCACCTATGAACAAGATTAAAATATATATATATATTTTAAAAATATGTATTATATTTAAAATGTTCTTTAATTTATGATCAAAATAAACTAAATTTCAGAAACATTAAAAAAAAATTGATCTAAAATATTCATTGCATTATAATATAATAATATAAATTATGAGTTTATTCACATATAATATAAGTTATAAAAGTTTTAATAACATTTTTTGATTTATTAACTTATTTAAAAAAAATTAAATTGGTTTATTTTTAAATTTTTTTCCAAACAAATGAATTATTCAAAGGTTTATTTTTACAACTTAAAAAATAAAATAAAAAGAATATATTATTTTAATAATATAAATTAATAATAATAATCAAAATCTTATATATTCACAAAAGAAAAAGTCATACCTTTCATTTTAAATAAGGGAGGTTTTTCTAATATGTTATACTTGCCTTAGCCAATACAAAAATTATTTTACTTGTAAATGATTGGCTAATATTAGTTACAATAAATTTAAATATTTCTAATAATTATAACAAATATTATTATTAAACTAAAAATTATTAAGGCAAGTACTCGCCACTATGTGGCACTTGTTTCAATTATTATTATTTTATAGTTCTATTTTGAATTTTATATTACCATGCAAAGAAATATGAAATTTTATATATCTTGCAAGATTAAAGAATATAATAAAATGTAAGATATATTAAACTTTATTTAATCATAATAGAAAATTTTATTAAATGGTTAGTTAAACGGTTAGTATTATGGTTGGATAGGGTTAAGGTTAAGGTTAGTATTATGGTTAAGGTTAAGGTTTACATCATTGTTAGGGCTACGGTTATGGTTTATATCATGGTTAGGGTTAGAAGTTAGGATTAATGTTAGGATTATGGTTAGGGTTACGGTTATGATGAGGGTTTAGTGTTATGGTTAGGGGTAGGAGTTACATCATGGTTGGGGTTGGGGTTAGGGTTAGGGTTTGGATTATGGTTAAGCTTAGGATTACAATTATTGTTAGAAATATGGCTAGTGTTATGGTTTACATCATGGTTAGGGTTATGGTTAAGAGTTAGTGTCAGTGTTAGGATTAAAGTTACGGTTTACATCATGGTTAGGGTTAGGTTTAGGGTTAGGGTTATGGTTGGAATTTATATCATGATTAGGGTTATTGTTAGCATTATGGATAGGGTTAGGGGTTACGATTATGCTTAGGGTTAGGGCTTGAATCATGGTTAGTGTTAGGGTTATGGTTTGGGATAGTATTTATAGTTAGGTTTAGGATCATGGTAGAGCTTACATAATGTCTAGGTTTGGGTTTAGGGTTAGGGTTAGGATTTACATCATGATCAGGGTTAAGGATTGGGTTAGGGTTAGTATTTACATCATGGTTAGCATTAGGATTTACCACATGGTGAAGGTTGGGGTTATGGTTAGGGTTAGGTTTTAAGTTTAGGGTTGGGGATTATTGTTAGGGTCAGGATTTAGATTTATGATTAGAGTTATGGTTAGGATTACAATTATGGTTATGGTTTATGTCATGGTTGGGTTGAGCGTTAGGGCTAGGTTAATATTAGGATTAGGGTTATGGTTAGGATTTTGATTAAGGTTGGGGTTTAGGGTTCAGATTATGATTAGGCTTAGGGTTATGGTTATTATTAGGATTATGGGTGGGTTAGGGTTTATGTCATGATTAGGGTTAGTGTTAAGGGTTATTGTTAGGATTAATATTAGGGTATATACCATGGTTAGGGTTAGGTTTAGCGTTAGGGTTGCGGTTAAGAATTACATTGTGATTAGGGTTATTATGAGGATTGGGGTTATTACTAGGATTATGGTTAGGTTTAGGGTTATAGTTAGGATTATTGTTACGATTAGGGGTGTATCATAGTTAGGTATAATTCTCAAGCTAGGGTTAGCATTATGATTACAATTATGATTATGGTTATGGGTATATAATAGTTAGGGATATTGTTAGGATTTGGCTTAACTTTTGGGGTAAGGTTAGGGTTAGACTTTAGGATTATGGTTAGAATTATAATTTAGGATTATGATTAGTTAGGTAAATAGGTTAATGGATAGGGTTAGACTTAGGATTAGGGTTATTGTTAGGATTATGGTTAGGTTTAGGGTTATAGATAGGATTATGATTATGGTTAGGGGTATATAACACTTTGAGATAATCTTAGGATAAGAATTATCTTTTGAGGTAGGGTTAGGGTTAGACTTTAGGATTATGGTTAGAGTTATGGTTTAGATTCTAGTTAGGCTTTATATCATAGTTAGGCTTAGGTTAATGGATAGGTTTAGACCTAAGTTTAGGGTTTGAAATAGAGTTAAGTTTTGTCTTAGAGATAGATTCAAGGTTAGGGTTACGGCTTATGGTTAGAGATATAACTCAATTTAGGGGTAAAGTTAAGGTTAGGGTTAGTATTAAGGGTTACTATTAGGATTAATGTTAGGGTTTACACCATGGTTAGGGTTAGGTTTAGCATTAGGGTTATGGTTAGGATTTTAATCATGAATTGGGTTATTATTAGGGTTAGGGATTAGGATTAGGGTTATTATTATAATTATGGTTAGGTTTAGGGTTATAGTTAGGATTATGTTTACAGTTAGGGGTGTATCATAGTTAGGGACAATGCTAGGGTTAGGGTTAGGTTTTGGGGTAGGGTTAATATTATAGTTATGATGATGGTTAGGGGTATATAATAGTTAGTGATAGTATTAGGATTATGGTTATCTTTTAGGTTAGGGTTAGTGTTAGATTTTAGGATTATGGTTACAGTTATGATTTGGGATTATGGTTAGGGTATACATTATAGTTAAGTTTAGGTTAATGGATAGTGTTATGGTTAGGTTTGGGATTATGGCAAGGTTCATGGTTAGGATTATGCATAGGGTTAGGATTAAGGTTAGGGTTAGGGTTAGGATTAGGGTTAGGGTCATGATTAACATCATGCTTAGGGTTAGGGTTAGGATTTACATCATGCTTAGGGTTACATTGAGGATTAGGGTTGGGGTTAGGGTTTAAGATTAAGGCTAGGGATAGGGTTATGGTTTGGGTTAGGTTTTAAGCGTAGGTTTAGGATTATGGATAGGATTTATTCTTAGGATTAGGGATAGGTTTCAAGTTATGGTTAGGGTTAGGGTTATGGTTAGGATTAGGTTTTATGGTTAGGGCTAAGGATTATTATTAGGGTTAGGGTCTATGGTTATGGTTAGGTTAGGGTTAATATTTAGAGTTATGGTTAGGATTATGGTTAGGGTTATGGTTTACATCACAGTTGGGGTTGGAGTTAGGGTTAGGTTTATGGTTAACATTATGGCTAGGGCTTAGGAATTACATCATGGTTAGGGTAAGGGTTAAGGGTTAGTGTTAGGATTAATATTAGTGTTTATATCATGGTTATTATTAGGATTAGGGTTAGGGAAAAAGTACTAACTTGTGTCACACTTTTACAAAGGAAAAGGCTAACACAACAATAACTATTCAATTTCGTCACCATAAAAGTATCATTTGCATTTTGAATTTGAAGATGATGTAAACTGATGAAATGTGTAAAATGTGTTGAAGTTTAATTCTACTATTTTTTGAAATTTCTTTTGTCAATAATTTATATGTCTTTTTTAGCTTTAAAGTCTATTTTTTTATTGCTGAAAACGTTGAAAAACAGGGGGTTTGGTTCCCACCTCAAAAGTAAATGTAAATCAACCTTTTTTTTTCATTTTGATATCAGTTATAGATCACATATTTATATAGTGCATGAATTTTTTTTTTTAAAAAGTTGATGTATATTTTCTTTGTAATAGCATTTGGAAGTCGAATACATCAGAATTTGACAGTTTTTGTCTCCCACCACAATTTGTCTATTCAATTAATGATAATCCAAAAACTAAAAATGCCCTTTTGGAAAAGACTCTCTCTTCTAGTGCACCGTATTTTTGTTCAACTTTTTTGAAGTGATTTTTTTTTTTCAAAGAAGATTCATATTGAACAAAAGAATACCTAGTTGTAGTATTTTTAATTTTATATATATTAAATGTAATCAAAACATTAAAAAAATTATATGAGTAGAATCATGACTTTGATTTATAAAAAAGGGTATTTTTAATTTTTTTAATAAGTTTAACTTACCTATTGAATTTTGTTGCTGAAGTGACAAGTTTGAGAAAATCATCATTTTTGTTGATGTGGCTGCTACTTGGCATTCCACATAAGCCTTTCCGATTGGAAACGTTCCAACTAGAAATGTTTTGGCTGGAAGGGTTCCAACCGGAAATGTTCTGGCCAGAAGGGTTCCGACCAGAACTATGAGGGATGACGTGACCAATCGTACAAGCTTCTAGTCGCTTGAACCACATATAAAAAAGAATTATTTTTAGCATTAAAAAAACCAAATCAATCAAGTGTGAAAATAATAAGAGTTATTTTTGCAAACAATCATTTTTTTTTCAAATAAAGTGGCATTTTGGAGCGAGTAGGAAGATTATAGAGGAGCGAATATTTCTTATTTTGTAAAGGGGCGAAGATTTTGATATTATATTTTATTTCCTAATATTTGACTCAAATTCTCTATATATATTACCTAAGTGATTTCAAGCAATTAATGTTATTAAATCATGTTCATATGTACATTGCATACAGTCAAATGTATCTAATTGAAGTATGCTTAATTTCTTACTTTTTATCAATGCTCCTAAATTTCTTGAGCCTTATTTTTTCATTTTCTAAATTATAAAAATTGGACTTCAAGTCAAATGATCTAAATGGATAAAATTTACACATGTTAAGTTTAAGAATGCAAAATTATTTATACATTTCACTAATTACATTCTTTTGTTAAGAACCAATGAAAAGTTATTAGATATATAACCTTTTTTAGTTCAAAGCACTAAATTTTGAAGATATGCATATTTGCATGTGTTGTTTTTAGGTTCAAAGCACAAAATTTTGAAGATCTAAATATTTTTTGCAATGGGGAATAAGAGGACTAGATCAAGGTTGTATAATCGTAAAAGGGATGATAAGATGAAAGGTCATACAAAATGTAGTCATCTACTTAGGTACGAGATGAAAATATTTTTTTTGGTATGAAAAATATGATGGAAATGGATGAAGATAGTCTTTTCAATGAAATTCCATCTAAAGATATGATACCTGAAAGCACATTAAAATTTCATTGTAAGAATTTGTGGGATGATTATTTTAAAAATAAGTCTATTGTTGAAATAGCACAATTATTTGCTAAGTTATTTTGGAAAACGGAAATGAAACCTGTTTTGGACTTGTTGGGTGTTGGTAATAAGAAAAGTTCAAGTGATACATTACTAAAAGTAACTATAATTGAAAATTTACAAGAAGCATTTAATTGTATTGAGAACACAAGTCGAGGTGTTGATTTAAGTGTTGCATGTAGAGCATTGATGACTATGATTACTAGTAAGGAATTGACTCGTAAAAAACAAGTTAATGAATTTTATCAATTAATGAATGTATCTAGAAGAACTGTTAAAAGATACATTAGGAAGAGAAATATGTTAGATCAAAACGTTGAAAAGAATTGGGTAAATATCTGTAGGGTTCCTAGAAAAGATAGAATTTCTAAAGATGTAAAAAGACAAGTCATTGATTATTGGATGAACCAATCTCATGTTTCCTCCAATAGAAGGGATACTATACAGATGATATATGAAGATGGTAAAAATATTACACATCCAAAACATTTCTTAGATACAACACAAAGTGAATTGTTTGAAGCATTCAAGCAAGAATATTTAGATGTACAGATTTGCCAAAGGATGTTTGAGAGATTTTGTCGTTGCTTTGTACGCATTAATAAGGTACGTGAAACTTGTTGTTGTCGAAATCATGTTGAATTTAATCTACACTTGCAATCATATAAGAAGTTCATGGCAACAATTAATCCAAATCTAGTCATTCCTACAAGTACAAGACAATTTGTGAAGTCTATTTTATGTGATAAATTAGAAGATTTTTATGAGTTCAAAATACAATGTATAAAAGGTGAATGCAATGATTGTGGATTTTTGAGTAAGTTTGTGTTGCAAATAGAGAATATGGATATTCATGCACTAGTTATATGGAAGAGATTTGAATATGAGACATACCAAAGTCATGAACTGAATCCAAAAATATTATGTTGAAAGAGTGTGAATTTCCCTACATTCAGTTTATAGATAGATTTTATAATATGATATATCCACATATCCAACATTGTCATGGTGCAAGATGGTAGACTAAATAGTTTCATGATTCAAAGAATTGTTTTCCACTAGGTTGTATTCTTTCAATTGTAGATTTCTCTGAGAACTATACATTTAGTCCTCACACAGAAATTAAAAGTCAATATTATCATTCTAATTAAGTTGCAATATTTGTACAAGTTTGCTATAGACATGCACAATTTCATGTGGAAGGTATAGAGAGTACTTAAAATTAACACATTATCATCAAGGAGGTCCATTTCTATATTAGTGATTATACATGTCATGATAGGAGCTATGAAGCATATTATTTTGGATTTTTTTTTTAAGATATTAAAGATTGTGGGATAGAATGTACACAACATTGGATTTGGTTAGATGGATGTGCCGGTAAGTACATTAGATTTGAAATTGATTATTTAAGTTTATATATATATATGATTTGATTGTTTATAACAAGTCAAAGTTTAAATATATATATTTCATATATATGTTATTCATGTCAGGGCAATTTAAGTCTACAAAATCTTTTAACTGGTTATCCCTACAACATGCTCGACGTATCATAAAGTTTTTGTGGAACTTCTTTGAGAGTGGACATGGAAAAGGAGACGATGATGGAGAAGGAGCATGTGTGAAGCATGCACTTCGCCAACATGAACTTGCAGGTAAATTATCTTCATAGATTAATACACACACACACACACACACACACACACACACACACACACACACACACAAATATATATATATATATACACATGTGGGTTGTCCAATTTTCTAAAGAAAGAGATTTTGTATAGGTAACACCATACATAATTGTAATGATATTATTGAATGGTGCAAAAATCATTTTGTTGGTCATGATACAACTTACAACAAGTGTTATTTTTGGGAAGTTAAAGGTATACATATAATTTCTTAAACATTCTTGGTGTTCTTCAATTATTTTTAAAATTCAAGTGTATATATATGTGTGTGTGAAATGAACTAAAATTGACTAAATAATTTTTGTATGTATTATCAGATATTGATCGATCAAGTCCTTATAATTGTCACTCAATTAATGGTATTATAATTTTTAATCAAGTCATGACTACGGGATTTAGCAAGCCTTGTGTTATTCTTGCAAGAGGAAAATCATGCTTTTGTGTTGATTGCATTGTGAACAACAGAGATACTCATTGTCAAAATATTGCTAATGGATATGTTTTGCAATGGGATATGAAATATTTTATCACAATGCCTCCTTACAAAGATAGTGACATTATTGATATTCATGATCCTCTATATTCAGTTGATTATGAACGTGTTTCTGATTTAGTTGTTACAGGTGCGTGCATGCATAGTTTGTAAATTACATATATGTACATGTACAAATTTTTAAATTCTTCATTAATTTAAAAATGTGTAATGAACTAATATTGCTTGTAATATATATACATGCGCAATCTATTTTCACAGGTGATATTTTTGCAGTGATTGTTGATCCTAACAATACCAAAAGTGTAGATTATTATCTACTGAGATGCACACAACCAAAATGCAAGTTATTGGAATCAGTCAGTGATGATAATGGGCAACAATATCCCACTAGTTCAATTGTTGTTGAAGGCACCTATTACCAACAAATAAAGATAGATACAAATGGTGTAACATTCATTGATTATATGCCTAGCCAAAAAGTTGTACACTATAATCACTTAGTAATAGCGACAAGATTGCAGTTGGGGACATTGCCAAAAAGAGGACGTGGCAACCAAAAGTGGTGGTTTCCTATTGAAGATCATGAAATTTTTTTAGAAATTATAAAAGATAGGGAGGATCCAGATTATATGTACCATGAGCTTTAAGTTCACTTGTTATGTTTGAACAAGTAAAATATATTAGATAGGTCAAGTATTTTGAGAAACTCATATATATATTTAGATATATCTAGACATGTGTAGCAATTTGGATAACTTGTGGAAATTTAGTTTTGTTGATGCATTTATTTTACGTTTTATACATTGATTTTACTTGTTTTATTCATCTATTTATTCATTTCATTTATATTTACACATATATTTTTTCATTTAATTAGGTTATTTGGATTCATCTAATTATGGTGACCTAAGGTGTTTTAAGTGGTCTTAAGGGCATTTAAGGGGATATTTGCGTCATTGATTCTTTTATATTTTTACACATGCATGGATTCATTTTATTAATCTATGTACATTCATTTCATTTATATTACACATATATTGTTTCATTTTATTATGTTGTTTGGATTCATCTAATTATTTTGTCCTAAGGTGTTTTAAGTGGTCTTAAGGGGGTTTAAGGGGGTATTTAAGGGGATTGATTCTTTTATATTTTTACACATGCATGGATTCACTTTATTCATCTATGTACATTCATTTCATTTATATTTACACATATATTGTTTCATTTAATTATTTTTATTGGATTCATCTAATTATGTTGTCCTAAGGTGTTCTAAGTGGTCTTAAGGGGATTTAAGGGGGTATTTAAGGGGATTGATTCTTTTATATTTTTACACATGCATGGATTCATTTTATTCATCTATGTACATTAATTTCATTTATATTTACACACATATTGTTTCATTTAATTATGTTGTTTGGATTCATCTAATTATGTTGTCCTAAGGTGTTCTAAGTGGTCTTAAGGGGATTTAAGGGGATTCATTCTTTTGTGAGATTTTGCCAGCATCTAGAGGCAATGGAAAACACAAATAAGATAGAACAAAATAGATGATAGAAATAAACTATATTCTATCAAGATGAAAATACCGATCAACTGTACCATCAATCGTTACATACATGGAATATGAGTCTACTTATATAGGCAAGGCTATATAGATATGTGAGCACACAAACATGACATGTGACTTAATAAGAAACATGGATAGGTAGGGAATAGGTGTGGGTAGGTAAGAGAAACAATATAATATTCCACATGAGGTGGATCACCCATTGAATGTGGAATGTAGCAGCAAGATAAGTCCACAAAAAGTGGAAATTCTTCTACACATACTATCCCAATGTGGTACAAACGCCCAAGTGTCTCACACCCAAACTACTATGAAATGCATTTCCTAAGTAAACTTAAGTAAAGTGTAATAATATCCAAGATGAATAATTATTTACACAAACACCCCCCCTTAAGTGCAACTTAGGGGAATGCACTAAAGTCTAAAATGCAACTAAGCAATGCAAGATGGGTCCCGGCTACAAGGCCATGTTAGGTACCCATGGACAAATGAAAATGAAATCTCCCATAAACAAAGAAAGAGAGAAAACCCAATGGGAAAAACCCCTCCCCCAAAAGAGAGATGATGAAAGCACACAATGCTCTCAATGATGAATCTCCTGCAAAGATGGTCCAATGATGTTGACCAAAATACCTCCCTATAAGGAAGAAAGAGAGCCAATGTTGCACCAATAATGTCAAAGTGTGACAAAACTAGGTACCAAGTCGATGATGATGAATCACTCGCTGCAACAAAAAGAAGATCAGGCATGGAGACAACCTACTTTGAGCATCATCTGGATACTCATAAATGGTAGAAATACTAGTGCAATCCAAGTCTCATGGGGGACATGCACAAATGTGTACAATATAAGTCTCAACTGGAGCCATGCACCAAGTCTCACAAGATATTCCTAATCTACATGTACAAGAGGATTACATCAAATAGTCAATAATGACATGATACAAAGAGGTGTGGCACTTTATGATAGTGCAAGTACAACATTCCTCAAGCAAGAGCATACATCATGATAAAATATTTAAATGTGGAAACATGAAAATGATGCCACCAATAAGAAGCCTTGTATAATACTGCAGATGAAGATGCCTCCGAATGAAATTTCACCAAGAGATATAAATGAACAACTGACCCCCCCATAAAAAGATCATGTTGGAACTTGCAAATAATGGAAAAGTGGACTTATAATTTAAATGATTACAACTTCTCAAAATGAGATATAAGAGACTTCAACAAATACTTCTAGTGATCTAAACTGAGATCCAAGCAAAATACAAGTACCAAATAGGCCAAAAATGGTCAAATACTAAAACTACAATTTATACTCAAAATCATTGCAAACAAATGGCAAATTATGAAAGCGGATGAAAAAATATGTACTTTCAAAAAAAAGGCATCTAAAAAGGAGTCCATATGAGCCCAAATGAAGCCTCCAAAGTTGTAAAAATTGAGATTTCATAATTTCTGAAAAACCTATATTCGAAAAATAGAAAAATATTGCACCACTGTACAAATCATGAAATTATACCCCAAAACAAAAAAAATTGCTCAAAAAAATGAGTCTGGATGAGTGAGATGTCGCTTTTTGAAAATTGTGTGCAAAATTATAATTTCTAGAAAATTTCCACTATAGCTTCAAACTTCAAATGCCTCTAGATTTGGCCTCCAAAGTCCAATTTTGATGAAACAAAAGGCAAAACTGAATTTCTTGGACCTTCTCAATCCAATGGTGAACTCATATTTGACCCAAAAATCTTCAATAAAAACCTGCAATAGAAATCTCCAAAATGCAAACCTCAAATTTCTCTCAATTGACAAACCAATGGCACTCTAATGGCTCTAATACCATGTGCGATTTTGCCAAGATCTAGAGGAAATGGAAAGAAAAAATAAGAGAGAACAAAATAGATGATAGAAATAAACTGTACTCTATCAAGATGAAAATACTGATCAACTGGATCATCAATCGTTACATACAATGAATATGAGTCTGCTTATATAGGCAAGGCTATATAGATATGTGAGCACACAAACATAAAATGTGGCTCAATAATAAACAAGGGTAGGTAGGAAATAGCTGTGGGTAGGTAGGAGAAACAATATAATATTCCACATGAGGTGGATCACCCACTGAATGTGGAATGTAACAACAAGATAAGTCCACAAAAGATGGAAATTATCCTACACACACTATCCCAATGTGGCACAAACACCCAAGTGTCTCATACCCAAACTACTATGAAATGCATTTCCTAAGTAAACTTAAGTAAAGTGTAATAATATCCAAGATGAATAACTATTTACACCAACATCTTTTATAATTTTACACATGCATGGATTCATTTTATTCATCTATGCACATTCATTTCATTTATATTTAAACACATATATTGTTTCATTTAATTATGTTGTTTGGATTCAGCTAATTATGTTGTCCTAAGGTGTCTTAAGTGATCTTAAGGGGATTTAAGGGATATTTAAGGGGATTGATTATTTTATATTTTTACACATGCATGGATTCGTTTTACTCATCTATGTACATTAATTTCATTTATATTTACACATATATTGTTTCATTTAATTATGTTGTTTGGATTCATCTAATTATGTTGTCCTAAGGACTAAGTTGTCTTAAGGGGATTTACGGGAATATTTAAGGGGATATTAATTTTTTCAAGTAAGTTCATTAAACATGTACATAAACACTTAACTAAAATGAACAACTAAATTAAATTTTAACAACTAAATTTGTTTAACAATGAACAAAGTTAAAATAGACATAAACACTTAACTTTCACATACACATGTACAATTAACTAGAACACAAGTAACTAAATTCAAATGACTTAGAGATTCTATAATTTAAACACTTAACTTTAAAAAATGTAATCTATCTATATATAAACGTGCAAAGTAGTATGAAATGTAGATCTATCTAACACACACACACATGTATGTCTATGAAGTGTACATCTATCTAGCACATACACACACACACATGAAATATGGAAAATAAATATCTAGTACACATACGCATATGAAATGTGTACAATACACAAGTATGAAATGTCTAGTACACTTGTAAAAATATATTTGAAATGTCTATAAAATGTGTGCCCATGCACATATATATATAAAGAATGGGTCACTTGGGGCCCTGCCCTAAAGCATGTCCTGATCCATGCACCTGCAATAGAGTATGCATGCATAAAATCATACATTCAACATTTAATTTGAATGTACTAAAGTAAATTTTTTTAAGTAACATAGATTATGAGCATTTGTACGTAGACAAACATACCTATGAATAGTCTCTAACATTACCAACATGTGCATGTAGGATTCTAGGACATCTATGTGATGAGGAGGTCAACCTGCCTGATAGTGGTGCATCCTGCAATGTTAAAATTTTGTTAAATATACATGTGTATACATATATTCATAACTTGCAAACTAACCCTTTGAAAATAGAACTTATATATTTAAGATTCAATTAATTTAAAGTTATAATGTATGTACATGTGTCTCATGATGAACAGGGTTGGTGGCAATGTGCAAATGCTCAAACATCGCCCCCTACGCCTTCAATATAAATTACACATGAACTTGAACATATACATTATTTAAACATTTATTATTATTTAAATCTAATCTACTTGAACATGTACATGTACACAAGGTTGTAGATAAACATACCTTGGGGTCCCTAACACCTCCATCGCGCCCATGCTAGACTCTAGAATGTTTGCAAGATGAATGGCTCATCCTAAACAATACACACATTTTGTTGGATATATATATATATATATATATATATATATATATATATATATAATTTAAATCACTCGAGAGATTATTTAATCGACACTTAGATATCCATTTAAATAGAACTTTAAAAACAAAAAAATAATAATTTAAACTTTATATATACCTGTGTCTCCTAATGAAAAACTAGGTCAGTGACAACATCCAAATCTCCATACATCAACCCTAACGTGATACCCTATATTGTTCAAAAAATACAATCCAATATATATAATTAATTTAATCTATGCAGTTCACGTGTATAATCAAGTAGCTATATAAAATATCTAAATTAAAATTAGTAAAATATATATTATATAATTCATACCTACAACATGTAAGGCTCATTCGATCCTGCTGATGTCAGAATCATGCAAGGAGCCCATTGCAACATGACCCCCTAACTGTTTGGCTCCATAAGCATTGTAGTGAATATCCCTGAAAATCCAGTATCAGGCACTGTGGTTTGATCAACTGATGTATAAACAGGAGGAGGAGGTTTATCCTGACCAATTGTTGTATATTGGGGCGGGGTAGTAGGATGTGCATTAGTAGTAGGTTGAGAATCTATATGCTCACAACCACGGCTAGATGCACCTGGTCTACCAAGTGCATGCCTAACAAATGATGGGGCATCTTGTAGTGGGATCCCATGATCCATGGCAATGACCTAATATGCATCCAAGAGATCACTGGATAAGCATGCGCTCATCTACCGTAAAGGATCTATGCCATGCATGCATGCAACATCCATTGATGATGGTATCCTTACTCGAACATATGGATCATCACTTGCTGATGCATCATGAATGCTAGTATGTGAGTGCAACAAATATCTACCCACCCAATCTGATGTCATCTTATCTACCTATGTGGCTATAGTAGCAATACTGGAAAATATGGATTGTCGAGTGTCATTTGGCACACTATCTGCAACATGTGCTAGGTCCGCACTCTTGGGAAGAAACACAAGGTTTGGACCAATCAATGCCCATTTATTAATGGATAGGAGTGCACCTGGTCATCTAAACTTATCTAAAAATCTTCCCTTCCCTTGCCCATCATGTTTAAGAAAATCAGTGTAATCAACATCATCCAACAAATGAAACTCTACAAATAATTGTTTGCAGACATAAAGGGGAAACTCATCCTTTTGGGGCCACCTATGATGAGTGGATAACCATCTAGGATAGATAAATGGTGCTACTAGTGCATCTATGCACCTAGTAGGCTTATAGCTTTTCACCCTACCAAAGGCCTGATAATAAGGAAACATGGTTTTCACATCAGCAGTGGAAACCCTATCATTCACTGTGTCCCATTTCACAGTACCACATACACTGCATGAAAGGGATCTATAGAATTCCTTTGCATTGACCTCGCCATATGGATTATAATTGTCGATGAGGTCATCATATGAACTAGCTCATGTCTAATAGTCTCACCCCTTTGTTTATTTGTGTGATCATGCATGTTTTCCAAAGTAATATTTAAATGATCTAAGGCATGTTGGAGTGCCTCAGCAGTCTGATTGTAGAGTTGTTGTATCTCATGTGGAGTTGTTGCAGACTTGTGTGATGTCTGCTCACTCCCACGAGGATGAACACTAGGCTCAGAAGTACTCATGTTATGTGATCCAGGCTCATCAGACATGATGTTCAGTGGATAATTTAGAACTAGATATATATCTGCACATGTGTATGTATGTAGTACACATTAAACAATTTTATTAAAAATGTATACATACATTTAAATAATTTTGAACATATTTAAAAACATGTAAATTAAAGAAATTAGATATATACAGTTTAAAGAAATTTAAACGTCATAAATGCATACTTGAGTTAAAATTTTCTAGATATAAAGACAAATTAAAGATAAATTTAAACAATTATAAATTTAAATTTTAAATTTCAATATATATGTCTAATTTACAATTACATATATTTGCATATACAATAATTAATTTGAAAATTAGTCAAATTAAGTCAAATTAAGACCCCAAGTTAAGTCAAATTAATTTACAATTAAGTAAAAGGAATTTACAATTAATTCACAATTTTGCATATGTACAAATTAATTAATAGGTCCTAATTTGGTCTTATGTGGTCCTAATAGGTTGTACTTGGGGTGCAAGTAAATTTTGTAAAAGAAACCAAGAAGGTCTGCATTATCTTGAATGACATGGAAACAAGCTCATTAGCTGCCCAAAAGAGAGCAATTAGAGATAATCAGAGGAAAATGTTAAAGGGCGATAAATACATGTATAGAGAGTATGCAATACAAACAAACAATGTCTGAAGTGTGTGATGTGGTCTCCAATTTATGTCCAGAGCCCAACTAACTGGTTTTGGAGTTGGACAGGGAAACCTATTGGGCCACGCATGGAGGAAATCAATGTGTTCATGCAAGGGCCACCTTTTTGTATTATCAGAATGACATTTTTGCACTAAAGGATATTTGGAAGAAAATATCCAACAATTTCTATGGTGTGGAACCAGAGTTTGTGGACTCGTCGAAGTACTTTTCAACTTCCAGAAGACCAGAGAATTATGCTTTTAAAATTGCCCTTTTATTGGGAGATTGTGTACATATCCTCTTGGTCTTCTAAGACGCTGAAAAGTGTACTTTAAGTCCACTAACTCTAGTTCCACAACATAGAAATTTCTAGAAATTGTCTTTCAAATATCCTTCGGTGCAAAATCATCATTCTAATAATAGAAAAAAGGTGGCCCTTGCATGAACACAATGACTTCCTCCAAGGGTGGCCCAATAGGTTTCCCCATCCAACTCCAAAATCAGTTAGTCCCTCCAGACATAAATTAGAGACCACATCACACACTCCAGACATTGTTTATTTGTATTGCATACTCTCTATGTATTTATCACCCTTTAACAATTTCCTCTGCTTCTCTCCAATTGCTCTCTTTTGGGCAGATGATGAGCTTATTCTAACACATGTGTGACCCCTTATGACTACTTAAGGCCCCTTGCGACAATATTTGGTCCTATGTAGTCCTAATAAGTACTAAGGGGTGCACATGTGTCCCAAAGGGCCCTTACGACCACATATGACCCCTTGCGATAATATTTAGACATATGTGATTCTAATAGGTCCTAAGGGGTGCACATGTATAGCAAGGGGCCTTAAGTCATCTTAAGAGGTCACACATGTGTTAGAACACATGCGTGACCCCTTAGGATGACATATGACCCCTTGCGACACCATTTGGTCCTATGTGGTCCTAATAGGTCCTAAGGGGTTCACATGTGTTGCAAGGGGCCTTAAGTGGTTCTAAGGGGTCACGCATGTGCTCTAAAACATGTGTGACCCCTTAGGACCACATATGACCCCTTGCGACAATATTTGGTCCTATGTGGTCCTAATAGGTCCTAAGGGGTGCACATGTGTCGCAAGGGGCCTTCAGTGGTCCTAAGGGGTCACGCATGTGTTCTATCACATGCGTGAGCCCTTAGGACCACATATGATCCCTTGCGACAACCTTTGGTCTTTTGTGGTCCTAATAGGTCCTAAGGGGTGCAGATGTGTCGCAAGGGGCGTTAAGTGGTCCTACGGGGTCACGCATGTGTTCTAACACATGCGTGAACCCTTAGGACCACATATGACCCATTGCGACATCATTTGGTCCTATGTGGTCCTAATAGGTCCTAAGAGGTGCACATGTGCCACAGGGGGCCTTAAGTGGTCCTAACGGGTAACATATGTGTTAGAACACATGTGTGATCCCTTAGGACCACATATGACCCCTTGCGACATCATTTGGTCCTATGTGGTTCTAATAGATCCTAAGGGGTGCACATGTCTCACAAGGGGCCTTAAAGGGTCCTAAGGGGTCACACATGTGTTCTAACACATGCGTGACCCCTTAGGACCACATATGACCAATTGCGACAATATTTGGTCCTATGTGGTCCTAATAGGTCCTCAGGGGTGCACATATGTCACAAGGGACCTTAAGTAGTCCTAAGGGGTCATGCATGTGTTCTAACACATACATGACCCCTTAGGACCATATATGACCCATTGCGACAACATTTGGTCCTATGTGGTCCTAATAGATCCTAAGGAGTGCACATGTGTTGCAAGGGGCCTTAAGTGGTCCTAAGGGGTGACGCATTTGCTAGAACACATGCATGACCCCTTAGGACTACATATGACCCAATGCGACAACATTTGGTCCTATGTGATCCTAATAGGTCCTAAGGGGTGCACATGTGTCGCAACAGGCCTTTAGTGGTCCTAAGGGGCTACACATGTGCTAGAACACATGCGTGACCCCTTAGGACCACATATGACCCCTTGCGACATCATTTGGTCCTATGTGGTCCTAATAGGTCCTAAGGGGTAAACATGTGTTGCAAGGGGCCTTAAGTGGTCCTAAGGGGTCATGCACGTGTTCTAACACATGTGTGACCCCTTACGACCACATATGACCCCTTGCAACAACATTTGGTCTTTTGTGGTCCTATTAGGTCCTAAGGGATGGACATGTGTTGCAAGGGGCCTTAAGTGGTCCTAAGGGGTCATGCATGTGTTCTAATACATTTGTGACCCCTTAGGACCACATACGACCCATTGGGACAATATTTGGTCCTTTTTGGTCCTAATAGGTCCTAAGGGGTGCATATGTGTCGCAAGGGGCCTTAAGTGGTCCTAAGGGGTCACGCATGTGTTAGAACACATGTGTGACCCCTTAGGACCACATATGACCCCTTACGACATCACTTGGTCCTATGTGGTCCTAATAGGTCCTAAGGAGTGTACATGTGTTGCAAGGGGCCTTAAGTGGTCCTAAGGTGTCACACATGTGCTAGAACACATGCGTGACCCCTTAGGACCACATATGACCCCTTGTGACAAAATTTGTCTTTTGTCATCCTAATAGGTCCTAAGGGGTGCAAATGTGTCGCAAGGAGCCCTAAGTGGTCCTAAGGTGTCACACATGTGTGACCTCTTAGGACCACATACAACCCCTTGTGACAACATTTGGTCTTTTATGGTCCTAATAAGTCTTAAGGGGTACACATGTGTCGCAAGGTGCCTTAAGTGGTCATAAGGGGTCACACATGTGTTCTATCACATGTGTGACACCTTAGGACCACATTTGACCCCTTGTGCCAACATTTCCTAATAGGTCTTAAGGGTTGGACATGTGTCGTAAGGGGCCTTAAGGCATCCTAAGGGGTCATGCATGTGTTAGAACACATGTTTGACCCATTAGGACCACATATGACCCCTTGCGACAATATTTGGTCTTTTGTGGTCCTAATAGGTCATAAGGGGTTCACATTTGTCACAAGGAGCCTTAAGTGGTCCTAAGGGGTCATGCATGTGTTCTAACACATGCATGACCCCTTAGGACCACATATGACCCCTTGTGACAACATTTGGTCTTTTGTGGTCCTAATAGGTCATAAGGGGTGGACATGTGTGGCAAGGGGCCTTAAGTGGTCCTAAGGGGTCACACATGTGTTAGAACACATGCATGACCTCTTAGTATCACATAAGACCCCTTGCGACACTATTTGGTCCTATGTGGTCCTAATAGGTCCTAAGGGGTGCACATGTGTTGCAAGGGGCCTTAAGTTGTCCTAATGGGTCACGCATGTGTTAGAACACATGCATGACCCCTTAGGACCACATATGGCCCCTTGTGACATGATTTGGTCTTATGTGGTCATAATAGGTCCTAAGGGGTGCACATGTGTAGCAAGGGGCCTTTAGTGGTCCCACGAGGTCATATAAAATAATTATATACTCCTTAGGATGTATACATACACATACATACATACATACACCTCAGGAAATGCTATGAGGGGTCGTGTGTGGTCCTAAGGGGTCACACATGACCTCATAGCATGTCTTGAGGTGTGTAACCCCTTAGGACCACACACGACTCCTCATATCATGTCTTGAGGTGTATGTATGTCCTAAGGCATATATAATTATTTTATTTGTATTTATGTATGTGTATGTACATGTATGTGTGTATGTATGTATGTATGTATGTAGACATAGGTATGTATGTGTGTGTATTTTTATGTATGTGTATGTCCTAAGGTGTACATATAATTATTTTATATCTATGTATGTGCATGTTTGTAGGTAGGTATGTATGTTTGTGTATGTTTGTATGTAGGTTTGTATGTAGGTATGTATGTATGTGTATGTAGGTGTATGTATGTATGTGTATGTATGTATGTATGTATGTATGTACCTCTGTATGTGTATGTGTGTGTATGTATTTACATATGTATGTGTGTATTTATTTTCTAATATTCTAAACTAATATGATTTAAAAAAAAAAAACAATATAAATTAATATGTTAAAATAAAAACATTTAAGAAAAAAAAAAAGGTACTTACTGCTGAAACCCTTCCGGTCGGATCTCTGAGACTTTTTGTGCCCTCATACTTAACTCTAAGTTGCTCAATGCAAAATGAATAGCTTGGGTATATTTTGGCACCTATATAGGGCAAGGGGTTTCCGGTTGGAACCGTTCCAACCGGAAACCCCTTGCCACAATAGTGCAATGAGGCTGTCGAATGGTGCCAAATTGGTCCATCCGGAATAGGCATTGTTAGCCTAAAGTGTGACACAGATCCATACGATCACCTGTTATTGTTTGGGTTATAGCTAGGTTTAGGGTTATAATTATGGTTATGGTTACGGTTAAGATTTACATCATGGTTAGGATTAAGGTTTACATCATGTTTAGAATTATGAATAGGGTTAGGGTCTACATCATGGGTAGGGTTTAGTTTTAAATGACATAAGAGTTTAAATAATGGTTAGTGTTAGGGTTATTGTTTAAATAATGGTTATGTTTAGGTTAGGGTTAGGGTTAGGGTTAGCATTAGGGTGTTGGTTTAGTGCTAGGATTGTAGTTAGGGATATGGTCGACAACATGGTTAAGGTTAGGAATAGGGTTAGGGTTAGAGATACATTTTGAGTTATGGTTAGGGTTAGCTATTAGGGTAATGAATAAGGAGTTATGGTTAAGTAAGAGTTAGGTTTAGGGTTTAGGGTCAAGCTTATAGTTGATTAGAGTTAAGCTTCAATTACGCTTTAAAGGGTTTCATTATAGTAAGTGTAATGGTACTTTTCCCCTATGATTAATTAAGTATTTGTAGCAGATTAAATAAATCAAATATTAAGTTAAACCTAATGTAATTAACCTTTTACTTAAGGTAAATAATTTAAAAGAAAGGTATGTACATCAATAATCAATAATAAAACATTGAGATAATAATTTGCAGCAATGAAATATTAGGGCAATGACAATATGAAATTGATTAATACATATCTATAAATCAAGGAGATGCGGCTTTCCTGCATGCAGAGGATTAGTTATAGGTATAGGTTTCCAGGCAAGGGAGCACTCCAAGAGGACACGGTTCTTACACAGAACCCCACATGCCTTCACGACATGAAATAAACATGGTTCTTACATAGAACCCCACATGCCTTCACGACTTGAAATAAACACAACCCTGGCCAAGACACTCCCAGATGTATGTTGTACTTCGGATTGGACACACAATGTATGCCTCTTCTCCAATGCCCACTGCCCACCCACTAGACCTTAACTATCCCCTCTCTTGTGCTTCCTTTAATTTATCCTTCTCTTCTCTTCTTCTCCCATATGCACCTTCTCTATTAATTCCTATGTTTATATAATTTCACAAGGGTGTTTACCAAAAATCACACCCTTTCATTATAATAATATTTTTTAATTGCTTTGATTTATATATTCTTTTATTAAAAATTCTTTCACGGGAAAAATTTGCATAACATTTCTCCCCCTATAATTTAGCTATTGTCCTCAATAGTAGGAGATGCATCTGCATCACAACTCAAAATAAAGCATGATTAATAAATAAATTACTAATATTAAATATTTGTATACTCCATTATAATTACATGTTCTATTTTACTCCATCTATATCTTTTGATTCAACAAAATTCAGAAGTTCAATAATCATATTTCTAATTAAAATTATGACAAATTTTCATACATGTCTTATGAAACATATCATGAGTTTTTTTTTGTTTTTGTTGAAGAGTCAATCATAATTTATACATTTTCATCTCCTATATTTTTAACTTTACCACTTTGCTTATTTATTCAACTCCTCTTCTTTTTATAAACTTATTATCACGTGGTCACACAACACTCATCATGGATGTCCTATATATGGTCACTCATAATTTATAGAAGTGTAATCTTTATATTCAACACACATGCCAAGATGATATTCATGTATTCCGGACTACATGAGCTTCCTCTTTTACTATAAAATAAAGTACATGTACAAGGTTATTGGGTTGATCAAGTCCAATAACAAGGTACAATGAAATAAAACATGGTAATATTTCTAGGCATCTCAACACTAATAGAACAAAGGTAACTATTAGCATGCATTAAGAACTTCATAAAAATTTGGTCTAGTGTTTCCTTTATAAAAAATGAATAATTATTTAATAAAAATGATCATTTGATCAAGTAGTAATGGTCCACTCACAATTATAATTATGTAGGAAAACCTTCCATGAAATAGAATTGGAAACTATTAGACTATATATAACATGGAATACATGAGATATAAGACAAAATAGTGGAGGATAAGGATTTTAAATTTACCTAGCCATATGTTCAAAAATATAATGTAATATGTATTTGGAGGTTTGTGTACCCACTTGAGATCATACGAACCCTCGATTAAACACATTTCTATTATTAAGTGAGATTATTAACACCAACCTAAAACAACATTTATGTTGAATACAATGCACCTAATATATGTAGCTAACCTATCCATTATTATTTCTTAATATTGTTGCTACTATAAAATATTCAAAATGCATATCATTAAATAAAGTTCTAAATATATTTGATAAATCTATCCCACATATATTATTTTAGAGGTGGTTTCTCCCCCTATAAAAATTGTACATGTCCCCATGTCTAAGTGTAATAAGAACATTTTAGTTCTAAAACTTTTTAGCCATTGTATTATTTAACTAGCATATTCTAGTAGCTAAAGTATTTTACCAATTTAAAAAATGATCTTAGAACCTATGGGTTATGGGCCCACAATGAAACCTAGGTTAGACTTAAGTAAATCTAGATGCGATATTTTTATTTTATTTTTTATTTTCTAACAATGTATGAATTATAAATACCCTTTAAAAAGCACTTGTCAACTTCCTAGATACAAAAACTCAAGGTTTTAGTTTTTATAATCCTTTTTAATTTTATAGTTAATAAGATCCCAATATAGATAAACTATGTTGGATAAGAATAACTCATTGATTAATTTCAGTAGGACTTATATCCCTGACTACAAAATATAAATCCTTCAAGTTTATTCCAATAGAAGTGCATATGCATTAAAGAACATTTCTAGTAATATTTAGGGAATAACCCCTTGAAACTAGATGATAGATTTATTTTAACCTTGGCAAGCAAAAAAAATAGAGACAAGGTACTTGAACTATTTAACAGATTACCTCAAAAAGTTATCATCTCACCAAAATGGAAATTGTATGTGAAAATGACTATGTAGTTATGGTTGAGGGTGAATGTCACATCAAACACATTGAAATTGATATTTGCCACTGACATTGCACAAGAATTTTTTTTATCTAGAATTGGTTTTCAAATAATCTATGTACAATGATTCATGCCCCAACCTAATCAAACCTAGCAACTATGGTTGTATTCAACAATTAATTCCCTATTGCACTTCGTAATAACAAGAGCAACGCCCATTGTCAATAATCTACAAAGAATAGAGGGTTTTGGAGCTACTAAATTTTTGAGATGAAAAAAATTGCAGCCTTTTAAATGAGAATACTAATTGCAAGTTCAAGTTTGTTTTTAGCCATGGGGTAAGAAATGTTCAGCTGCTTTGAAGTTGTTTTTGCAACCTGTTAAATGAAAATTTTGGTTCGATTTGAGATTTGGTTTCAATATATTCCTATCTTATATTGTTCTTTTAATATTTTCTTGTGAATTTGTATGCTAACAGCTATGTTATATGAATATTGAGATGAATTTACTGGTCTAAGTGAAACCATATCATTCTTGTTGTTATAAATACGAGGATAAATTATGTTTTTTTAAATTTGATGAGAATTTACCTCATTCATTTTCAAGATTAAAATCTCTAGCGATTCTCTCATTCACTAAATCCATTGAATACTAAGAACTAGATCTATACTATCAAATACACTAAGGAATTACATTTTGTACGTAGTCACAATTTCTTGTTCTTGAGCTAATATTTCAAAGTCTTGATTCCTGTTCATGATTATAAAATATGTTGAGCTGATATTTCAAAGTCTTGATTCCTGTTCATGATTATAAAATATGGAAGCATGTATAATACAATGAATAATGCTTCAAAAAATGTAGTCACAAGGCACACTATGATTGGAGGATGTGCCCAAAATGAATTTTGTTGAAATGCCTATGGAAATTAATACAACATGCAGTAAATTTTATAGCCTATTAAAAACTTGTTTTTTTTTCCTCGCTGTGTTTGTAAGTAAATTGTAAGTAAATTGCAATGGCATTCACCAATGCATATAATGTGTAGATTTACTACAACCTCTATACCTACATTTTCAAAATTTTCAAAAATAAAATTTATCCTCAAGTGGAATTTTGAGTCTTTAGCTTTAAATCTTTCATTAAATAATTTTATTTAAATTATAATATCAAATAGAAATGTTTATGCAATGGATTAGCGTTCTAATTTGGGTTGGTAAAATTTTATATATAAAATCATAGTAACCAAAACTAATAACTAGTAGAGTAAAGATCGTTGAGGCTCTGATACCAAAATGTAATGGTACTTTTCCCCTATGATTAATTAAGTATTTGTAGTGGATTAAATAAATCAAATATTAAGTTAAACCTAATGTAATTAACCTTTTACTTAAGGTAAATAATTTAAAAGAAAGGTATGTACATCGATAATCAATAATAAAACATTGAGATAATAATTTGCAGCAATGAAATATTAGGGCAATGACAATATGAAATTGATTAATACATATCTATAAATCACGGAGATGCGGCTTTCCTACACGTAGAGGATTACTTATAGGTATAGGGTTTCTAGGCAAGGGAGTAAGGGAGCACTCCAGGAGGACACAGTTCTTACACAGAACCCCACATGCCTTCATGACACAAAACCCCACATGCCTTCACGGCATGAAATAAACACAGCCCTGGCCAGGACACTCCCGGATGTACGTTGTACTCCGGGTTGGACACACACTGTATGCCCCTTCTCCAATGCCCATTGCCAACCCACCAGACCCTAACTATCCCCTCTCTTGTGCTTCCTTTAATTTATCCTTCTCTTCTCTTCTTCTCCCATATGCACCTTCTCTATTAATTCCTATATTTATATAATTTCACAAGGGTGTTTACCAAAAATCACACCCTTTCATTATAATAATATTTTTTAATTGCCTTGATTTATATATTCTTTTATTAAAAATTCTTTCATGGGAAAAAGTCCCATAATAGTAAGGGCTTAATTAGGATCAATGTATGGGGTAGATTAGGGTTAGGATTTAGTAACCTTATTAATGTTTAATTATGATTAAATTTTAATTAGGGTTAGGGTTAAGTTTAGGGTATAGTTCAATTAGGGTTAGGGTTACATCTAGGGCTATGGTTCAATTATTATTAGATTATAGTTTAACCTCTAATTAGAGCTTAATTATAAGGTTGTAGCTAAGTTTAGGGTTAGCTTATGGTTAGTGTTCAAAATTCATTCATGTTTATTGTTATAATTAGATTAGAATAAGGGATAGGGTTCAATATAATTGAGGTTTAGGCTTATAATTCAATTTGGTTTGCAGTTAGTATTTTATTTGGTTAAGTTTTAGAGTTAGTTCTAAAATGATTAAAGATTAGTGTTCAATTTGGTATAAGGTTTGGCTTCAATTTGATTTACTATTAAAGTTAGAATTGAATATGATATACCATTAAAGTTCAAATTGGTTGTGTTATGGTTTTATTTTATTTGAGTAAGGGTCAGGATGAAGGTTCAATTTGGTATAAGGTTTCAGTTAGGGTTATGTTTCAATTTTGTTTAGGGTTAGGGTTACGAGTTCAATTTTATTTAAGGTTAGGGTTAGAATTCACTTTATTTTAGGGGTAGGGTTTGATTTGGTTTAGTGTTAGAGTTAGGGATCAACATGGTTTAGGATTTGGGCTCAATTTTATTTAGGTTAGTGTTCCATTTGGTTTAGTGTTAGGCCTATAGTTCAATTTGTTTTAGGTTAAAAATTGAATCTGGTTTAAGGTAAATACTTATTTTGGTTTAATATTAGTTTTAGAGTTCAAATTAGTTTAATATTTAATTGGGTTTCAGGTTTAGGTTTAGTTTATGTTCAAGATTACCATAATGTATAATTTGGTTAAATACTCAAATATAAACTTAAACCTTATTAACAATTCCATGAAATATTGATTGCATGCAATATTTTGTGTTTTTATGGAGAAGGATAAAATTATCCCCTCTTTGGTTACTTTTTCTTCTAAGATTTGTAAATGGGTGAAACTTTTTAAATTTTAAAGTTTTTCGATTGTGTGTAAGAATTGTAAAAAGTGGGTCATTATACTATAAATTGTAAGATCATTAAAGATAACCATTTGCTTTTGAGGAAAAAATAAATTCCTTTTGTGCAATCTTCTTCTTAGTGCAATGAAGATCAATTGATGGATAAGTGCACAAAAACACCTTTCCCCTCCTAATTCTATGCATTCTTCTAATGGTTTGTTGAGCGAAAAAATGTGTCTAGAAGAGAATGACCAACCTTTTCCTTCTAGCTTGGGAAAGCAAAAAATATAGAAAGTTGAAAAAGGAGAAGATTATCGCATGTAAAATCTAGTGACTCCTAAAATTTAGTAAATATTGGGTGTCTCCTTGCCTAATTTCTTATGGGAGGACCTTGATTATAAGGTTAGCCAAAAATAGCTGGACCTTTTTTTAAACTGTCATGTGCTGGTCAAAATTCTATTAGTTGTCTTATTGTGTTTGTTGTTTGTTCTATTTTTATATCCTTGGTTATTCCATTTTTATTTTTTGTGGTGGGTCTTTGTTGACCTATTACGCTTAACCATTTATCATTCTTAATGTAAAAGGTTTTGAACCCTTTTAAAACCCTTCTTACCTTAATCAAAAACATATTTGATATACATGTTTGGCTCTAAATTACTTTTGCTAAAATATTGTAATAAATAATTATCAATTATTGCATGCCAATCACAAAGGGAGCATTCTAGCAATAAATGGTGTTGAATAATAAGAGAAAGAAAAAGAAAAATAGGAAATAATAAACTAGCTATAAGCTCTTTAGATCATTGAAGTAACCACTTTAAGTATTGTCAATTTCAATCTTTATGTCAAATAAAGATTGAAATTGACAATATAACTTATCAACTTGTGTTTTTATGGTTATGGTTAGAAATTATATGGTTAGGGTTAGGTTGTTGTTCGCGTGAGGATTGTAGTTAGTGTTAGGGTTTACATTATGGTTAGGTTTATGATTAGGATTAGGTTTTGTATTATACATATAGTTAGGGTTAGGGTCATTATTAGGTTAGGGTTAGAGATAAGGTTAGGGTTAAGATTATAGTTAGAGTAGTTAACCCTAAACCTAATTAATTTCTAACCCTAACCCTATTTAAACTCTAACCAAATTTAAATTTAACCCATATCTAATTCCTATCTCTATTTCTAGTTTTAACCCTAACCCTAATTATCTCTTTAATAATATTTTAATTGGTGAATTATTATAGATTCAGTTTTTACAATCTCATTATTTTGATTTATTTTTTAATAATATTTGTATATTATCTTCACATAATTTTTTTTTAAATGAAAAATATAATTATAAATCAAACTAAATATATGTCTTTTTATCATTATTTATTATAAATTTCTCTTTATCTATATGATAAATAATAAATATAAAATAAATTGATTAAGTCATTTTACCTTAACATTGAAAAATTAATATAATTTTCAGAATTTAGCAAATTAGAACTATGTACATATTGATAAAATTCCAATGCCTTTTATCTTAAATCCAAAGAGAACAACATAATTATTTAATTATAGTCATCTTTACTTTTTATTTTTTTACAATATAATTTTTTCGAAAGCTATAATTTTATATGTATGACACAATTGTAATATATTATTGGAAAATATGGGTTTTTCAAAGGGCACAAACCCTTTTACAATGGGAGTCCAAACATGATCAAAAGATCCAAAAGACTAACAAAATATAGCTATCAAAATTTGAAACAATACAAAATTTTATACTATCAACTTGAACAATATGTTGAGTAAATCATTCTTTCTCTTATCCTCCAAAATTGTTTTGGGTTTTCTATTTGAAGATGTCCAACAAATACTTCACTATAATCCAAAATAAGTTTATTGATGGGCAAACCTTTTGTAACATATTCAAGAAATTCAAGAAAGTGTCTACATGAACTTTAAAGTATGTGTACAACGTAACACCATGCTTGGGTAACAATGAGGCCAAAAAAATAGGATTAAATTTATTAATTCCTTTGTACTATAATTGGCACTCATATTACACCAACAGGTCCACACATTAATTTCAATTTTAAGTATGTTGTCCAAGGAGCTATGTGCATCAAACATAATTGACCAACCATAATGATATGAGTCATTGGCAAAAGCCAAAACTACTAACTCTTGACATGATATATCAGAATTTAGGAAGGCCTATAAATCTTCATTTTGAATTGTTGCATTAGATAAAATTCTACACATAACAATAACTCAATTAGAGTATAAAATAATTTAATAATTTAAATAATTATTAAATAAGAAAAAGTAAAATATAATTTTTTTTAACCTTGTACGCTTATATTCTGTGATAAATGTCAGTGGTCTTACAATTATTTCTTTGAATCAACTACTCAAGTAGTGCACATTTTCAATAACTGATTAATGCGAGGAAAGAGTAAACATATATAGTATACACTTTCCAAATACAAGAACACTAAAATCATCATAAAATATGAAATCCAAAGAAGAATTAGATAGCTTCATTTACAACATTTCTGCATTTTAAGTTTTCATTTGATGAACAAATCTCATTTATGATTTCCTTTTCTCTCTAACCCATCATAGGTATTTGATGGTATGGATAGGCTGAATAAAACAATACTTATTTACAGAGCTAAATTTTTCTAAGTTCTTTTTGAAGTAGAAATTTAATTTGTTATGTTGAAATGTGGAAGTGCCACTATAATTCAAGAACTACTTACAACAAAAGCTACCTTAGTACCTACAGCCAATTGGGATGGATCAAAACCAAAGTGGTCAAGCATAAAGCTTATGTTGCACAAATTACATACTTGGGCACCAATAACATTTTAAAGGTAAATGATTTTGCATTTTACTAATGATGGAACAATGATCCATATACAAAGAAAATAGTTTCTACACTGTGTAGTAGTGATGAGAAGGGGTACATCTGGGAGTTGGACCTTTTTCGCATGTTGAAAGCCATAAAACAGGCTATAAACACCCATCAAAGTATGCTATGGTAACACAATCAAAGCATGTGAATAGTTTTCACATCTCTTGGAAACATCGATTGCAATATTATTAGAAATCGATATGTCTTAGACAAATAAAATTTGCAGGTCTAAGAACCTTAGACAGTGTCCTCTGCCTATAATGAAATGCGAGCCTATAATGAAATTGCAATGAAGTTGGATTAATAGTTAAACACTATCGTTGGAAAATATATGTATGCCAATGATAAAGAACATTCCAGATGGAGGTTACAAGTTATGCATCTGATAGATGAGCAAGGAAACAATATCATTTAGCTGTACGAATATTGGTATGCCAAATGCGGTTTAAGACAATGGAGAAGTATAATAATATTAAACGAATGCCACATCTAAATATTGAGCTTCCCATAACATAACATGACTGGATTCGCTTACCTGAAAGCTTGTTGTTCTGGTGTTGGTCGAACAAGTTGTGTTGTTTTCTTCTCTGCAACACAAAAATGTGGAAAGAGATCGAGATTTGATGCCATGACACAGTGAATGGAACAACAAATCATTGAAGAAAGTCCATTACAAAATGTGATGATTGCAGAATAGTTTGCATACCTGATCTATTTTTGTTCAAATGCGAATTGTTTTTTCCTCTTGCTTGGGATCGAAAATGTTTGTTCTCTCTTCCCAGGAGGATTATTATATAGCATGTTTGTTTGCTCAAATCCTTCCACTTTCCTTCATAATGAATGTAACGCTGAGGGTAACATGCACTAGTCTAAAATTGTGTTACAACCACTGACATTACAACTAACGTAGCTGACCGACATTGAAGCAGAACGAATGGCAATCGCAACCCTGCCTGAACCTGTACAGTAACGTGTGTGCATTGGAGAGGAATGGCAATCGAAGCCCTGCGTGAACCGTTAAAGTGACGTTAGTGCATTGGAGAGGAGCATGCAATATTCATTGTTGATGTAACTGTTGGCAAATCTTTTTTCTTTATGTCGTATGGATAATCTCCCCCTTTGCTATTGTGAACAGTTTTACCTTATGGTCCACGCAGTTTCAGGTGGTGCTTAGTCTTCCATAATGTTTCTATTTTATTTAATGTTTACATAGAATATTATATTTTTATTCTATCCTTCACTCCCCCTCCTTCGACTGTATAGGAACGCCTCTTGGCATAAAAATTTAATATGTTTTATTAATAAAATGTGTTTACAATTGATCTCTAATATTTTGCAAAGTCATTATAGAGAAATAAATAAATAATGGTAAGTCTCTAGTTGTTATTAGTTGATCCAAAAAAACTTAACAAATGATACAATTGTAATAGAAGTGTCAAAAATAAACTACTTAACAAAACTACAATTTTATAACTGAAAATTAATACTTAAATATTGTATGATGTACACTTTTAATCTAAATATGATAAATGAAATATTTTTATTACGTTAATTTTTCATAAATAATGGATCATTTAATTGTAAAGATTTGTAAAACTAAACTTAGTTTAAATACAAAATTTAAATCCCAATATACTTATTAGATTAGTTTTTTATTAATAACACACAATCTAAATTTAAAGATATTAAGATTTGATTAAGTTCTTTAGTTGATTACACAAGTTTACTTATATTTTAATCTTCTAGATTAGAGATAATAACTATTAACTAATAGAAATTCACATATTTATGTTTAATGAATTTAAAATCATATTGCTTTAACCATTTTATTATTTCAAAACTTTATATTAAAACTTAAAACTTAAATTATCATTTATTTAATTATATTTAATAGTAAATATAAGCTTATAAATATAAAAGTGTTAATATTTTTCAGTCATCTCTTTTGTCTTCTACATCTATTGCATATATTTAATAATAATAAAATAATTAATACTTATTTTACATAAATCATTAAAGTATAAAAATAATAATTATATTATATTGTCGAATGTTAATACTTTTAACACCAAATTATAATTCTATGATAGACACAAAATTATAAGAGTTAAAAACATTAATATTCAATGACCTCTTTCTTCTCGTACAAAAAATTGTAATATTTAAAATTCTACTAATCTATAATATTTTTTTTGAATTGCATATCTATTACCAAAGAGAGCATAAAAAAATAATGTTTGGTTACATAATTATTGACCCAAGTTGGTCACTTAGATTAAGCCCAAACCAGTATAATAACCAAAACCATAAAATTAACATCGAGTAACATAGTGTCTAGCATAAATATTAGTATCACAATAGCGTAGCACTAAACATATACATAACATTATAAAGCATATCCAAGCCAAAAATTAGTATATTTTCATCATTTTTAATTTTATATGGTTCACTCTTCACCATTCCTAATCTTCTAAATATCTTGGTCTTCATCATCATCTTCATTCACTTTTTCTTTATCCTTTCCTTTGTCCACCACCTTTGGATTGGTAAAGTGTTCATCTAGAAGGAATAAAAATCTTGGCAGAGTGGGGGAGATATTTTCTCCTAGCTAGAGTTATCATAGTTATAGTGGGAAACTTCAAGATTTTTGACAACTTCATCTCTCATATTTTATTTTTGGTGTAGTTTGTAATATTTTTTCTAAAAGTCAATATACTCCTAGAATTTCATGTTAATCTTCCTTAGATCTTGTAGCAAAAAATGAGCTTTTTATATGTCATATTTATAAATTGAAGTACCTCCCTCTATCACCTTCATAAATATTTCTATTGGTAACTAAATAGTGTGAATGTGACCTATTCAAAAATCATAAGCACAATGAGTTTAAAGCTAGACTCGTTAAGAATCTAGCAAAACCCTAAGAGCTCCATGTGTTCATCCCATGCTGCATCAACATGATCGAGAATAGCATCAAACTTAGATTCTAACAACTCCCCTATCATTTCTATAACTTCCTTCTTCTCCATTCTTGAGGCATCCAATATCAATTAGTCAATTTCATTATTTATGCTTGAGATGTCCAATTTAGCCTAAGCTAGATCTCTTCTTAATCCCACACCCTCTTCAAAAGGATATTTGCGTAAAGTAGGGGCTAGTATGTTGCTCCTGAATACAAATGGTCCTCAAGCTACTTCACTCTCTCCTTTAAGATGTTAAGTTCCTCATTAGTTTTCAGTGCCACCTTATGGGCAAACTTTGTCATATGCACTGTCATATATGTGGCCTCTATGGCAGAAGTATTTACCACTCTCTTGATAGTCATACTTCCATAAAGTCTATCCATTTCTTGATTCAGTTCTAGTCTTTGTGTACTTGGTTTAGAGTATCAAATAGCTAGTTGATTCAGGTGATCATAAAAAATAGTGCCAAAAAGCAACTTATGCCTCTTTTTAGGATCCATATTTTCTAGATCAATATTATGTCTTCTCCTTAGGACATAAAATGAAATAGAAAATGAGATATCTCGCCCTTCAAGATGAAGCACACCACTCCTTTTCACTATGTGCCTTCCAATTTCAAAGGTCATGATAGCTAACTATTCCTTTGCACTTCTCAAAATTTCATCCTTCATTCTAAGTCTCTCCTCTTCCCCCAAATGGTCAAGCTGAATACCCTTCCTTATATGCATTTCATCCTATGTGTGTGAAAAGTGGACCTGTATTTGTATCTGGAATACACAACACTTGAATTAAGTCATTAGATGCATGGTTAGTAAATCAATAATCAATGAATAATAAACCATAAAAAAGTGACCCATTGCCTTCTAGCAGATGCGATCTTAGATTGCTCTCAGATTGCTAAGCTATCCAGTGACTAGACAACACCTAAGCGAAGGGTTTTTAAATCTATATGAGCACAGATTTAAGCTAGATGGATGCAAGATTTAACGTAGATATGCAAGATTAATCTAACATGATTTAAGAAATATATGAATATTTAAGCTAAGTGATTTAAGAAATATGAAATAACTAATACGCAATATCTCAATGCAAATTATCAATGAACCTAGAGCAAAAATAGCATAATAGCAATATATACTCCAGGATTTTTTAATGAGAGATGAGAGCATGGATTTGTAGAAAATTTAGAAAGAAGCCGAAGGCTGAGATCAAATGATGATGAGCGGTCAAGATTTTCCAAGAGGAAGCACAATCTAGGTGAAATTATGTGATTGGATGCTTTTCTAAATTTTAAAGGAAATTGACCTAAAATTAAGATAAAATCAGGGAAAAACTGATTTATTCTCTATTTCATTCAATTTTAATATTTAATTGTTTTAATTGCTTTCTCTAAGATTATATATCAATTTTTAATTTGTTCTTCAAGATTATCTCCAATTGATTTATTTTTCTCAAATTTTAATTCTTTCTTGGTCAATTAATTCCTTTTTTGATTTATTTCCTCTTTTGAAGATTTGTGCTCATAATTTCCAATTCCTCTTTCTTTATTTGTTTCCTTTATTGAAGATTTATGGCAAATTGATTTATTTAATTAAGTATGCTAGGATATTTAATAAAATAAATAAGATAATTGTTTAAAATTATTTACTTGGAATTATTTAATTAAATAAATAAATATTTAATTAATATTGAGTGATTAATTTGCCATGGGAGATTTGATGATTAAAGAATTAATTGTGTGCTCAAGATTTATTTAATTGCCTTTGGTTAGCACCTTAGTGACATTGTTGAGATTAGGGGCCCATGTTTTAGATGACCATTTTTAGGGTATTACATTTGCCCCTCTTTCAATTAATGTGCGAGTAGCGCATTTGTTCAAGGAAAATTTGATGTCTAGGAGATACCAGTTCTGAACTTGATTGATCATGAATTAGATGAAAGTGAGGTGTTTAACTTGATTCGAAGCAATGAAGCTGAATGAAGTCTGATTAAAGCGATACCATTCTTGAACTTGATTGAACTTAGGAATGATAGAAAATAAAAGATACCGAACTTGAACTTGATTGATCAAGAAGTGGATCTTACTGATCTAGAACTTGATTGAACTTAGCTATAGTGAGTGATGATAAAAATTGATCTTCAACTTGATTGATCAAGATACGATGAGCGAAGATAAATTGTCTAGCTTGATCCAAAGCAACGAAACTGAACACCTACTTAGATTGAACGTGATCAAATAAACTCTTTAAACCCTTGATTGAGTTTAAATGAATAATCAGCATGATGAAAAGAGATGAAACTGATTAATGTTAAGAGATTGATTGAGATGAAGACAAATATTAGCTTGATTTGAAGCGATGAAACTGATATGCCCCTAGAGATTGATTTGATTCAAATGATCCAGAAAGCTCAACTTGATATAAAGCGATGAAGTTGAGATGCCCCTAGCGATGAGGTCTTATTTGATTTTGTTTAGTTGAAAAAGATGTTTTGCTCAACTTTTGATGAAGATATGAAAATTTTGTCGAGATTGAAGAATTTGAGGTCATAAGGTCACGAGTATGCCCCCTCGGGAACGAAATCAAAAGATAGTGAGGGTACATGATTATAGGCAATTTTTAGCGATGATAAGTTGTTTCGAGCACAAATTGATTCAGAGGAATTTTTGAAAATTTTGCGTTGATTGATGAGAAATTGAGCGCAAAGTTGATTTGTAGAAATTAAATTGAGATTCAACGTTGAAACATGAGAAATTGAGCGAAATGAGAAGAGAGAATGAGCCTTTGATGAAAAGCGCTAAGTGGTCCATACTTTGTGAAATTGACTAGAAATATGATCTCGAATTGCGATTTTGATCCCGAAAATGGAGTCAGAATGGGCAAATTAGCTAAGGGTACAATTTTTATGACCATCAGAGCAAGTTGAAAAATTAGGTTTTTGGCTATATATGGGACAAAAGTGTCATTTTCAATTCATTTTAACCCTCCAAAGTTTGAAAATTCAAAAAGCCTTCTGTGAGAAAAATGGTGGTCCCTACTCATGAGCATCGATTCAAGCACCAGAGATGACATAATCGATGCAACACTATGAGCCACCAGTAAGTGATCTATCTTAGGCTTGTTATTCATTCCAAATTTAAATTTTTTGTTGATTTTTCAAGGTTTTTGGCATGTTGAGTCGAGTTTTCTCATTTTGTCGTGCGAGATAGGATCCTGTCTCATATGACAAACTGCTAAATTTTATTTTGTCATTTCAGAGCATTAGATTTGTCATTCTAGGGCCACTGTTGTGTCATACGACAACCTTCTTGAAAGACCATTTTGTCATCCAGAGTCTAATCTTTTGTTGTTTGGGGATCTTTTGTCGTACAGGGCTCTATCCTAACTCATATGAGTTTCTGATCTTCTGCGTTTTGTCATTTGGAAAACAGTGAGCATTTTTGAAGGTCTAAACTTGAAATTTTACTTTTGCAATTGATGTAGTTGGATTTGTGTGATGTTTTACTCCTCTTGTAGGCTTAGTTGGAACGTATTATGATACTCTATTGTTTGATTTTGCAGGTTCGATTGCCTCATGTGCTCTTTAGGTGTGTTTATCCATTTACCATGGCTTTAGTTCAATAGCTATTAGAGGTTGAGGTGGCTCATATTGACTTGTGCAGCTTGACACATTTGTTGAGATTACTCGATATCCAGGTGAATCGCGGTATGCTCATAGCATTGGTAGAGAGATTCCATTCTAAGCATAACACCTTTCACTTACCAGTTGGGGAGATGACTATCACTCCCGAGGATATATATAGGATCCTCTGTATCCCTTTTGTTGGGGATAAGGTGGACTATGATTCAGGACACCTTCCCAGATTACAGGTAGCGATGCATGTCTTCAAGGATCCTGATATCCTGACACGTTCCATTAGTTGGGACATCATGATGAGCAGGTAAAGTGATGAGTTTCCTTTGGCTTGCATCCTAGTAGGTTTTATCAGTTGTTTTCTAATGCTAGATAGAGGTCAGCAGGGATTTCAGTGTGGATGGGGCCAGATGCTAGAGAGATTGATGGAGACCCCCCAAAGGCTTCGTTGGGGTTCTTGCATTTTGGCCCACATGTATTGTGAGATGCATGAGATAGTGTACAAGGAGGGCAAGAGCATGGTCGCTGGTGTTTTGATTTTACAGGTTTGGGCTTTGGAGCACCTCTTAGTTTGTCAGCCTATTGTTGATGATAGTAGAGAGCCTGGGCAACCGGTTGTATATAGGTATGCCGGTTATGTTACATAGCCCCATCTGAGCAAGATGGATTTTTGTCTGCGGTAGTTGCATGACCTAATAGCCATGGTATGGAGGCCTTACAGGGGCTTAGAGCCATGGGATTACTAGAGGCTGGTACACAGGGACCTTTTTGTTACTCGCCCTCTTATTGGTAGATCACAGACGATAATGGAGTGGTTTGTAGTATCACGGGTGATGAGGCAGTATGGCGGGCCTCAAGGGGTATCATAGAAGTTTACGACATATGCCCAATATGCTGATGAGGAGAGGAAGGGATGGTCCCTGAGGTTATCCTATTCCTTGGCCATGCAGGAGATGACTAGTCTACAAAGACTGAGAAAGGATTACTTGGGTGATATTGCAGATGCAGGGGTATTGCCCCAGTATAGAGATTTTTTTCAGCAACATCCATTCTCTCATTTGATGGATTTAGCTGAGTAGGCCCCTTGCATTGAGGAGGCTGAAGATGATGCCGTTGTGCAGGGATAGGGATAGGGTCAGAGGCAGGGCTAGAGAGCTGAGGCTCTGAGGCAGATAGGTGGTGATCCTGGTACTACAGGTAGCAGGTTACCAACTGACGTAGGACAGCAGAGGGGTGAGGGTGGATGTCTTGGGGGTATAGGCATGAGATTGGGTGGAGCTGAGGAGGAGAGAGTAGCTCCAAGATAGGCTCATCAGCAGTGAGAGGAGAAGGGTAGAGCTGGAGGTGGAGATGGGCTGGAGAGCTTGCGAGAGAGTAGGGTATGAACGTTGGATGGTCGATGAGGGCATGTTTAGCGGAGCTGCACTCATAGTTGACAGTGGCTCAGACTCAACTGGCAGAGCAATATCGATAGCTTCTCGATCTTAGGGTTGAGCATGATCACCAGATCTCAGAGATGAGAGAAGAGATAGAGCCCTTGCGATAGGAGGTCCTTCACCAAACTAGTAGGGCATCCTACTATGTTGCAGCATATAGTGTCACAGTTCCAGTTGTGTTGCAGGTTATACCCTACTCACAGTATATGGCACTTTCAGAGGGATCTTGAGCACCTCGTCAGGATCCCAATCATCAGGCTCCACCTCCTCCACCAGGCGATGAGGGAGAGACCCAGAGCTAGATATTATTTTTGTAGCTCGAATATTTTTTGTAGACACACCCATTTTTTATAGCCATAAGATTCTTGCTCCGATGGGAGTTTGTACATGTCATTGGACATCATTTTGTACTCTTAGACATGATACGATATATATTTGTATATACGAGATTCGATTTGACTTCATTATACTTGTGTTGATTCAATTTTTGAGATGCTTTCTATATGCTTTATTCTACATGTATGCATTTCTAATTTAGTATTGTTGGTGTAAATAATTATTCATCCTAGATATTATTACACTTACTTAAGTTTACTTAGGAAATGCATTTCATAATATTTGGGTATGAGACACTTGGGTGTTTGTGCCACATTGGGATAGTGTGTGTAGGAGAATTTCCACCTTTTATGGTGTTGATCTTGTTGTTACACTCCACATTCAGTGGGTGATTCGCCTCATGTGGAATATTATATTATTTCTCCTACCTACCCACACCTATTTCCTACCTACCCTTGTTTCTTATTGAGCCACATGTCATGTTTGTGTGCTCACATATCCATATAGCCTTGCCTATATAAGGAGGCTCATATTCATTGTATGTAACGAATGCTTAATGATCCAGTTGATCATATTTTTCATCTTGATAGAATACAGTTTATTTCTATCATCTATTTTGTTCTCTCTTATTTGTGCTTTCTATTGCCTCTTGATCTTGGCAAAATCTCACATGGTATCAGAGCTGGTCCAAATCTCACATGGTATCAGAGCCATTAGAGTGTCATTGGTTTGCTAATTGAGAGAAATTTGATACTTTCAATGAAATGTCGATGATGGAACAAACTAAGTTGATAAGCATGGGCATTCTTAAGGCTTCTAAGTCTCAAGAATTAGTGGCAAATCAAGGGAACAAAGGAAATCAAGGAAAGGACAACTCAAACAAGAAGAAATGGCAATCAAAGCCTAAAGACAAAGCATCATCCTCTCCATAACAAGGAGATACATCCTCTTCCAAGAGGGATAATTCACCAAAGAGGGAGAGACCTACTTGTGCCTATTGTAAAAAGTTTGGTCATGAGGAGCATCATTGTCATTTTAAGAAGATTGATGAGCTCACACATATCATCAGAAAGTATAACATTGATTTGCCTAATGTCTAAAAGAAGGATGACTCATCAACTTCCACTTCCTCACATTCAAAAGGAAAAGGGCAAGCATTCATGGCTTCTACAAGTGGGAAGACTCACTCTTTTGGGACAAGAAAAGGAAAAGCTCTATGTACTACTATTAGTCATGATTCAGAGAGATGGCTTCTAGATTCAGGGGCTTCTCATCATATGGCATCTTCACAGTCTATGTTCTCTACATTTGAGCCTTGCACCATGCCACAGATATTGATGGGAAATCATACATACATGGATGTGATTGGGAAAGGATCTATTGACATTGGGGATAACTCCTTCAATAATGTGTTGTGTGTACCCCACTTGACAAACAATCTCCTTTCCATCTATCAAATCACACATGGCACAACTAAGAAAGTTGTGGAGTTCACACCTGAGTCAGTTTTCATTAGAGATTTGGAGACTAGAGCTATCATTGCGACTGGGGTGGTTGATCATGCATCTCAGTTATACTCCTTTTCAGATTTTGTTGATGATAATGATTTCACATTTGATGATTCTACACATGATGATCACACTTCTTGTGATGGTTTAGATTTTGAGGAGAACTTTGGGCACTTGAACATGGGGATTCTCAGATGTGAACCCGTTCTTGAGTCTTGTATTTCATCTCCTCATATTGATATCACATCACCTATTGCACTTGATGATGTAGATAGTGTGATAGTTTTGCCTTCATGTGATTCAGTACAGTAGGATATTCAATGTCTTCCAGCTTCAGATTCATGGGATGATTACTTGACAGACATTGCAGGTTTATTTATGGAATCTTACATTGCAGATTTGGGAGACATTATTGATGACATTCATATTCTCTTTGATGAAGATGATCCTTCTTCTATTGTTGTGAGGGAACACTCTGACCGTCTTGTTCATTCTCTACATGATCATTCTTTGGAGGTTGACATGATTGTGGATACTTATGTACAATAGTTGGAGGAGGTCTCTTTATCTTTTGAGGAGACATGTGAGTCTTTGGGACATGTTCTACATCCATCTCCACTAGATCTTGGAGTTCCTTTTTCAGCAGTGTGGCACAGTTTACCACCTTTGGAGGGGGTATCTTTTAGCATTGACATGGAGACACTTGAGCAGTTTTTCAAAGATTCCTTTCACCATGAGTTTTCTTCATACATCTTCCCTTCATGATTGGGGAGACTTCATGGATACATCTTTGGTTTTGTTTCTTCCTAAGGGGAGGAATGTTGTTCGATGTTCATGGAGTAGCTTCTTCATACATTGAGCTTCTATCATTGGTGCAGATTCCACATTGAAGGGGGGCTTCCTAGCTTCTCTTCTTCTCTCATATGGGGGGGACTTTTTCCTCACATGGGATTTTGTCCTTCACATACTTCTATGAGAGTTCTTTGTATCTAGTTTTCATCTCTCTTTTGAGGGAGGGTTTTTTCCCATTGGGTTTTTCTCTCTTTCTCCACTTTGTGAGAGATTTCATTGCATTGATTTTCATTCATTTGCATTTGTACATGGGTACCTAACATGGCCTAGTAGCTGGGACCCATCTTGCATTGTTTAGTTGCATTGTAGACTTAAGTGCATTCCCCTAAGTTGCACTTAAGGGGGGGGTGTTGGTGTAAATAATTATTCATCTTGGATATTATTACACTTACTTAAGTTTACCTAGGAAATGCATTTCATAATAGTTTGGGTATGAGACACTTGGGTGTTTGTGCCACATTGGGATAGTGTGTGTAGGAGAATTTCCACCTTTTATGGTGTTGATCTTGTTGTTACACTCCACATTCAGTGGCTGATCCACCTCATGTGGAATATTATATTATTTCTCCTACCTACCCACACCTATTTCCTACCTACCCTTGTTTCTTATTGAGCCACATGTCATGTTTGTGTGCTCACATATCCATATAGCCTTGCCTATATAAGGAGGCTCATATTCATTGTATGTAACAAATGCTTAATGATCTAGTTGAACATATTTTTCATCTTGATAGAATACAGTTTATTTCTATCATCTATTTTGTTCTCTATTATTTGTGCTTTCCATTGCCTCTTGATCTTGGCAAAATCTCACAAGTATGAATGTATGTAATGCAAATGATTATGGATGTCTATTTTTGTTTCTTTTTCATATGCAAATAGATGAATGTGAATGAGTAATGCAATTTTTTCATATTTCTATGAATAAGAGGAATGAAAATGAATGATAGCGAATGTATGAATCTATATAAGATGCTTATGTATGTAGCTAACATCTCAAAACACAAGTACTCGATTGGAGAAATGATGAAAAGAGACCACTTAGCTAAGAAATAATGAAGCTTCCAGTGCTCATGTAGAAGAGAAAGAGATCATTGTTACCATACCGAAATCACTCTTAATTCACAAAATGTAACATGAAATGCAAGATGATATGCAAAATGCAACCTAAACCTAGTCACTAGATTTTGAAAAGCTTAATTTTCATCATTGAGCATTTTACAACCACAACAGGCAGATTAGAGTTCATTTATTTTCATGTGCAATATTAATTATCTTGTCCGCAATGACCCTTTTTTTTGTTCATATCCTTGGACAAATGTCGCAGGGACCTGGATTGCATGATAAAGAAATTCCCTCAAAATAGACAAAGAAATGATGGGAACCTCCCTGTAGCATTCAAATAAGTGGAGTCGAGGTATGTGAGGTGATTTCACCTTGATGTAAAGGCTCTTATCATAGACACCCAACTAATTTAGATGTTTCCAGATCATTGGTATCATTCCTATAAGTAGGAAACAAAGAAAATATTATGCACCCAATCCTTGCTCCTCTTAGTCAAGATAGACTTCCTCAAGTTAATCAGAGGGATACTAATCGAAAACCAATATAAAAGACAACACACAAAGAAAATTTTATGCATATCTCAAACTGTTTAGTGATTGTTTTTCATTATATTGTTTTGCTTGTTAACTCAATGATAAAACTCTTCAGTAGTCAAGAGATAGGTGACTGACTCAGAGTGGATAGCCAAGTTTTACTGACATAAAGATGACTTGGTTGATATTGCTTAGGATATACAAATTGATCAGTCGATTATCCTAAGACTAGGTCAGTGATTGGTTTCAAGCCATGAGGGTTCCAACGAACTAGGATGTCACAAAAGTGACTGAAATATGTACAAGCAAAAGAAAAAATGCAAGAAAGCAGAAATGCCAACATTGCATTGATACATGGAGTGCTTGAGTACAAGAGGTGTCGGTTTGCCAGGTTTTCACCTGCTTGGAAAAGATCCCTTTTTTTTTTTAAGGACTTTTTTTTATTTTTAGGATTTCTTGAGGACATTTTATGATTTTTAGAAGTTTGTTCAAGACATTTTACAATTTTTTTAAAGGAGTTTGTTCAAGACTTTTATGATTTTTTAGGAGTTTGTTCAGGACATTTTAGCTGTATAGGCTGTTGGAGCAGAGAATATTTAGGTGAATAATTTCTTCAGATGGATGTTGTTGATTGGTTCATGGAGTTGTTCTCCTTCCGATGTTGAGAGTTGATAGGCACCATAGCCAAAAGTTGCAGTAACGATATAGGGACCCATCCAGTTGGGTTAGAAATTCCCTTTGTTGTCTCAAAACTGTTGATTTTTAGGATTTTCTCTTAGAACTAGGTCACCAACATGAAATTCTCTTTGTCGAACCTTCTTGTTATATCTTATGGACATTCTCTTTTGATACACTCTAAGATGATCAAACACCACTTGCCAACACTCATCTAGCAATTCGAGCTCTTGCAATCTAGATATTCTATATTCTTCATCAGTAACAAGACCTTGCAAAGAAACTCTTAGAGATGGTATTTCCACCTCAATAGGTAATACTACTTCAGACCCATATACCAAAGAAAAAGGTGTAGCCCCAATAGGTGTTCTGATACTTGTTCTATAAGCCCACAGTGCAGGATTGAGCTGCAAATTCCAATCCTTGCCAGATTTGTTCACTATTTTGTATAAGATAGTCAATAGGTTTTTGTTAGATGCCTCTGCTTGTCCATTACCTTGAGGGTAATACACTGATGACCAGTGTTGTTTTATTTTGAATTTGTCACAGAGTTCGTTTAAATCTTTGTTCTTGAACTGTCCTCCATTGTCAGTTATAATGGATGAAGGCATACCATACCCGCAGATGATATAATTAAGAATAAATAGAGCTACTTGTTTGTAGGTTTCTTTGATGAGCAGAACTGCTTCTACCCACTTAGTGAAGTACTCAGTGGCAGTGATAATAAATTTGTGTTTGTTAGATGATGTAGGATATATTTGGCCAATTAGATCAAATGCCCACTGTTGAAAGGGCCAGTGTGTCACAAAGGGTATGAGATCCCTTGATGGGGCATGGATAAGGTGCCCATGCAGTTGGCACTTTTCATAGGTTTTAACAAATTTTATAGCTTCTTTCTCCATGTCTGGCCAGTAGTAGCTAACCCTTAGTAGTTTTCATGTTAAAGTTAGACCATTCGAATGGGATCCACAAACACCTTCATGAACCTCAGATAATACGCATTGGGACTCCTCAGTTTATAGACATCTAAGAAAAGTATTATCTAAACCTTGCCTAAATAGGTTGTTAGCAATGATGACATACCGTGATGCATTTTGGATTAGGTTCCTTTTTTTATTTCGAGAAAAATTAGCAGCGACAACTTAGTCATGCAAATAAGAGTAAATCTGGCTATAATGACCTGAGTCATGTCCATTAATAGAACAAACCATCTGGGACTCGAGGGAATCATAGGCAAGATAACGTAACTCTTCTACCAGGAATTCAAAGCAAAAATTAGACTCCTATAGCTATGGTATAGATGCCAAAGTGGCCATTGCATCCGCTGCTCTATTTGTTGTTCTGGGGATCTGCTGAAATGATATGAAGGTAAAGTATTTCTTGAGATCATCCACCATTCTCTTATAAGGCATCAGTTTCTCATCTCTTTTCTGATATAGGTCATTGATTTAGTTGATGATGAGTTGAGAATCTCCATAGATGTGTAATTCAACAATCTTCCACTCGATGGCCAGCTTGATCCCGTTTACCAAAGCTTCATATTTTGTAATGTTGTTTGTGCAAGGGAATAAAATCTTGTAAGCTTTCAGAATTGAATGTTTTTGAGGAGTAATAAAAAGTATTATGGCACCATAACCATGTTGAGTGAAAGACCCATCAAAGAACATCTTCCACGATTGTTCAGTAAGGTGCATGATTGATTCATCTGGAAATTCTATATGCATAGGTAGGTTGTCTTCAAGTGGAGCATCAAAAAGTTGGTCTGCAATAACCTATCCTTTGATGGCCTTATGTTCCACGTATTCAATATCAAATTCTGTAAGAACCATGACCCATTCGGCCAGTCTTCCTATAAGCATTGCTTTATTGAGAAGATATTTGAGTGGATCAATTTTAGGTACTAGCTTAATAGAGTGTGCCAACATATAGTGCCTTAATTTTTGTGATGCAAAGACCAATTCCAAGCATGCTTTCTCTATTATAGTGTAGTTCATTTCATACAACACCAATGTTCTGCTAATGTACTAGATAGCTCATTCCTTTATATTGTCATCATGTTATCCCACAAGTGCCCCCAGTGAAGTATCTGTAGATGATATGTATAGGATTAGTGGCTTACCTTGAATCAGTGGAATTAATATTGGTGGATTAGAAAGATATTCTTTGATTTGTTGTAAATGTTGTTCACAATATTTATCCCAGTTGTATTGAACTCCTTTCCTTAATACCTTTGTGAAGGGTTGAGCTTTGTCTACTAGCTGAGATATAAAGTGCCTTATTGACTCAAGATGGCCTTGTAAACTTCTCATTTGACTTATATTATTGGGCGGAGGCATTTCCATTATAGCTTGGACCTTTTCAGGGTTAACCTTAATTCCTTTTTTTGAAATTATGTAACCAAGCAATTTTCCTGATGTTACCCCAAATGCACACTTTTTAGGATTTAATCAAAGCTTGAATCTTTCCATTCTATTTAGTATGAGGCCTAGTTCTTGAATATGCGTAGATCTCTTCATGGTTTTTACTAGGATGTCATCAACATAATCTTCCATGTTTTTATGCATCATATCATGGAAGATAGTGGTTACTACTCTTTGGTAAGTAGCTCCTATGTTCTTTAGCCCAAATAGCATAACATTCCAATAGAAGGTTCCTCATGCACATGTGAAAGATATCTTTTCTTGATCTTTAGGTGCTACCGTGATCTGATTGTAACCAGAGAATCCATCCATTAATGAATACATCTCATATCCAACAGTCATATCTACTATCATGTCAATATTGGGCAATGGAAAATCGCCTTTCAGACATGCTTTGTTGAGATCCTTGAATATTGTGCAAACTCTAATAGATTTGTCTGCCTTTGATATAGGTACTATATTTGATATCCATTCTGCATAGTCTATAGCTATGATAAATCCAACTTTCATGAATTTTTCTAGTTCAACTTTGACTAGCAGTGCCACATGAGGATGCATCTTACGGAGTTTTTGCTTGACTGGTTTAACTCTTGGTGTAATAGAGAGATGATGCATGATGAGATCAGGATCTAGTCTTGGCATATCTGAGTATGTCCTTGTAAAGTTGATCTTCTTTTCTAAAAAATGGTTGTTGAAATATTTTAACTCTTTTACTGATAGTGATTGAGCTAAATGAATGATGTGTGGTGTCTCTTGACTCCCAATGTTCACTAGCTAAGTTGGCTCGATCAATATAGAAGACCTCTCTTGGAAATGACTTGGTAATATATCAAGTATCTCACCTTCAGGCACCTCAGAGAGGTTTTCACCTTTAGGTGCATCCATTATTTTCTCTTTTTTAGATTCTGATACCACCACAATGTGGTTTTCACCATCAGGTCTTTTATTTTTATTTTTCTTATTTTTGAGACTAAGATACTTGATATTTGTTTCAGTCATGTTTCACCCTTTTCACTGGTGAAAGAGTTAATGGGTTCAACTGCATTGAGATAATAAGCTAATGTATAGTCATTGGCAAAAGTAGGTACATTCAAGGGTTGGTTATAAAGGGTACAATCAATCAGTTCAGGATGTATTAAGGATAAGGTTGGAAGAGGCTCAAGGGAATTCATGGTACTATCATCATGGCTTCGGACCGACCAGTCAAGTTTCAGAAGACTACCTTGTATACATGTCTCGAGACCAGGAAGAGTCATGACATGATTATTGAAATTCATGCTAGTATTTAGTGGACATAACCCAACCGACCTACTTCTAGCATTGTCACCTACTTCAAACTAGACAACATACCGTGGTGTGACAGTAACAGGGTCAACAGACAGCATCTCAACATTCATGATAGAGTAGTCATAATGTCTTGTTGAATAATTGTTGTTATAAATAGAACTCCTGTCTGAGTTATTAGAGTCATAAGATGAAGTTTCTGACTCATCTTCAAGTGGCTTAGTAAAAGTATATATAGTATCAATACCCACATCTTTGATGCTGGAAGTTCCTTTGTGATTTGGTTCATTGAGTACTTGTATTTGACACACTTGTGGACATAACCTTGATGGTTTTGTTAATCCCTATCATCTATTCCATTCAGCTACATCTAGATTGATGACTAGTTCTGTTTCTGTAGCTTCTAATTTTTCTTTCATAGTTTCATACCTAATTTTTCCTATCTCATTAGAGGGAGAGTTAGTAGGTGAAGAAATTGCTTGTGTCCTTTCTTCCTCCATCTATCGTTCATAGTCTTCTTGTCTTTTTAGTCTGATTTCTTCCATTTCCTTTTGCATCTTTAGGCATATCAGCTCTTGTGCGTCATCTGTGATATCACTAGATTCTTCAGGGGTTTCTATAGTAGATATATCTAAGAGATGGTCAGGACCCCATTCATACTCATTTGAATCAGTTTCTGAATCATCTACTTGTTGTCTGCCAGTATATGTGACTCGAATGTTTAGATGTGCAAACAATTCTCTAATTCTGTATACTTCATCTCTCATATCCTCTAGGACTTCTACTTCCTGTGGTATTATAGCTGATATAACTAAAACTTGATTACCATTTGTTTCTCTTCTCTGGGTCAGCAATTATTTTTGTTCACTGTCACACTCTTCTTGAGTTTGTTGAGTATTAATTTCTTGTGTTGGTAAAGGTAGTACCTTTTTCTTCCACTTAAATTGATGGTGGGACGTGTGCTTTTGATCTAATGACTTTCTTGGATCATATCCCAGTCCAGCTTTATCATTGGCAGACTTAGTTTATAACTGAATAGGTTCAACAATACCTTTTTGACATTTTCCTAGAGGACCAGTACCTGAATATCCCATGCATTGAAGCATCTTATAGCCTAGACCATATTGTGTCGAGGAAATCTCACAATGTCGTATTTCTTTATTTGCACTATTTTCTTTGAAAAGAAATTTGAGAACATCATCCTCTTCTATTTCACCTGCAAGAGAAGTAGAGGACTGTATAAAGAGACCATCATAAATGATTTTTGGAGTTGAAATTTGTGGCTTCATAACCTCTGATGTTTTTCTCGACTATCTTGGTGATGGAGGAAGAGACATTAGTGAGAGTATAGGCTCTATCTTGTAGCCATCTATGCCAGTGTTTGTAATTTTCATTTTTTTTTGTAAATTTTTCAGCAAAGATTCCAAACTTTCAGCTGTAGAGGCTAGTCTATTATGAGGAAAAAAAGCATCAGCACTTTGTGCTAAGGCATTGCAAGTATAGCTTCTATCGGTAGGAATACTGACTTCAACTCCATTATAAGGAAACTTCAAGCTTTGATGATACGTAGATGGTACTACTTTCATTTCATGAATCCATGTCATGCCCAGTAAGATGTTTTATGAAAGATGAAGATCTAGAAATTGAAAAATGACATATCTTTCTATGGGTCCTACCCTAATCGGTAATCTCATCAGACCCTTAGAGGTTATTTCTTCTTCATCATAAGCCTTGATTGTTATTTTATTTATTGGATCAATAACATTTGCAGAAAATCCCAGCTGTGTCAGTAGATTGTATGTTCATATTTTCAACCCAGTGCCTCCATCTATCAAAACATGTTTAACTCAGTGTTTATGGATCATGGCTTCAATGTGTAATGGTTGGTTATGTGGGTAACTGAATGAGTTATCATCTTCTTTAGAGAAAGTGAGGTAATGAGGTGAGGTCAGGTGACCCACCATAGATTGAACCTGATCTATGTCTAAATCTTTAGGGACACTGGTGGTAAGTAGAGCCTTGTCCAGGACCTCTCTATGAGTAGAAGAGATCTTAAGTAGTTCCAAAATGGAGATTTGAGCATTGGTTCTCTTCAATTGTTGGACAATACTATAACCAGAAGAAGATGATGAAGCCAACTGTTTTGATTTGGCCATGATTGTGTCTGTTTGTCTATTTGGTAGATTTGATGTTGTTTGATCGAAAGTTGAGGAAGTAGCTCTTGGGAGAGAAATCTTCCTTTGAGCGAGTCACAACATTAGTAGTTTGTGCTTGACTTTGGTGATCCTGGATTATGATCATATTGTTGTATTCAAGTTGAGAATATTCAATAATGTTGATCACATTATTGTTGTTAGTGTAGGTATAATGGACTCTAGCTCCTCCCTTGGATTTTGAGGAATCTCCCTATTCATAAGTCAGTAAGGGATCTTTAAAGGCCTTATGATCAGCATTAGTTGCATGATTTCCAACAAAGATCTTGCCTACATCAATGAGATATTGGATTTCATGTCAGAGTTTCATGCAGTTGTTTGTGTTATGTCCCTTGTTTGGATGGTAGTCACAATATTCGTTTTCTCTCCACCATTTGGGTCTAATTTCTGGGTCATATGGTCTAGAATTGTTTGGCAATGTTATCAGATTATTTGCCAATAAGGTTTTGAAAGTTGATTCATATGACTCATCTAGAGGAGTAAAATCATGCTTGGGCTTTGAAAGCCAAGACTTTTCTTTAAGCCATTCTCTTGTTTTCTTTGGAGGATTTTTTGCGGTAGTTTCAGATGCCTTGAGTGCTTGCGTGCCACTAGCCAAGTTAAATATTGTGGATTTTATTTTTGCTTGGATAGTATCTACCCCTCCATCACTAACAATGCTCCTGTTATTCTCTTTTCTGTATTTCCCAGTATTTACTCTTTTCTTTAGAGCTAGAACCTTGTGATGTTTCTTTCCAAAGTGATATATCACCCTTTTTTATAAGCACATCTTCCATCTTGAGGGTGTTATCTACCATTTTGTTGAATAAAGGATGTACTTGCATCTGGACACTATACTTTAATTCAGGGAGTAGGTTGTTGACAAAGATATCCATTTTCTCAAGATCTAGGATAGTCCGTGTATATCTAGAGAACATCTTTCTCCATCATTGGAGAAAAGTGAGAAAGGGTTCTCATGTCTTTTGTTTGGTTTTGCAAAGCTCTATCATAGTCACAAGATGTTGAATGTTGTATGAGTTTTGTTGTCAAAATAGTTGGATTATCTCTTCAAACATTTTTTATTCCTTTGGGTAGACTTGAGAACCATTCCATTGCTTGACCCCCTAAACTTCCTGGGAAAAGGCGCATGAGGTACATTTGATCATGCATGAACTCCATACAGGCAGCACAAAACTCTCTAACATGATCTTGAGGATCTAAGGTACCATCGTATTTGTCAAATTTTGGGATCTCAACTCATGAGGGAAATGGAGGCATGTAAATTTTTTTGTCAAATGGGAATGGGCATATTGTGTCTAGAGAATATTGTTTTTGTGTTTTATCTTTGTTTTGTAGTTTTGTGACTGTAGTTTGTAATGTTTGCATTTGTTTTCTTATCTTTCCCCATGGTGTCTCTTTCTCTTTAGTGATGAGGGCCTCCACATTATAACCTGTAGGGAGTTTGGCACCTTGTTTTGCTAATTCTAGGAAATAGTCTTCTTTTTCCCTAGCCATGATGACCTTCATCATTTTTTGGAACTCCTAATCATTCTGACATCTATGTACTTTAGCCACGGGAGGTTCAGGAAGCTCAGATTCAGTAGATGAGGAATCATTGTAAGTGGCATGATTGCTGAAGTCATCGTGAGTGTCTCATTTACTAGCTTCTCTTTCTTGTCTTTCCCTAGACATGGTGGCAGATAGGGGCTAACCAAAGATTGGTAGATCGTAAACTGGTATCTGTGACGAGGACGATTTATTGTAAAAGGGGTTTTCCACATAGAATGGATTGTCTTTTGATGAAAACGGTGTTTCTTTTTCTTTGTTTGTTTTGTTGCAATAATTTATGGTTTGAACAGGCATTTGTAACCGACATGACCAAGAGTGAAATATGTTGCAGAAGTCAAGATCAAATTGTATCTAGTAGTTTATTTTAACATAGTGATTGAGTGAAGTAACTAAGATCTGGTCTGGTTTCAGGAATGATCTATCATGTGTAAGACATCTATCTAAGTTAAATTAGGTTTGATAAGATGTTTGTTTGAACTAGCTAAGAGATGATTGACAAAATCGTGCAACGCAACGGTAGAGGTACACTATCAAGGTCATTTATGCTCAAGAGGATGATAACCAGTTTTAGGCTCATTGTAGACTATTTTAGACAGGTTTGACTATTCTGGACTGGCAAAATCAGAGACTTGTATGACAATATTTCTGAGACCATATGACAGTATGATAGCTTCAGGATGACAACAGTTCTGTTTCGTATGAGTTACTGCCTAGTACCAAATGACACATGGGTAGGTATTAAGTGTAGTTCTATCTCGTACGACATAGGATTTCATTTAAACGATAGACTGTTGGGTCTCGTACGACAGAGGATTGAGCTCGGATGACAATTTAGAATACTTGTACGACACAGGATATGTTGCAGGATGACAAATGATCAAGTTCGTATGACAGTTAACAGAGTAGAGACAAAAAATTTGAGTTTTTCAATAGTTGAGTATGACAACTGAGTATGACCAATTCTGAGGTGGACTGATTTTTGACCAGGATAGACTAGTTTTGACATGGATAGAGTTTTATCACTGAGTTGTTGGTTTGTTTGGTTTGTTTTCTCTAGTTTTGGTATTCCAGTTTTAGTTTCAGGGACGAAAACATAGAAAACATGCAGTATAAATAGTAACTCCAATCACAACATGCAAACCCTATGGAAGTTGGCTTAGAGAAGAAAACCTTTGTTTGCTGACTTAGGTACACACCCAATAGCTAATCAGAATACTATTGCTATGTCTCATGCAATGGATTCCTAATGTCGTATTAGCCAACTCCAAACGCTAATGGGGGCACAATATGGCAAGTGTCTTGGGAGAGTTACTGTCTCTCTTGCACAAAGATTATCAACCTTTCAGAGGTGAATCGGGTAGCTTCTAATTTTAATTGCATGTAGTAAAGGTTTTGTTCGGCGTGTCGAGGTATAAACTCAATTAAGAGGTCTCCCAACCTTGAAAACCAAAGTTCAATATACCCGAAGGTACTGAGAAGAGCTATTCCTGAGCACTGTCGTTGACTTAATTTTCATCAAATAACATTTATTTCATAGTGGGTTGGAGTACTTGGCATTTAGTCATTCCCACTTAGGTTATTCCCCTCACACCGACCGTAATAGCTTTAAGAGTTTTTCAACCCCTCGGGAGGGCAAGCCTGCTAAATATGTACAAATATCAAACAAAGAAAATGCCTCAAGGGTATAGATTTTTTATTGTCTAAAAAAAGACAAGAGCATACTCTCCTACCTCTCAGAATTTTCTAAAAACACAAAAGACAAATTTGTTCATTAACCAGATAGCAAGTTAGGTGCCTAAAAAAAATTAAAGAATACATAATGTTTGATTGATTCTCTTTAGGCAACCTGCAAAAACAACGTATCAATAGTCATGTTGTTTTTATTATTTGATAGGCATATATTTGATTAATAAATTCTTTGACAAGCGTTGTGCAAGAAACTCGGTAGGCTATGAAAATACTAGGTAGACAGAAGACAATTCAAGATGAGTGTTAGCGTAATCAAAATTTAATTCAAGAAAAACCCTAACAAAGTGAAACTTGCTTTAATCCAACAGAAAACAGAATCATACGACAATTTTCATAGAAAGAAATGATAAAAGGATTTTGTCGTATGAGTTAGAAATAAGCATAGGATGACAAAAGACAAAATCAAATATTTAGAACAGAATGTCGTACGACACCATTTTTTGATTCGTGCAACAAATAACAGGCTTCAATATAATGTCATACGACAAATAACATGATTCAATATAATGTCGTATGATGCAGTAAAACTACTCATACGATATTTTGTAGAGATTGTACGAACGAAACCTGCAGGATTAAAAAAAATGATTTTGAGGCCGAAAAATTAGTTTCCTGCCCCACGATGGGTGCCAAAAATGTGTGTGAAAAGCCGACCTATATTTGTATCTGGAATACACAACACTTGAATTAAGTCATTAGATGCATGGTAAGTAAATCAATAATCAATGAATAATAAACCATAACAAAGCAACCCATTGCCTTCTATTAGATGCGAGTTTAGATTGCTCGCAGATTGCTAAGCTATCCAGTGACTAGACAACACCTAAATGAAGGATTTTTAAATCTATATGAGCATGGATTTAAGCTAGATGGATACAAGATTTAAGCTATATATGCAAGATTAATCTAACATGATTTAAGCAATATATGAATATTTAAGCTAAGTGATTTAAGAAATATGAAATAACTAATATGCAATATCTGAATGCAAATTATCAATGAACCTAGAGCAAAAATAGCATAATAACAATATATTCTCTAGGATTTTTTAATGAGAAATGAGACCCTGAATATATAGAAAATTCAGAAAGAAACCAAAGGCTGATATCAAATGATGATGAGCAGTCAAGATTTTCCAAGAGGAAGCATAATACAGGTGAATTGATGTGATTGGATGCTTTTCTCAGTTTTAAAGGAAATTGAACTAAAATTAAGATAAAATAAGGAAAAAACTGATTTATTCTCTATTTCATTCAATTTTAATATTTAATTGTTTTAATTGCTTTCTCAGAGATTATTTATCAATTTTTAATTTGTTTTTCAAGATTACCTCCAATTGATTTCTTTTTCTCAATTTTTATTTCTTTCTTGGTCAATTAATTCCTTTTTCGATTTATTTCCTTTTTTGAAGATTTGTGCTCATAATTTCCAATTCCTTTTTCTTGATTTGTTTCCTTTTTTGAAGATTTATGGCAAATTGATTTATTTAAGTATGCTAGGATATTTAATAAAATAAATAAGATAATTGTTTAAAAATGATTTACTTGGAATTATTTAATTAATTAAATAAATATTTAATTAATATTGAGTGATTAATTTGCCATGGGAGGTTTGATGATTAAAGAATTAATTGTGTGCTCAAGATTTATTTAATTGCCTTTGGTTAGCACCTTGGTGACATTGTTGAGATTAGGGGCCCATGTTTTAGATGACCATTTTTAGGGTATTACATTTGCCCCTCTTTGAATTAATGTGCGAGTAGCGCATTGGTTCAAAGAAAATTTGATGTCTAGGAGATACCAGTTCTGAACTTGATTGATCATGAACTAGATGAAAGCGAGGTGTTTAATTTGGTTCGAAGTGGTGAAGTTGAATGAAGTCTGATTAAAGTGATACCATTCTTGAACTTGATTGAACTTGGGAATGTTAGAAAATAAAAGATAATGAACTTGAACTTGATTGATCAAGAAGTGGATCTTATTGATCTAGAACTTGATTGAACTTAGATACAGTGAGTGATGATAAAAATCGATCTTCAACTTGATTGATCAAGACACAATGAGCAAAGATAAATTTTCCAACTTGATCCAAAGCAATGAAACTAAACACCTACTTAGATTGAACATGATCAAATAAACTCTTTAAACCCTTGATTGAGTTTAAATGAATAATCAGCTTGATGAAAAGAGATGAAACTAATTAACATTAAGAGATTGATTGAGATGAAGACAAATATCAGCTTGATTTGAAGTAATGAAATTGATGCCCCTAGAGACTGATTTGATTCAAATGATCGAGAAATCTCAACTTGATATAAAGTGATGAAGTTGAGATGCCCCTAGCGATGAGGTCTTATTTGATTTTCTTTAGTTGAAAAAGATGTTTTGCTTGACTTTCGATGAAGATATGAAAATTTTGTCAGCATTGAAGAATGTGAGGTCATAAGGTCACCAGCATGCCCCCTCAGGAACGAAATCGAAAGATAGTGAGGGTACATGATTATAGGCAATTTTTAGCAATGATAAGTTGTTTTGAGCACAAATTGATTCAAAGGAATTTTTGAAAATTTTGCGTTGATTAATAAGAAATTGAGTGCAAAGTTGATTTGTAGAAATAAAATTGAGCGCAATGAGAAGAGAGAATGAGCCTTTGATGAAAAGCGCTAAGTGGTCCTTACTTTGTGAAATTGACTAGAAATATGATCTTGAATTTCGATTTTGATCCCGAAAATGGAGTCAGAATGGGCAAATTAGCTAAGGGTACAATTTTTATGACCATCGGAGCAAGTTGAAAAATTAGGTTTTTGGCTATATATGGGACAAAAGTGTCAGTTTCAATTCATCTTAACCCTCCAAAGTTTGAAAATTCAAAAAGCCTTCTGTGAGAAAAATGGTGGTCCCTACTCATGAGCATCGATTCAAGCACCAGAGATGACATAATTGACCGCAACACTATGAGCCACCAGTAAGTGATCTATCTTAGGCTTGTTATTCATTCCAAATTTAAATTTTTTGTTGATTTTTCAAGTTTTTTGGCATGTTGAGTCGAGTTTTCTTGTTTTGTCATGTGAGACAGAATCCTGTCTCGTATGACAAACTGCTAAATTTTATTTTGTCATTTCAGACCACTAGATTTGTCGTTCTAGGGCCACCATTGTGTCATACGACAACCTTCTTGAAAGACCATTTTTTCATCCAGAGTCTAATCTTTTATCGTTCGGGGGTCTTTTGTCGTACAGGGCTCAATCCTAACTCGTACGAGTTTCTGATCTTTTGTGTTTTGTCATTTGGAAAACAGTGAGCATTTTTGAAGGTCTAAACTTGAAATTTTGCTTTTTCAATTGATGTAGTTGGATTTGTGTGATGTTTTACTCCACTTGTAGGCTTAGTTGGAACATATTCTGATACTCTATTGTTTGATTTTGCAGGTTCGATTGCCTCATGTGCTCTTTAGGTGTGTTTATCCATTTACCATGGCTTTAGTTCAATAGCTATCAGAGGTTGAGCTAGCTCATATTGACTTGTGTAGCTTGACACATTTTTTGACATTACCTGATATCTGGGTGAATCACGATATGCTCATAGCATTGGTAGAGAGATTCCATTCCAAGCATAACACCTTTCACTTACTAGTTGGGGAGATGACTATCACTCCCGAGGATGTATATAGGATCCTCTATATCCCTTTTGTTGGGGATAAGGTGGACTATGATTCAGGACACCTTCCCGGATTACAGGCAGCGAGGCATGTCTTCAGGGATCCTAATATCCTAACACGCTCCATCAGTTGCGACATCATGATGAGTAGGTACAATGATGAGTTTCCTTTGGCTTGCATCCTAGCAGGTTTTATTAGTTGTTTTCTGATGCCAGATAGAGGTCAGTAGGGATTTCAGTGTGGATGGGGCCGGATGCTGGAGAGATTGATGGAGACCCCCCAGAGGCTTAGCTGGGGTTCTTGCATTTTGGCCCACATGTATCGTGAGATGCATGAGATAGTGTACAGGGAGGGCAAGAGCATGGTCGCTGGTGTTTTGATTTTACAAGTTTGGGCTTGGGAGCACCTCCCAGTTTGTCGGCCTATCGTTGATGATAGTAGAGAGCCTAGGCAGCCGGTTGTATATAGGTATGTCAGCTATGTTACACAGCCCCATCTGGGCAAGATGGATTTTTGGTGGCGGCAGTTGGATGACCTAATAACCATGGTATGGAGGCCTTACAGGGGCTTAGAGCCATGGGATGACTAGAGGCTGGTATGCAGAGACCTTTTTGTTACTCACCCTCTTATTGGCAGATCACAGATGATAGTGGAGTGGTTTGTAGCATCATGAGTGATGAGGCAGTATGGCGGGCCTCAGGGGGTATCACAAAATTTTACGACTTATGCCTGATATGCTGATGAGGAGAGGAAGGGATGGTCCCCAAGGTTATCCTATTCCTTGGCCATGCAGGAGATAACTAGTGTACAAAGACTTAGAAAGGATTACTTGGGTGATATTGCAGATGTAGGGGTATTGCTCCAGTATAGAGATTTTTTTCAGCAACATCCATTCTCTCATTTGATGGATCCAGCTGAGTAGGCTCCTTGCATTGAGGAGGCTGAGGATGATGCCCCCATGTAGGGACAGGGAAAGGGTCAGAGGTAGGGCTAGAGATAGGGATAGAGACTTGAGGCTCTGAGGCAGATAGGTGGTGATCCTGGTGCTATAGGTAGCAGGGTACTAGTTGATGTAGGGCAATAGAGGGGTGAGGGTGGATCTCTTGGAGGTATAGGCATGAGATTGGGCAGAGCTAAGGAGGAGAGAGTAGCTCCAAGACAAGTTTGTCAGTGGCCAGAGGAGAAGGGTGAAGCTGGAGGTGGAGATGGGGTGGAGAGCTTGTGAGAGAGAAGGGTATGAACGTTGGACAGTTGATGAGGGCACGTTTAGCAGAGTTGCAGTCATAGTTGACAGTGGCTCAGACTCAACTAGCAGAGTGAGATTGACAACTTCTCAATCTTAGGGTTGAGCATGATCGCCAGATCTTAGAGATGAGAGAAGAGATAGAGCAGCGTACTATGTTGTAGCATATAGTGTCACAGTTCCAATTGCGTTGTAGGTTATACCCTACTCATAGTATATGGAACTTTCAGAGCGATCTCGGGCACCTCATCAAGATCCTATTCATCAGGCTCCACCTCCTCCACTAGGCAATGAGGGAGAGGCCCAGACCTAGATATTATTTTTGTAGCTCAGATATTTTTGTAGACACCCATTTTTTATAGCGATACAATTCTTGCTCCGATGGGAGTTTGTACATGTCATTGGACATCATTTTGTACTCTTAGACTTGATATGATATATGTATATATATACGAGATTCAATTCAAATTCATTATACTTGTGTTGATTTGATTTTTGAGATGCTTTCTATATGCTTTATTCTACATGTATGCATTTCTGATTTAGTATGAATTTATGTAATGCAAATGATTATGGATGTCTATTTTTGTTTCTTTTTCATATGCAAATAGATGAATGTAAATGAGTAATGCAATTTTTTTCATTTTTCTATGAATAAGAGGAATGAAAATGAATGATAGTGAATGTATGAATCTATATAAGATGCTTATGTATGCAGCTAGCATCTCAAAACACAAGTACTCGATTGGAGAAATGATGAAAAGAGACCACTTAGCTAAGAAATGATGAAGCTTCCAATGCTCATGCAGAAGATAAAGAGATCATTGTTACCATACCAAAATCACTCTTAATTCACAAAATGCAGAATGAAATGCAAGATGATATGCAAAATGCAACCTAAACCTAGTCACTGGATTTTGAAAAACTTAATTTTCATTGAGCATTTTACAAGCACAACAAGCAAATTAGAGTTCATTTCTTTTCATGTGCAATATTAATTATCTTGTCCGCAATGACCCTTTTTTTTGTTCATATCCTTGGACAGATGTCGCAGGGACCTACATTGCATGATAAAGAAATTCCCTCAAAATAGACAAAGAAATGATGGGAACCTCCCTGTAGCATTCAAATAAGTTGAATCAAGGTATGTGAGGCAATTTCACCTTGATGTAAAGGCTCTTATCACATACACCCAGCTAATTTAGATGTTTCCAGATCATTGGTATCATTCCTATAAGCAGAAAACAAAGAAAATATTATTCCCCCAATCCTTGCTCCTCTTAGTCAAGATAGACTTCCTCGAGTTACTCAGAGGGATAATAATCGAAAACCAATATTAAAGACAACACACAAAGAAAATTTTATGCATATCTCAAACTGTTTAGTGATTGTTTTTCATTATATTGTTTTGCTTGTTAACTCAGTGATAAAACTCTTCAATAGTCAGGAGATAGGTGACTGACTCAGAGTGGATGGCCAGGTTTTACTAACGTAAAGATGACTTGGTTGATATCGCTTAGGATATACAAATTGATCAGTCAATTATCCTAAGACTAGGTTAGTGATTGGTTTCAAGCCATGAGGGTTCCAATGAACCAGGATGTCACAAAAGTGACTAAAATATGTACAAGCGAAAGAAAAAATGCGAAAAAGCAGAAATGCCAATGTTGCATTGATAGATGGAGTGCTTGAGTAAAAGAGGTGCCGGTTTGCTAGGTTTTCATCTGCTTGGAAAAGATCCCCTTTTTTTTTTAAGGACTTTTTCTGATTTTCAGGATTTCTTGAGGACATTTTATGATTTTTAGAAGTTTGTTCAGGACATTTTACAATTTTTTTTAAGGAGTTTGTTCAGGACTTTTATGATTTTTTAGGAGTTTGTTCAAGACATTTTAGCTGTATAGGTTGTTGGAGCAGAGAATATTTAGGTGAATAATTTCTTCAGATGGATGTTGTTGATTGGTTCATGGAGTTGTTCTCCTTCCGATGTTGAGATTTGATAGGCACCAGAGCCAAAAGTTACAGTAACGATATAGGGACCCATACAGTTGGGTTCGAAATTCCCTTTGTTGTCTCAAAACTGTTGATTTTTAGGATTTTCTCTTAGAACTAGGTCACCAACTTGAAATTCTCTTTGTCGAACCTTCTTGTTATATCCTATGGACATTCTCTTTTGATACTCTTTGAGATGATCAAACGCCAATTGCCGATGCTCATCTAGAAATTCAACCTCTTGCAATCTAGATATTCTATATTCTTCATTAGTAAGAAGACCTTGCAAAGAAAATCTTAGAGATGGTATTTCCACCTCAATAGGTAATACTACTTCATACCCATACACCAAAGAAAAATGTGTAGCCCCAGTAGGTGTTTTGATACTTGTTCTATAAGCCCACAGTGCAAGATTGAGCTGCAGATGCCAATCCTTCCTAGATTTGTTCACTATTTTGTATAAGATAGTCAATAGGTTTTTGTTAGATGCCTCTGCTTGTCCATTACCTTGAGGGTAATACACTGATGACTAGTGTTGTTTTATTTTGAATTTTTCACAGAGTTCGTTTAAATCTTTGTTCTTGAACTGTCCTCCATTGTCAGTTATAATGGATGAAGGCATACCATACCTGCAGATGATATAATTAAGAATAAATAGAACTACTTGTTTGTAGGTTTCTTTGATGAGTAGAACCGCTTCTACCTACTTAGTGAAGTACTCAGTGGCAGTGATAATAAATTTGCGTCTGTTAGATGATGTAGGATATATTTGGCCAATTAGATAAAATGCCCACTGTTGAAAGGGCCAGTGTTTTACAAAGGGTATGAGATCCCTTGATGGGGCATGGATAAGGTGCCCACGCAGTTGGCACTTTTCACAGGTTTTAACAAATTTAATAGCTTCTTTCTCCATGTTTGGCCAGTAGTAGCTAACTCTTAGTAGGTTTCATGTTAAAGTTAGACCATTCGAATGGGATCCACAAACAACTTCATGAACCTCAGATAATGCGCATTGGGAATCCTCAGTTTATAGACATCTAAGAAAAGTATTATCTAAACCTTGCCTAAATAGGCTGTTTACAATGATGACGTACTGTGACGCATTTCGAATTAGGTTCCTTTTTTCATTTCGGGAAAAATTAGCAGGGACAACTTAGTCACACAGGTAAGAGTAAATATGGCTAGAACGAGATGAGTCATGTCCAATAATAGAACAAACCATTTGGGACTCGAGGGAATCATAGGAAGGATAATGTAACTCTTCTACCAGGAATTCAAAGTGAAAATTAGACTCCTATAGTTGTGGTATAGATGCGAGAGTGGCCATTGCATCCGCTGCTCTATTTGTTGTTCTGGGGATCTGCTGAAATGATACAAAGGTAAAGTATTTCTTGAGATCAGCCACCATTCTCTTATAAGGCATTAGTTTGTCATCTCTTGTTTGATATAGGTAGTTGATTTAGTTGATGATGAGTTGAGAATCTCCATAGATGTGTAATTCAACAATCTTCCACTCGATGGCCAGCTTGATCCCGTTTACCAAAGCTTCATATTTTGTAATGTTGTTTGTGCAAGGGAAGAAAATCTTGTAAGCTTTCAGAATTGAATGTTTTTGAGGAGTAATAAAAAGTATTATGGCACCATAACCATGTTGAGTGAAAGACCCATCAAAGAACATCTTCCACGATTGTTCAGTAAGGTGCATGATTGATTCATCTGGAAATTCTATATGCATAGGTAGGTTGTCTTCAAGTGGAGCATCAACAAGTTGGTCTGCAATAACCTATCCTTTGATGGCCTTATGTTCCATGCATTCAATATCAAATTCTATAAGAACCATGACCCATTTGGCCAGTCTTCCTATAAGCATTTCTTTACTGAGAAGATATTTGAGTGGATCAATTTTAGGTACTAGCTTAATAGAGTGTGCCAACATATAGTGCCTTAATTTTTGTGATGCAAAGACCAATGCCAAGCATGCTTTCTCTATTATAGTGTATTTCATTTCATACAACACCAATGTTCTGCTAATGTAATAGATAGCTCATTCCTTTATATTGTCATCTTGTTATCCCATAAGTGCCCCCAGTGAAGTATATGTAGATGATATGTATAGGATTAGTGGATTACCTTGAATCGGTGTCATTAATATGGGTGGATTAGAAAGATATTCTTTGATTTGTTGTAAATGTTGTTCACAATCTTTATCCCAGTTGTATTGAACTCCTTTCCTTAATACCTTTGTGAAGGGTTGAGCTTTGTCTGCTAGCTGAGATATAAAGCACCTTATTGACTCAAGACGACCTTGTAAACTTCTCATTTGACTTATATTATTGGGCGGAGGCATTTGCATTATAGCTTGGACCTTTTCAGGGTCAACCTCAATTCCTTTTTTTGAAATTATGTAACCAAGCAATTTTCCTGATGTTACCCCAAATGCACACTTTTTAGGATTTAATGAAAGCTTGAATCTTTCCATTCTATCTAGTATGAGGCCTAGTTCTTGAATATGCATAGATCTCTTCATGGTTTTTACTAGGGTGTCATCAACATAATTTTCCATGTTTTTATGCATCATATCATGGAAGATAGTGGTTACTACTCTTTGGTAAGTAGCTCCCACGTTCTTTAGCCCAAACATCATAACATTCCAACAAAAGGTTCCCAATGCACATGTGAAAGATATATTTTCTTGATCTTCAGGTGCTATTGTGATCTGACTGTACCCAGAGAATCCATCCATTAATGAATATATCTCATATCCAATAGTCATATCTACTATCATGTCAATATTGGGCAATGGAAAATCGCCTTTCAGACATGCTTTGTTGAGATCCCTGAATTTTGTGCAAACTCTAAAAGATTTGTCTACCTTTGATATAGGTACTATATTTGATATCCATTCTGCATAGTCTATAGCTCTGATAAATCCAGCTTTCACCAATTTTTCTAGTTCAACTTTGACTAGAAATGCCACATGAGGATGCATCTTACAAAGTTTGTGCTTGACTATTTTAACTCATGTTGTAATAGAGAGATGATGCGTGATGAGATCAGGATCTAGTCCTGGCATATCTGGCTATGTCCATGCAAAGTTGATCTTTTCTAAAAAATGGTTGCTAAAATATTTTAACTCTTCTACTGATAGTGATTGAGCTAAATGAATGATGTGTGGTGTCTCTTGACTCCCAATGTTCACTAGCTGAGTTGGCTCGATCAATATAGAAGACCTCTATAAGAAATGACTTGGTAATATATCAAGTATCTCACCTTCAGGCGCCTTAGAGAGGTTTTCACCTTTAGGTATGTCCTTTATTTTCTCTTTTTTAGATTCTATTACCACCACAATGTGGTTTTCACCATCAGGTCTTTTAATTTTATTTTTCTTATTTTTGAGACTAAGATACTTGATATTTGTTTCAGTCTTGTTTTCACCCTTTTCACTGGTGAAAGAGTTCATGGGTTCAACTCCAGTGAGATAATAAGCTAATGTATAGTCATTGGAAAATGTAGGTACATTCAAGGGTTGGTTATAAAGGGTACAATCAATCAGTTCAAGATGTATTAAGGATAAGGTTGGAATAGGCTCAAGGGAGTTCATGGTACTATCATCATGGCTTCGGACTGACCAGTCGAGTTCCAGAAGACTACCTTGCATACATGTCTTGAGACTAGGAAGAGTCATGACAGGATTATCAAAATTCATGTTAGTATTTAGTGGACCTAACCCAACTAACCTACTTCTTGCATTATCACCTACTTCAGACTGGACTACATACTGTGGTGTGACAGTAACAGGGTCAACGGACAGCATCTCAACATTCCTGACAAAGTAGTCATAATGTCTTGTTGAATAATTGTTGTTATAAATAGAACTCCTATCTGAGTTATTAGAGTCATAAGATGAAGTTTCTAACTCATCTTCGAGTGGTTAGTAAAAGTATATATAGTATCAATACCCACATCTCTAATGCTGCAAGTTCCTGTAATGTCGTAAATTGTACGCACTTGCTAGGGTGGTACAATTTCACACCTAGTTTAGCACCCGCCTTGGCGCATTTTGCATTTTGCATTGCATTTCCCCTTTAGCACTTAATTAATTAAATTAATTAGGTCTAAGGTTCTATTTTATCATCTCCCATATCATAAAGTTGGGCCCCTTTTCATTAAAGTGTGCCCCTTTCATTTTATTCTTCCAATACATCATTTAATCAAAAACCCTAATTAGGTCCTATTTTGAACTTGGGGGCTTGATTTCAAGGGTCAAAACATCTCAAAATCAGCTGTAACTTCGGGATTCTCTCTAAAATCATCATATCCGACGGCCCTGAAAATTTGGTGAAAAGTTGTCGGGACCATGGCGCCCGGAGTGCACATGGTCCCGGACATTTTTCCCAAAATTTTAGGAGCGCGATCCAATCATAAAATAAAGCTTAACCCCAAGAAATTGGCAGGAGATACAATCTCTAGGTCGGCCAAAAGTTGAAATTAAGACCTAGGGTTTCATACATAAGAGCTCTCTTTCTTCATTTGAAAGGATCGGGAATTTTGGTTTTCAGGGACCTTCTATGCAACGAAAGAGCAGATCTTTGAAGACTTCAACAACATTTAACATCCATCAATCAAGCATTCATCAATTTCATTCATTTAAGGCTTTGAAGGCATTGAGGAACAATAGGGGATCACCGACTGAAGATTGGCTTGTACCCCTCCCTTGGGGTTGGGTGGAAATCACCGAAGCGGGGGTTTGACTAAGGCAAAACCCTATATAGCCACCCAAACACCTTTTTCAGATATAAGTGCAGATTTCGGGATTCAGACGACGCCGTAAGTTGCAGATCCGAAAGAAGCAAACGGAGATGGAACCACACACCAAATTGCAGAGCAAAAGACCAGGACAGGGGCATGGGGAACCCTAGTCCTGCCAGGACAGGGGTGCTGGGTGCCCTGGTCCCTAGGACAGGGGCGCTGGGCGCCCTGGTCCTCCTGACAGACAACAGTTTTCAGCATTTTTGACAGCTTTCCAGGTTGCAAAACAACAGTTTTCGGAGCAATTTCAGGGGCAGAATCAGGACAGTGGCACCCGTGCCCCCATCCCAAACATTTTCACTCAGATTTTGACTCCGGGTATGCATTTGCATTCTTGCCTTGTCCTTGTGTTTACAGCTTTCCATTGTTTAAGTTCAATTCTGCAATCTTGTTATTAGTTCATACTTGCACTTTGGGGTTAGGAATTGAACTTGCATCATTTCATCTTTCTATTACAACAAAGGAATAGAAATCCTAATAGGTAGCCCGTGGCTCTCTCTTCCACAAAAAGAAGTAGCCAATTGTGTGATACCTCTAGGCTCTTTCGTATTCCACAAGTGTGTGATTGAAAGTGAGATTAGGGCATGTTTGCTAAGTGTCACTTTTTCCCCCACACATTTTGGTGAACCCGACGTGAACAACAATCTTCTCTAATTCTGATTTATGTTTTCAAATTTGAGTGTTTATGCTATTTCAAATTCAAACTTGTATTTACAAGTTTTAATTTCTTGCAAGATTCAAAAAAATTTAGAGGAAATTTTTGCTAAAACCTTAATTTTTCAATTCAAAGTTGAACTTGTGGATAAATAATTTCAAATCTGATTTAGGAACTCATTTGAATCATAAATTTCATTTTCTAAATCTACATTCTAAGTGCTTGCATTGGTTAAAATTAAACATTTCCTTCTATTTTGCATGTGTTATCATTTGGAAAAGGAAAATTGTTGTCATGATGCATTCATTTCATAGATGTGATAATGGGTTAGCTTCCCTTGTTTCAATTTTTCCTTCTCCTAAAGAACCTCCCCCCATCTATAACAACATTTTAGTGCCTAAAAGAGTTGCTACTAATCCCTTTGAGACTCTCCCATGCTCTAAGGATGAAAACTTTAAGAGTGATCTTGACAATTCTCCTAAAATGTGCCCTTCCTATTTAGCTATCCTAGAGGAAGAGAATGATATCATAAACACCTTTCTTAATGTTACTTCACCTTCCCTACATGATGCCTCTCTAAGTGAAAAGGTATTGATGGACATTGACTTATTTTCTCCTAAAGTTGGTCCTTCCAATGGGGGCATGTTAGTGCAACAAGAGGTTATGAACACTTCTTTCAAAGATCTCCTTCCTAAGCATGAATCTTTGGAGAAATATGTTCATGTTCCTCCCAAAAAACACTCCCTTCATGAGGATCCTTTTGTGCAAGAAGATGACATGATCCCTACATTCCCTAGTGATGGCATTTCCTTTTCCAACAAAATTCCCACTAGAGATGATGAATTAATGATAAATGCTTACCCTTCTCCTAAAGTTTGTCTTACCCATAAGCATCCCTTAGAGAAAGAAGATGAAATAATAAGAAATTTCCTTAACTCTCTCTCCCCTAAAGATCATATTGAACATATTTTGAGGAAAGAGGATGAGTTTAACACATCTATTGATGCTCTCCCTCCTAAGGATGAGGAATTAATAAACAATGTTATCTCCTCTCCCGAAATTGACAATACTTCAAACATTCCTTTCAACAACCTCACTATTTGGGATGAACCATTAGAAGAAGGTGTAGACTATTCTATACCCCATGAGAGAACCCTAGCCAAAGGGGATGAAATCAAGATTGAAAACTCCCTTGATAGTTTCTCACCTTCCTTGAATCTCAATTATTCTCCCTCTAAAAATAAAGCATCTCCCTCTCCTCAACTTGGTTCTACTCATAAGGAAACCCTAGTTCAAAACAAGATGGTTAACATCTCTTTCAAAGATCTCCCTCTCAAAAGTGAGACTTTAGAGAGTAATGTTAATCCTTCTCCTAGAGAGTTTATTCCCCATGTAGATCCTTTGATGATAGAGGATGATATGACCTTTCCTAGTATTACTCTTCCTATTGGAACATCAATGCCTACCCCTTGTCTCTCTCCTAAGATTGATTTAATCTGTGATAAGATTTTAGTGCAAGAGAAGACTATCAATAATTCGTCCAACACTTTTGTTCATTCCTCTAAACCATCCTCAATCAATTTGATACATGTGAATGAAACACCTAACAAACCTCTCTTCATGGTCCAAGGTGCTTGTCCTTCTCAAAATTCTCAACCTTTAAATAAGCCTATCTTAGTGGTTCAAGGTGGTTATGCTAATGATTATTTTTGCACTCCTAAGAAACCTATTATTACTGTGCAAGGAGGTTATTCTACTAAGAGCCCTTATGAGTATGCTAAGCAACTGACTAGAGAGAGTTATCATGCGGTTGCCCATACTTATAATACTAGAAATAATAGGCAACCTAATCCTCCTCCAGTTATCCCAACTTCACTTCCACTCTCCTAACCTATTCTTCCTCAAGCTCCTCGTATTTCACAAGTTCTTGGTAAGGAATATGATCTCATAGAACAACTTAAAACTACCCCTGCTAAGATATCCCTTTGGGATTTGATCCAAACTTCTTCTGCTCATCATGGAATGTTACAAGATGCCTTGAAAGATTTGAATGTTCCTCCACCTAATACATCTAGTAATATAGTGTCTTTTGTTAACTCTGTGATGAATCCTAAAGCTCAAATTGTGTTTACTCAAGATGAGTTGCCTACTAGTGAAATTCAACATCAATATGATCCCTTGATGATTGTGGTTATCATAACTGACACTGCTATAAGACGAACACTGGTAGATAATGGTTCTGGCCTTAATGTATGTAGCATTAATCTATTGCATAAGATGAATGTGGATACAACCCTTATTGAGCCCGACTCTCGTCCCATTCGAGGCTTTTCTAATGTGGCTAAGTCTTCATTAGGTATTATCACCTTACCCATCATAGTGGGGCCTGTTACTTTGCCTACTCCTATCCATGTTATGTCAGGAAATCTAACATACAACTTGTTATTAGGGAGACCTTAGATTCACAGTATGCAAGTTGTCCCCTCTACATTGCATAGACAAGTTAAATTTATTTATAATAATAAGACATATACCTTGATAGGTGATACTAATTTTCAAGCTTGTTTGCAAACATCTACTTCCAAAGGGAGTTCTTCTAAGCCTTCCTCTTCTAGTGATGACTCGTTAAACAAGATACCTATGGATGAATCATCACCCTCTGATAATCAAAATTCTTTGGATGAGTCTGAAGTTCCTGAAGAAGATTCTTCTCAACTTAAATCTACACATGAAAAGGCTTTTGATCCTGAGAAGGTTCTCGCAGAAGACGATTGGGGATCTCTTGATTTTAATCCCACCTTTGTAGGTGAGTATAGGGTTCCTCCTAGAGAGCTTAAAGTTTAAAAGAAGGAAGAAACTAGAGATCAATCAGTCTTACCTGAACCTATGAGCAATAATTTTGTGGCCGCTTCTCAAACTTCTTCTCCTCACACCTCTAATTCTGAAGAATTTGATTCCTTGTCTTATGAAAAACATCCTTCTCTTTCTGAAATGGCTAATCGTTATGGTCATGGTTTTCACATTTTGGCTAAGAGTGGCTATAGTGGAAATGGTTGTGGCGCAAATGAACAAGGAATTAAAGTTCCTTTAGAACATAACATGCATGAATATTCATTTGGACTTGGATATAATCTTTCTAAGCCCACCAAAGCATCTAAAAGACTATCTCTCAATGTGAATGCTATATTTAGTAGTGATGATGATCTCACTTCAACTAAATCATCTTCTACTTCTATCAACTCTCATTCCCCTCATAAGGAAATCTTGGCGATGAACAAATCTCTTTATGAATCCCCTCAAATTTCTAAATCCACTTGTGAATCTTTATCTCCTATTCATCATAAAGTCCTTTTTTCTGGGGATAAGGCTCTAATAAATTACACTCATCCCTCTTCTAAGATTTCTTGTGACTTTTCTTCTTCAATTTTTATCACTTTATACATGTTTTTGACCTCACTTATAGTTGAGCATTTAGCATGTCATATTCAAATACCTCACTTAGTCTATCATGTCTTTAAATAACATTAATGGCTATTATGTTGCTCATCATTATGTGACATTGGTAGCTCATTTACTGGGGGCTCATTGTCATTCATGATGGTACAATTTCAAGTGCAATCATATTTTTGAAGCAACATAATAGCCTAATTTTTCTATGTTATCTCTTGTTCCTATGGGGTAATAGTGTGGAAATATTGATCACCTTTTCTTTAGAATCCTCTTTTCCTAGATATGGGAGAAGATGTGTATTCTCTTTCTTATCCTA